>NC_139345.1:112844336-113444336 GCF_055883805.1 Amblyomma maculatum | reverse complement strand
TGACCCCGTCTTGACCGTAACACGGTTGCGGGTCAAGTGCGCTGGCGACGGACGCCGCAACTACCACTGGGTGAATCATCAATAAATGTGAAGCGTGATGCACGTTGTCAGAGAGATGCTTCCTTCTTGATTTAGAGCAATTCCTGTGAGTCATCGACACGCGGCGTCGAGCCAGCAAGCCAGCATACTTGGCACCGCAAGACTGTAGTTGCCGATGCTCCGCCCGGCGTAAAGTCGGAAACGTAACGACGGGCGCAAAACGCTTCGAAAAGAAACGAGCGAACAAGACTGAAATCTGGCAGGGAGCAGACAAGGAGCTAAGCGAAACAAAAGAATGCTTACCGGATGTCAACAAACGTGGCAAAGACGTTCGCGGAGGGAACCACCGCTCCCGGAGCTTTGAACTCCGAGCGAGCACCGAAGGATGGGTGATCCAGCGTGGTTAGTCAAGGCCCGGTCGGCGATTCCATGCGTTCCATGATGTTGACACCCGAAGCCGTCTCGGTCAGCTCGGATAGCGCGGACGTCTCAGGTTTGCGCCGTCAGGTACGCCGTTGCTCCGAGAGGAGGCATACAGACAAACTGGTTTTTGTACGCGAGAGCGTCGTGCCTTGGCGCAAGCCTGCGGCGGCAGCAACAGCCTGATCGTGAACGCTAAGTACCGCCGGCATCCTCTCCCGCCGACGGGCCAGCCGGTCTTTCGGAGTTAAAAGGAACAGAAATGCAACGCGAAAACTACAAAAACGCAGCTCACTCGCCTAGGAGCCTGCCTAGTGCTGCCATCTATTTGTGTACGCGCGAGGCGCGCAGTGGCTTTGCTCCCTCGCCCACAGGATTCACATCTGAGGAGGCTGGTTGCGGCAGTTGGACTGTTGGGGCCTGAGCGGTCTGCGCAGCCACCGCAGTTGACATAACCATGTGGTGAACTATCCGACTAGCAAAATACGCTCACGCGCACTTCTTGGGCTAGAGAATCACATGCAATGCGTTAGGCATGCTCCAATCGGCGACTTGAAGCGAGCTTTCTCATTGTGCATAACTGAACGAGTTCTAAACTAGTGTACCCCGCTGGGTATCGTGCATCTTCTCGGATTCGAAGAGCTCCGAATCGCCGACTGGAGAAGACAAAGAAATCTATACAGCGATATAGAGACATACCGCATCTCACCCTTGCAACGTAGAGAAGAATCCCGAGTTGGCAGCGCTCCTGACGTCACATAACCCGCCAACCAATATCACTTGTCAACCATATCACCTGCTAGCTGCCATCTGATTAAGGCACGCTCGGGGTTTTCCGCTCACAACACCAATGCCAAATCGCCAAATTACTACGGATACGCGCGCGACTTTATCATTGGTTATTTTCGCGTCGCGTAATGATAGATTGCTCTGTGGTAGAAGTATCATGGCACGTGGTCAGATGAGTGATTAGGCTCAATGAGCCCACTCATTCGATTTGGCCGTTTGCAGGGTCCGTATTCCAAGTTTGCATCGTTTCTCATACGAATGCTGGAAACGCCGGAACGGGGAGTAGCTACGGCTTTTGGCTCCGGCGTTTCCACCAATCAGATGACTCGAGGTCGTGGATACAGCGACACTTTCGATAACGACGTAAAATCGGTACATGGACCAAGCATTGTCACCGAGATCTTAATTATTTGCTCACTTCTGTACGTGAATACACTCATTCGAGCTTGCGTTTTTCCCACTTTCCACCTCTTTTCCTATGTCGATCAATCTCACAGTGAAGATAAATTTATTCTATAAACAGTTCTTTGGCCTTCTATCCAATTACCGATATGTAATCAACCTGCTTCATGTGAGTCCGTGCGTGGACTGCGTGGACGACGTGACGATTACCGATGCGCACGATGACAATTAAGTTTTAGGTGACCTGGCGGTTCTTGTTCACCTATATAGGGCGGGCGGAATGGGTAAATGGGGCGGGGGGGGGGGGGGGGGGGGGGGGGCACTGTTGATAGGGTGAAAATATGACCGACCGTGTAAAAATTGGAATGTCTCTGTAGCGCTGCAGGGCCTGATTGAAAAAAATAGGGCCCTGGGCTAATGCGCAGCTAACCACTGAGCTCCTCTTTCTCGCCTCTTGGTGATTCCTCCACACCCGTGGTACACTACTGAAATATATCCCCAATTTTATTTTAGATGCGCAAATTTTTATAAAGAACAAAATGTGATCACTGTTATTCACGGGGCAGCGATGTATTTGCATGAGTTTCACAGAACACAAACACAACCACTAAGGCTCAGATAAGCAGATAAAGGACTTGTCCGGGTGGTGGTGGTGGTGGTGGTAAACATCTATTGACAATTATGTACAAAAAAATGCTTGGTTCCAGGTCCTCATAAATCTAGGTGGAGCTTCTATTTCAGATCACCAATGGCTTCTAACGCTGCTCGCGTCCTGGCGACCAAGGTAAGCTCGGACTGTAGCTCACTAGTCGGATGGACGGACGGACGGACGTACGGACGGGCGTACGGACGGACGGACGGACGGACGGACGGATGGATGGACGGACGGACGGATGGATGGATGGATGGATGGATGGATGGATGGATGGATGGATGGATGGATGGATGGATGGATGGATGGATGGATGGATGGATGGATGGATGGATGGATGGATGGGTGGGATGGATGGACGGACGGACGGACGGACGGACGGACGGACGGACGGATGGATCTTCCCCTTTGAAACGGGGTAGGGATAGTCATCACCATGCTCAACCTTTCTTTTTTATGTTTTTTAACTCAGGTAATTTGTCAACTTTAACGACTTGCTTACCTCTACCGCCGATTAGTTCACGCTTCCTTTGTTACCTCTATCCCCTCCTGTCTGTGTCCCCAGGGCCTCGGCCAGGGTAATACTATGTCCGTTTCGACATCTGGATGAATACTTGGAGAATGGATGGGCTCGTAGTAGGCTTCCAGGGCAAGTGTGCGTACCCGGCGAAAGAGCACGCGAGCCGTCTGATCGGCTAACTCATTGCCCCGGAGTCCCTGATGACAGGGAGCCCAAATATGAGGTTGCATTTGGAGGGTCGCTGGACCGACATCAATTTGTAGAATGCCCCAGGCTAGAGGAGGAATCCAACCCGGCTCATAATTACGACAGGCCCTCTTTGAGTCAGTAATGATGCTTTTTCACTTGTGTGATGGAAAGGGCGAGCGCAATCGCGATTTCCTCCTCGTGTTTTGTGCTGTATGCGCGGAACGTGAGTCCTGGTCATTGGGTTGGTGTTGTGGACCACTGCCGCGGAGAACCACCCCTCACGATGGGAACCGGCAACATCCACGTAGCACACGTGTTTTCGACCATGCATAATATCACCCCAATGCTTCCGCATCCTCCTGACGACGGCCATTATGGTCACAGTGTGACACGTTGCGGGGAAGAGGTCGGACCCTGAGGGAGCGTTTCCAGGATTCTGGCGCTCGTAGCCGTTTCCCAAAAGTGAAAGTGCATTGGATATGGTGTCGGTCAGGAACGCGGCGACCGGATGGTGTTTGTAAAGGCGCGTGTATGCACGCCCTTTCTATTTCATTTTCCGAAAGCGGGGAAGGGAGCGATGGCACCATTTGACGTGTTAGGCGACTAGAGTGGTGGCGAGGAAAAAAGAAAGATTTTCTTCCCTAGTTCCCATTATTTTTTTTTTTTTCAAATGTTACCTCCATCCCACTCACCTGACGCCACTGAATGGAAAGATTGACGACAAATAACAAAAAATTCGGTCCGTTAGCAAGCGCAGATCGCGTCATAAAGAAGGGGGGAGGGGGAAGGAAGAGGCTCCAGGTGGCTTAAAATTTGTTTTTTGATTTTTTTCTTTTTTTTTCAGGACAGGGCTTCCCCAACTGGCCAAACTAAACGAAGTTGCATTAGGCTTCCTTGTTCTGGTTTCCTCGCTTCATAAGGGTAACGGCGACCTTTATGAAGCGAGGAAACCAAAACAAGGAAACACGGCCCCCGCCTAATGCATGGTTCCATGTATTAAGCATGTTAGAATAAATGGGCCCCATAGCTTTCTCAGCTCTGAGAGAGGAGGCTCTGACCAGCAACCTCATTAGCTCCTCCCATTACAGCGCTGAAGCACGCCAGATATAAGCATATCATAGACAGTACCTCAGCTTAGTCATGCATTCTACGGTGGAAATCGCATAGCTAACTTTCAGCAGAACGTAAGCTAAGACACCTCAGTACGATAGTGCGTTAAGCGCGTTCCTCCGCGCCGCGTCTTCTGCTCGCGGAGTATGCAGGTATGGCTGAAAAAAAAGAGTATAAATACACGCTCTTTATGTACCAAACCAAAGAAAGAATTATAGAAAATTTAGAACAGCATTATGCGTGACGGTACGCTGTTCATCAGAACGTGATTTTATCATATGGCGTCTCGAATGATAAACGCAAGAAATAGCGTATCTAACGCGAGCGTACTTTTAGGCTCGATTTAAAGTAGCGTTTCTCGAATGCGCATTTCAAAACATGTTATCGCATGTATGTAGTAAGTACTTGTTTGGCTATTTTATTTTGGCACTACTTTCCGCAACGTCAGAACGTCGCCTCTGCATTCATCGCAGCTTTGGTAGTGCTGAAGGGAGGTAGCTATACTGCCATGTGATGAGAGCAACCTGTCGCGACTGAAACTGTTTGTGCATGTTGGCGATGAGGTAGAGGCGAATAAAAACGCCACTGACGCGTCAATCGTGGAAAATGTAACCTGCGTCGTCATCAGTGACAGGAAAGAACAAACTAGAAACTTGTATGTATTCGCATACCACCGAGCTCTTACGCTCGATCCTATACGAGGCTGTTTGTACGAAGGCTTTCTGCTCACCTACGCTGTACAATAAGTTTCGAGCAAGCCCCCCACACGTGCCCACCCGTGCAAGATCACCCCCCCCCCCCCCCCCTCCCACTTATGGCCGGGAGGTTCGCAGGCTCTGGGGCCCTCACCAGTACTCTCAAGGGATTTGCAGACCCCCGCACTAAAATGCATAAGGGATGGCATTCTTCCTTCTTCCGAAGTAGACAGTGTCTGGGCTGATGTTTGCTGCGCACACGCCCAAAGTCTGATTTAGACGCGAGCGAATCTTGGACGCTTTTGTAATGTTATATAAAAAAAAAAAAAAAAATTAGAGCCTGTACTTGCAGCTTATCAGACCAATCTTGGTGGTGTTGTAAATATTTTGTATATGGTGGTGGTGTTGTCTTTCGCTTCGTTCCTTTGTGGAGTACTTTTGTTGTCTAATACTTTACCGCGCTTTGTTGACTATTGGAAAGTGTTATTAAAACTCTTGCTTTTTGCATATATGTAACTGAAATATGTTTCTTTCCAAACATTTCATTTACAACATTTACTTTTGCAAAGTTTACCCTGCACTCAGCCCGCAAAGACTCTTCAGAAACGCTGTATTTGTCCTCGACGTCAAGAGCACTATAAAACAGGTGCTTCGCGAATAATATTACATTTCATTAGAAGTGATAGCGTTTCGTTGCGCAGCACACTGTCAGTGCGTGGGAATCACTAGATTTAGGCTTGTGCCTCAACGAAAGCAAAAAAAAAAAAAAAAAAATTAAAAGATTTCTTCTCTTTGTAGCAAACGACGTTTAAAACAGGCCGCTAGCCTTTTTTTCACTATCTATATTTATTACCCTTTCCACCTGCATGCGTTCAAATCGCCAGCGAGCAGTCTTCGATGGAGACAGATTAGACATCGAATGCTATCATGCTTCTGACACCAGTGGAGCGAAAAATGACTCCGTTCCTTTTATTCGGCGGCCTGAAGAAGGGCACACACAAACGCATAAAGACGTCGAATCGGCGACGTGCACGGCTTCTGAATGTATCGGAAGCAGTCTGTGCTGCGTCCGTTGACACGTCAGCGTCTGCGAACTTCAGTCGGCAACGGCCTTTTCTCCATGCAGGACGTCCCATCAGACACGCAAGCCCAGTTCCTGTCAGCTGTAATACGAAATAGACCGCTTTGGCGCTTTTCTTGATCGGTGAGAAACGAGTGGCACGCTCCCCTGGCGCCGCACCAGCGCGGCCACAACACTTCGGCTCAATCCGGGCCTCGAGGAGTTTGTATCTGCGTCGGGAAGTGGTGCTGAACAGAAAAGGAAAGGAAAGAGAAGCAGTGATTTTCACACCCATTGTTGCTAGCCTTATCGAAAGATAAAACAGAAAAATTTACCCCCGTCGGGGTGGTGCAGCGGTTAGGGTGCTCTACCTCTGTGCCCAAGGATGCGGGATCGAATCCCGGTCGCGGCGGCCGCTTTTCGATAGAGACAAAAGACAAGGCACTCGTGTGCTGTGCGATGTCAGTGCACGTTAAAGAACCCCAGGTAGTCGAAATTTCCGTAGTCCTCCACTAGGGCGTCTCACATTGTCCGAGTTGCTTTGGGACGTTAAACACCATAACCAAAACAAAGTAGAAAAATTAGGGAGAAGATGCGAAGCACCTCTGACACTATACCGTTTCATTGCGTGATTGTTCAGATCATTTCAATTTTAAAATTGTTACTACTGCAACATCAGCACACATCCCGAACACAGGTTAATGCGCACCACAACGCGTTTAAATAGGGGCCCCACTGACAAGCTTCGTACCAAAAACCATGCCCATGCGCCCATGTGGCCCATGTGTTTCGTGCTTTTCTGGCATGCAGAGGAAAAATTTCTGAATTAGAGGAACTTCCTCGCCAATTTTGGCTTCACTTGGACCCTTCCTCAATTCGTTATCTATAAGCTTTATTTTTTGAACTCCCGCAGGAGGTCATGCGGTTGTGACGTCACAACCCTGTCGGCCAATCAGGATTTTTCTGCACCGACACCTGGTGCCAACTCTACTAATACTACTGCGTCAATGGCTTTTCAAGCTCCCACACGCGAGGTCCTGTGGTTGTAACGTCATAACCCTGTCGCCTAATCTGGATTTTTACGCACAGACACCTGGTGCCAACTGAGGAGATTTAAAAGTATAAACTGCTGAAGCGGAGGTCGCCTGTACCAAGGAGGTTATGTAGAAGTTCTATATAACCTCATTAGCATATACCTACCAATGGGCTCCTTGGCTTATACCTATTAATGGGCGGAACGACCAGTATGTGAAACGATGACTTGGAATGACCTCAACTGATTGGAAACGAGTAAAGATGCTTAGCGATGAGTGCTAATGAATGATCGACTACAATGACCGGTCGAAGCAATCCGCCGTGAAGTGCGTCGAACATAAATGGTCCCAGTCTTTTGGCTGCCACCTTTCCCGCCGGACAGCCCGCTCCCACATATACTTCGCATATTTGGGTCCTTGGGAAACCTGTTTAGGAAAAGTTGTGACTGTCAGATGTGAAAGCTGAGGCAAACTACGATATGTCAGCATGCGCCGCGACAGACAGATAAGTTTTCAATATGCTAAAATTGGTACTAACAAGTGAAACGTAATCCCGGAGCCTTTTTCGCTCGATTTGTACAGCCGTACGCAAAGCACGAAGCAACCATTTTTCACTGCAACATCCAGAAGCCACCGCACCAACTACGCACCACGGCGGACCACCGCCATATCTTGCCATGGCGGCGTGCGGCTTCGGCTCAGGGACGTCCCCTCCGCTTCAGCATTTTTTTTTTTTTGAACCTCCCTGGTTCCAACTCTGCATGGTACCACTATTGCGCCACTGGCTTTTCAAACTCCCGCCCGAGGTCCTGTGGTTGTGACGTCATAACCCTGTCAGCCAATCAGGATTTTTCCGCACAGACACTACGACTATGACTACTACTCCGCAAATATATTTTCGACCAAACGAGTTGCATACGCTTCGCGTAATATTTCTTAAAACAGAAAATCATGTCATGTAAATGAAAACTGTTTAATGTCATGTAAGATACGGCAACCGGGAAATCGAGGTGTTCGCAAATGTTACGTTTGAAGATGGAGTCTGCTTCAACATATATAACGCCCTTCTAGATGAGACACATCGTGGCGACGTCTGTTTCGAGAATGCAGTCCAACTGGCGAATCATGAATGTTTTAAAAATTTGCAAATTACCTCAGCGCACATTCGTAAAACTACGCAGTACCTCATTACGAATAATGTCCTGAAGGATACTGTGTGGCTGGACTGATGGCTTACGAATATTTGATATACGAAAGTCTAAATTACAACTTTTCTTGTTTCGAAACGGCTTGGAAAGATATTATTAGCAAGCCAGCTAATCATATATCGTCGAGTAATTATTATGGAAACTCCGGAAACCGAAAATGTGCTAAAATTTCCGGAGCTGGCGTGTGAGACGGTAAGCCCGATTAGTAAATAGTGTGGACGGGAACGAAGCGTCAGTTTGGAAAAATCCTCTAATTCGAATTAATTCCAGTTCGATGTGAAAGAGGGGTGTTACATAAGGGCAATCAGTAAAAGTTACACAATAAAAATTCCACCGAATCGGCAGCATCACCACTCGCCACACCGCCAACCAAGGGCGCCACTTACTTCCGGGTTCGTCTCCGCGGCTGATGTTCCTCAGATTGCGGTCGAGCACGAATTCCAGGTCCACCCTCCTGGGCCTCCGCCACGTTTCTTCTCCACCAGCAGAGGTCGACGGCGGAGGAAGGTCTTCCACGCTTTCTGGCGTCTGGAGTTCCTTGACCGCGTACAGGTAAGACGTGTCGTTTGCCCTAGGCTCAGACGAGTCCAGTATTGAAATGGATGCCAACACGTGTGAAAAAGTGTGAAACCGGTGCACTATCATGCCGGACAGCTGCAGAAGCAGGATGAAGGCAAAGAAGGCGAGGAACACCATGCCAATGGGCTCGATTCGTTGGTTTTGGTATTCTAATTGAACGTTGTGCGAAGCAGGGACGTAGCCTATGCTAACGTTGGCTGCTAGAGGCCAGGTGATGTACAGGGTGTCCTTGTGGTGTTGAAGGAGCACGATAACGAGAAGATACATGGCGTTGAAGAACAGCACGGTAGAAGCGACGCGGTTGCGCAGATCGTCCAGCTTCCCTTGCAGCTCGTGGACTTTAGAGGCGTCGCTCGCCTGCTCGGGCTGCAGGAATTCCGTGATGAGGGCATTCCAGAAGCCCTTCTCTCCCGCTTCCAGCTCGGCTGTGGTGCATTGCCTGAGCGCCGGGTGCGAACGCCACACCGAGTGCTCGCACTTCGTCACTGCGCACCGAGGTCCGTCTGCAAGAGTACCGGCACACTCAACTCGGCAGCCAAAGTAAAAGAGAAAATTACGGAGGCAGTAATCATCGCAGCTAGCATTGGGTCTTTTAGGTCTCCTCTGAAAACTATAGTTGTTCTTGTGTGGAAGAGCGTTACAAATCTTAATTCCATTTCACCATTTTTCACCCTCATGTGGAGTAGCATGCAGCGTTAAATACGAAGCAAACATCTCTAATCAAAAGTGTCTCGATATCTTTCTCTTCTTGTGCAATGTCAGTACACATTATTAAAATCACAGGTAGCTGAAATTATCCGGAACGCGTTTCTATGGCGCTTGGCCTTTGCTTTGGGACATGAAACCCCACAATCCACACGCACACATTATATACATACGACTAGGACTAGAACTATGGGCAGGACATGCACCAACTTTCAAATAAACTTTTATTATCGATCGAAATCTGCAAAAGGAAAGAAAAAGTGCAAGAAAATGCACGAAAAACTGCCACGCGCCACCTACGCCAACAGATATAATGAAAGAAAATATCCTGTCTCATCTTCTCTTGTTACTACACTGTTTTTTATGTAACGATGCATGAAATAATTCGAGATATTTTTAAATGTATTACGGCTGCGTAGCCTCGCTTGTCAGTTGGTACGGCAAAATAAAGTTCCGAGGAATGAGGTGGTCACCGTGAGAACATCAGCACACTTCGCGAATCGCGAGCCACAAGCTGATGGGCCCTTCATATTCCAATATCTAGGTTTTGATAGCAGTGCGCACAGTACCGGGTTAATTTGAGTAATATGGGACAGGTCTTCCCTGAATTGGGTAGAGTTAGTTACACAGTTGATGATGAACTAGGCGTTGCGATTAATCCGCATGCGCATTTCATTGCCGCTCCAAACATAAAGGTTAGCTACATTTGTCAGGTATAATACCCGTCCGAAGGGGCTTTTGCCCAACAGCGGGCTAGGGTCGCTGCTACGACGGACAAGTTCAGCCTGCATGACGCTGTTGCACCACGCTTTTCATTTTCATTTCGCCGCTGTCCACTACAGCGGCGCTCATTGTTAGCTCCCTCGCGAAAGAAATGCTGGAAGGAGAGAGTTTTTCGTCTTTTTTGTTTGTTTGTTTGTTTTTTGCTTGTGTGTGCGCCCCATTCCTCCGCACGTTGCGAAAAGAGAGGGCCCGTGGGGAGGGGGGGGGGGGAGGTCGCTTTGCATGGCACGGCAGTTGCCCAACCCGAAGGCGTCGCTTCCGACCCTCTTTGCAAGTGGGTCGTTCGTCAGCTTTCTTTGTTCGCGTTCCGCGCTCGGACACCTGCTCGCGGTCACGTTTGTGGACGCTCGGAGCGAGCGCGCGTGCAGCCGTCTTCAGTGCAGCCGTCAGGCCGCGCTAGAAAAGTGCGCGATCGGGGCAGCCCGCATCGCCACCTGCAAGACCCCGTCATCGAAACCCGCTGATCTGGCTTTCGCTTTCCTTCCTGCAGGATCGGGCACACATGTCGGAAGCGCCTAACCATGCAGAAGCGTACGCTTTCGCGTTGCACGCTTGGATCGTTAACCAGCTGGAGGAAGCTGTAACTTGACGCCCGCACACATCCGACCCGCCGCTTGACTTCGATGCGTTTGCCATTTGTACCAGGTCTTTTCCGTTTCTAACGCGATAGTCTTAAAGGGTCCATGAAAATTATTCACTAAAAAAAAAAAAAAGAAAGAAAACGTGCATCAGCAGTAGACGTCAATCCGCTACCCAACGCAAAAAAAAAAAAAAAAAAAAAAGAAAATTCAGAGCTAGGTTCATTAGCACCGATCACATCGGCAATCGAAAATGGTGCTCTCGAATCGGCAATCGAAAATGGTACCGCGTGCTGTCCCGTCGGTACCTTTTGTCGCTTTCCTTTGTGCTTTTCCACGCTAGTTGCAATGTCGCAGTCATTAACGAATACACACCAACTAGCCCAACTGTCTTCCATGATCATACTCCTTTCTAGCTGTTTTGTCGGCTTGACGGCTGAATAAAATATTCGTCTGGAGTCTGATTTCGGTGGTCCGCTTGTCAGTAATCGCAGACCACTTGCAGCTCGCATGTGCTGGCTCATGCACTTCCGGAACTGCTTACTATGGTTCTGGCCGCTCACTTCGACGATTTTTTTTTCTTTATTGCCCGTTTACCTCGACAGACTGCGTAACCGCTTCGTTCAAAGCGCGTTTGGCAGCGCTGTTGAACGATAACACAAACCGTGCTATCTCGCACGTGCTTACTTTTTACATTGCGCAGGCTTTCTTTAAATGCTGGAAAAGTGAAAGAAACGCTTAAATTTACCCTAAAAATGTTAAGCAACGTTATACTGCTCGGCGGCGCAGATGTGCCCGGCCCGCGATCCAAGGGACAGAGGTTCGATTCCAGCACATGACCAGGCAATTTTTCTTTCCAGCGAAACTGCTAGGCTCAGACATCATGCTCCTCTCAATTGGGATTTTCTCGACACGCCGCCGCCACCAAACTTTCTGCTGAACGGCATACGCTTTAAAAATGACCTCATCTCGATGGAAGCAAATTGTCTCTAGCATTCCACGAAACCAACTGTCGTTACTATAGCATCTGCGTATAGTGTGTTCACTCGACACGCGCAAACTAAGCATACGTTCGATTTAATTTTTTTATTTATTTTAATTTGGTAATTGCCGTATCGCTACGGTGTTTACCGTTGGGCGTCCTGTCCAGCAGGGAAAATATCAGTTTTGAACTAGTGAATCACATTGTAGCAATATACTGTTTTGAAACGTGTACTTGATGCAGTTGAAAACGCATGTTATTTTCCTAGGTGCACGGTATACGTATACATTTGTCACCTGCGTCACGAGTGAGACGTTCTGTACGCTTACTTTCAGAACAGAGCTCTTTGTCAATCGACACTCAGTGACGTTTTCAGTTTTCACGCTTGGAGAGTTATTTTCCCGGTATGCACATCTCGACGCTCCTACAGATTGTTCGGGAAACATCACGCGGTCATGAAAGGCCATTTGTACGAAGCTCAGTCTGGAGATTTCCCCTCCATGCATGAATGCATCGCAGCGGGCAACCACAGATAGCCCTATCCGACGACGAACGACGAAAGAACGAACTCGCATGCTGTTATCCCAGCTGTTGAGTTGCTGTCTTTGATGGGCACAAATTCACTTAATGAATATAGTTCATTTTGGCCCTATGCCAGCCTGCAATTGGGTGCTGCCGTCTACATCTGTACCCTCTCACATGACGATGCCAAACACCAAGATGAGAACTGGTTCAAGATGTAGTGCGAATACCTTTACAAGGTTTCCTGTGTATAGCGCTAACACGAGACGAAGGAGAGAGGGGAACATGGTTGCTTCCTCGCTCCCATTATCAAGAAAACAGCTAATGTGACGCAGAACACTTACGGTGATGTTGAATTTTTTTTCTATGCGCCGCAAGCAGGGCTGGGCAAGATACTTCTAAAAAGTATCTTCGATACCGATACTCGATACCCTGGTTTCAGGGTATCGATACAGATACGCGGTACATCGTCGATACTTCTATACATCACTGAAACCCTAACATAATAAAGGTGGTAATACGATTAGCGGCATTAGGAAATTTTACCTTGCTTTCTGGAATCTTTAGAGCATTCGTATAGCGTAATGTTTCTGAAAGAGCTTAACAAATACGACAGCACGGAGTTATTGTTTGGGTAGCTGTCCTTGTCAGAACTTCATATTGAATTGAAGGGTTACGGCTAAGCCATTTCTTACACAGCGAAATATTTCTTTAAACTAATTCCCTTCACGCGAACCGACCTGTGAGCACTTGGCTACATACAGATATAAAGGTTCAACCTGCGTGCGTGAGAAGAACTGAGCAGTTATATTGCCATTAGTGCGATAACAAACTTTTGAAGATCTACATATTGTTAAAAGTTAAATGGAAAACGAGAAAAATAAAATGGCTGAACGTTTTTTAGTCCGGAAAGAGCGCAATTTTGGAGGGCTAAAAGCGACGCAAATGAGAAAAGCCTCTCTATATACGCACATGAGCACATTGCAGTGTTTTATATATTAGATGAAGATGCATTTTATTAGCATGTAAGAATTAACCATAGCCGCGTTGACTCAAGCATCCTGGAGGTAGTTACGAGGTTCACAAGCGTCGCTGGAAAACTACGGCTGGTTGTAGATAAAAGATTGAAGTATCTTTTTTTTAATAGAAACTGACTAATATGGTGTCAATCAATTCGCATATTTCAAAAATTTGTTTTTATTTTTTTTTAAATACAGATATCTTTACAAGTATTATTTAAGTTTTGGTCAGAAGTTTTTGCAAAAAAAATGTTTGACAATTCGCATAATTTTTTATTCGAACTGTGGTGGAAAATTGCATTTATAGCTTTCATGTCCTGCATTCCATAAAATTTTAGACGCAATATTTTTTCCAGAAAGAAAGTCTAGTGGAAGCCTGGTCCCTGTGCAGTTACAAAGGATATATTTGTTTTCTGTCAAACGCCGTGTCTACAAGAACATGGTTAGCCGACTGCATCGTGGTGGACTGAGGCCTTAGAAGTTTGTGTTCTTGCCGCCAAGCGCGGAACCCTGGGGTTTTGGGCTGTGCATAAGTTACTGTGTCCGACAGCACACCGAGGAAACTTCTTGACGAGAATTAAACGCCGCAGAGACGGGGGGCGGATGGCAAAGGGTGGGAAGAGCGGGTACAGCAGTGTGCGTGATCCCTACTCCGTGTTCGCCTTGTGTTTCCGCTTTGTTCATATCTCTGTGTGTCTGGTAAAGGCTTAGCAGCTTCGTGGTACGCACTCGGTGCTCAAAAGTAATGTACCTCGTGAGCACCTACTTACCATTGCCTGCTTCAGTTTTAAAGAAAGGGAACCTGGAAATGTGGTTGACGTTGAGGGGCCGGGGCATTTGTAGGGAACTCATGCGGTACTACAAGCCTAGCTGTCTCAGGGCCTGTACTAGCGTCTGAGCGAGCGCCTTCAATCTAAAGTCTCACAGCGGTATCAGTATTTTAAGTTTTTTTTTTTTAAGTATCGAGTATCTCCAATATACACGACACTTCAAAAATGTATTTTCGGTACCGATACAGAGATACTTTCATTTTCAGCGCACGATACCTAATACAGATATACAAAATGTATCTAAATATAGTATCAAAGATACATGCATCTTCGATACTGCCCATGACTGGCCGCAAGCGTGGTAGAAATCTACAGAAGTAGGTAAGCACCGCAACTACATAGGTGGCGAGTGCAACGACGGCCTACAACAGATAAAAATTCTGTGGCAGGCTATAGCCCCCTCTGAAAGCGGCGGTGACCTATCATGTCCCAGCCTCATCAGGGGAGTACCAGCTGGAGGTTGTTAGGAGGTTCACAAGCGTCGCTGGAAAACTACGGCTGGTTGTAGATAAAAGATTGTAGTATTTTTTTAACAGAACGTGGCACAGATCAGTAAGCGTCGGAAACGCGTGTTGTCCCGACAGTCCCTGCAACTGAAGCAAGATATGCAAGTCAAATGCAACTTAACAACACAAACCTGAGAGCACGGTCCCGTTAGGTTTCAACTCGTGCTGCCAGCAACTCTCTTCCGTTTCCTCCTCACTCAAGGCAGGCATCCTCACCCTACTCTCCGGCAGCAGGGCTTCGAGGCTGTCGCAAGTGGACGTCGAGTCATTCCTGGACACCCTAAAGGAGAAGTCCCTGGTACCGTTCTTGGACTGGGTGCACCACAGGCAAGTCACTATGTCACCGATACGACACGACGCGAGCGCTTCGATCGGAGCCGCCGGTCTACGTCGATGCGACGGCGACTGGTCCGCTTGCTTCTCGTTGGAAGTGGACGTCTCCCTGCGTTGAATGCCATCGCATTAGCTAGAACACTTACATTGTTCATTTTCGGTTCCGAATTAAGAAATATCAGGTTCTGCTAAGTGCTGCACAGTTCAAGGTGCCCGTTTTAAACAGCTCGCGCTTACTGCGGCTGCATATACTGAAAGCTGACAAATGCGCAAGTCCAATTCAGTACTGTCGATGCCCTAATAATTTCAGTAATACCTACTCAAATTATTTGTGCATCAACCATACTATATATACCATATAGGCTGAACAGCTCAGACATGGTGTTGTGCTGACGTACGTTTGCAAAGTGTTATCAGCTTTTACCTTGCCATGTTACGCCATTTCACGAAGGTATTCTGAAACTGCCTCACCCCCACCGTCGTGGATCTACACCGCAAACGAGACAAGCTGCTTAAACGTCATATCCGATGTATGCGATTACGCCAACAAAATCGGCGTCCGACGGAGCAGCATCTTGCGCATTAGTATATCGGACATTCTCTTTTTGGTGACATATTATATGTGGATATTCAAGTCCCTACAGACAATGAATTAGAAAACAAATTCGCGTTAATAATATTTTTTTTTCCGGAAATCAGAAATATCTTTGGTGAGGAATGTAATGGAGAGAACAGCTAGCAGATGGTATTTTAAGGCAACAGACTTGTGTCTGAGCATATGGGAACTATAGGACGAAGACGGCAGAGAGATAGGTGGGCAATTAAGATACGTAAATTTTCTGTAGCCCCATGGTTACGGCTGGCAAGGGCTGGTCTAGCTAATGAAGATCGATCGATAGGAAATGCATTCGTTTGGGGTGGAGTTACAAGGAGTTACGGCGACGATGGTGAAGAGATGCCATTGACATGGCTTCTATAGCTGACGTCATGAAAGGATTCTTCCCAATCACTGCTGTCCCGTTCGGCCCTCACAACCGGGGCTGATACGTACTTGTCACAGCGGTCCCCCATTGCTCGAAATTTAGTTTATGCGTGGGAGAAGATCGCATTTTTGCGTGAACGAAAAGCAGTTACGAGAAGTCCCGAACTTCTATTCTCTGTGTAGACGTGCACCGTGCCCAGCCTACAATAAACAAAACAACCGCGTTTTAAGGCGTCCGTCAAGAATGTAGTGTCGGCGGCTCTGTCCGCACAGCCCACTGCTGAGCACTCGGCGACGAAAATGCAACTCTCATTTGCGATCCCAACATAAATACGAGGCGGATGCTTGGCGCTGCGGTTTTCTTGTGGCGAGGTCATCCAGTGTACAAAATACAAACTCTAAACACATCATTCTTTCTCGACCATAAGCCGATAAACGCTATTTGATTTGAGATATGCATGCTCGTAACCGTTTTGTGGCTTTTTGTTCACTGCTTCTTAGACACGACATTTAACTTCTCTTTTCTCCCAATTACGTGAAATAAGATTGTTAAATCACTCAAACGTCCTATAAAAGCCTTTGTTTTTACCATCTAAACCTAAGTGAAAGGCTGCATCCGGGCACAGCAGGCCGCACTGGCTGTCATCGCGTTCAACAAGAGAGAGCTTTGGCACCGCAAATACTGGCGCATATGCATACTCAGGCAAAAGGGATATATCTATTTTTTTTCTGGCCGTGCTGGGTTGCTCGTCTCACAGCACAGCAATATGGGTCATTTGTGTGGTAAGATGACTCTCCGCCAGCAATGCTTCGCCGCTGGACAGATCTGGGGGTTCACATCTCGAGGTATACTTATAAGGTAAGTACAGAAAACAACAGTAAGTACAGATAGACAATATGTTGGTCTGCGCATCTTTGAAAATATACGCGAGTGCATATGTCACTGTACAAGTGAACGGTAATATGTTCGCAAACCGAACCTGGTACCCCAGGAGACGACGTTGAGGTTGATGAGTGAGTAGAGCGCCAGGATGAGGTACATGCACGGCACGAGGACGAAGTAGAGTAGTCCGTGCATCAGGCAAATGAACTCCTGTGGGTGAACGAGAGCGGCGAATAGGAACACCAGCACGGTGCCCACAAAGAATATGGACGCGGGTGAGGCGATGCCGTCTTCGCGGATCTGCAGGGCAGTTCCCACCACCACGGCGGCCATGAGCAGTGCGTAGGCCGCCGACAGCATCTGGGCCACCAGGATCTGACGCGCGAGAGAAGAACGTTACAGTGGCTCAGTTAGATTAAGAAGTCGGCTTCCTGAGGAACGTTAAGTCAGTGTGTTGCATATTTAGAAGTAAGTATGGTTACATACACATATAATATGTCCTAGATGTCGGGGTCTGTTGGTTTTGTTTATAAGGTTTAACGTCCCACACCAGTAGGCTATGAAGGAGGGCTGCAAATATCACTACCATATAGGGTTAACACGCACTGACACCGCATAGTGCCCAGGCGCCTTGCCTTTCGCCTCCATCGAAATCCATCTGTTGCCACCACGACTGAACCCGAGTTCTCATCACCAGTATATGAACGTTCTATCCACTGAACCTCGGTGCGAGGCCAGATACTATAGGAAGGAAGGGGTTAATCCTCATGTGTGCCATTTGCTGCTTCCGAGCGATGGCTCTGTTTTCCGCCTAAATGAGGCATGCCTTTAAAGAAAAATGTATAAGCAGTTGGTATTCAGTGCCTTCAAAATTCTCGACTCCTGCCCAAAACCAGTCATGCTTTCTTCTTATGATGAACGATATCTTATGGTCTAAATACTTTTAATAATACTAAACCAGGTGTTTCCTTTTAGACGGTCCAAATTAAAAAAATAAATAAATAAAACAACTTCGATTAAGGGCTACGGCGGACAACAGGTAACAGGCAGAGTGGTTACGTTAAATAACATTTTATGTTTTCTTTTAAGGGGTATATGTTGTATTTTCAGAATTGGATATCGTCCTACAAATGGTATAGAAGCGGAAAAGTTAAAAAAAAAAAAGACTAGCGCGCGTTACAACACCCACAAATGTCACCCTGATAGGCGGCTTCACACAGACACTGCGCCAGAGGCGCAGTGTCTGAGGCCGGGTTTTGAGGCCGGGTTGTAATCGCAATGACTGTAGGCATCGTTACGGACGCGGCAGCTGTCAGCGAGGCCCCGGTCGAATAATAATAATAATAACAATAATAATAATAATAATAATAATAATAATAATAATAATAATAATAATAATAATAATAATAATAATAATAATAATAATAATAATAATAATAATAATAATAATAATAATAATAATAATTATTATTTGGTTCTCAGGAAGAGAAAGGCGCAGTATCTGTCACACCTGTTTCTGTGGGCCCCTGAACAGCGCCGTGGGGGAAGGGAGGAAGTTGAGAGTGAAAGTGGAAAGAGAGAAATAGAAGCCGTAGTGGAGGGCTACAGAGCAATTTTGATCATCCGGGGACCTTTAACGTGCGCTGACATCGCACAGCACATGGACGCCTCTTCATTTCGCCTCCATCGAAAGGCAGCCGCCAGAGGTTACAAAATCTTAGGGTGGGGCGATCTACGTTACAGGCGCTGTGTGTGAAATGGCCTGTCAGGGCGACACAAGGCCCACATGCGGGCCTTGTAACGCGCGCTACAATTTGTATTTGAGCTTTAATTCTGCAATGCAATATGCCCCCAAAAATGAAAATGGGAAAGAAGTTAAAAGTGTGCCTCTTAGCAGGTGTCCACCTTAGGCTCCAATATGCCTAAGGGCTAAAATAAATCTAAAGCCGTTGTCTTAAAATCTTGGACAAAAAAAATACACCCGGTTCATGTGTCCGTAATATACCGGGTGTTGCAGCGAACACTTTCAGAAATTCCTAAAAATAAGTTCAAATAGCCAAAAAATATTTTCAATAACAAATTCTCAGCCCTGGTGGATACAGCTGAATGCTAGATTATCCTAATTATGCAGTTAACTGAAGCTCACTAAGACTGTTAACCGTGTTAACTGTATAACCATAGCCCAGTCGTTAGTTCTTAATGTTTACTGTGAAACTGTGGATAAGACGATGCCATGTCAGGTTTTGAAACGACGAAAAACAATTTTTATGAAGGTTTGCAATGGTAGGAACTTCGGCGCTTCTTCCGCTCGAAATCGAAACTGAGCGCAATAGACCCATAGCAAGTTCGATGCGCATGCAATATCCGATGACGACGTATTGCAGTGACGAAGTCGGAAAAAACTACAGATAATTTTTTGTTGTCACGTCAGAATTTATGTGCGGTTTTTGACAGCAAATCTGTTTTGCCAACAGAATTTTCTGCATTACCATCAGCGTTTTCTGCACTTTCAACAGAAAACTATTGCAGAACTACAGACAACAGAAGACTACTACAGAAAATACGACAGAACTATGGTAAACTTGATGCTTACGACAGAAGTACAGAATTTTTGTCGTATTTTTGACACTGTTCTATAGATGTTTCTTCTACTGGGTTATTGTGTCACGCTACATACAATATTTCCTTTCGCAGCTTGCTGTAAGGAAAAGCGCAGTCATTGGCAGCTGTGAGATCGTTATTTTTCACAGCAACAGAACGAAATGATGTGCATGACACGGCGCAGTAGAACAGGCAGCTTGAATTTGGCGCCGTAGACTGCAACACGTCCGTGACGGACACCCCGTCAGCGCTGAGTTTACTGCGCTTATAACGCGTTGTTTCGGCGTTGTTTAGTGCGAAAAAAAAATACTAATCTTCTCTCGCTGTGGGGCTTTGGAAAATGAGTTCTTTCGGAAACTGATGTTGCATCATCTTGTTCAATTGGCTTTTAATTCCTTATTGGTACTAACTACCAAAAATACGTTAATTAAGAAGTCAATGAGAGTTTTGCTTAATTATTTGCATGACCGAAGAGTTTCGCAGTGAACTGTGCCCGCCGAGGCTGAGGGTTTGTAATGGCATTTTTTTATTTATCCTCTGAACCCGTTGTACTTAGTAATTTTGGAAAGCGCTGACTAAAAATACCCTGTATTGCAATCCAAACCTGAAACTCAAAATTGTCTTCACATGTTAAAGCGTCTGGAATGTACCGCTCGATCGATGGTCTTTTAAATCATGGGTTTTTCAAATGATGTCATTGAAATACAATTCGAGAAACGCTGTTAACTGAAAAAAAGCGGACGGGTTTTAAAATTAGCCGAAAGCAACCGGTGGGTACTGGAAGGAGCTGCCGGGTCGAACCTGGACTCTGTGCGAGCAGAGGAAGCAGATGGCGATGAAGGCGACAACTGGTACGGCGTTGTATATGAACGCCGTCAGGTTGGACACGCTGAAGCATTTGGCGAAGGCTCCGACCAGCATGAGGAAGATGCTGCCCGGTCCGAGAATGGTGCCCGCCAAGAGCATCCCTTGGTACGCCATGTAGAAGAGCGAGATCCCACTGTTGACACGCGCCGTCCTGCGTGCGTTCATCAGGATGTCGATGATATTGGCCATGGTCGAGGGCGTCCAACGGCGGCGCTGTGTGAAGAACTCTTCGAACGACTCGGGGCAGCGAGTGTAGGCGTCCGAGGCGGCGCTGTATTCGACCTGGTAGCCCTGCTTCAGCAATAGCGTGCACAACCAGCGGTCCTCCCCTGCGTTAGAAAACGGCACGCGAAGACTTGTAAGATTCCTTGCCCGCATCAGTATTTTCCGTACTTTCAAGAGAAAAATATATTGCAAAACTAAAGACAAAAGAAGACTACTGCAGAAAATACGAAATAACTACAATAAACTCTGACGCTTACGACAAAACTACAGAAGTTTGTCGTATTTTTGATACTGTTCTGAAGCCTTTTTTTTTTTCCGACTAGGTTATTGTGTCACGCTAAATACCACATTTATTTTCGCCCCACAAGCTGTTATTTTGAAAAGAGTGTGACTCGTGCACACCTTGGTCGTACTGAACGACGTGGATGGCTTCCGTCGACTTGGTGGTATACGTCTTGAGGACGTTGTCGGCCATCAGGGCCTCGCTACGGAATAAGGAGAAGCAGCCGGGACTACAGAGCACACAGCCCAGCACATGCTCGGTGGCTTTCTGCAGCCAGTGGCCCACGGCATACTCGAACTTCTGGTACCACACCATGGGACCTGTGTGGACGGCCGAACAGAACAGCGTATAGTGGGGCAGAGTTCACAGATATTAGTACTTTTTTTTAAACACATAATTGACGCTAAGCAAGGATAATGCCACTGGTAGCATATAACTCAACTCAACTCAAGACGCCGTAGTGGAGGACTCCGGAAATTCCGACCACCTGGGGTTCTTTAACGTGCACTGACATCGCACATGGCCGCCTTGCTTTTCGCCTCCAACGAAAAGCCGCCGCCGCCGCTGCCGGGATTCGACCCGCATCGAATTGGGCATAGCAGTCGAGCGCCCTAACCACTGCACCACCGCGGTGGGGCTTCCAGCCAGTGGTGTCGATTATGACGTCGAGGTTAAACATCTAGACTGAAATGTCCTTTGGTTTGGTTTGCGAAGCTTAACATAAGGTGACTCAGGCTATGAAAGACGCCTTAGTAGACGGCTCCGGAAATTTCGACCACCTGGATTTTTTAACGCGCACTGACATCGCACAGCACACGGCCACCTTCTTTTCGCCTCCAACGAAAAGCCGCCGCCGCCGCTGGCGGGATTCTACCCGCATCCTTGGGCACAGCAGTCGAACGCCAACCACTGCACCACCGCGGTGGGGCTTCCAGCCAGTGGTGTCGATTGCTTTCCATGACGTCGAGGTTAAACATCTAGACTGAAATGTCGTTTGGTTTCGTTTGGTTTGTGTGATTTAACTTCCCAAGGTGACTCAGGCTATGAGAAACGACTTAGTGGAGGAAATTTCGACCACCTGAGGTTCTTTAACGCGCACTGACATCGCACAGCTCACGGCCGCCTTCTTTTCGTCTCCATCGCAAAGCAGCCGGCGTGGCCTGGATTCGATCCCGCATTCTTGGCACAACAGTCGAGCGCCCTAACCACTGCACCACCACGGCGGGGCTGAAATGTCGTGTCTCCGTGAAATGGGTTATACCGCAACGCATGTCAATCGTTCGACGCCACTGGCTGGAGCAGCTTCCTTGGAGAGGTGTTTGTCGCTGCACTCTTGACCTTTGTCTACATGTGGTCGTTTCACGGTAACTTCCGCTTCTTTTAGACAGAGTGCGGAGAGTTATTCTGACAACATATTTCTGGTGCACCTTATGAATAATTTCAGGCTCTGCTTATAGATAAGCGAGTACAATGCGTTTTTACACTTTGTATACAACGCGTCTTAAGATTCGAGGAACTGAAAGTGTTCTTATCTAAATTGAGTTTGACAGAGGCCGCCTCCTCACCGGATCCGGTGGGATGTATGCGACCGCAGGCTGCTCCTAGTGCTGGGTTGTTCTTCATGTGGTCCAGAAGGTACAGTACGGCCTCTGGCCGGAAGCTGATGTCGCCGTCGAGGGCCAGGATGAACGTGTTCTTTTTGCGCAGCTCCTTTCGCCAGGGCTCCAGCCCCGATGCCTCGAGCTGATGGCCGAGCAGGTAGTACATGTACATGACTTGCGACCAGCGCTTCTTGTTGCGGATGCGGGTGCGGTCCTTGAGGTGCACCACGAGTGCATTGCGTCCCGGCATGGTCCATTCAAGACGGCCACCGTACGGCGTGTCCAGCATGCGTGGAGGAGCCAAACAGATGTCGTTCAGTCCGTATACGCTACTGCTCGGGGTAACCGGATGGGAATAGGAGGCAAAAAAAAAAAAAAAAAGAGTATGATGCTGGTTCATGCGTTTTAATAACAAAACACAACACGTTACCGGATATGAGGGAATCACATTCGATTGGGACTCTGTCGTTCGGCACCAACCCGATATTCAGAGAAAACCTACGCAAATTTCTGAACAATTTGCTTTTGAATCAAAAACTGGATGGACGGGCATAGTACCTACGTATACATTTGTTCTATCAGTCTCCCTGCCAGTTTCTTTTTTTTTTTTTTTTACTAGACCATTTGTCATGTTTGTCTGCAATGTGTGGTCTCGTGAATGGAAATGTTTAGTTAGATGCAATCATATATTCAGTAATCTGATCAGGTCGGCTAGAGCGAGGCCCGTTTGGTCGGCAGCTAAGAGTTTGAGTGAGGTTACTGACAGCTAGAGTTCATTTTATAATTAATTCCCTTGCAAATAGTTTATTTTGGCAATTCCAAGAGAATTTCTTATCAAATACAGGTGTTTATCATACTAATGAATAAATTTGGCCTGTAACGATGATGGGCTCTGCCGTAGGCTTCGTTTCTTAGTGGCCTGAAGACGAGCAGACCTGTAAAGACTCTTTATCTCTGCTTGCACAAAATGTTTATTATCCGCACTAATTTCACTAAACAACATTCGTAATGTATAGGCACTACGCTAAGGTGCTTCGCTTATACCGTAGGAGTAAGAGGGAACACTGCGCGAGCATGGCAGTAACAGTGGCAGGGATAGAGTATCATGAAGACAGAAAAAAAAAATTAAGCACTCAAATTTGAGAGAATCAAGTGTATACGTTGGTAAGTGCTCAACAGGGAGCGACCAAGCCGCGACCAAGATTTATGCCACGTATCCTGGCTGAACGAGGCTCAGCTACATGTTCCTCAACATTATTAGCGACGAGCGCTGTAGCTATTTTTTTCTCGGGCATGTGAGAGCAGCCATCTGGAATGGCTTTGCTTTTAATTTTACCAGGACGGGAGGAGGAGGAGAAACTGGAGACGCAACATGTAGTCTGGTCGGAACTACTGCCTGGGTGCTCCGGCCAGATCAGGCCTTTTCTCGCTTCCGCGCGGTTACCCTCTCTCCTCGGTGGGGTCCCTTCACCCCAGCGCCCGACGTGGGGGGAACAAGCGAAGCGGCGTGGGACTGTCGCGCCGTCTTCACCGCCCTTGATGCTGCTCTTTGCATTCTGCTTTTCATGGCCTTGGCACGCTGAAAGGCTGGCGACTGATTGAGCTACCAGCTGTTCGCAGAGCTCTGTCGTTGTTTGATCGGACAAAGATTTAAACTGTGCGATTAATAAGGAGCTATTAAAAAAAAAAAAAAAAAAGAAAACACCCGCTGCCCATTTTAGTTCGCGGCTCAGCGACGACTACTTCGGGATGTAAAAAAAGAACGTTAACTTGGGCTGGTTGGCATGGCCCATGTTTCCGCGTCGGTCTCCACGTTATGATGCGTACAAATACCGGAAACATTAGTAGTATGTTGCCTTGCAGGTAACTGCGAAGAGGTAGCATTATACGAGTATAGCACACTTCACCACGTAGAAAAGACCCCCCCCCCCCCCCCCCCCCCCCCCGACGCATTGAATTATTTGAGATTATAGCCTATGCGCGTAATTACGTCGCTAAGTCAGAAGCATTCAAGTAGCCTTCGAAGGCGTAAGCTGTTTTTGTTGGTAGCAAGATATCCGACCAACCGTCCCCTTTCTGGTCCGATTTCAACCAGTTTCACGCCTGTGCTTAATACTCACCAGGCAGCTTCATTCACCGTGTTGATGAGAACGTGGACGTAGTCGTTGATCACGCGGCCTTTTTGGCCCGATGAGTCTTGACCATCTTTGAAGGCGTCGTCAAAAATTATGTGGGCTGAGTAAAGAAAAGACACAAAAGTTACGCCTCCTCTGCAATACCATGCGGTATATTAAGATCGACTTTGCTCCTTCCTTAGTTCAACCTACGGTGCTCTTTACTCCCATAAACACCCCAGCTGCATACAATCATTTTCTCATATTTGCCGATGTGCTAAGGCTATAAGTGCTTGAGCTTATGCGTGCGAGCATTTCGCCATTTCCGATTTCAAGAAGGTGCTGTACGTGCAGGTGGCTTACACCGGTGTCACAACGGTCGCCATGTTGGAGTACCAAGAGCACCGGGAAAGTCTACATCTCAGACATCGCGGAAGCTTGGTGCAAATTATGTCTGGGGCTCAATCATGGCGTCCATGGCGTCACGTGCAAGCGCGTTGGAATTCCGAAAAGCCAGATGCCACATATATAATTAGCATATATAATTAAGGACTATTACGCTGCTACCATAAAAGTGCCGTGAATAGAGTGAAAAAACTATTTCAACGTAAGTTTGCACTGCTTTCGACAGCGAGTGATGAGAAAGAAAAAAAAAAAAAAATACGCAAGGCTATTTGAAGTACGAAGCCTGTGATCATGCCTCTTTCTGAACTGGCGCCATATATTCGGTTATTAGCTTTTTCTTTCTCCCCCAGAGTGATTGCGCTGCGCAATGTATACAAAGTATCCAATCTAACTTTATTCAAGGGTTAAAAAATAAAGCTTTTGAGATAGGCCAGAGAGACCGCTTGTATATAGGTGCCATCCACCTTACGCACCAAAGGCAATTTCTTATTTTGCTGTTAACCAATTCGTAATTAAGATAACTTTTCTTATTTACTAACTATCGCCTTTAGATAATAAATGTGATTTGCAAAGTTGGGGAGCACCTTCTGAAACCCCCGTTCCACTTATTTCCGGTAAAGAAAAAAAAGCTTCACTTGTGTCTTTTTTCCAAGCTCTAAAGAAAGCCCGGAAAAAAAAAAAAAATTATCCATGACTAACGCATTCGCGCGCCAGCCACGATTGTGGTGCTCTCATTCGTGATTTGAGTGAACGAAATTAGCTGCGGCTATGACTCGACAGGCAGGCAAGTTCCAGCGCGAATGCTTTAGTCACGTGATATATATATATATATATATATATATATATATATATATATATATATATATATATATATATATATATATATATATATATATATATATATATATATATTGTATTTCGCGGGATTTCTTAAAAGCTAAAGCGTGAGGCTTTTTTATCGAAAATAAATGGAATGGGTCCTTCAAAAGGCGCTCTCTTTGCAAATCACATTTACTATCCAAAGGCAATAGTTCGTAAATTGGAAAATTATATAAATTGCTAATTAGTTAATTTCAAAATAAAAATTGCCTCTGGTGCGCCAGATAGATGGCAGCTGTATACAAGCGGTTTCTAAGGCCTATTTCAAATGTTTTTTTTTTTTTTTTTAACCCTTGGCTAAACTTAGCTTGGGCACCCTGAATAGCGCAGATAGTCTTTCAGCTGCCCAGGCCCAAATGCCATGAGTATAGTCTTTTCTTGCAGGCCTATTAGGCGCCTGCATTAATTTTTAGAGGTTTTAAGTAGTTATATTCATTAAAGAAACGAACAAGCTCTTTATATTCTGCAGCGACCTTCCGTTCTGATTCCAAGTGCAAGGTAAAAAATACAACACTCGTATACATGACAGACGATATATTTGACGTTCAGGTTCAATCAACAGATCCTAAGTTTTATTTTATAGATAATGCCAGCGCAGAACACACGAGGAGACGACGAAGACATGTCTAACGTATACCAGCACTCGTCCAGCGGCACATCTTGCCCGGTTTTATCGACGGCCACACTTAGCGGAAATGTCACTATGCATGTTTTCAGAGGCTAAGCGATCATTCTTGCATCGCGTCCTGCAGCGCGTACTGCACGCTGTAAAATAATGGGGCCATGCACCGCCCACGGCCGTTGCAACTCACTTTCGAAGACGTAATAGAGCTTGTCCTTTATGCCCAAATGCAGCCTTGAGAGCCGCCGCGCGCTCTGGTCGCAGTCCATCCTGTGAACGGGAAACGATCGGCACTGCTCAAAGGCTGTCCGCGGAGGCAGGTTAACCGTTCGCACTCAGCCAGCGACCGATTGTTGTCCAGCGAATGGCCTCTCTACGTTCGTATTCAACGCTACGCCGTCACCGGCACCGCAGAGTGTACACAAAGAGGACAGCTCCGCTGTCCAAGGCTTTGTCCTAGTCTTCATACATGCTCTAGAAAATGTGTCACCTCGGGTCTTTATTCGCGTGTTCGGCAGAATCATTCGCTACGAAAACACCTCGAAAAGTATTTACAAGTTCTCTTCCTCGTTTCTCGTCCTTCGTTTCTTTATTACGAGCCTTCAGCTGTGAGAATTGCGCGGAGGTCACGTATGTTCTCGAGTGACTTCAATAGCGCCTTCGTATAGCTTTCCTTCGAGTTAAGCGCAGCCTCAAAGTTGTTGTAAAACCGATGTAGCTTTCCTTTGATTACCAACTGATTACCGAATTTCCTTTGAAGCGTAATAGTTTGCACGGCTGTGTGTTATAATCACGTCTAAGGCTTATTAAAACCTCATAATTACAATGTATGTAATGTTCTAATCACTGGCTACGCTACAGCTCTCACGCCCTCCCGACCAATCCATATTTTCTCGACACGCTGACAACGCCTGCACCGCATTTTCCGTCTAGCGGTATCTTTGTCTATATCCTGCTAAGACACGTTACGTGACTTAATCAGATGTTATCTAACAAGATGCTCGTCATCTTATTATCATGTTACATGTAAACGCAAACGGACATACCGTATCTCTAAAGGGAACTGCTAGATGGCTTGTCATGCATGCTGTTTCTTTGAGGTAATTCCGCGAGTTGTATGAAAACAAAGTTCAACTAAAGGACAGTCGCGTAAAGAGCAAAGCTGAAGCATCGTTGTAAACTTTACAAAGGCATATAGGTATTGAAAGCGGTACGGGCTTCAAAGTTAACCAGTTTGATGCAATGTGAGGTGTAACCGGCTGGCAATGATAAATCTTCGGTACGAGACAAAATTGTTTGAGACTAAGTGGCGATCAAGTTACGTCTAAACGCGAAGAAAGGCACTTTGCACTTTGAGTATTTGATTAGATGCTATTGTGGGACGATAAACCAATAAATTCCTCTCAGAATGAGAAAAAGACGTTAAAACATTAAATTTGTCTGAAATTAGCAGCCGAGAGATTTGGAGTAGTCGTTGCATGTGGAACGCTGAAACGGGTTTATGAGATGCGCAAGTGGCCCTGTGTGAGACAGCATAATCGAATGATCACGGCAGCGCAGGTGAGGTTTAAAGAAGAAGAGCAATGTGTGCGGAGGAGGTCTGTCTTAGAAACCGTGCACCGAAGCCACGACTCCAGCTACTTCGGCAACCGATATAACAATTCCTCTCGACAGCGGAGGGCCGATTTTACCCTGCACGCTGCGCAAAGGAGCACGAGTCTCATGCGTAACTCGTGTTTACATAGCGAGCCCATTTCGGTTGAAAACAGATACGAAATAGGTCAAGGAAGATAACTCCGCAATTAGTCGGTGGCCTTTACACTAATTTTTAGGACCAAACAAGTTTAAGAGAAAAAAGAATCACTCAACTGTGCTTTCAAAGGTGCACTAAAGAGAGTTCTGCAAAATGTTGTTTTTCTTTTTATTTAGTTTTTCAGATTTCCACGAATAAATTGCTTAGCCACAGACAACGTAGACGTAAATTAGGCCCACCGCAATAAAGATACGCATCCACTCTTTGCTTTCGTGACACCCAACCACATCACTCTGTGGTGGCCAATGAAAATCGTCTAATCTACGAAGATACGCAAATCAATCTTTATCGTCCTTTTTTTTTTTTTATACGATGCAAATAATATTTGATAGAAGCTCTACATATTCGCGATTCAGAAAGCATGTCACCGAAACGACAAGTCCGATGCAAGCGGTCTGTGCTCACAACTCCGCGTGTTACTCAAAAGTCGTACTCAAAATTTTCTTTAGTGTACCTTTAAGTGTATGGCGTGGCAGTGTTAACGGCTCACACCCGTAGCTGCCTTTTCAGATCCTCGTTTCCGTGCACCCACCTTGCCGCTCGCTTAATCACTAATCGCTTAAAATCTGTACCTCTGTTATCTCATACACCAACTCGCTCAACTCGAAGTAGTTTTACTGAAGTTTATCTCATACACACTCATTAGCATGCGGTCGTAAGCTAGTCAATTATGTCAAAGACCACCCGACATAGATGCCTATAAAGCCCCGCTTTAACCAAATAGTATGGACGTGCCTGCGTGGCATGCCTGACTCGGAACGCAATGTCCCTGTATCGATCGATTCCCCTCACCTTCTCATCTCAGTTGTGAAGCTCGAGTTGACAGCTCCTGTCGAATGGGCCATGGCACGTGGTCGCGTAACGTCGCACAGCCTTACGACCAATCAGTATGCATCATCATGCCAATTACCACGTGCTCGTGATATTTCACAGCGCCGATGGCGAATTTTCCGGGGAACCGAAGGCTCTTAAATATTGCGTTAAAATCATCTGTCGCTCACTATGGGCGCGGTGGGGGTGGTAGTGGCGAAAACGTTTATTGCTTCTTGAACCTTATTATTGTCTATATTGATTGGTCGGCTCGATATCGCGTAGGGTGGCCGGGAGCCTGTGGCTGTCAGCGACTCCTAGAACCCAGCCCATCAGCTCCTTTTGTGCACCTGGGTTCGAGGTGGACATCGTGATTTGCTATCGCTCCATGTCTTTTAGTTGCCAATTGCGGGGTGGCTGGAGTTCAGAGCAGATGTAGAGGCGCTTCAGGCTTCGCCAAAAATGTACAAAATCTACCAACTAGCCCAAAAAAAACAGCTTTAATGTGGTGAAAGTCTGCTTTGGATGCACCGCATAGGGTGAATACAGGAAAGAAAAGTCCGGGGTGGATATGGGCTAGGTGTGCTGGGGATAGAAAGGTACGGTACTGGAGCTGGCGCCGCCTGTCGAGCTCGTTGCCTACTCCCCAGCCTCACAATAGATTATCGCTAAACATAAGTAGGGGCAGTGGTACGTCAACTTCGCTTATATATTCTCTTGAGTGACTTCTTAGCAGTGCCACAAGACGTTGCAAAAAGGAAGCATTATATTCACAGAGCTTTAACCCCATATAGAAGCTGTTTCAAATCAGTCAGCGGACTACGGCTGCAACCAGGGCCCATATTCTGCGTTCGCGTCGTTATCGAAGTGTCGCTATCTCACGTGACCTCGAGTCATCTGACTGGTCGAAACGCCGGAACCAGGTGTTTCCACTACGGAACCAGAAGAGGTGGCAATATCCTGTTCCGACGTTTCCAACGATAAGATGACTCGAGGCCGAGGAGATAGCGACACTTTGATAACGACGCAAACTCGGAATACGGGGCCAGGCGCCAATACTCGAATTCCTGGTCGCAGCTCAAACCAATGATGGGCCTAGTGTCATTACAAAGCAACACCCGAGGAAAATTGTCGGTGTTTTAAAACCCGAAAGCTTCTGTGACAAACTTACCATTCCTGCTTATAACGCTGTTGCTCTGATGTAATTGCACATTAGCAACACTAATGTACTTTTTTTTTAGTCGATATTTATGATCATTTATGTACTTTTTTATAACAGTGGATGCCCACAATAGTTTTGATTGTACAGACGTTCATTCTTTTTTTAAATACGCTCAAACAAAGAGCATATAAACAAATTGTATTCTCTACCTTTATCATCCGTTTTGAACATCCGCATGTAATTTGTGCTTGCCATGATCAGCTGTCTCAGTGTGTGCGCGCGTGCGCTCCTATCCGGAAGCAAATGTCAGATAATAACGGGCCACCGGGGTGGAGTGAATATGTTTTTATTTTTTTATTTTTTATTTGATGCCATGTGAGTCCGACATTGCGATAAGTTCCATGAGATTTATTACTACCGTTTATACGCATGGCTGACCTGCCATGCACGTGTTAGACAATGGGTATTTTTTTCATGGTGGCATTTCCGTTTCACTCAGGATTCAGTGTTTAAGCCGTGTTTTCTGACTCTCTGACAACTTACTGTGTTTCGAAGAGTTTAAGCCGCACCTGGGCGTACACTGCGGCACTAAGAGTAATTGCCTATCGGATCGAACCCGGTAGAGGCGACATTTCAATGAAAAAAAAAAAAAAAGAGATGAAAATAGAAGCGCTCGTTCATTGCAAAGGGGAATCCTCCAAGGGGGAGTATATGTTAACAAGGGACTAATAACACATTAGCATCCACCCAAAAACAGCTATCGCGCCGCGGAGGAAAGCTATACATCTTCCACAGAAACTTCCATGTTGAAAAAAAAATCGTCCCGGTCCAAGCGAATGTGACCTACCTTAGTACGGATTTCAGAAGCTGCAGCATCTCGTCTTTAGTTTCATGCCACATAGTGGCGCAAGCGTAGACCCTCGTGACGTCATCGCCACTTTCTTGATCATACTGCAACGCCTTGGGAGAGTGGAATCTGGTATCTATGACCTCTCGCATGCCCTCGATGGCTGCTTCACTCAGCCGATCTCGGTCCATTTCACCCTGCAGAGTATTGAATGATATCTGATTAACACCCCTGCGGTCTCTATCTCTCTCTTATTGGCACTACCATTTTCACGTTGCTTGGGTTACAGCTCGCTGGGTAAGAGAATATTAAAAATAGATTGTACTAATCACACTGAAATGAGTAAGTCTTTTACTGATAAATTTTTTTGCTGTGTTTGAATGATGGAAAAAAAAAAAAAGGAACGAAGCGCGGGCACACTTTCGCATCACCGAAACCCGTCAAGGAGGGCAAACTAAGAATTACAAATCAGGCGTGGTATGACCCGCTATTATGGTATTCGTGACGTCTCTTCGGGAAGTATTATCTAATTATTAATATTACGTTCATTTGTGCCGTAACCAGCAGCATTTGACATATCAACTCGACTTTGCGAGCACTTGCCCCCGTCACTGGGACATTTACATCATCTGTACAGATTTGTTCCAGGAAACATGATGCGCGGTTGCTGGCGGGCAAGTTTAGCCGCAGCATAGAGGGTCATTAATGGAACGCGTCATGGGGTGTTCAATGCATAGGCCAGTGCACATTTGCATGGGCTTTCTTTTTTTTTTTTTGCTGAATACCCAATACAGCGTACTGTATGAAATGTTAACAACATAACCACCACTAGATTGACGAGCGAACAGAGCTTACCACGTCTTGTCGATTAAGGCTGCGTATGTTCAGGATCACGGACTGTTCCAGCAATCCGCTTGCGTACGATGGCCGTGCGAAGATACTGCGTATAAGCGTTCAACGAAAGGTACTCGTCACTTGTGCTGCTGTAAGTCTTGTGCTCGTCACGTCAACGAAAGGCGCTCGTCACTTGTGCTGCTGTAACGGTCACGCAATGGCGAAAACTTTGTGTCAACTAAATGCATGCCCCAAGTTTTGATTATTTTTTAGTTTTATTTTTATTTTTTGCTTCTGCTCCGTTCACGATTAACGCGCAATCCGTTCATCACTAAAATACAATAGTAAGTCGTAGGAATGGCAATGCGATCGTTTAAAACGGGTTATCCATTAACTTAGCGCCTGGGAGCTACAAAAACCACGCAAAGAGTCTGTCGAGCCAAAGGCTAGTCACCGGCAGCTGTGAAATCGCAGAGTATGCCATACGCTGCTAACATCAACAACACTGCAAAGGAGGTCCATTAAAGTGGCGCTCTCAGCTTGATCAACAGATGGCAGTTTTAGCAACGTACGTGATGATGAGGTGTCACTTGTGTATTGATAAGCCACGCAGAAGAAGCTGAATCTCGTCGGAGGCTGAGTCTTGCAGTGGGTGTAACACTACACGTAGCACAGCAGCGTACAGTGTCGTTCGAGAACTTTAGCGCAAATGTCGCGATACGCGTAGACTAGTTAGTGAGCTGCGTGACATCAAACTACCCTCTCCACGCGCTTGTCTGCATCTCCCGGATCCGTTGTAACGTTGCCTGCGTCAATATGACGCTGGCTTCTATATGCACGGCGGCCTGCCAGAATGAGCCCTTTGCCACCTCGGCAGCGACGCTGCTATCGATTAGGTAAGTTCCGCGTTTTACACGCCCGCCTTGAGCAAGGTTGGCCTTGAGCGGATCTCATGTCGCTCGACAGATGGCAGCAGACAACGACGTTACGTCGTGCGAAGTTCTGAAACGATGACAGCTTTCACGATCGAAAGTTAAATTGAAGCTTCATTGAGTGCACATCAATGCTGCGTGTTCCTTGATGCCTCCGTAGACAGTACGATCGAAAGGGACAGGCTACTTTTTTCGCTTCTAGTTGTTAACGTTTGTGATTGCCGTCTTGTTTCGCGCTGACTTCTGCTCGTTAGAAGAATCGATGACAAAACTAGCCAGCAACACACCTCAAGCGCAACCTCGCACCTGCTGCCACTTGCGCAAGAAACCATTCCCGATGGTTGCGACCTCTGACAGAAACGTACACGCCCAATGTTCGCTTCTTGACCGTGCAGTATGGTTCGGTTGTCATCGCCTGCCTGCTTTCCAAACCTTTAGAAGATTATCCTGCTTACTATCACTGGAGTTCTACGAGTTCTGGGAATGCTACTGTAATCATACATTTCGTGGCCCGATCCCCAGTATTTGGACGGTTCGTTTTCGAAATTTGTGCTGTTGCATCTGCTTTTACCACAGCTTTGCAGCACACCAACTGTGGCGTAGCTACACATTCTTGAGAAAGGCGCTTGGCATCCCACTTACTCAAGCTTCGTTAAGGATTGTCGCCCGAGATTGCTCTGTAGGAGGACTAATAGAAGATATTTGCATTTTATGTTCCCGCGACACATGCTAGTCTTGGCGTCATGGCCTTGTGGATAACCTTTTTTCAGCTTGGTTCCTTTCGTCACCCGACTTCAGGCACCAGCTCTTGCTAACAGCATGCAATTGGTTATCAGGTTTATCTTAATATATATAGCGCAGCTACTCTGCGTATAGCTCACTTTCACTGCTCAGTCAAGAACCTTCTCTGCGATCAATGGCAAGATGTATTGTTGTCTCGCCTTGAATGAGGGCCGCCGGAGCAGTATAACTAGCAGCATACACTGTGTGCTTGGTATATTGCTCACTTCACGTAGCACAGCAATCCGGTGACGCAGGGAAGATTTTGCATTTATCCATCAGTAATAAGAAGATAATATCTCACTTCAGTGTGTTTACGCGTGTAAGGTGCTAGACTGCTCTGCAGTCGCTGGCTTAAGCGTGTTTGCAAGTCCAGCTTTCTGGGACACGCCTCTCTGAGCGTTAGCTCTACTGTATTCGTTTGTAAGTTTTGTGTTATTTCTGGACTTAGTAACTCATGCGTTCCACAGATTGCACCACGTATTCGTGCGCCGCACGTTGTTTCATCTCACACTGTGCGGCACACATCGTAGCCTTCCGATCGTCGTTCCCAGGCACGAGAGCAATATGCTAACGCCGTAGCCGATCACGCCTCGTGTAAAACTGCAACATATTCTCGCGCTGTGCAGTAAACATCGTCTTCTTCATGTAGTTACGTCTGCGTCGCCACTTCCTTTAACCTAGGTAAATACGCCATACACTTAAGTCATTTCGCCAAAGACAGAGACCGCGCAGCCTGCCAGACAGACTGCTGAGACCACTGAACAACGATAAGCCAGAATAGTCCGTTGCTGATAATCTTATCAAGCGCGGAGGAAAGCCAGGATCGAAGGAGCAGCAGCGACTGCTAAAACTCATTACACTAGGTGAACCTGTACAACTGATTATTTGCCATTAATTTTGAGGCAGTTATGGATTTTTACAAGCTGCTTTTACGCACACGTCGACAGGAATGGTCTGGTTTTACGCATGGTAAAATGGCTATCAAATATTTTTACTAGCATTTAAAAAGTATTTCTGCACTCGCCGTGAGTAATTAAGACTCATTAAAAAGACCAATGGGGTGCGCTTTATTGAAAATAAAAATAATAACGAGGGACTTTAGCGGCTAAAGTAGTGAAAGGCGAAAGCCTGAGAAGTTTCATCTTGTCTAGCGTTCCTGGCATCTGCAATCCCACACTTGAACGCGCGCCAAGGAACGCCACGCGACAGTCGCCGCAAAAGCGGGACAAACTCTGTACACGACAGTATGAGCCATTAAAAGCTTTCGCCTTAAAAAACAAACAACTAGAAGCCTGCCGAAGGAGGTTCTGCGGATGTTATGATTGTTGTGCAGTTATACAATGCATGAATAAATAGCGTTTAAATATTTTTTTTTCCTGCAATTTGTCTAAAATTTCTGGCCATGGAAAAACCATGTCGTCGCTTAAGGCATTTCCAATTAAGCTGTCTGGTTAATTGTAAAAACTTAAGCGGAAAAGAGATGCTGACCGCATGGATCTTGGCGCTCTACAGCTGTGTACATGCTCCCACCAGGAAAACCTCTTACTACTGTTTGCTTGGCACTGTAGCTTCGAGTTAAGCCATACTACGACGCCGAAGCCCTTCAATCGCACGAAACATGGTTCTCTACATAAAATTTCGTTGCCAGATGAAGCACCTTATCAGCTGCGACTATACTTTCGAGACAGCGTCCAGATTTTTGGTTGGTATCTGTACCTGAGCCTGCTTTTGAAATTCCCGCGTCGTATTCGAGTATGAGTCGAAAACGCTTCAGAGCGCAACAGTACTTTAGAAAAGGGCTTAGTCTTGCTGGCGCCTCTAAGGACCTTTAGACGTGGCGCACTCAGGAAGAAATATTACGATTAAATACCTTTCATACTCCACTGTTTTCGTTGCTGATTAATATCTGCAAGCACAGGATTATTAATATCTGGCATTATAGCCCAAACTGGATTTTCTTTTTTCTTTTTTTTTTTGTTGCTCCCGACACTTTGACAGAGGGACATATCGCAATAGGAATACACAGAGATGGCATGACAGCCCTCCTCATTGGCTGGCGGAAGATTTAGTTTCGATACTTGTCGGATGGTGGGCAGGAAAAAAAAAGAAGAAAATAATGATGGCCTGCGAGCATCGTTTGAGACAGTACAGCTCGCCTACTGTGCACGCTACCTTTGCAGAAATGTACGAAAAGTAAACGGAGAACAGAAAGCTAAATCTTGCCGTTTGATTGGCGAGGAAGAGAAAAGAAGCGCAGTAGCGACTTACCTCTTTTCGGCCGCCATCCTGGGAGACTTCAACCTCCACACGTGAACAGTCACGAAGAGCAAGCTCAGAAACCAGGCGAACCAAAGCCAGGCATGCTCTTGTCCGAATAGCTGGGAGCAGTTGCCTTCGTAGCAGTTGAAAAAGACGTAGCACGGCAAGGTGTCACTCAAGAAGCAGGCGTCGATATTGCGCAGGGAGCAGGCGCCGGCCAGAACGAGAAGGGTCACAGGTCCGCTTATAATCAACGGAAGGGCCATCGAAAAGCCCTGAATCTTTACTCTGCAGGCGAACACACTGGCGCGGTAGGTCACGTAGCTCGCCGTGGCATGGACAGCAGCAACGGCTACCGGGGCTAGGCTGTTTGCAAAAGACACAAATGCACAATAAACGCAGTTTTTGTAACATACAGCTCCATTCCGATGTATCCAGGAGACACAAAACTCTGCTACGAATGGTGATTGTTTGCTCAAAGCGCAGGCTGTAATGGATAGACCCCGGGGTCACTGTGATATCACGCGGTTATCGTCCGTATAAAGGGCAGTCATCACACAGCTTGGCTATACATAACGTATGCTGTCATCGGTCGTGTGACCAACGCCATCCTTGGGTGACATTATTAATTATTATTATTATTATTATTATTATTATTATTATTATTATTATGATTATTATTATGATTATTATTATGATTATTATTATTATTATTATTATTATTATTATTATTATTATTATTATTATTATTATTATTATTATTATTATTATTATTATTATTATTATTATTATTATTATTATTATTATTATTATTTCGTTGCCACTGCACAAACCCGACGGAGACAATTCCGGAGTCAATAATAAATGAATACACGCGGTACTGTCTCCGTCTACCTTCCTAGAGACTCCACAGCTGAGTCGCACAAGTATCTAGGCCAAGAATTAGCTAACATTTAAGCGTGTACAGATTGATGTATTGACGATCTGGTCAACCTTTCCCTACAACGAACGTACCCTTGCCGCTTCTAAGGATTGCATTATAAATTATCGTCTAAATCTGAATAGCCATAAGATCACACTGCGAATAGGTGAGGTCTAAATTTCTCAGCACAATGAAGTCGTGAAATCTTGCTGCGCTTTATTTTCCAGTAACTCCGATTTCGGCTGGGCGGGAACTAAAGAAGAGAAATAGAGAACAATATCTGCGTGTCCAGTTAGAAAGCATATCGTGCAGATTTTTTTTTTTCTTCAAAACTCTGACAAGAAAAGGTGCACGTAGGGAATAATTCACCGTTTGCAACACATCTGCTTATCCCAAGGTTAATAGATTGAGCTCGAGTCTGATGTAGGCGAAACAAACAAACAAACAAACAAAAAACGCTGGTGTATTGTGCGATGTCAGCGCACGTGGAAACCGATCTGGAACCTTCCAATACGATGTCCACCATAGCCGGTGTGGAGCTTATCGGCCCATAAAATCTTGCATACGGTGCCGCACCGTGTTCAAACAGAAGCAGCAGAAACACTATTGGCAGTTCGATCGAAGCACTATTGAAAGGCCACAAAAATAATTTGCGGCCTTTCAACAGGTTGTTACACGCACCTTGTGCTCCAGATGGCGTTGCCCGAGTCAACCAACTCGATGGTGTCAGCGAACTTCCGCGACAGAAAGAGCGGAAGTTCGCGTACCTCGAAGACCTCGTGAAACTTGTCGCACAGCTCGGACACAGTGACTGAGGAGTGGTCCACCAGCACCATCATGGTTGTCAGCATGAGGAGCATTCTCCAGGGCGACAGGACCATGGACATAAATAGGCGGCATCGGTCCAGGTCCCGTTTCAGCGACCCGAGTCTCATCAGGCGAAAGACGGGCGCGTCTTCATCCGCGAAGCACTCCCACCACGCGCACGACGAGAGAAGCAGCGACGCGGCGATAGTGAGCGCACCGCGCGTTTCCGCCGACCACAGTGCCAGGCCCGAACACTGCGCCAGCAGTGCCAATACGCTGATGGTCAAAGGTAGCGGTGAGAGGTCCTTCTGAGACAGTGCCTTTAGCAGGGCCGGAATTACAGCCGCGCAGCTGGTGATCATGGTGGCGCGCAGTGCGTCCAGTTCTGGCAGTGCTGCGAAAACTAGAAGGCTGATGCCGACCGCGTGCAGGCTCTCGAGGGTGAATATCTGCAATGTCATGAATATTGTTTGTGGGAGCGGCACATTCGGAAGTGACACCGTCGGGGCTTGCACGCATGCACGATGCAGCCACTGTGTCATATCAAGATCAACTTCCTTCCTCAAAATAACACGGATATAGCTTGTGAGCTCCAGTAATGAATGGTGAGCAAGCGCTGTCGATAGAAGAGAGGAGAAAAAATGGCCATTGAAGCCCATAATTAAACAAAAGGAAGGCGGGAAGCCTCCAACGTCCAAAGCTGGCACATTCCCTATGGTCGAAACTTTGGTAAGCAGACTAATATGCTCCTTCCCTCATCATAACTTTTTTTTTTGTCAAATTGAGAGCCATATAGGGCCGAAAAACAATAGGATTTCTTTTGCAGCTGCATACGATTCAGCTGTCAACTGGCTCACGCGCAGCTAAACTGAAGCTGCGAACCTGTTCAAAACAGACAGGTTCTTCGCAGGGGCTATATATATGAATTCTTCGGTTTGGCATTGGCGTTTTTGAAATTCATCGCCGCGTATTTTGGGAATCTCGGGACGTTTTTGCGATTCATTGCACGCTTATGCAGCCACGTGGTCATCTTAGCGGTTGTCTTAGGCCTCCATCGCGCCCGTTTCTCTCACAATCACTCATAAAACCGGGCTGGGCTCTCAAGTTTATTTTGCAAGGCCACGGGTTCATTAGCTATACTGGCATACATGAGTCATTGCGGCTTGCAATCAGTAAATCGAAACTATAGCTATTGAGATTGAGCTATTCGTTAAACTGGATCGTATAAAATCTGATTTTAACTGAACAAAATAATGCGGTAATCGATTACATTTTGAAGCGAATAATAAGACTATTTTGGAACTTTGAACATGTTTTCGGGCACAAATAAATTTTAGAAAATAGAGATGTTCTAAAATGATTATACGTTTGTGAAGAATATCGCACACATGTTGATGATACATACATGCATCCATCACCTTCCTTTCTGCTTCCGATGGGGCGCCGATCGACTTGTTAATAATTTCTCCTTTCTAGCGCATGTAATTGTTTACACAGCTAGAAATGTTAGAATGAGCAGGAACGCCATTTTCACAACAGTCACTTAACTGATTCGTCACAGAGAATGTAAAGATGAAGCTATGGCAGATAATTATTTGCCAGTTTAAAATATATGTCTTAATGTTCTTCAAATGTATGCATGTCGACATTCGCCTTGATTTGAAAATACAGTCATAAACGTTATGAAATATTACTATTCGCAAACTTCTAGAGATCACTTTTGGACGGTGCGATACCGCCTACTGTGTGCGTATAGCGCACCTTGAATTTTTCTGTTTTAACACTTAAACGTAACAAATAAATCATTCGTTTCCGTCTGCCTCTGTGGCTGCTGTGTTTTCCTCAGTCTCTCTGTGTTTGTCTTCCTGCCTGTTTCTTTGTCTACGCATCTGCCTGCCTGACTGTGTGTGTGTACGTCCATTTGCATCTGCCTTGTCTGACTGTCTGCCTCGTCTGGCTGTCTGCCTCTGTGTCTGTTTCGTTTACCTGCTTGCCTGACTGTCTTGACAGATTCCGGCCACCAGTCTGTCCCTCTCTTGTGTGTGTGTGTATTTTGAATAATTGTTATTTTGACCCCAGGTAACATTGAAACAGTTAAATTGTTAGCGCTACTTCACTTTATAACCCCTGACAGCGCCGGATATCCATAGTGAGGTGCAAGAGGGTACGATAGCGCTTTGGCATTGGTTTTATTGAAGTTAACATAAATAAAACAGAGAAAAGGGAGCAGCCAGAGCTTGGACTACATTCTAAGGAAACATGCTTCTTGTCTGATTAAGCACCGCTAAATTTTTGTGCGGCCCAGCAAATTTTGTAGCGGCGACCATCATACGTAGCCTCTCCTTGGCCCTTCCACTGTTTATAACGTAACTTTGTAATTGTGCTTAGCGTATTTGTTGCGCTCAAAGCTCACCTACGCTCGCTTAGGGGTTTAGTTTTATTATCGTCTGCTAAGGTCTCCCGCTTGATTTACAGTGCCATCTGGTGGAAACGAAGCAAGTGTGTACTGCAGCAAACTCGCGCTATTTTTAAATACAGGTTTGGCACCAAAAAATAGAAACGGCACCACGGACCATAGTTTACGAAACTATATATGGAGTAGCGAGCTTAATGGAGGGGAGGGGGGATGAGGAGCTTCTTTCAAGCAATTGAAGCCCGTATTTTTTTTTTCTTTTTACAAAAGGCTCGCAGATACCGGGTTAAATGCCCCCCCCCCCCCCCCCCCCTTCTTTCAGGAGTGATTCATATATTCACCCCTGTGACTATGAGTTAATATTCTGACAGAACCGAGCTATAGGACAGTATACTTATCCTTATTGTATGGTTCAAATTGGCCCGAACGCTAGAGTATTTATAAAAAGTCTTTTACAGATGTTAGACCGGTATACTTAGTTATTGTTGTTCTTTTCTTACTTATCAGTAGGTCCCGCTGTACGTTTTGCTAGATCTCACAAGCAAGTGGTCGACAGAATGCGACCATGCCTTAACTTCCGGAGCATCGGTAATCTGGTTGGATACTTACGGTAAGGAATGTCCTTGTTCGAGGTAGGCGTATTACAAGGAACATCGAGGTCCACACAGATCTGATAAACGTCAACACCTCCGGAACGAACATGGCGAACAGGATGACCCACATCCAAGCGATGCTTTCCGTCTTGTCAAACACAGTCACGTAGTCAATGTCCTCATTGTCCACGTCTAAAACTGAAACGATAAAGCGCGGTGTTCTTTAAGAAGCTTACTCGACAATAAGTTTCGTTCAAAAGTTTCTCAAGCAAACTATAACAGACACGTAATTGCTGCTTTCGAGGTTCCTTTCAGCCGTAGCTCGCACCTTTCTGGTGAAGTCACTCTCAACTTTGTATAATGCGCAAGTCTCAGCGATGCGGAAAATAGCGTCCTCTTTCGGTGCATGTTCAAAAAAACAGTTACGACTGACTACGCTGTTCCTTTTTCTTCCTTTTAATAATTACGCATTGTCATTTATGATAATTCGAATCAGTATCACCTTCAGTCTCATCCCAAGATTCCTGGTGACGTGTTTTCGAGCATGAAAATATGGACGTAATATATGTACTGTAGAAAAAAAAAAGAAAAATATCGCATATGCGCCTGAGATATTCCTGAGTGGCCTCATAATACCACACATAAAAGCATGTAAACATGCACTATCACGCGTAGTGTGAGTACAAACGCATGTTCGAAGCTTGGAGCGTTTAACGAGTCTTCAGTACTCACACAGTTTCTGCTTGCAGACCGGTAGGGTCCAGTTGTGACCCCCGTCAGTGTACGGCCTTCGAATCTGCGCTGTCATCACCAGGAGTGTGCTTTTGGACAGCACAGACCCGCAGAGCACAAGGGCGAAGGTGACCGCATAAGCGAGCACCTTGCAGCCCTTGAGAATGGTCTCCGTGGCGAGTGATGCTTCCGACTCGTCCGCGCCTTCCGGTGGCGACTCCTTGAACATGTGCATGGCGCTGGGGTGGCCGGAACTGCGTGAGCAAGCGGCAGACGCGCGGGAACTCGCACCTGTTTCCACATTGCTAGCGTTCTACCGCAAGAAACTGCAGCGCGGGGCAGTACTAGACGCTCCTGATGCGTCGATTAGGTTCGGACGGTGTTTTTCTTTTCTTTTTTTTTTTTTTTTAACATTCGCATCTTGACAGAAAGGCGGATTTCTGACTGTGTGGACCCGCTCACTACCCCTGTGTGCAACGCGAGTTTTATTGTGCAGGCGAATCCATGTCAAATATACGTATAAGGGTTGAGAGCGCTAGCCTCAGTTCACAATCCAAGCCAATGTTTCGAAAAAGGGGACTTCCTCCGTCAAAAACAAGCTTCCTTGTCGAAACGTTGGCTTGGCTTGCGAACTTCTTTCACACTGTGTAGCCACGTTGTTCCCCTCGTTCTACTATGTTATCGCATAAAGAAACGCTAAAGACATTACAACGCGAAAGCTCATTACTCTGTTTCGTGTGTGACAGGTGTTCGCGTATGAACATGCATTCAAATTAAATATCTGGGTGACAGACTGGACGTGTTATTTTAGCGGGTGCAGGTACCGTGCGGAAGTTGACGAGAACACCGGCGTATACTGCGTAAAGCCGGTAAGTGAAGCGTACACCATATAGAAAAGCGCCCCACGTTCTCACCCTAAGTACACCCACCATCAATCCACTTAATTTCACCTTTCACAGTGCTTTCATCAGCTGCAAGCCCACGAAACAGCGGGAAAAAAGCGACTGCAAAATCGAATTCCAAGAAGCAGCGGCCCCCTATACACGCACCACCTCCCGGATGCTTCTTCATCCCAACCTTCAAAAAAGGGATCTGCCAGCCCTACCACCATACCATCCACCTTACGACTCCACATCTAACCACCAAAAGCACCATCCACTTGCGCACCACGCTGACCACTCTCGAGACAAATCCTGTCGAGTGTGTGAGGTCTCGACTTTAAAAGCACCAGAGTTATCGAGGGTATATATTCAATTGCCACCGGAGTTTTCTCGCATCATGTTTCATGATCAGTTTTAACGCTGCGTTTAAGACCGCGTACTCCAAAAAATTAGGTGCCATTGTCGGCTTCGGCGCTGTCGGCGTCGTAAACGAAAAATCCCGAGAAATAATGCCTCTCACAGCTGGTTGTTGGTATAAGGTATGGCCGGTCTCTGATTGGCCGGCAGGTTGCGTGACGTCACAAGACCACATGACATGGCCGAGCTGCATACTCAGACAGCTCCTATTATAAGTGGATGTCGACACAGGGACCATGGTCCTGGAAGGTCTTTCACATACCTAGTAGCTGACCACGATATGATAATTAGTACTTGTGAGGTAACAGAGGCACAAATTAAGGAACTAACGATAAAGCAAGTAGCAAAGTGCATGAACAGGGCCGTCCACTCTTAGCGCGAACAAGCATGCTCTCTTTAGAGCGTCATTGCTTCCGATCCGACAGCGCATTGAGGCAAAGTCCCAACTATTCGAAGCCCCGTCTTCGGGTCTTTTTGCGCTTGAGCCGCTTTGCTTTGAAATGCGGCCGCCTCGGACGCAATGGCTCTTGGAAGGAAGCGTGCCTGTTCGCGCTAAGAGCGGACAACTCTGTATGGCGTGAACAAAGATCACCAACGGCAGCCGGATATTGGAGCCAGTAACACTGTCACGTAATACCCTTAAAGCACATTTTTAAAACATATTCTACGAAGACTTGCTCTGTGAGGAGGGGAGAATGTTAACGTCCTGTTATAAAATACTCAAGCCTTGCGAATGTATTTATAGTTCCGAAAAGTTGTCATAATCTTAATCTAGGTTTATGTAAGAAACATCAACGTTGAACACACTCATGTGGTTGTCGCTTAGTGGAAAAGTGGAGTCTTCGTATTTGAATTATTGTAACGATGATTACAGGTCCCCTTCGAACAGATTTTTTTTTTTTTTTTAGTCGAAATCGCAGTTGCCAAGCATGGAAATGAAAACTGTCATCCTGTTCACTTTTCTGATGCCGGAACAGACACAAAACACGTGGCGGTATTAAACTGCAGTGTGGCCATATGTCTGATCAGCTTTGGGAGCGTGCTGCCGGAAACAGCTGGCAGCCGCTGCATCGCTAGCTTGAGCGGTGGTGACGCCGTATGCAGGCTGGCACTGATGCGATTCTCATATTACTGATCAGTTACGTTAACCACGACCCCGACCCAAGGACTCCGCCGCGGGATTTTTAGCGAAGCTGAAGTAGAAGGAAAAAAAAAATGTTATATATTGGCGTTGCTATAACAGTGTTGGCTGAAAAAAAAAATATATCTCACGAATCGTGATAACAAGTGAGCTGGTTAACTGAATTATGAATGTTCACTTTTTAAATATTACATTAAGGTGTTTGAATGCACTAGAAATTTGACATTTGTAGCAGGGTTTGGTTTGGTTTTTGGGGTATAACGTCCTTAAGTGACTCACGCTATCACAGACGCCATAATGGATGTCTGCTGAAATTTCGACCACCTGGAGTTCTTTAACATGCACTGATATCGCACAGCACATAGGCGCCTAGCATTCTGCCTCCATCGAAAAGCGGCCGCCGAGGCCGTCAATAACACTGCCAACGGATCCTCGAAAATACCGTCTCATTGTCTTCCCATCAATGTCATCATTACTGAAAGGCATCCTGGATCGTGCAGTACCAATGCCATAATCGTGTCCAGCGGTAGTCAATCGTTATTTTCAATGGGCAAAAATGAATTCCGAATGCATCCACTGGTAGGTCTTTTTTTAATCGTTTGTCGTAGAATGTTCTAAAAGAAAAAGGCTTCCCAAAAGTCTAAGGAAACGTGTTCAATATAGTTTCCGGCTTGCGGCATTACTTGAAAAAGAAAGTTTCTGTTCCACATGGTAAAGCAATGCTTTTTACGCTTCATGCTTTTTAAGCCACTTCACCACAGCGGAGGAGGGCAGGCTGTAAATATTAGCAGAGTCCTTCAATACTCTTACTGAAGCACTCTGCCATTACACCTATCAGTGCGTAAAATTTCGAAAGCGGCGCTTCTTTCAGTGCTGTGACTCAATAGGTTTTGTCCACCACACATCTTTCTCGAAGAGAGCGCGCTGCGAAACGACGTCAATCATCCCTGGCGTATAACTAACCATGCATGTGATCCGCTCTATCCCGCCCGCGCTGCAATGTTCGCTGATGCTCGCTGCTCCAGGAGAGAGGACTAATTACGAGTGTTTCACGGAGTGACGTGCGGTGTTTACAATCGCTTCACGGCCCGACGAAGAAGTACGTTATTATATATATATATATATATATATATATATATATATATATATATATATATATATATATATATATATATATATATATATATATATATATATATATATATATATATATATATATATATATATATATATATATATATATATATATATATGTATGTATGTATGTATGTATATAAGCAGATAAATTAAGGGGAAATGAGGGTGGTCGTTATAATACATGAAGGAAAGAAGCCAACAGTCGGCGAGGCCAAGGACAGCATTGGGGACTGTACTTTGTCTTTTTTTTTATTTTTTTACTTCTATACTCATATAAATTAGTAATGTAATCTGTTTAGGGGAAAGATAATTAAACACAAAGTAGAAGGAAAAAACGTGCCGATGGTGGGAACCAGACCCACGACCTCTGAATATCGCGTCCGGCGCTCTTCCAACTGAGCTACATCGGCCGCTGTCCCTCCTGCTACTTTCTTGGGTATTAATGTTGTCTGTATACGAACATTGACAGTGTTCACCAGCGCCACCCACCCCATATATATATATATATATATATATATATATAGCCCAGGGTAAATCCATCATTGAGATTTAAGAAAAAAGTGGCATGACGTTTGCTAACGGCCGGCTGCAAACTTTTCTTTGCAGCCTTGCACAACAATAGGTAATCAGATAGCTGTTAGAATTTAGTTAGCCATCGTTTTCAAATGCGCTGCTTGAGGAGCACGAGAGGAACGGGACAGATGACAACATTACGACATTACATATATATATGAAAATTATAGAGATGAAATCATATCACAGGGCTATATTCATGCATGCATGTGATAATCTCCATGTTGTCCCTTACCTCGCATTTGCACTCCTAATCATCTATACCTCGGTTTCAGAGAGCGCGACCGGTGGTGAACTCGCATATTCTGCTTTGTCTGCCGCTTCAAATAGAAGTGAAAGCCTTTTTAACAGAACAGTATTTGTAGGCAAGGAAAAATAGATAACTGAAAAGGAAATCGTGGAAGCTTTCTTGATGTCAACACCAGGCAAAGGACAGGTCGCGCTGACTGAAACCGTGATAAGGACCATCAGGAGTACAAGTGTGAGGTAAGGGGCAATGTGGAAAGGATCACGCGCGTGCATGAAATAGTCATGTGATATTGTTAAGGCGAAAGCATCTCTAGGCTCATGGAGCGAAAATCTGCGCGCATTATCTGCGCGTCGCATCTGTGCGCTGTTGTGCCAACAAATGGCGGACGTGGGAGGAGGGAGATTAAGAATGAAAACGATTGATGGTGAATAATGCTAAGAATTAATAATGACTAAAATGACTTATAACCGCAACTGATTGGAAATGATAAAAAGGCTTAGCTATGACTAGCAATTGTTGCAGTGACTAGGCATGGCTCATCATGACTACGAAACGACCAATATGTCAAGCGACGACTTGAAATGACCGCAATTGATTGGAAATGAGTAAAATGACTAGGCATGACTCATCATGATTGCTAATGACTACGAATTGACCAATATGTCAAACGGCAACTTGTAATGATCGCAACTGATTGGATATGGGTAAAAAGCTTAGCTATGACTGGTAATGGCTACAATGGCTAGGCATGACTCATCATGACTAATAAATAACCAATATGTCAAACGATGAATTGAAATGACCGCGGAAACTAGTAAAGATGCTTAGCGATGAGTGATAACGACTACAATGGCTAGGCATGAGTCATCATGACTACTAAATAACCAATATATATATAACGATGACTTGAAACGACCGTAACTGACTGGAAACGAGTAAAAATGCTTAGCGATGAGTGAAAATGATTTCAGTGACTAGTTATGACCCATCATAAGAGGCAAACGATGAGAGGTGAATGATAAGAGAGGAACGGTAGACTTTCTCCGTTCTCCTCTTAAGATACATCTAAGAGACTCACTAATTGTTTTCATTTCTACATAAAATTTTCCATACATATGTAATAAGATATATCTGTAAGTGTGCGCTTGTGTCGTCTGTCCTTCTGTACTTTCAGGCTCCCCAAGAAGCGCATTTGAAAACAATGATTACCTAACTGCTTCCCCTGCTAGCAATTTTACTTAGTCAACCTAGTGTAGTTAGCATGATTCACATCTTTTCTGAGCTAACGGACACAGGTACTACGCAATATCACGACGCCTCAAAATGCCTATCTTTAATAATTCTGGCTCACATTCGGTGAAGCACCCGGTATATGTCGGGTGGCCTTTCCCACATAACGTTGTTGCTTACTCTATCCTAGTAAGTAGGTGTAAAAGAGGCACACATAAAGGATTTTGCGCCCAAGAGCAGCAGAGTGCATCCGTACGCGAATGTGGGTCGACTGTTCGGCGTCGGCTTTATGAGCGAAAAATAAGGGGCAAGACTCTGGCGGTTCACATAGCCGGGCAGCACTGATTGGTCGGCGGGTTATGTTACGTCACAGGAACACATGACACGTGATGTTGGCAGGAACTGCCAACTCGGACTGCTCGATTCTTGGAGATGGGAGGATGGACTGGAGATCGAACACACCGGGACAGTACACGGATACGCTACTCCCGTGTATGCCACGCAGGCACGTTCGTACAGTTTAGTTTTATATCTATATCGGATGGTCATTTAAATAATGCGGTAGTTTACTACTGCGTGTTGATGAGCATCTGTGAGATAACAGAGGCGCAAATTAAGGGATTAGTAATTGAGCAATTATCACAGCACATACGAAAGAGGCACAAGATGGGAGCCATTGAAGCTGTCACGTCATACCGTTAAATCTCACTCGTTCTCTACTTTTTATTGTTAATGGAAAATAAGAGGAACAAATAATACGCAGTGCGAAAACTTCATAGACAGCTTCAAATCCGATTCACTGTTTTGTTTGTTTTTGATGAGTGCGAATTATTTACTCATTTATATGTTTTCTATACTCCTAATTGCCGAAGAATTATAGATGGGTGTTAAATTACGCTGAGAGAGAGAGAGAAGCGACAATTCTAGCTAACAAACGGAAATAAAATATTAGTAAAAGATTTCAAAACAGCGAGCAAGCTAGACAAATAAAAATGTAAATAACTGGTCCGAACAGACAGACTTTGCGCGAGTTTTCTGCGCATGCGCGAAGTCCTAGCGGCGACTGATGGAAACACATTAGACGGCGTTTCTCGTCGCTGGCTCGCCGCTATGCACGGGGGCCGGCGGCACGGTGACCGTCACAGGCTTGCAAAGCGATGCCAACCACATCTGCCGCGTACGATTGCCATTCTCGAGGCGTGCTGGAATGCGAGACGCGGTTTTTCAGGTTTCCTTCGGCGGATCGCTACCTACAATGACGTTAAGCTTGAATTAGGGCTACCAAGCGTCAAGATGTGAATGGGCGACCTTGACAACCGACTGCGTATACTCTCGACTGTGCGAAAAACACTTATGTAGGCATCTAAAGGAAATGTGCATGATGAAAAGTACCTACTGGAATTTGCACCAAACATGTAACCCACCAGGGATAGCCGCAATGAGGATTTGTTCGGTGCGTGTTCGGTTTATGTGCGATGGGGCCTGATCGCGATGTATTTTGTCGTTTGTTTTCTTTATGTGCGAAGGGGCCGAGTAGCGAATATATTACAGACGAATATGTGCGTAATATTTAGCGTGTTTTATCGCGACTTCCGCCTGAATAACAAGAAAAAAATACGGCGTTTGTTGGGACTCACCGCCGTTCACGAGCCGAGTGGTTGAGCTTTTCATGAGGCTCGCGAACGGCGCGGTGCATCACAACAAATGGTGTATTTTATTTTTGTATTAGTCAGGCGGCAGTCACGATATAACATGCTAAATATTACGATCTAGCGCACGTAGCCGCCTGTGATATCCTCATTGCAGCTATCACTGGTGCGTTGTAGGGTTGGTGCAAACTCTAGTAGGTACTTTTCATCATGCACATTTCTTTATGATGGATACACACCTGTTGTATCTGTGGTTTTGCCACTCGGAGCATATGACGCGCACTTGACACTCTTGCACGACGCACAGTACTTTTTTTTACCTTACAGAAAGGTTGTGGATCCTTTCACAATAGAATGATCATTCTGTATGCACCGAGAACATTTTCACCACTGCGACCACATCCGTTCTGGGGGCAGAAACCAGCTACAGCGCTGAATCATACATTGCCAGATAAATTTCGCGCGTTTCCTGCAGGCTTCTGTTGTGCATTCCGGCCGGGACAATGTCCTGTTCAGGGGGTGTGGATAAGTGCCTGTCTGTCAAACTTCGTAAATGAAATCCTATAGCTGCACGCTTGTAGATGACGCGAGGAGGAAGCGACGCCCATTGCACCATGCCGGCGCCGCGGTGACCGACCGCATTGTGCTCGGTAACTCAAGACACCCCGCGCATATGCGCCGTTCGTAATTCACAGGAGACGATTCCTAGCTCTGCAGCATCAACAAACCCCTGGCTGCTTTGCCCTTTGAGATGCCTCTCTCTCTCTACCTCTGCGCTCTCCTTTCGATTTTTTTTTTTTACAATAAATTTAAGTCTGTCTTGAATCTGCACTCTGAGAGCGTCTCATTCTGTCCCGTCGAACAAAGCCCGCGCCAAGGCCCGCGCTACACGCTCTTCCAATACAAAAGCAATATATGCGTGCGTTATGAGGGGATTGTGAAACTACTGAAATATTCCCCCATACTGCGTGAACATGATACTGCAATCACTGTCTCTACTTTCCGCCCCGAAGGCAAAAAGAAAAGGGGGGGGGGGGGGAGCTTTCGCGTTCTACCTGCGTTGGCATGGCCATTTCGTATGGTGTGCTTTCGTGTCGTCTGTTGCACTGCCGTCCAATGTTTTTCTCATCGCTCCCGCATGATGGCGCCACATCCTCCCGCAAAAGGTGGATTGTGAAGACAACTAAAAATAAATCAATTGACAAAACAAAAAATGATGGCATTCATGGGGTAGAGAGAACAAAGTCGGTTTTTGATACAACGGAGAGGGAATGTGGCGGCCTTCCTCTGTCGCTCCAAGATAACCAATGGGAAGGGTAGATGTAGGAGGGGGTAATAAGGAAATTACGTGCGTGCGTGCGTGCGTGCTTGTGCGTGTGTGCGTGTGCGCGCGTGTGTGCGCGTGTGCGCGCGCGCGTGTGTGTGTGTGTGTGTGTGTGTGTGCGCGTGCGTGCGCGCGTGCGTGCGCGCGTGCGTGCGTGTTAGCCCGCATTTCAGAAGGTTTAATAACGTTACGGCCATGGAACCGGCCTCCATCAAAATTTTGAGGTAGGCCGTGGTTCTGGCCGGAAAGTTAACCGTTTAAACGCGGTTTTATTTTTACTTGTAGTTCAGGTATACATATTTTGTGGTAGAAACATCAGCAGGTAGCAGCGCAATAGTAGCAGCTCTTGCGCGCGCACTTCCTGCTCGCTTGCGCAGTTTATCTAGATTACGCCCTTGGCACGAAAACTTGACGAACCACAATTGTGCTTAGTATCGTTCCTAAATGGCACATTTAAGTGTAGACTAAGGGCCAGTATTTAATTTGTTAAAAGGAATAGTTTTGGGCCAAGTGTTAAAACGATAAAGTATACCATAATGTCAACTTGTCACCTTCATGGCAACAGCGCGGTCATCCCATTACCGCAAAAGGGTGGAAATTTGGCGAATTGGCAGGGATCTATTATGTCGCTGCACGACAACATGAACACAAAGAATAACAAAAAATGGAGCGAAGAATGTAAACTCAACAGTTATTATTATTAGGTCGCCAAATGGTTGGCAAAGAATACATATATCTAATTTTGGAATACAGCTGAGAACTCCAGAAATTTCAGTAAGCAGTGGGTCAGATTCCTAGCGCGTTAAAGGCAGCTCTTCTCGATGGGCATAGAGAATACAGAGCTGTATACATCGCAAAAAAGATACGCACAGAAGTATGAATTCATGACATCCATATATGGGTTGAACTTTAAACAGAAAACACTGGCTTTGTCACGTGATTCATGCCTTGAAAAAAAAAAAAAAAGCTAATTCATTTCCACGTACCCTCGCGTTGCTTATTCACTCCTGAACAGCACTGTTTTCGTGGGAAATCGTAAAAACATGCGGCCCTATAACAACAAAGAATGGCTTGAGCCGCGGAACACTGGTCGTTTGTGCAGCGTTTTTACAGTGGCAGCTGTCATAGCTAAACTTCACGTGGTACTGGTATTCGGTCGTCGAACGCATGAAGTGATGTCATGGCACCTCAGGCGGGTTATATTGTACAAGAGAGAAAAAAAAACGGAGAGGGGAGAGTGGCCGCGCAGATTTTGCTCCCTCCTCCCATCAGCGCTGGCTGCTGCGCTCTTGTTCCATAGGGAGAGGAAGCGATCGCAGAGTCAGCCCCCTCGTCCATATGTGCAGGTGTTCTGTGCGAGCGGATCTGGCTTACATGGGGGCGTTCAGCGGTGTTTCGCTGGGGTTGCAGCCTTGGTCGTTTTTGCTGCAATGTTTCTCTTGTTTCTCTTGCGAGGTTACTATTTCCAAATACTGCACGAAAATTCCGAAGGATATAGGACATAAATGTCACGTCTTCACCTATTGATATTACCGTTATTGCTTAGCAGAAAGTGCAACTAGTGCACAAATCAGTTTACGCAGGCGCATGTCTCCTGCACCGAATGGCGCTTGTTGAAGGCGATATCTGAGAGACATCATCTCCTTCCTGTTGCCAAAAAGGACGGGTCTCTTTATCTATACTTAGAATCACCGACAGAAGTGATGCTGAGAGATCCAGGTCCGAAAATTGAGAATGCCGTGCGATGGTCTTTGACTCATGAGTCAAGCAAGAACCAGCCTATATCTTCTGGGAAAGGTATTATTTTGATTACCCTGACTCTGAGCAGCCACCGAGGAAGCATAAACCGTGAAGAACTGCCCCTATGACCATGCAGAAAAGAAACGACCAGTAGTGCAGAACTGCTAACGTTGATGAGGAATTGCCGTCATCGAAAAAAAAAAAAAAACATTCTAAACCTGTTGCCGGATATGTGACAAAGCCTAACGTAACCACCTTGCGGTGGTTGGCATAATTAGCGTCACAAACTTGCGTTTTACGATGCTGGCGACCTCCATGAAATCCTCATTACAAAAACGGAGAACGGTATCCACTACCTTGCTCTCAGGGGAATGATCATGTTATATTTTGTGGTCGACACAGCTACTAGCTGTGTGCCTTCACTAAAGAATACCAGACCGAAGCAGATTCAACCACCTCACACAACCGTGCACACTTTGAAACGGCACTATGCAAAAATACAAAGAATCATGGGGGACAGTTTAAGCTCCGTCTTTAAGGGCACGGCGCGATAGCATAGACTAAGGGCCCGCATGTAAAGCCCGGCTCTATCCAAGCCGTATGAACACGCCTGCGTGGCCAAGGGGTAAAGTGAATGCAAGGGTCCTGGCAGATTGGTCCTGACGTATCACTCTCCCATATGAAAGGAGAGGCCCGAGTTGGCAGCTCCTGCCAAATATAACGTCAGGCAACCCTACGCACTGTTAGAGCTCAGTCATGTCAGCTGCCAGATACCACCTGCCAGTATACCATGCTCGTAATGTTTCGCTCACAACGCCAATGGCGGATTTTTCGGAGACCGAGACCTTTAATGAGGTCCCTGCTCGCTGGCAGAAGCGCGGTGTCGACATCATCGTAGTCAGTGTTGAGGACCCTCGGAGAAACCAGTTCGACTGGGCTGTGAAGGTGAGTAGCCGTCAACTCTTTCCTGTCACTACAAGCGCATCACAGTACAGTGCCACACTATGGATTGGCCATGCATATTGCTCAATATGGCAGCGCCCTTGACGTATTTGGGAAAATGTTTATAAGTCGCCCAGCAGCAGCTGCTAATGGGTCAATGGTCGAGTATAATCTCGCTGCAAATATCTGAGTCCAACGTAGAAGCTGCGTCAAGCAGTGCCCTATAGAGAAATTTGCAGGCGTTTATACTACAATTCTGACTGCTCTGTCTGAAAGCTGCCAAGTCAAGAGCCAGCCCACGACAATAATAAGCTGTAATGTTCCACTGAAGTTGAGACAGCACTAACAAGGTTTGAGCAAAATAAGAACCATCAAATACGTAATTGGTCTGGTACTGTGCAAGCTACATGGCTGTCACAACGAGTGAAGATGTGAAAATGCGAATTTGCGCTGGTTCTCAAGATCCGAACAGTGTTTTGGAACTAGAATGACACTCGTTCGCTTCGAAGGATGGTACCTTGTATTTTATTGCGCAAAACATTGCTCGGCTCACCTTTGATCGCTATCGCACAGATCTGCCCCTCCTATTGACGTACGGCACAAGCGAAAAAGTGTTTTTTTTTTTCTTCAGTATTACCTATACGCGTATTCTTTTATCTTACAATTCGCTGAATTCTAACTCTTGATACCACTTCTTATACCTCAGACTACTGCCTATCCCCATATATCTGTTTGTATGGGTGGGGATACATAGGACGCAGAGCGATCCTGTTTGCCCGCGAGGCAGAGGGTAGTTTCGAGCTGAGATTTGAAACGAAGAGTTGGTGAAGACGGCTCAACCTGAGAGCTGATCCAGAACATCAGAAATATGAAGTATAGCGCTGTCATTTAAAAAAGGAAATGAAGAAAAATAAAAATTATTTTGTTTATGTGGGAATTATAATATTGTCGGTCGTTACATCTGCGATCAGTCCTGCAAGACATAAAACGCTCTATTCGGCAAGTCAATATGCGTGACGTTTGAATTCTGAACGCGCAGGGGAATATATATATATATATATATATATATATATATATATATATATATATATATATATATATATATATATATATATATATATATATATATATATATATATATATATATATATATATATATATATATATATATATATATATATATATATATATATATATATATATATATATATATATATATATATATATATATATATATATATATATATATATATATATATATATATATATATACACATAAAACTGCAAGCGACACCTGAACCATACTCGACAACAATTATTTGCTTAATTCGTTCGCCTCTTTGCCATCGATGAGCTGAGCTTTTGTACAAAGAACTCGTGACTAACCAGTTATCGAGATTTACGTCATTTGTAGTGGCCAACATTGGGGCGGCAAAATTTTAAGATTTGAGAATAATTCTTGAGAAATGGGGCTGCTAATGTTAACATGAAGGACAATGCACATAACAGCGTTTGACAATCCCAGGGTGTTATATTCTGGGAAGCCTTGTTGAGGTCTAGAATAAAGAAGCTCAACTTTTCATAATGGAATAGGTCGGAGACAACGCGAACTTTTTTTTTTTTTTTTTTTGCACTGTCCATGAACGAGAAACATGTAAAAACAAGACTTACCTTTCATTGGGCTGCTGTTCTTGTTGCGTGCGTCGATGAACAACGTTTGTCATGGCTCTGCGAACAAAGCAAAAAAAAAAAAAAAAAAAAGATGAATAAACTGAAAAAAACATGGCGTAACGAGTACCTGCAATGATGATGCAATAATAGATAGGTGAGAGTTCACATCGAACGGTAGTCGAGGGCAGGGCAGGCAGTAAGCGTAGTTCTTAACCCGTCAAACTAAAGCTGGGACTAAGTATGCAGACACCGAAAATAATGAAAAATTTCACGCTTATATGTGTCTCCGACTCACGCGAAAAAAGACCCGTTAACGTCGAGCTCTTAGGGCAGCGGGTGTAGATATTCAAAGTATTACACTGGCGCGTTTATGCGCGAAGCAGAAAGGATGAAATTAGTCCGATGTGGATTTGTTACAAGGGAATACTAATTAATTAGCCCCCACCCAAGCGCAGCCATACGGCCCACAAGAGAATATCTGCACACCTTTCATAGAAACTTTGGAGTTGACGAAAAATTTCTCCCGGTCCGGGAACCTAACACGAGACTACCACCTATTCGGGGCAGTCGATCAAACAACAAAGCCAACCTAGACGGCATATGCAGATGTTAGAGGAAGACCAAATTAATCAACTCGATCAATATTATTAGCTCTAATGTGGGAGAGGTTTGGGTAGCTGTTAATATATTAATTACTTCCTGACTAAAAGAAAGAAATTCTTCAATGATCTGCCGCTAAGGCTTGAGAAGCGGTTGGTCCCCGAAGCGTGCTCAGAGTTATGTCTATAACGCCGCGACTTTACAAGCAAAAACACGGGGGAAACGAGAAACATAACATAACGGAAGAGCGTGTGCAAGTGTTAGCGATGCCCAAACGCTGCCAGGACACTCACTTATAGCTCGTCTTGCATCTGCACAGGGCCCGGAATGTGCTGAAATCCAAGCCAGTAGCTGCGGCCGTTCACGCGAAACGACACGTTGTTTCAAAAGCACCTAATAGGCTCGTGTTGTCAGATCTTAGTCCGCGAGGATGTATGCCAAGCTTGAGCAACAGTGCAGTGACCACGGGAACTGTGGCATAACTGCTTATCGGAGCTACTTTGACGACGCGTGTACGCTTGTGGGAACGCCCCTTTTTCGACACACAGATTCAAAGGGACCAACCACTCTTTCTTGGCGGCAGGCTACATGTCTGCGAGAGCGAATTAGCTTCCATCGTCTTCGTGATCATTCCACATTTCCTCACAATTCTGCGGTCGTGAGCAAGCCTGTTTATAGAGTTGTGGGAGACAACGTAAAATGTGCAAGGTTTGTAGGACGAGTTGCGGTTTTCACAGGTAATCTTCGCGTTCAAGCGCTTCCGCATCGATGTGCGAATGATAAAAGCGCAGCGATTTGTACTCACAACAAGGATGTAGCGATAAGGTTTCCCGTTATTTGTACCGCAGCACGCCGCTTAAGTGCTTGAGATAAACAAGCCTGCTTAGAGATGGCAAGAAGCATGTGAATAACTACTCGTGTACCTCCACGCTGTATGCGTTTATAGTTAGTTCCCTAGCAGGGCCTCGACACCATACGAAAACTAGGCCCTAAATGACGCCCTCGTCGATCACGTGCGCTCGCTGCCGATGCCTTTGATAGAGTCCCCCCAAAAAAACCGTCGGATTCGCTATTTGTTGTCCCGAAGAAGCCACTGGCCTTTCTGGACTGAACCGATCGAATACACTACAGCGAGGTCTAATTGAGTAGGCACAGAAGTTGGAATACGCACCGAATCGTGCACCTCATACACCGGCGCGTCCGACTGCTCCTGCTGTGAAGCTAGTCTGTTTTTTTACAGAACAGCTTATCCAGCGATGTTTTTAAAAAAGTAAAGAAAAACAATGCCTCTGAATGTCACTTTGCTTCAGCAGCCTGGCTTCCCTCCTCCTCCTGCTCATCATGCCGCTCTTTCCGGGCGCGCAGACAAGCGTATGACGCTTGCAAATATCGTCGAACGGCACGCTGTTTTCTTATATTTTTTTTTCCCTGTTGACTGCAGTGGACGCAAAGCCTGCTGCACGCGACATCGCCTCTGTCGCAGGATTTGACGCGTATAAACGCCGACTTCATACGGTTGTTAACAGCCTCGTGCAACTAATATGAATAGAGTTCGAACGCGCGTATATTTAAAGCCGATGACGCTCAGTACTTAAAAATCTGCCGGCTGTAAAAACGATAAACAAAAACATGCTGAGTACGTTATTTTCTCGAACAACGCGTCGCTTGCATTTACGGTTGGCTATGGTCGAAATCATGCTTGGGTCTCCGTGATGTCAGCGCGTAGAAAATGACAGATGTTTACCCCAAAAAGCCACTTTTGGATACGATACAAGAGATGTTGAATAGTTACGGGAGAGCTCAGAATCCACACATCACTGGAGCGCCAAATCGAAATGCGACCACCACAATCGTCTGGCTATAGTATTATTAAAAAAAAAATAATAAGAAGAAGAAACGACAAAATTTTAATATTACTTTTTTTCTTTCACAGTGGAGGTCCTATAATATTGGAAGTAACAGCCCAAAAGAGACACAAGACAAACAGGAAGGAAACAACACAGCGTTCGTATGTGTCATCTTCCAGCTCGTTTTGCGTCTCTTTTCGCTCTTTGCCTTCCGATATGAACCAATACCAACCTGCCCAATTAAATGTCCATCCTTCTTCAATTAGGTCGCATCAGACAAAGGATCATTATTATACATGATGTTAATACAAAATGGGAGGAACATATCTTAATTATTGTTGTTATAAAAGAAATGAAGTGGTCTTGAAGTCACTCGTGGGTTTAAACAAGCTTGATGTAGCAATTGCGCTGGTCTAACTCTTACTGAATAGTATACTAATTGAATTGGCGTCTGATTCTCTTTTAGGCTCATGATATTTTCGGGCAGCTTAATTGAATTAGCAATGAAGGAGGTCAGTCGCCAAGCTATGACGATTTTCATACCCCAAAGAGATATTTGAAAACCAGAAATTATGTCAGCGAGAGGAGCCAGTGTGTCTGGCAACTGGTTGACGAGAAAGCGTGCGCATGCGCTGAGCGCTTCGATCACTATCGATTTTACTGTGTAACAAAGGCATATGATTCTGTCCGTATTCGCCTTTTCGAACATTTTCAACTATTGCTGCACTTCGTAGACCTATCATATTATTACAGTTGAGCTTTTGTTCACATTTATTTCCTGCTCATACTGACGTGCACAATAATACACGTTTCCTAATGGGCTTTGTGCATTTTAACTCTGGATCCTTTATCTGATCCGAGATTTTCCATGTTACCGAGGTGTAAACGCGTTGAAAAAAATTTTGCCTCGGGATTATTCGAGTCGTCGTCTATATTCTCAGCAGCACAACGGTACCTAAGCCGCTCAGCGAACGCAGTAGCTCGAAAAAGTGAGAGATGTGCTGAGTGACAATTGTGTCAACTGCGAAAGCAATTGCCTGTTGTTATCCATAACTCATGGAAGATTGTGTCGCCACCATCCTTGCTGGAAACCGTTGTGGGATATTACATCTATGCGGATTCCGGTTCGATATTCTCTCTGAATGGAACTCATGCCCTGGCTGGCACGAAGCATTGCATGGAAGATAGCGTAGCTAAAATGCACCTCTTAATCTCCTGTGCGGCAGAATCCAGTTCTACATCAACAGGCACAGCCCTTGAATTCCTAGACATACAGGTCTGCTTTAAAGGAGCCCACTAGGCAGAATTCTAGCAGTCAAGTGAAGTATCTTGTATGTTTCCTGTATGTTTCCCTTTAGAAGTACTATTTGTATTGCATCTTTAGATTTTTTTCTCTCTCGAATCTATTCTTTGAATGACGTCATTGCTGTTTTGTTGCAAACATGTATCCATATTGTCCTATCATAGTTGATTTTTTCACATGTACAAATCTGTACCATGAATTTTGTGTATTTTATTTTTCATTGTACTGTGGTAGGCCACCATGCCCTGCCTTGTACATCGGGCACCTGGGCCTTGTCAAGCTGACATGACAGCTTTTAGCCCAGGTGACCCTTCAGAAGCTTTCTGAAAAATAAATTGAATTGAATCGAATCCTGCTTTCGTTTTTTCGCTTGTATCGTGTACGCGTCCGCGTTGAAGAGATAGCAACGCCCTGGCAGTCAACTACAATTTCCATCCATCCAGTTGTGTCATTTCAAAAATCCTTTCCATCACCGACATGTGCATTTGGTACCCGACCGGTGTCTGCAGAGACAGCTATCTATGGCATAACTGGTATTTTCCACGCTTTCTGTCACTGTACGAGTGATTCCGTTGGTTTTTTTCCGCAGGCAAGGGATCTCCCGGAAGCAAAGGGTATTTGACCTCGCCTCAGCCTTACATTAAATTTCAAGACCTCACTAAACCTCAACTGGAACTTGCATTATGAGGTGAGGTTAGATGCTCGAAATAAAAATAAAAGATTAAAGTTGATAAATAAGTTATTCACCCCCAAAATTTCCATATTAAAATCTATCTGTCAAGAACCGTCAGCCAGCCAAATGGTTGATGACACCGTTACACCTATTATATGCCGCTGTAAAAATGAACCACAGATGGGATACGTTGGAAGGAAAAGACAGCTGTTTCTCAACCCGCCCCCCTCCCCCCTACTAAAAACATTTGACCCTAATGGGAAAAACAATAGGAAAAACTGATAGCTCATTACCTATTATAATTAACTGAAATTGAGAATAATCTAAGGGGCTCCACGCGGCAGGAAAAAGAAATATATGTCGCTATAATAGCTGCATCCAGCTGCGGTGCATCACTTCTTTATTCATGGTTCAAGTTGCGTCATACATTCCGTACCCACCTGTTTTGTTGTTTCTTTTTGAGGTCAAAAATTTCAAAAGATTGATAATTGATATTGAAGGCTAAGGCGAGCATTAGGTAAAACACAGAATGCTTCAGTTAGTCCGGTAATTAAGTAAATATGTTAATTAACGTTGTACATTTTCAAGTGGTCTGTTGTAGTTGCAGAATTCAAGGTCGTCCTTCAAATAGTAAAACAGGAAAAATAATTAAAAAAAAAAAAAAAAAAAACATTATAGCGCGCGTTACGGGGCCCATTGATGTCATCCTGATAGGCAGCTTCATACCGTAGCACAGCGTTTGCCCACTTGTGTGACGTAGATATCTCCACCCAGGGATTTCGTCACCTCGCTGGCATCACCAGAAGCCAAACGGGCTCTGTGAATTTAATTTCGACCGTGACCTCGAGCGATGATAGCCGCCGCATCGGTACACAATGTGCGCAGTCACTTCGCTCGTAATCCAGCATCAAAGCGCCGATTATTCGGGGCGATATACGGCGGACATGCTCGCTTGGTGCTGTGGTACGGTGGGAATGCAACTGTCTGGCTGACATCTGTGGGCCTTGAAAGTGGGCTACAATTTTCAAGGTGAAGGCCCTTCTTGTCTAATGATTTCCATGTACAGAAAGTGTCACCAGAAAGTGTCCACCGAACTGGTTATGGAATGAAACGTGAGAGGGAAATTGCGGTCTATGTGGGGATCTAACTAGGGCCAACCAACGTGGCCCACGCATCTATTGAATGCACAGTTGTCTTAAAAACTCAGCTGGCGGTTAAAAACGCATCACCCCAGATGGCAACTGACGCACGAGGGACGTCCGAACTCGTTCGCAACTCGGCGGCCGAGTTCGGACGTCCGCCGGAGTTCCGGCATACGTACGAAAGCGGACAGTCGAATCTGTACGCCTAGCGGACATCTGCCGTACGTCCGTCACTGGATTTGCTTTTACACAGCTATGCTACAGTTTGTAGTCGTCGTGCTCGCCTGAACTGCGTATAAGTCAGTAATGCCGTCGAATCTGCACTATATGATGCCGGAGCGAATCGATGAGATAGAAGGCTTTCCATTAAACGTTTTTTTTTTACTTTCTGCATATTTCATTGTTGAATTCTTCGTTCAAAATTTTTGACGAAAAGTTCAATGGCCATAAAAAATTTTTGTAATCATGATGCTTCGATGAAACTTTAATCGTAGGCTGAGTAGACGCAGCAAGCAGCAAGCTCAAAAAGAACGAAACCGAACCCACCCTAAAAAAAATCTGATATGAGCCAATCCAATACATCGGACAAGTTTTGTCATGGAGGATGTTTTCACGCTTCTGCGTTCTTCATTTTCTGCGCAGTTACAAATAACTACGACTGTTATGCACTGCTAGCTTTGTTTTAAAGCGAAAGGATTACTTCGCTATGTTTACAGATTTCTGTCCGCAGTACGCGTCCGCAGAACGTGCCCCAAAATCGTGTCCGTAGCATTTGTAATTGAGAAGCGATAGAGGTTAATGAGTAATGTCAATCGATAGAGGCTGACGTAATGTTGTGTCCGAAAACAAATTAGGCCACTAAGTTAATTAGGTAACTAGAGGCAAAACACGCAAAATCGTGTCCGCAGCAGTTGTGAGTAATTGAGAAGTGGTAGAGGTTAATGAGTGATGTCAATCGATAGAGAGTTACGTAATGTTGTGTCTGAGAAACTGATTAGGCCAGTAAGTTAATTAGGTAATTAATTAGAGGCAAAATGTAAAAGTGAAGGCGAAAATGGGCTTATCTAATTTCTTGGCACCACAGTTGAATGTATCAAATACTTAGTTAATTAAATCAGACAGTTAAGGTGACGTCAAGGATGTGACGTCACTCAACCCGAAGTCGAGCCAAAAAAGGAAGTAGGAAGGGATTGGTGCGCAATTTGAAAGTACGAAAGAGTAAAATGGGTAAACAAGAAGTGAATGTGACGTCAAGGATGTAACGTCACGCAACCGGAAGTAGAGCCGAAAAAAGGCATAGGAAGGAATTGGCGCGCAATTTGAAATTACCAAAGACTAAATGGGCAAACAAAAAGTGAATTAAGCAACTATAAGAAGCAACCAGAAGCAACCAACAGCAGCCTCTGTGCTTTCGCATTGCTCCAATGCAGATTCTGCAGTCCTTTTTAATTTTTGTTGTGTCTTCGTGCGGCTGGCACACTTTATTCACCCGCCGATCCCAAAGTAAGTTTTTCACCAGCGAGACTGCTAGGATGGCTCCGCGCCGACTAACTAAAGTACAGCCTCATGTCTGATGGCCATCCTTCTCGGCATTGCTGGACGCCGCGCCAGTAAGCCGCGCAACTTCTCTGTCTGTGATAAAGGAGTGCCGTTCTGAGCTTTAAATCGGGAGTTAAATTGTAAACCATGCGCAGCATGCTGAGTTGTAAAAACTATAAGGTAAAACTTTTGCCCTCGAGCCAATCTTGCGATATGCCTACACTTGTGGAAACGTCGCGAGGGTTTTTTGTTTTTTATTTTAATGACCAGTCGCTGATCTTTCTCTCTTGAGCTTTACGGCAACTACAGTTTATAGAAGGAATGGCTGTATGCACTGTGCAGTAGCTGCTAAATAACTAAAGGTTTAGTGCTCTTCTTCAGCTTTGGCAAACCAGGACAGCACCTCGAACATGTTGGTTATGCATGTACAGAACAGAGCAGAACAACCGGACAAGAATAAGATAAGAGACAAAAAAAGATAAAAAATAAGTCAGCGCTTGCCTTTTTTTTTTTTTTTTTGACCCGTTGTTCTGCGCTATTTTGGCACGAATTTGACATACCGCCGCCGTGAAACAGTTGGGCTGTGATGATGGTGATGATGAGGATTTATTGACTATTCCCTTCGTAACGGGTGGGCACTGTTTTGGTTTTTCAGTCGTAAGAAAAGAAAAAAAAAACAGCACAACAAAGAGTATACAACACACATCCAACACTTTGGTGACTGCAGCGCCTTCTGTTATTCAAAACAGGCATACTAGCAGGTCATGCAAGCCACAGGCTCTAAAAAAAAAAAAAAAAAAGAGCTAAGCAAAAGTAAGAAAAAAACAAAATTGTGATTGCTGTGTCCTTACAGATATTCAGAGGCTCCCCCGAACTTCACTGCATTATTGATAGCGAAATAATGTCAAAGCTACACTAGAGCCATGCAGCACCTTATAGTGCATGATACTGAGCTTATGCCTCGCACTGAAAGCTCTTACCATGCTCTTAGATTATCATATTGAAGTAGCTTTAAACCCATGCTTGTTAATACAGTGATAGCCTAGATAGATAGGGATGAGGTTGGAAGGCAGGGATGTTAACCAGAAAGGCCTCCGGTTGGCTACGCTACACTGGGGAAAAGTGATAAGGGGATTAAAGAGGGGAAGAGAAAGGGGACGTGGCTCACAGTCAGAGTTTGTCACAAAAGCCGGCGGCTGTTAGAAAACTAAACAGTGCCCTGTATGCCTTAAAGGCGGTCGACTGCCGTGGTCACGGACCAATGATCTTTTTGATGACCATAAATTGAATTTGTGGCATAATGCTCACATAAAAGGCTTCTGATAGCCTCTAGGCACATGATGTGGGCTACAACAGAAACCTGTACCTGGTCATCTTATAAACAGTCGTGCAATTGACACATTTAGTGTGTTGTGAAAGTTTTTGTGTTCTGTTTCTGTATGGCAATACTTTTCTTATTGGAGGCTAACATTTGGATTGCTATAGCAAAAACCTGTACCTAGTCATCCTAAAAATAGCTGTGCAGTTGGTGCTTTTAGTGCGTTGTGAAAGTGTTTGTGTTCTTCTTCTGTATGGCAATGTTTTTCTCATTGAAAACTAGCATGTGGCCTCATTAAATTGTTTCAGGTGCCATTTGCTGCCGCCGATTTCGTAGGCCAACATGGAGCAGCGCTTTGAGCATGTGGGAAAAACTAAACCTTTGGCTAAACTGTCATCCATGGGGAAAAACAGCAAATCCCTTTGCATTCTCATTTCTTTGGTATGGTTAAATGTGAGCATTGTATCATTATATATATATATATATATATATATATATATATATATATATATATATATATATATATATATATATATATATATATATATATATAAACAGGGTGTCACACAACTTTCCCGATTATCTATTTTATTCCAACAGTTTCGGACGGTGGACCGTCCTTCAAGGTAGAATTGAGTAGCTTGAAGAAGGACGGTCCACCGTCCGAAACTGTTGGAATAAAATAGATAATCGGGAAAGTTGTGTGACACCCTGTTTGAATTTAACTCTGGCCCATTAGTAACAAGCAATCCATGTCTATATATATATATATATATATATATATATATATATATATATATATATATATATATATATATTAATATTGAGTCATGATCGTCAGTGTTGAATTTGTTTGACCACCATGATTTTAAACGCACAGGATAACCTTGGACAGTAATGTTTCTGGCTTGTTTACATATGTACGATGTAGAATTGGCTTAAACAATAAATTCCTTTCACATTGTCCACCAAGTTACTTTTTGGCATTGTCCATTGAAGTAAATAGCTACTATTTTAAGTTTACATGGTCGTACGCTCTTAGCTTGAATATAGGAATGCGTGAAATGCAGTTTGCGAAGTGCTATTGTATCCGTCAGAGCCATGCATCAAGGCTAAGTGGCTCGTGCGTATAGGGACTAGCAGCTCTAGCTTCACGTCATCTGCCTCTCTGCTGCGGTGTGCAGACGCGCATCGAGGCAAAGTGGTTTATGTGTAGAGGAACCAGGAGCTGCTGCTTAACGTCCTTTGCCTCTTCACTACGGTGCACAGCCGTGAATTGAGACTTGTGAATGGAGGGCCCAGGAGCTGCAGCTTCACGTCTTTTGCCTCTTCGTTCTGGTACGCGGGTGAGTATCGAGGCAAAGTAGCTTATGCACGGAGGGTCCAGAAGCTGCTGTGTGACGTCGTCTGTATATTTGCTATGGTGCGCATCCGCACTTCGAAGCACAATAACTCACGCGTAAAAGTATCATGAGCAGCTGCTTCATGTCACCTGCATCTTTAATACGCTGTGCAGACACGCATCGAGGCAAAGTGGCTTATGCGTAGAGGGACCAGGAACGGCTGCTTCACATCTGCTATGGCGCGCAGCCACGTATCGAGGGTGGTGGTGGAAAACATTTATATCTGACACAAATACAGGAGGTACACGCACGAGCTGACCCTGAGGGGGCCTGCCCTCACAAACATTTGGTGGAGGTCCCCAGGAGGCACTGGGGTCCCCAGTTCGGGACCCCAGTGCCGCTAGAGGGACTAGAGGCTGCTACTTCATGCTGTCTGCCTCTTCGCTATGGTGTGCGGCTGCGATGGACGCAGTGGCATCTCGAAAAGTGCATGCCACGCACTCGCGTGTTCAGCCTAAGAGTGGATGACTGTGTACATGCTATAGCTCGGTTATTCATAGAATGAAGCTAGGCCAAGTTGGATAAATTATAGCGCACGTACCTCATATGTGGCCAGCAAAGAAAAGTCACTCCAGAAACTCAGATGCACTCAATGTCATAGGATCCTTATTCATATGCATGCTACTGACAAGTCAGATTCTTCACCCTCAGAAATGCCAGACAAACAACCAAGGGTGCATTTGTAATAGTCTGGTTTGCTCTTTCTTTGCAGACATGAGTCAGATATGTGTTCCATTGCTGTGGGTGAACCTCGGGATTTTAAGCTTGCAACAAGTATATGATATTGTAGTTTAAAGGCAAAATTATAAGGGGATAAAGCTATGGTTATAACCATAGCTTTATCCCCCTATAATAGTGTTGCCGGACACTGAATCATTAGTTCACTCTGCATTGTTTCTGTCTAGTTGACGTGCACACATGTACACATATTTAATGACTTGGAGTGGCAGACTGCAATTAGAAACATTGCAGCGTAATCTGATGTGTTGTTTTCAATCCTTTAAAGATTTTCATTTCTACATAACATGCCTTTTTGAAGATGCTGAGCTCTTTTGTCCAATCCTGTAAGAAAGCAGCAAAGGGCTTCCAAATCTTCCACAAAACTAATTTATTGCTAATTGAGGCTTGATATCACAAAAAAAAAAAAAAAAAAAAAAAAAAACATGTAGTACTATCTGTTGAAGTAGCTTTTTATTGCCCCCCACCTCCTTTTTTTTTTCATTCAAATGAGGCCCAGCGGACACTACGCCTTGCATTTGTAATGCCCTAGGCCCTGTCTTAAGGCAGTACCCCAATGTAAATACCATTTTTATAGCTGTGGCTGTTGCACAGCACTCATGTCTTTTATACACTTCTTATTGCTAATATCTTACCCAAATTGTGGCTTATACTATGGGGGCAAAAGTCTCAGAACTGTTCGTCTGGTTGGTTGGTTGGTTGGTTCATAGGAAGGGAAAGGCGCAGTATCTGTCACACTTGCTCTGTGGACACCTGAACCGCGCCGTAAGGGAAGGGAGGAAGGTGGGAGTGAAAGTGGATAGAGAGAAAGGGGGGCCGTAGTGGAGGGCTACGGAGTAATTTCGACCACCTGGGGATCTTTAACGTGCGCTGACATCGCACAGCACACGGACGCCACTTCGTTTCGCCTCCATCGAAACGCAGCCGCCGAGGCCGGGATTCGATCCCGGGAACTCCGGCACAGTAGTCGGGCGTCTTACCACTGCACCACCCCGGCGGGGCTGTTCGTCTGGAGATTTTGGACTAGAATCACGGGAATCGAATTGTGACCTTAGTTCTCTAGTACATATGAAATAACTAAGGTTCAACTTTCACACCGACAAGTATGGTCCGAGATTCCTCGATGTGAAAGTTATGCGCTTTGATTGCAGTTTGTGTTGTCCACACACTTTTGTCACCGATATTACATAGGGGCAAATTATGGGCCATCCTTGGAGAGGGGCAGTTTAATTGGTCCCCACTACCCTCCCCCTTGAATCAGGCACAGTGTTTCTTGTGAACAGCTAACAGCATCTATACAGACCATAATTTTGTTTTGTAATTTGTGGTGCGTAGTTTAGAAATCCATGGCATGCATGTACAGCTGGTTGCCAAAATTATGCAACCATATTAAAGTAACTGTTTAATACATCAGGAGCTTATGGTTGTCAGCTTTCTTTTTGCGTTTTGTGTAACTGTGCGCCTTGCTATTGTAATGTCGCATATAGCACTGGGGGTAAACAAATAACTTATAACTCTTGCAGAAGCATGAAAACTGCACAATCACTGCGGCGGGCTATGCTGCCGCATTGGGCTTTAGCCATATTGTTAATATGTACCTTTATTCTGACGCTGCAGCTTGCATATTATCAGTCACACTAACGTAAGTTACTTTTTTTTTCTTGGTTATGTTAGTTGGAGGATGAGCTCCGATTCTGCAAATACTGCAAACACGTCCTGAAATAAAGAATGTAAATGTTATTTAATATATTTTATTAAACAGCAAACTAATTGCAGTGCTCTTACCTGGCATTCGCCGTTTGCCCCCAATATAGCCTAGAGGCTAAAATAAACTTGAAGCCAGTTACCTTTATTAAAGATTTTGGGCCTTCTGAAGAAAACACCCGGTATAGAATATGTAGTGCATACATGCTGTTAAGTTTTCACGGTATGGGTTTTAGAAGGATTCGAGGATTCTTAACAACCATTTGGACGCAGAGGAACCCGCAGCTCTCATGTTTGCGGGAGTGCCTGGATATACGTAGCGAAAAGCAGCGACTACCTTGGGATAAGAAGAAGTTAATTTCTCCAGTCTTCTGCGCCGTTCGCCAGCAGCTAAACTCTCCTTGGCTTCCATGTCGAGCGCGTCTTAAGTTCACCGGCGTTCTATAATTCGTTTATAGGAAAGGAAAGACGCGGCATCTGTCACTCGCGGAAGGCAAGAAGCGTCGCCCGGCGGCGTTGGAGCGCACTAGTTCCCGCTTGGTCCTCATAGCTGACCAACGTTACTAGATGTTCTAGAAACGTTGGCTGACGGCAGGTGGGTGACATCACATCCTTGACGTCACCCTAATTGAGTGACTCAACTATTTTAGTCTTTGGTACTTTTAAATTGCGCGCCAATCGAAGTATCTGTCACTCGCGTAATGGTTGGTTTGGTTCATAGGAAGGGAAAGGCGCAGTATCTGTCACACTTGCTCTGTGGACACCTGAACCGCGCCGTAAGGGAAGGGATGAAGGTGGGAATGAAAGTGGATAGAGAGAAATGGGGGCCGTAGTGGAGGGCTACGGAGTAATTTCGACCACCTGGGGTTCTTTAACGTGCGCTGACATCGCACAGCACACGGACGCCACTTCGTTTCGCCTCCATCGAAACGCAGCCGCCGAGGCCGGGATTCGATCCCGGGAACTCCGGCACAGTAGTCGGGCGTCTTACCACTGCACCACCCCGGCGGGGCACTCGCGTAATCCCCCTATCATCCTCTCGTTCACAACCCGTCCTCCATCCAAGGGATGGAGGTTCGATTCCCGGATGGAGACTAATGTTTCTTTTTTTTTTTTTTTTTTTTTAATGAGGAGGAGTCGCACACCCCTTAAGCGTCTCTAGGCAACGCCGGCAGAGCTTGGCGAGGGGGCTGCGCAGCTAGCCTTGGCTGTGACGTCACACCATATGGCATACGCGAAGCTCTGCTCCAACCCTCGTAGTGAAACCTTTCGCTTCAAAACATGAGGTCATTCACGTGCTAGCAGCGAAATGATTTCCGGCTGTGTATCGACGGCCAACCTTTGATGACTGCTGAACATATAGCATTTTCTGGGTTCTCGACTGACAACTGTCGTATACATATATATATACATGCAGAACATATCAAATATCCGGAATGCACTACAACACGCGAAAAAAAAAAAAAAAAAAAACATTGACAGGTGTGCATACCAGCGAATACGAGGTATGCGTTAGCAGTGTATCGTCTTTACCAAAATAACCGAGTGGCCGCGTCAGCTGCCGGAACAAGCTGGACACGTTCTTGCGACCCGCGCGCTTGCTAGTCATTTAAAAAAGAAAGAGCAACGGAGGCGACTGTTTACGCTTGCAGCTGGCTGCCAAGGAGGTTCAGCGCCACTCCGAGCTTGCTCCGCCAGCTGAAGCAGCTACTCGGTTAGTTTTGGCAAATACAGTACTTACGGCGGATGTAAACGTGCGATGACTGAAGCTTTGTAGAGACGAAGTTGTGATAATGCCATGTCTTTGGCTGTGCGCGCTAAACGTCCTTTATTAATCTCTCCTCGTTTTTAGTCTACGAGCGTCTTGTTACGAAACTCCCGTTATATCAAAGCCCGGTATCCGTCTATATCATCAGCGTAGGACGTTGCGCTTTCAGCTTTTCGTTAAACCAGAGACTTTCGTTAATCTAAGAAGTGCTAAGAAAGAGACAGAAAAGGTAATTTAATGAAAGAAAAGGTGATTGCTTCTGTGTTCTGTACAATGTCAGTGCACGTTAAAGACCCTACGATAAAAACGCTAAAAGCACATGATGGGCGATGTGAAAGGAAGGGGGATTTTTTATTTATCGGTGTGCTGGAAAGAGCGCAAAACGTAATAAAACAATTGACAAACACTGCAGGAAGAATAAAAAGAAACACTGAGCACTTCTTGAAAAAAACACTGATCTTTTTTATCTGAATTGTGGGAAGGTGGGCTACAACAGTGATAATAGAGAGTTTTGCTTGCCGGAGACGTATTAACGTATACGCCTCCCGGTTTACCGGAGGCGCAGTGGCCAAATTTGCCCCCACCCGTCAGCGGGCTTGCGTAAGACGGGCGCGGCAAAGCGGTATGCGTATACGTAAGTTTCCGCCATGCTAAAAGCCTCCAATAACAATGTGTCGTCGCAGTCTGTAACGTTAGCTTTAATTTTTATTTATTTTTCTTTATTTCCAACCAAACATTATGTGCTTGGTGAAGCAGGTGGGAGTAAAAAGCCGCATTATGCGGTTTGAGAAAGCTCCCATAAACTGGAATTGTTTTAATTCAATTCTGAGTTAAAATTTTAAATTGTTAATCCTCGCTTCTTGGGCATTGCACTATTCGATCTGTACTATATGAAGCCAGACCTTTTAATTCCCAAAATCCTTGCTCGGCGGCGGGATTGAAGCCAACCGTTTTCTGCAGGTGAGGCAGACTCCCAAACCGCTAAGCTTCTTATCGCCTCTCTCCATCTTTCCTCATCCACTTTATCTTTCCTGCTTCTTCTGTAAAAGTCAGTAGGACGATTTTCCCTCCCCATTTTATTGTCCCGCACCTTATTCCCAACTTCATGGGAGAAGATGTCTTTGTCCGCACTTTCCTTCTCCCCAGCCGAGGCAGGTTCGCTGCGGAAGCCAATTAACGTCTGCGCGAAGCTGGGGAGCGAAGTAAAATTGTCGGGGGTCCTCATGGCTTCCATCAGCTACTCCCCTTGCGTACCCTTGTGCACGTGCATCCATATTATTACTCGCCTAACCACGGATCCCTTGATTTGTGTCGCGATTATTTCAACCACACTCATTAAGCAGACAGTCGTAACATGCGACAATATAGGAAAGAAACCCTTAATCAAGCCTTACCAATGTGCCTGCGTGGGAGGGCAAGTGTGTCTGATTCGACCGGGATTCTAAAATCACTGCGGGTTCAGATTCTGTCTCACAAAATCTACCCGAGTTGTCTTTCCTTGCCAATTCGATGTCATGTGGCCTCTTGACGACACGCGTCCTCCAACCAATCAGTGCCCGGCCGTATGCGACGTACCAGCAACTATCACCTGCCCGTGATTTTTCGGTCACAACGTCTACGAAGCTGTCACTGTTCTCGAAAACGGGGCCTTTATTTAAAGCTGTTGCGGTAATAAGAGCTACCAATGTCAAATTTTGCATTCCACAGTGGCACTCAGAGGCATTCGAGAATTTCGGAAACACACTTGCCATAAATGATCGCAGCAGACTTGTGTGCGTGTGTTCCCCAATCGATTTCCGGCTCTCTGCTCATTATAGAGGCACGGTAACCTGAATTTAAAATTCTATGAACAACCTAGGTTTTACAGCCCATTCTTTATCTCATGCTCAGGCATAAAAGGTATTCGGAGCTTGGGTTTTGCAAGAGTGCGCATCTTTTGGCGCGAGATAAAGCATCTGCGCCGAGGGTATAAATCTCGTCTTCAACATGATGAAGGCTCACGTGACTGTTACTAATAAGCAGTTACAAATTTTTAATTGCAGCTAGACACTTAATGTAAGTTCTTAATTATCGGAAATTAGTGAACATGTGAGGTGCAATGGTGGCGTAGGGGTAGAACAACCGCCTCGCGTGCAAGAAGACCGTGGTTCGAATCCTGGTGCCGTGCAATTCTGCACCGTATTAACAACAAAATGAAGTATCGATTGTGGAGTTGTTATAGGGGGATAAATGCGCTTTTCCCGCTTAATCGCGGCTGAGAGTACAAACCACCGACCCCATCCAGTGATCGCGTGCGCTACCGAGCGCACGCTGAACCCTGCGGGCCGTGCTCTTGGGAACGAAGGAACAGCACGTGCTGACAACAGGCATTTATTGCCGCAATAACAACAACGCCACCTGGCAATAAAACACGCTCATGAATCTAGGTCGTCCGACTCACCAGCAAGGCTACAGGCAAACGTTCGCCTACGCCAGGCCAGGAGACAAGTTCTAAGACCGGACAGGGCGACCAGGCGGCAAAAGTCAGGCAAGGCTTCGCCTCGCCGCCGACTGCGGAGTGCCGCGAGGAAGCGTCCGCTCGCGTCGAGTTCCCGATGCCGAAGAGAGCTTGGCTTTCTCCCGTGCGCAGGGGGGACGCCTTCCGTGGCTCCACGGCTGCCTCCATTTCTCGATAGTTAATACTTCTGGCTCCATTCGGCGATAACTCGAGTGAAAACCATGGGGGAAAGCCTACTTTAAAGGGGACGATGGGGGATTGTTCCCCACACGATGGAACTGCATAAACAGGTTTGGAGTGCGACCTGATGCATATGAACTTCCCGAAAACGCACTCCCTCATCAGAACAGGATTCGGTGGCCACCCTGGTGTAGTTATTGAACGTCCTATGAATACCCTAACAAACATCCGACCGTAAGTCACCAGTGACTGTGGGACAAATAACCACAGCGGCGGTCAGACCTGTAACGTAGCGGATGGTGCTAAGAATCCCTGTCTCCAAACAAGCCGCCATTAGAAACTGACCTTGGGAACGTTTAATGCAAGAACCCTAGCTAGCGGGGCTAATTTAGCGATGCTATTCGAGTAACTATCGGGCATGAAATAGGATATCGTAGGGCTTAGTGAGGTGAGGAGGCCAAACGAGGCTGAAGGGCGGGCATGTATTGTGTTGTCGAGGTTTACCGGAGAGACGAGAACTGGAAATGGGGCTCCTTGTCAATAAGCATATAGCTGGTAACAAAGATGAGCAATATAGCGTTAATAAGAGGGCGGCAAGCATCGGAATTAAACCTAATAAGTTATATGAACTAAAGGTTTACACGCCTACGCGACTAAATGTAAGCAGTCGAAAGTTTCTACGAACATGTTGGATCGGCAAGGGGAGAGTAAAAATGAAGTGTACCGAGTATACTGTAGTGATGGGCGACTTCAATCCTAAGGGAGGCAAAAAACAGGCTGGATACCAGGCAAATGATGACTTTGGCATTGGCTCGGAGAATAGCAAGGGAAAGGGGGGGGGGGGGGGTAATTCGACAAGGTAAGCTGTTGGGCGAGTTGGTGACGATGCTCTATATATATCTACAGCGCGATAAACGGAACAAAATGAGAAAACATGTATACAAGGACGAACACAGCGGGAGTAATTGAGTTTGCAGTGCAATAACTTAAGAATCATGGATACCTTCTTGAGCTAACGGAAGAACCGGAATGGGCATGAAAAGTCCAAAGGTGAGATTAAGAATGAAATTGACCTCTACTGTGTTCTGTTCTGGTTTGGTTTATGGGGTTTAACGTCCCAGAGCGACTCAGGCTATGAGAGATGCCTTAGTGGAGAGCTCCGGAAATTTTGACTACCTGGAGTTCTTTAACCTGCACTGACATCGCACAGTACACGGGCGCTTCGCTTTTCGCCTCCATCGAAAAGCGGTCGCCGCGGCCGGGATTCGATCCCGATCCTATAGGCACAGTAGTCGAACGCCCTAACCAATGCACCACCACGGCGGAGCCATACTGCGTTCTAACCCTGACATTATGCAGGATGTAGAGGTAATCGGAAAAGTGCGATGCAGTGACCACAGAATATGGTAAGGTCTTGAATTAGTCTAGATTTGAAAATATAACGAAACAGTTTAGTAAGGAAGAAGTCCGTCAAAGAATTAGCCGTGAGAGAGAGGGTAGGAGAATTCAGGATCTCGCTACAGAATCCATGTTCAGCTTTAACCGAGAAAGAGGACATTTGTGTAGAAGCCATATCACTACCACGGCCGCTCTATCGAAGCGCACTAGGTGCGGCCTGCTACATCGCCCGAAACCGGCGGGAGGCGCCTACTTCCAGTCGCCACCGCCGCGGCGCCACCTGGTCGCTTTTACGCTACCTCCTTGATCCTGGGCACACCAAGGCCACGCAGCGTAAGAATATTACCCGCATTATTCATCAGCTTCCCCTAGACGATGACGCCCTCCTTCAGACCTTAAAAGATCAGTACGTCCCTACAACCCCCTCTACCCCCCTCCCTTCTTACACCGGTTCTCCCAACCCTACCCTTGATAAGGAAATCTCTTCAGCTGAAGTCAGGGCGGCGATGCACCGCCTCAGGACGACATCAGCTCCGGGGACGGACCGAGTCACAAATAAGATGCTTCGTAACTTGGATGACCCGTCTGTCGATGCGGTCACGGACCTCTTCAACCAATGCTGGCGCACGGGAACCCTTCCGGCCCAGTGGACACACGCCCGTATCACATTTATCCCTAAACCCGGCAAACCACTCGACATCAAGAATCTCCGACCCATATCTCTAACTTCCTGTCTTGGCAAACTATTTGAACATGTTGTGCTGGCACGCCTCCAAAACCACATAGATGACCACAACCTCTTCCCTGACACAATGATCGGCTTCCGGCCACATCTCTCCACGCAGGATGTTATGCTGCAACTGTCAGAAGATGTCCTTCACCCCCGCCACGCAAAGCGCACCCGAGCAATTCTCGCCCTAGATCTCACAAAGGCCTTTGATAATGTCCGTCACGCAGCCATTTTAGATGCTCTCTCATCGCTTCAAGTCGGCTCGCGTGTCCACCAGTACATATCCGCCTTTCTTAGTCATCGCACAGCAGAAATCAGCATCGGCTCGCTCTCATCTCCATCTTTCAAACTCGGTAGCATTGGCACCCCACAGGGTTCTGTCCTCTCTCCACTGCTTTTTAATATTACCCTTATCCCCATGGCACACGCCCTCAACCAAATCCCTGCCCTGTCCCACTCCTTATACGCCGATGATATTACACTGTGGACCACCACAGGTAGCATTGGCGCCATGGAAGATACATTACAGGCCGGAGCAGACACTGTTGTATCTTTTGCAGCAAATGTCGGCTTGGCTTGTTCCCCTACCAAATCGGAGCTTCTCATACTCCGACCTCCTAGGTGTCGTACAGACAAAGGCCCTCCTCCCCCCATCTTCTTGACAATTGACAACACCCGGATACCAGAAGTGGACAACATTAGGATTCTTGGTATTCTGATACAAAACAATGGCAAGAATACCGCAACCATCACTAAGCTGACGGTGATGGTTCATCAAACAATCCGCCTCATTCGCCGCATAGCCAATCGCCATCGCGGCATGCGCGAGCATGACCTCAGACGCCTGGTACAGGCATTTGTCCTGAGCCGTGTTGTGTACTCGCTCCCCTACCTTTTCCTCACGCGGGTGGAGGAAGACAAGGTTAACGCCCTTATCCGACAGGCGTACAAGGCCGCCCTCAACTTACCCCGCTACACTTCCAATGAACGCCTTCTTCACATGGGCATCCATAACTCCCTAGCTGAGCTCACAGAAGCCCACCGCTCAGCCCAGTTGGAGCGATTATCATCTACCCTCACCGGCCGGAACATCCTTGCTCGCATCCATCTCTCACCTCCCGGTCACTGCTCTACACAACATACACTTCCCCCTGCGATACACCGCGTTCTTAAGGTGCATCCCCTGCCAAAGAATATGCACCCAGAGCACCATGTCGATCGCCGCAAGGCACGCGCAGAAGCTCTTCACAAAAACTATGGCTTCCAGCTGCGTTTCGATGGAGGCGAAACGAAGAGGCGTCGTGTGCTGTGCGATGTCAGCGCACGTTAAAGATCCCCAGGTGGTCGAAATTACTCCGTAGCCCTCCACTACGGCTCCTCTTTCTCTCTTTCCACTTTCATTCCCACCCTCCTCCCTTCCCTTACGGCGCGGTTCGGGTGTCCACAGAGCAAGTGTGACAGTTACTGCGCCTTTCCCTTCCTGTGAACCAATTTAACTTTATTTATTTTTAGCCAGAGACCGTTTACGTAGACGCTGCCTCATACCCCTCCCGCCCAGCGTTCGCCCTCAGCGCTGTTTCCAACTCTTTGCAACTGGTCGCGGCCGGTACAACTTTTGCCTCCACTTCCCTGGAGGCGGAGGAGGCGGCGGTTGCCCTCGCCATAGCTACCACCCGAGCCACAACCATCTTTAGCGATTCTAAATCCGCCGTACGGAACTTCGCCCGCGGTCGGATCTCTACCCCAGCCTTCCGGTTCCTCGCCTCCCTCTCCCCACCCGAACACCCTATTCAACTAATATGGGTGCCCGCTCACACGGGTCACCCAGGCAACGAAGCAGCTCACTCTTTTGCTCGAGGATACGTCAGCCGAGCAGGGACTGCCACTGCCTGGGGAGATGCTCGCGAGCGCATGGTATCCTATCACGAAATCTCTCTCCATTACCGTGATCAACGAACCATCTACCCTCCTCCTCATAAATCTATGACTAAGCTACAACAGGTGACGTGGCGCCAGCTTCAGTCCCGTACATTCCCATCCCCCGCTTTCTTATCTTTGATCCATCCAGGACTGTTCTCGCCGCAGTGCACCCTGTGTGGGGCACCTAAAGCTGATTTTGAGCACATTATGATCAAATGCTCGGAATTCCACCCTCCAGCCACTTGGCAACTCTCCGACCTCGAGCGATGGGAGGCTGCGGTGTCCAGCTCTGACCCGGCCGTTCAAAAGCGGCTGACAGACTGGGCTTTGGGTGTCGCTGTGAAGCACCAGCTTTCGGCCACAACACGCAGCCAAGAGCCGACCCGTCACTAGAATGTAATCCCTTAAGGCTCCCAAATATAAAGTTTTTCACCACCACCACCACCGTTCGGGGACAGCCGCGCGCGGAGAGCTGCGCCTGGCTGCGCTTTGAGGGAGGCGTCGGCGTGGTAGAAGCCTTTTATTTCAAGGACATAAGAGCTCCGCTTCACACAATTTGGCAACAAGAATTAGTATATACTCTCATGTCTAGTGTGACCATGTCAGCACTTAGCGCTTGCTCGGCAAGGATGTGACGGTGGTTCAAGGCCACTCGATTGGAGAGCTCGCATTACCGTGATGTTGCATTCGGATCCAGTTGTTCGTCACATTAAAATGTGACCAAGCTGTGAACAATTCGAAGCTGTTCAGCTGCCACGGTAGCCTAATGCATAACTACTTAACTATGTCGTGAATTCCGTGTGTCATTTTCATACCATTTACTCATTCCTGCATACAGCTTTTACACACAAATTGATGTCAACCTGTTCTAAGCTGCCAGCGCTATCCAATAAAAAATGTCCAACTATGAGCAACCTCTGTGAAAATGCGACATGTAACCAACCTTTCTATCTCATTGTGACAAATGTTACGGTGGAAATATGAAGATGTTTATTAGGTTAAATCTAGATGATAACCTGGGAACTTTGACTCAATTGGAGACCTTAAACTTTGTACGCCAGAACGCTATCCGCCATGGCTTTCCGCATTTTGCATGACCGGACAAAGTAAGCGTGCTTGATAGAGTCGGTCTGCCTCAAGGTGCTACGTATATGCGCCGAATGTTTTTATTGCTATTTTTATTGGCTGCTCGCAAACCCATAAAATTTTGCTGGTTCGTAATTTTCAATGGAAGAACGCGCATCGAGTGTTGCTGTTGTGAAACTCTTAGCTGCGATCACAAGAATGTTCACGCGTCAGAGCGTAACTGCAGCCGAGATTCAGCGAGCAGCCGAGTACGCTTATTTAATGGCCACACAAAAGAAGGAAGAAAATTACCAATCGCAGACGGAAAACCTTTCTTGAGAGAGGTTTATGCCATAGCCATAAACATTGCTCCACTGTTGAGTTGACATTTCCAGCCCAGCTCGCTATCAGTGGGGGCAGCAACTTAACGATATCTTGCATAGCGCTTTAGCATGGGCACGATCATTGTTTTTATAGATTAGCTGCAGGTACTGTGCACGTACACTGAGAAAGCAATGATGAAACCAAGTTTACACACCTTGCTACTTCGCCGGACCTCTTCAGACTTCATTATCCTGTTAATGAAGGTGCTCGTAAGCTGACAAAGCTTGATTATTTCCTTTGCAGGGTACATTCAAGCCTCCACTGTCCTTGGTTTTCATTAACCTGTAACTGGTCCAGTTGACTCATATTTCCTGCAACAGGCTCTTGCTCGACTGACATGTCGCCTCAAAACCATTACCAAATATCGCATAAATTAAGCAACAACCTGGTAGTGATAAACAAAACTTGAGGTTCTTAAGTCTCCTTGAGGAGCCTCGTTAGAGTGCCCGCACTTTGCTACCTGCTTATTCACCGTATCCCGTAATTGCTGCCTCTGTCGCATATCATTAGAATGCAGCCTTAAGCCACCGCATTATATAAAATAGCACCCTACACATGAGTATATAAAGCACCTCTTTACCGAAGCTGTAAAACGTGCCCTCTAGGAGTACAGTGTGCCTGACTTGGGATCTAAGGGTCCCGCTTTCAATAATTCCCATTTCACCCTTACATCTTATTGACTCTCTCTGGTTTGGCAGCTCCTGCCACATTGAACATGTCATGTGTTCTCATTGCGCCAAAGGTGTTTGGCCATATCACCAACTAAAGTGCCTCTTACCAGAAAGGTTTTTTTCCGACTTTCCGCCGTCAGACCGGGCACCGGATTTTCTGTGGGACATGGGTTTTCATTTTATCGCATCAGCTCAAACAGTCTCAACAGTATAAACGAATGTTGTATGCTCAGGCTCCTTTACTTAAAAGGCCACTCAGACTAGCGCGGCAAAATTTAGAACAAATTGCATGCTTATATAAAAAAAAACCCCTTCGTAGCTTTTTTTGATATGTCCTCGCAACATAACCTGCGAGAAAAGCTTCTGGTGCTACCTCATCTTGTTCATCTGCTTCACAACCCATCGTTAAAAATCCTAGTTCACTGGCCAGCTCCCTGGTAACTAAATAGGTTAAACAACGTGACGGGAACACAGGAAAAGAGGACGCCACAACTAGCGCGGTTGTGCCGTCTTCCTCTCCTGTGTTCCCGTCACGTTGTTTGCACGGTTAACCTATAATTAATCACCAACAAGTCCAATCTGCTGTCCCTTGTAGCAAATTCTATGGCAGCTGATAGGGCATTATGCTTCAGCATCTGGACTTTTTAACCTCAGCGCCGCTTTCATTTCAGAGGATGCGAGTGCATTTCCACTCCTCGCTACTGCCTTCGTCTGAAGCGAGCTCAGCAGATAAAATTAGAGGGTCTCTTAGATGTCTCTTAAGCGGAGGACGGTGAAAGCTCACCCTTCTCCTATCATTTGCCTCTCATCGTTTGCCACAGGTCGTCATTTCAAGTCGTCGTTTGATATATTGGTCGTTTCTTAGTCATGATGAGTCTACCTGCGTAGTCATTGCAGCCCTTATCACTCATAACTAAGCAGGTTACTCATTTAGAATCGGCAGTGGTCATTACATGTCGTCGTTTCACATATTGGTCATTTCGTAGTCATTAACAGTAATGATGAGTCATGCCTAGCTATTATAGTCATTACCACACATCGCTAAGCACTTTTACTCATTTCTAATCAATTGCGGTCATTACATATCGTAGTTTGCATGCATTACAAATCATTTTAGTCATTATTAACCATTATTAATTATTGGCATTAGTCATTACCTCTATCAATGTTTATTTATAACTTTTATTGATTACCTATCACCATCAATCATTTTCATTCTTAATCTCCTTCCTTGCACGTCCGCTTTTGCGACTGGCACACCAGTGCACAGATGCGACGCACAGATAACAGGCACAGCTTCTGCGCATAGATTTTCGCTTCATGAGCCTAGAACGGCTTTCGCCTTAAAAAACAAACGCATCCAGTCTCAACGTTAACGTGCTTGCACACGCGCACACAAAAACGTTTGCGTTTATCACGCAGACGCGAGGCGAATGCGTCCAGAAAGGAAGCAAACCACACGCTCTCAGAGCCGGCGACCCCGGCGGCGACGTGTCCCCGAACAGTGGCGCCCTCAGCAGAAATCGCGGGCGCAACTGTAAACTCCCCAAGGACGCGCTTGCCCATTGACGGCGGCGCGAAGCAGCAGGCCGCACCCAGTGCGCTTCCATCGAACGGCCGTGTCACTACAGACTGCGCGATAGAATAGACGCTAGGATGATTAGAGACCGGTAAATTATCTTAGCAGATGAAAGATTTGATAAAAGTCTATTTCACACGCATGCGAAAACGCTGCCGATTTCTGGCGCGGCGATGCAAAAATCTGCTTTCAGCTGTCGCGGCGGCAAGCGGCGGGAGTGACGCAGTTGGAAATGTTTCGCTCTGTCGCTGCCGCTCGCTGCTGAGTTCGTTCAATCGCTTGCATGTGGAAAGCCTCCAAAACAACAGACAGGATAGAACTGGCGGAGCTATCAAAGATAATCAAAAGGTACAAAGTGTCCGACATAAGGAAGTATAGCACGAGGAAAATCGAGCATGCTCTAATGAACGGTGGTGGCTGTCAATAAATTCTGCATAGGCAAAAGTTAGTTGTGCGCACTAATTAAGTGATAAAGTGGTTAATGCCACTACTAATATGAAAAAGATAGTAAAAGTAGTCGAGGAGTTCTATACTGGCCTATATTATATACTGTAACCGAAGTAGTCAGGATAATAATCAGATTGGCATGTAAAGAGCAATCAGACGCTCCGCCAGTAATAAAGGACGAGGTTAAGAAAGCTTTATGAGCTATGAAAAGGGGCAAAGCAGCTGGGAGGATCAGGTAACTGCAGATCTGTTGAAGGGAGGGTGGAGGGAGTTGGGGGGGGGGGGGGTGGGGGGATTGAATATGGGGGTGAAATGCTTGAGAAAGGGGTCATGGACCCAAAATGTGTCTGCCCATCTCTTGTCCCATCTTCCACAGCGCTGTTGTATTCCATTGTTCAACATGTACCAACCTGCCCGTAATCGTCATTTTTCTAGATACTCAGATGCACTTGTAAAGAACAAACGATAAGGTACAAGAATGTGGACGTAAGTGTCATGACCGAACTGACATATTCCGTCCGATATTGAGTATATTAAGTGGAAGGTAATGTTCAAACAGCCTCGGGAAGGAACAGCAGTTTACAATAGGTAGCGAAGCACTGGAGTGTTTATGTCTATTGCGAATATGTCTACTTAAGAAAGGTAGTGACCGCAGACCCGGACCATGGAAAGGAAATAACAAGAAGAATAAGATTGGGATGGAGCGCATTTGGCAAGCACTCGCAGATTATATATGACTAGCAGCTTACCGGTATCGCTCAAGCGGAAAGTATATGAGTTATATTTTACCTGTTCTCACCCACGGGGCTGAAACGTGGAGGCCCCGTGGTTGAGAACAGGTAAAAGAGGGCCCTACATAAGTTGAGGACAACGCAGAGAACTATGGAACGGAAAAAGGTGGGTGGTTAACATTAAGAGATAGGAAGCGTGCAAAGTGAGTAAAAAAAAAGAAGCTATAGTTAATGACGTTCTAGTGCGAATCAATAAGATATGAGCATAGGCAGGGCATGTAGTTCGATGAGAGTATAACCGATGGTCGCCAAGGGTAACCAATTTGATTGCTAATTTAAACAGCGCGAACAAGAATAATGGATGTTTACCAACTCGCCCAACAAAGTATCTTGATAAGTCAACTTAGCAGGGGGGCGGCAGAGAGTAAAAGGTGGGCGGATGAAGACAAGAAGTTCGCAGGGGACAAATGGGTGCAGCTAGTGAGTGCCAAGATCGATTTCATTGGAGGAATGTGAGAAAGGCCTTCGCCCTGCAGTGAGTATAGTCCGGCTGATGACGATGAGGATGATGTAAATAATATGTCATCGAGCGCCGCAAAGTTTCGTCGCGGTAATAATTTTGAAAAGGTGATGCAACGTGTCCCCCATATCTTCCGGCGATGGCTACGACTATCCTGTCTGCTGACGGGATAATGAAAAAACGCGACGTGATGATAGTTGTTGCTCACTTTGCTCACTTGCAATGTCCCTATCACAGCTCGTATATTGGCGATTTTCGCGTACTATATAGGCAACGCTGCATCGATCAGTCAAGAAGGCGACTGAATAGGACCAGCTTGGATTATAGAAAAAGCTTCCTTTATTGCACAATTGAAACACATGGTTACATTGAAAGTGAACTAAGTGAACTCCAGAAACTATAGTTTCTATGAGTCGACGTAATACAAATAAGTGAAGACAAACTGGAGATTGTCGGAGAGCGTCGGCTAGCACCATTTTTGCGTTTTTAGCTATGTAAAGGCCGCCTGCTCTGGGGTTTCCTGCTCGACAGAAAAGTTATAAATATACGATCCCGTCTTTAGTTAAACACTGCATTTTTACTGGTAAGCAATGCTTTGCGAAACCATTCCATGATGCTGAAAATTAAATTGGTTCGTTGTACGTTCGTTTTCGATCATCGTCTGCTTATAGACTTCAATTCAGCGAGCTTGGGCTCCAGTGCCATTTAGTTGTGACCATCACTTCAGCCTATCAAGCAGCATTCTGGCGTGCGCATTCGTGAGCAGACTCTCCTGGGGCGTTATAGTGATGCGCTGTGGAATAAATGGAAGCAATGAACTCTTCCCTTGCTTTTATTTCTATTCACCTTCCCTTCAGCGCAAGCACTAACTGTAATTTCGTTTCACTTGCTCTGCAGGGGACTGTGCTTAGAAACAAGTATACAAGTATGTTCAAGCCTGTACTTTGTGGCGTGCATCATGATATCAAATCAGGACGCGCCCTCAGAGCCTTTATAAAAATTACGTTTGACTTTTTGTAGGCGCCTTTTTCATTTAGCACTGGATCAACAGAAAGCCAACACAAACTCAATGTACGTTGAGTCCGCTCAACAGCCGGCAAATAACTAACATTTCAGTTGCGCTTCGCCCAACACAATTTATGTCCGATAAATTGAGTTCTCTGTTGTGCTTTCGCAGAGCATTCAAATAATAAACTTAATTTGGCAGATGCGTTAGTTCAAACGTGAAAGAGAATCTATTTACGAAAAGATGTCAAAAGGCAAGCGCTTAAACTGCATTGCGCACTTCAATATATTAGGTATTTTATTGCAATAAATTCGAAATTTCTGGAAAACGACCTATATTTCTTGATAATTAAGGGCAATCAATGGAACATTACAATGTCTTATCATTCGATTTCATCTGGAGGTTCGGATGTTATAAGCGGGAGATATTGTTGCTTAATTGCAGGCGTAGTAAACGGGTTTCACATTCATGCGGAAGCGCGTAAGTCAATATAGTAAAAGTAAATTCCTATTCAGATCTTACAACAATCCCTGAATGCGCTAATTAAATTTTCTGCTATTCTTAGGCGGGTTATGGGAGCAGGGAATGATTTGCTAAGATCAACAGTAGATCAAATAACTCGTTTACTTTGTCTCACTCATCATCTCTTGCTTACGTTACAACTGATGCAAAATGCTAAACTGTCGACCATACCAAAGTGCAGAGCATTGAAGAACTCTGACTGAACTCAAGGCGTGACGTCAATAGAATCTTTTAAGCTTTAGACAGCACATTATTTGCTGACTGATTAACGTTGAATATACGAAAAAGGATTTACTAAATTGAGTTAATGAGGCGTAAGCTGTGCTTTATATGAGCACAGCTTTTCGAGTTTATGGTTAGCAGGAACGCAGTGTCTTATTATTCTAGTAAAGTGCTAATTACCCCTCTTCTCGCAAGAGGAAAGAGTGCTAATATTATAATGGCCCTTTCAGGCATATTCGCTGAGAATTTTAATGCACTCAACTAAAAGAAGTTCCCCCGCGGAGTGGCGCAGTGGTTACGGCGCTCTAATACTGTTCCCAAGAATGCAGGATCGAATTCCAACCTCGCCGACCACTTCTCGATGGAGGCGAAAAGCAAGGCGCCCGTGTGCTGTGCGATTACAGTGCAGGTTAAGAACCCCAGGTGGTAGAAATTTCCGGAGGCCTCCACTACGGCGTCTCTCATAGCCTAAGTCGCTTTGGGACGCCTAAAACCCACAAACCAGCTCAAACCAAGAGAACTTCGTATGTGTACCTGAATAATTGCACTACGCATAAGATAAATAAACTAAAAAAAAATAGCTGTCGTTTAGCTTGCGGTTAAACCTGGAGTTACGAGAGATCAATCAGCATGGCTACGCTTAGGTTCGGCTTGAAAGTAAAGAGATGCCTTTTGCACTTAGTAGTTTACTCTATGGTTTCAGCTTTATTTATACCACAGGGGAATCACTTCACATATGAGCACGTCTTACCTCTCGTCGTTGACCGTTCTCTTTCGGGTGTAGAAGACTTCCAGTGGTATGAAATCGTCTCTACGTCGAACTCCGGGGCACACCGCCGTCACAACGTTCAAACGAACCTTCTGCCCTGGCAACTCGCTGTTGTCGTTCGCCTTTACCAACTGACTACCGAGTTATCTGCCTTCTTCTTCTTCTTCTTCTTCTTCTTCTTCTTCTTCTTCTTCTTCTTCTTCTTCTTCTTCTTCTTCTTCTTCTTCTTCTTCTTCTCTTCTTCTTCTTCTTCTTCTTCTTCTTCTTCTTCTTCTTCTTCTTCTTCTTCTTCTTCTTCTTCTTCTTCTTCTTCTTCTTCTTCTTCTTCTTCTTCTTCTTCTTCTTCTTCTTCTTCTTCTTCTTCTTCTTCTTCTTCTTCTTCTTCTTCTTCTTCTTTCTTCTTCTTCTTCTTCTTCTTCTTCTTCTTCTTCTTCTTCTTCTTCTTCTTCTTCTTCTTCTTCTTCTTCTTCTTCTTCTTCTTCTTCTTCTTCTTCTTCTTCTTCTTCTTCTTCTTCTTCTCTTTTCGGACAGGCACGGCGAAATGGCGAGACTGTGGCCAATATAGCTCTCGCTACAAAAAATAATCTCATAACTTTTCGATCCGCAGCTGATTGCCCACACACATCGGGACACTCGTGAGAAGTGTATATAAAGATGAAGCTAAGAAAGGGCTGGACGTTCACAGTATGCACTGGGCACGGCGCTGCTGTACCACGAGACCTGATATACTATAAGTGCAACCAATGGTGAGCACTGGATCTCCATTAAATGCCAAGAAATCAGTTGCACTAATGGTGCGCATTCGTGTATTCCGCAATACGTCAGTGGTGCACAGAGACCGCTTCTATAGGTCTCACTCTGCTTCCTGTCCCTTCTCAACCACGTGAAGTGGCTCAGGTGGCGCTGGCTAAGTTCCGTACAGCTGCCTCTCATGCTCTCTCCCTCTCTTCATTTCAATATGTTAGAAAAAAATTACTTCTTTCTAGATTGCCACCTGCTAGCCACTGCACGCAACGATTCGCTCTGCTAGCATCTGCCATGACTGGCAGAGGGTGAACAGTTACGCCAACTACTGAGTGCAGATGTCGACGACGCGCTGTCCAGGAAAGAAAGACAAGATCTGCGCTCCAAAAACAAATCCCCCTGTAGGTTGGAGACTATCATGCCGTCAGGATTTCAGATCGCTGGCATCAGGATGTCACACCTGGTGGACATCAGAGCTGCATGTCACGGTGACTCTTCCCCAGCTGTAGTACAGAAGTTTTATTGTTGCCGCTGCAAAACGGGTTGGTATCTGCAACGCGAAATGCGGGTTGTCATATCCACGCCAAAGAAGTGCCTTTCCAAACTTTGCAGTCCAATTGGAGTCCGGTATTTCAGGACCTCTCATTTTAGTCGGTACATGCACTGCAACCCAAGCATTCGCGAGCTGTAAAATGAAATGGGCTATACAGCTGGCCGATATTCGCAATGAATTACCCGTACCGTAGGGAGGTCAATGGGAGATGTATTAATGCCAAACCACTATATCGCTGAAGTAATGAGATGTGATGGTCCCTTATCAGAAGTAAGGTGAGTTGAAATAAACACACATGTGCCGTAAAAATAACACACCGCTTATCGAAATGGGCATCAATAACTTGCATTACGTATGCCGGCGCTACGTTATTAATATTTCGCGATTTAGGCATTTCTTTTCGCTGGAGCGTCGGCAGTGCAGCCGATAAATATGTGTAGTTGGATGAAGAATTAGTAGTAGTAATCTATTTCTGGATGAAAACAGCGCAAAATGACGAAGGACGTAGGAACCAAGAACGCACATACACGAGCGCTGACATATTCATTCCAACACCATATACCACATACTATACCGGGTGTCATTTTTTTTTCCCTGTTTTTGAAAGGTCCAAAGCTAATAAAGAAAGATAACTGTCTTCAAATTACATTTTAGCGCTGGGGCTACTTGGTGATACGGCAAACGCCAGGTAAGTAGTAGAAGGCTTTGTTTAGTTCGCTAAATAATTAACAAAACGTGTTATTTACTTCATTAATTTTTACTTTAGGGGGCATGTTGTATAACAGAATTTTAGCTAGTCGTCAAAATAGTATGACCATGAAAGCAAGCTTTTCCTTAAAAAATTGTAGGGGTTTAAGCATGACTTCAACCTAGTGATAAAGCGAAAGCTGTGAGTGCTGCACCGAATTTTTTTACGGACACCTGGATTTAGTGTGCCGCCATCACAAAGTTCGAACGAACCTTCTGTCCTGGCAACTCGTTCTTGTCGTTCGCCTCTACCAACTACCGAGTTATCTGTCGTCTCCTTTTACTTCTTCTTCGTCCTTTTTTTTTTCTTTCTCCTTCTTCTTCTTTTTCTTCTTGTTCTTTTCTCCTCCAACTCCTGGCCCAGCTCTCGGTCTATACCACGTGACAGTTGCTAGGCAATGGCCACGTGACAGTGTGCCACGGTGTCAGCCGACGGCTTGAAAATCTAGCGCAGTGTAGCTTTCGCTACAAAAACTAACGGGCGTTACAAGGCAGACAATTGTCACCCTGACAGGTGGTTTAACGCACTAACACAGCGCCAGTAGCGCATCTGGTGTAGATCGCTGGGCCAATGCACGCCTTGAATTCGACTGCAAGCACATGGGACTGCGCGCACCGGGTGACGCGGCGGCTATCAGTGAGGCCCCGGTCGGAACGAAATTGACAGCAAACCGCTGTGCGCTCGTCTGGCTCTCCGGTGGTTTTGCGTCACAGGCGCTGTGTTATTATGTGAAGCTGCCTACTAGGATTACATTTGTGGCCTTTGTAACGCGCGCTACTATTTGCTAGGAAGATTTGTTTTCGCGGCTATACTATTGGAGGACCAGCTGTAATTCTGCAGATACAACCGCTAAATTGAAGTTAAGAAGATGATTAACTGTTTAGTTAATAAATGAACTATTTGAAGCCGTTCACCTCTTACCACATGCCCTCATAGCCCATATAATCCCAGGGCTAAAATAAATCTGAATCCAGTTACCTTTGGCTTGAATTTTGGACTTTCTATATATATATATATATATATATATATATATATATATATATATATATATATATATATATATATATATATATATATATATATAAATATATATATATATCATTCGCCTGACTATACCCACTGCAGGGCGAAGGCCTCTCCCATATTTCCTCGATTAATTTTTATATCTTATATATAATATATATATATAAAAGAATTGAGTACATCTGCAGTGTGTAGAACAGCCGCGTCTCATTTAGAGGTTTTCCGGGATGAGCTAGTAAATAGCGAGGGAATTATCCGTAATAGCTCTACGCATTTATCTTCCTGTCGGATTTCTTTCCGTTTCCTGTCCCATTTACGTTGCCAAATTGATCAGATGTCACCAGTGTTTTGCGAAATATAGGATACACGATGCGAGTAGAAGATTTCCCCTATCATCGCATATTTTACCCTCTCAGACACCCGCTGTTAGACATTCGCCTGCACAAAACCTGCGAAAATATACCGACAATGCTAGCATCACGCTTACGTTAGCCGTTGCTGTACTTCTCTTCCAGAAAAAAAAAAAAGGAGTGAAATAGACCGGTCGGAATCACACACGGTTATCCAAAACGCACGACCACAGCCGGCTGCAGCCCACTTCCAGGATTACATGGTCGCGTAATGGCTATATGGTCACCCAGGAGGGGTGAATAAATTTCACACGCGTCCCTTTGAATAAGGGGGCTGGCGAGTGCCACATTGATTAGTGAATTAAAGCGGCTGATTTATTTATTTCTGACCTTAGATAAACTACGCACTTCTAAAAGCGCCAACTTTTGTCCCACAGGCAGAATTCTCATTCACCTACAGGCTGGGTCGTGTATTCTGTGGCGGAGTATAGGACAGCGCTACCGCTTACTGTGGAGGAGATCCACCGTATATCTGCTCTTGTGAAACCTATTGCACCTTCGAGTGATGAAATTGCTATCGGAAGCCAACGCAATGCGCTTGTGATCCGTTTGCGGCCCTGATGAGCAAAAATGTGTTTTCTTATGCGTTGCTCCGTGAAGAAAAGTACTTCTTTCCCTGTCTCTGTCCCGAGCAAGCACCTATGTGTATGAAACGAGTTATATTCCTAACAGAATCACCCCAGGCTACTCGTGTATAAGGGGGTCATGCCTCAGTAAGGAGGCTGAACAATGACGTGGTAGGATTTTTTTGACAATTCGGCTCGGACATGTAGCGAGGTCTTCTCCTTGCTATTGGAGAATATAATTATCATAATTTTCGGATTACGCTAAAAATGTACAGTTTGCGGACTTTGATTGTGTAAAAGTTGAAATTTCGCCATATATATATATATATATATATATATATATATATATATATATATATATATATATATATATATATATATATATATATATATACATATATATATAATATATTGGTACTTGGGTACTTGGGTCAAGTAGCCGATCGTCTCAACCCCTCAGCCTCCGCGGTTGGTGCTTTAGTTTTTATAAACTGGGTTTGAATAGGGTTAAATCTCCGCCACTTCACGCGGAAGCACGGAGATGGCGCCATATGTACAGCGGAACGCACCAGGCCCATATAGCCACGACAAGTTTATGCAACGCGCTTTCTCATATTAAAATTGTGGTCAAAAGTTTCAGAAAAATTTCCAACAAGCAAGTGGTGCGCTGGAAACTATGATGGAAGGTGGCTGCTCCTGGCTTTTCGTGGCTGGCACTGAGGGGGGTTTTGCGTGCCACTAACTCGCTGCTACTGCGACTGTAGACTGCGGCTGTTATGACGCCATGTTTTTAGAACCATCGATCAGTCTCAACAACAACGACGGCAACGGAATTTCGGCTGTTGGGACCAGGAAGACTTTCTGCCTTACACATCAAACTCAATTTTTTTTCTATTGTACATGCTGGTTGGAAAGTCCCTGTTGATGAGATACTCCGTTGAGAGGAGCATCCTAAAGTAGAAAATTCACCAAGGAATCAGTGCAGATAAGTCTGAGAGCGACTGCTGTGATGCATCCTCGTAAAGTTTGCAAATATGTGACGAGATAATTGCGTTGACTCGATCGTACAGTGTTGGCCGTAGAACCATCACGTTTTGATTCGCAAAGAAGAGCATTCAGGACTTTCGTTATACGCTTCAAAATCAATTTTCTCTACTCCTCATGTGCTTCGCCTGCTGCACCAGAATTGCTGAGGTTAGATGGAGGTATACTGTGTAATGTTAAAGAAGCCCAGGTAGTCTGAATTGATACGGATCCCTTTACTACGCTGTTCCTAGTAGCCCATGAGCCACTTTGGAGGTTAAAACCTAAAAATTTACAATCCATCCACAAATCCGAGGTTGCTCATAATATTGCCCCAAGTCGTTTACTCTATACAGACCCTAAAAGCTTATTGAGTAGTCAGGTGCTGCCATTGGTCTATTTAGCCAAATGAGCAAGGCCTTTTCACGTACCCCTTATCTCTCAACAATAATGATATGCATATGTCACCACGCTTTTATTTGCCTGTAGACTAAGTTCTATTATTTTAATCTAGGTCGGAAGGTAACAGCTCGCTAGAATTCGGGCAAAAGACTTCAAGTACACTCAACCTTTCATCCAGGTTCTATAATCTGAAACCCAGCAAACAGATGCATTATCGAAGAACTCACATTTGTAGAGCTTGATGCATGGGGCGTCGTGCATCGCCTTACACTCACCCTTTTTCCTCTTCAGCCACTAGGATAGCTTTTGCTTCTTAGTAGTGCACACACGGAAACAGTGATGACGCCCATGAGCACGCACAACGTCCAGAGGCGCAGTTTCCGGCCCACGAGAGCAGGCTGCACCGCTTTTTCCTATAATGCTCGCATCCCGTTACTCTAACTCATAATACCGCTGCTACGCCTCCAATCGAACTCTTTCATGGGCGGCGACTGGAGAACTGCATATATTGCGTGCAGTGATGCGAATATAGCACAAATACAGAGACGCCGTTTCTCAATGGGAACGTAATACAACCAGCAAACTCGAACCTGACGCCTATATGTTCACCAGCCCATTTCGCTCCCTCGGGCAGGCCAAGATGGTTTCTTCCCAAGCAGGCCGGCGTCAGTCTGCACAATCTGATCAAAAGAAAAACAAAAGGTTGCCACGTGCGCCATCCCATTTAGATACACTGCGAGGCGAGGTCGACAACTTCACAGGAAAGTATGCGCGTTGGGTCGCCGAGCAACGGAAGACGTTTTCCCCACAATTATTCTGCGATGTGTCACTTTGGTTCAAAACGCTGCGCGGATTTTCCTTCTATACGCACCTGCCGTCGGACCTGCTTTTGCCTCGTGCCCACGACCACATTATAGTTCAATTATCACAGAAAAAAAAGAAAAAGAACAGGGACTTTTTATCGTGTTTCTCGACATCATCTGACATTTATTCCCTCGTGGAACAAAGCGTGCACTCTCAGCTCTTGAGCAAACCAATTTACTGGCATGAAATCACAGGTGGTTATGGATATGGCATAGTTAGCTATGGAGCGTTCGGCCGAAATTCAGTGTCATAAATCTTTTGATTTGGCAAGCTAATTCTCATCCCGCAAGACGGCCGATAGTTGTGTAAACTATCACCAAAGTTATTTTGCTTTGACTCCCACGCTAACGAAATGTCAGGGCTTCGTAAATCTTGACCAAGCACTCACTGCGCGTTCTAGCCTTAACTCTGTCTCATCAAAACGCTGCTGCAAACGAACCAGAACTTTGTTTATCGGGAAAGGCATGAAAATGAGGCCAGGCATGAACTTTGATTTGTTTATCCAACTAGCTATACAAAGATCTTGCTTAAAGCTGCGTGTTCTAAGTAAGACAATGCATACAACTAGTGGTACGAGAATTGTACGTTTTTAAAAACGGATTATATATTGTCACCGTCAAACAGCCAGAGCAGCCAAAGTAGGTTCCCCCAGAAGGTAGGTTTAATGAGCGAACGTACGTGGGCAATGCAACCTGGGAGCTCGAGATAGGAAGACGAAGAACGGCTTAGGCCACCTAAAACGTCCGGTAATGCAGTCCGGCCGCATGACGACACCACTTGATCGGGAATGCGGCAATATAATAATAGTTTAGTTGTATATGCCGGGTCGAATGCAAATCTAATACAAATAAAGTATGTTTACTATAATATTCGCCACCTGTGCGAATTCCTATTTGTACAAAATGGGCAGTAGCGCGAAACGGCTAAGCGTTAGCGGGATCAATGTGGAACAGCGCTATAACATGTTCAGCTACAAGTGAACAATTAAATGAGGACTGATCTGCAGGAGGGTGCTGCAATACGGAATCAGTTATGTCTGTGGCCGTAAAGCTACGTAGAGGATAATTACGTTTCGCTGTTGATGACGAGGTAGAAATAACGAGCACTGCACCTGCAGGTCCCGAGACAGGTGACAGCTACAAGCGTGAGCTATACAAGCGAGAGCTATATATAGCCTCTGAGATCAGATGTAAATTGGCCGGATTTGTAGAACCTGACTATACGGAGTCGTATAATGTCAGAGGCCAGATATGATAATCGGAATGCACCACACGAATATGCACTGAACCCTTCGTCTCGAGCATTTTTACCATTCGCGCAGAGGAGTACGCAGCGTCGATGGGCTCGCTATTTTCTGGATAGTCGTCGGGGAAAACTGACATGCGCATTATTCTAAATTCGTGTGTGATATTCGAAAAGTGCTCGAAAAAATCAGTGCGTTGTGTAATCGTTTGGAATAATTTTGACCATGCACTATATACTATATAGTTCATTCGACTAATCGAATGGGGGGATATTAGGTTCGTTAATCGCGATTATAATGCTCAACCACGTTCATACAATGTTCCTTTAACTGCCGCTTTGCATGCAATAACCAAGCACGGAACTGTCAGCCGTTGAATTTACCTGGTTCGAGTTTCTGATTGCCTTTGGGCGCCTCATTTTGTTGCGCTGCCCAGAACATGACGTAGAGAAGTAGAATCGCTTCTGTGAAGAGGATAATGGTCGTCACGTAGTCCATCAGAAGACGTCGTTTGCCCGCGAAGGAACCGCATATCTCAGTGCGGTGCCTTCTCGGGTACCTAGTTTCGTCACGAACGTATGTATAAAAGGTCCCTTCCACCATAGCTAGCTATGAAACAAAGGAACATATAAGCAGATGTAGCCTGATATCCTCAATTTGACAGACATACTTGTCACATTCGTACACGAGTTGCTATGGTGATCAAACTAGTTGCGATGGTGACATTGACCGCTTGAAATTGTCATCACTGAATGTCCCATATGGAGTTCACATAGCCAACATGATTCCAACAGAGCAGGCCCGCCAATCTTAATTACGGTGCGTGATATTGTGGTTGTCGATTTTACGAACAATTAAGCTGAGTTGACAGAAAAGCGTATGCCCGAATGCAATTAAGCACTCAATTTCACGAAGTATATTTTACCACTAAATTTAAAGGTACGGCAGGTGTGATCTCCGGCAATTATACGCTAGCGTCAATTCTAGCGCATACGTGGATGCAGCGAACTCTTGACGGTGAGCGCATCGTAAAGGTGTCTGCGAATACTCTAGCGAAAATGCGGATGCCTTTGAACTAAGATTCCAACTCGAAGCCTGGCCAGGTGAATGACGGAGTTGACATGCTCTCATATCTCTCTGGCTCCAGAGAAGAGAAAGCATCGCATTTTATTCATTTTTAGCTTGGTATTCGTGTATTAATGAGAAGGTGAGGGGGCATAAGAAGTTGTCAAACAGCGCTGAGAAAATATAACATTCAATATACAAGCACAATTAAAACACGAGATTCGAATGAAATCGTAATATATCGTAACTTTTTTTTTTATATAGTGTAACGAATGCAGGAAGCGTCTGAATTACAAATGGAGACGTGAAGAGCAATGAAAAATATCCATTCAGAGACCAGCGATGCAATTGTGCGTAAATTTGTGCCTAATCGTATAGGTTGTGTGGTGCACTCATGCTGACTCTGGGAGACGACTCCAGCCACGGCAGGATTCTTGGCACGCAGGAATGGATTAAATCAAGGGAGTATCTTACAACAATCTTTTGCGCACACGCAGGTAGGCTGAAGATTGGTGGAGCCTTTTTCGTTTATAGCTCGCGAGCTGTCGTGGCCTACTTTCCGAAATAGTAGACAGGACCAATATGCTGGAGCTGAAGCCTAGACTTCGTATGCGTTGAAGTGAAGCCAGTGATTAGCGCAATATATAAAAATGCAAAAAATTTTAAGATACAAAGTGCACCTTTTACTCAAACTTACCCGTGAACTCAAGAAATAAGCCGTATAAGAGCCCTTCTATAGGTTATCACGTAACAAAAGGACGAACGGTGATGTAGCAGTCGAGTTAAACTTTGATCTGGAATGTCTAACGCAGTTTTTCGCAGTGCTGGTGATTTGCGGAACAGGAACACACAAATGTGTGCATTGAACAGTAGCTAACTCGGATCTGCGATCGTTGAGGTTAATGATACGCCATGAGACACTGAAGACAGTGCCCTTCGTTGCAGCCATGGAATAAATCTTCAATTACGAGGATAGCAAAACGTTTTGTATCCTTCTTGTTCCTACAAATTCTCTCCCTCACTCGACTACGAATCGTCGAGAGCGTCCAAGCCTTCCCCGGATGCCCAAATTGCCCCGACTCCTATTCTAATTTGAAACGTGCTACGGACTCGTTCCCCTTTGCCATTCAATGCTCCCGTTACCCATACGCGTCTTCTTTCACGTGGCGGGCCTGGGTAACCACGTAGCAGTTGACAGGACACTTGTCATTTGTGACAATGGAACAGGACATTCTTGACTCTTAATGCTGTGTAGTAATAAGTTTCCCTTCCTCCTCCCCCCCCCCCCTCTCTATCTCTCTCTCTCTCTTCATGTCACTCACTGCCCTCACAAAGAATGGGCCCTGTGCACATGCTGCGCCGGTTTGTCGACATTGTCAGCGTTCTCAAAGTTCAGTATGAACATACGTTTAAATGAACGCTGCGATGCAATTATTTCGCAGCCTGGAAATGATAAGGTTGAAGCCATAAATTTTCTCCACTCTGGAGTGCAGAAAGGTGGCGTTGAAGAAATCTCTCGTGCCAACGCCCATAGAGAATACAGGCGCATTTTCAGAAGCTCTAGCGGGCCTAAATTTGTCCGAAATTCTATAGGGAATGAAATTTCTTTTTTTTTTTTTTTTTTTTTCAATTTGAGGGGAACTGTTGTTGCTGACATATTTTCCACTAACATTTCCCGGCGGTTTTAGACAGATTCTTCTGAAAATTTCACATCACATTCTCCACAGTTTTGACAACCCTAATAGTAAATGTTCAGCCTGATGGAGTTTTGCTGCAGCGCCGTTGACTCCGTGGAATTTGCTGGACCATCGTTTTTTTTTTTTTTTTTTTTTGAGGGCTGTCGCTCAAGGCCCGGACTATACTTCAGAGCCCAAGGACTATATATATATATATATATATATATATATATATATATATATATATATATATATATATATATATATATATATATATATATATATATATATATATATATATATATATATATATATATATATATATATATATATATATATATATATATATATATATATATATTATATTATATTATATTATATTATATTATATTATATTATATTATATTATATTATATTATATTATATTATATTATATTATATTATATTAAATGTTTACAACGTCCGCATTAAGCGTTGCTTACCGATCTGACGATTTGGGTGATTTTGGACAGTCACTCAGATCCACATAAACGTCCTGTTTATGTGGAATGGCGGCTATAACTTTATAACTTTCGTGGTTAGTCCGTGCACTTTGTTTTCGACGGTTGGTAGCAAATGCGGAACATTCTGCTTCCATAGTGACATGTCGTTAAGTAATAATTTGCGAGATTACATGTTCAGTGCCACTACGTGTTCTTATGACAGCCGTATAGTAGACGGCTGGTACTAGACCGCTATTTTAATGCTAGTGCGGCTATTTATGATGGTACTAAATGTAATGGTCACCCATACAGTAGTCACAGAAAGGGTACAAGCAGCAGTTTGTATAGTAATAGTTGTTTTAGTAGAACATGTACTGCTCTAATGGGGGGAGCGCAGAGAACAAATGCTACTATAGCGACTAGCGCCATGCTAGAGCTGTATACAGGGCACACCTTTCAGTTGCACCTTCAGTCGATTCCGATCGTAGAACGGATACGGGCATTGTCTATGCAGAATGTCCTCTATCGCAATTGCTTGTTAGGCCACGGAATTCTCACCAATCTCTGATGTAGATTTTCATCACTTGGAATACAGAATATGTATTGTCGGCAACGGAAGCTGTTTTTGCATTGCAAAAGATTCGGATCTCTAGCAGTTAGGCAGATTTTAACAGGGGTTTTAATGTCTTCTAATTTCTAATCTCAAAAGTCGCCTGTCATTGCTAATTTCACGAAGGAAATGTCACCAATAGTGTGGCATTCCGTACATGCATTCAGTGATAAAAATCTACCCCATGACTTAAAAAGAATACCGCGCCTCTAGAAGAGAGTGAGCTAGAGGACATCTACTCCGTTTTACTCCCTCATGAGGTAATCTGTGTTTAGAATAATGCAGCCTCTCAGCTGAATTGAGATTGTTCATCTTATTTCATTATGGGACGTAAATCAATGATTTGCCACAGAATATCTGCCAAGCAGTTACCATCAAACCACTCCCCAAGCACATGCATGCAAAATGCCACCAAGCCCACCGACAGGCAAAAGCTGCTCACCTCTCTCGAATATGGGACAGCCAACCGGATACTATGTACGTAAACACTGCTGGCCCTGTTAACAATCACGTGGCCATTAGCGTGACAATCCAAGCGGACACTCTCCTCAACTATGCCTCTCTTCGCACCACTGAACCGAGTATTGCGGAAGAAGCAGCCATCGCTCTGGCCGCCGCCACTAATGCAAAAGCTACCATCATGTCAGATTCCCGCGCGGCCTGCCGTAACTATCTTCGCGGACGCATCGATATCGCCAGCCTACGGATCCTCCTCGCCAACGCTCCGAAAATGGTCAATGTGATATAGATTCCGGGATACCAGTCGATGCCCGGAAATAAAGCTGCCCATCGACACGGTCGCGCGCTCCTTCCCCGAGCCTCTACTCTCCCGGATCACACGTATACATCCCCGGTCCTTAAGTACACAGAACTGCTTGAACACTACAGGCTGCCTCGCCGTACATTACCACCCCCTTCTCTCACCCTGTCTACCCAAGAGGCAGAAACTTACCGCCGCCTACGAACTAATAACTTTCAGTATCTCTCCTATACCTCTGGTACCTTCCCTTTATTCCCCTGACTGCCCCATTGCGGGGAGTGGGCAACGCTCTACCACATGGTCTTGGCGTGCCAGGTTAGCCCTTCTCTTTGTCCTCTCCCTCACCCCTGCATAGAAGATTGGGAGGCCGCCCTTCAGGACCCCTGCCCGGAGCGCCAGTAATGGCTAGCTCGGCGCGCTGGTTACGAAATCGGCTGGGATAAGTTTCAGGTACTGCACGAAAAGTGAAAGCTGAAAAAATAAACGTTAGTTTTGTTGCGAAAGCAACACTACGACAGCCAAAAGGAATTACCAGCTGTCATGGGGGCAAGAAAATTTGCCCGCCTTTTTATGGACGGTTTTTCCGAGCCATGAGCGAACAATTGCGCTTGCTGGCGAATCTCAAACACCGCTTGCGGCGGCTTGCTCTTGCACCCTGCGAACGCAATAATTATAGGTTACCAGGTAATTCAGGATGGATAGAAGCAGGATCTGGCTTAGTGTTCGCCCAGCGCTCTTAATCAGGTCTACTGAGACGATTCTCTTTTCTTTTTTTTTTTTTTTTTCGTTTCAATGTCCACTCCACAAAACGAAAAAATGACAACATTTAACTATACGACCCATCATTGAGTACCTTGAAGGAAGCGCTCAATCTTTATCCGCAGTCTTCCCTCACGCGGACTAAAGTCGTTCTGTTCATGATATGGTGTCCTCTGTAAGGAGAGTTATGACCCGGCGAAAGTCGTCGATCGTTTTCCCTTGCCTATAAGGCCTTCCGCGAAAAATGTTCTACTGGCGTACCACGATGACCTTTCTGCCAGTCACCTGAGCTTTTCACGAATTTTGCACGCATACGCCAAAACTAGAATTGTCATAGATTTGCCTTGATTGTGAAGCGCTATGACAGAACTTGCCGTGAATTGCGCACCGTTACAAAACGCCTCCGGCTAATTCAGCCGCTCTAATGAAGCATATAGTGTTTGCGTCACAAGTCCGGTTCCACCAAGTCCGCATGGATTTACGCATCCTATTTCCATAGTTATCACTGGCCACTTGAGTACGTTGCAGTCGGTACCGACTGTCTCAGCCGATGTGAGGCAAAAGCCTCTCCTGCATGGTTTCAACAGCGCTGCTGAAATTATGAATTTCTTCATTCTAAACATTGTGTTTCGTCCCTGTACATCCACGCTCGCTTTAATAAGCGTATACCTCGGCCCTTGCGCATGCGGTCATGAGACTAAGTGGCTCAGGTCGCCGAAATACTACCACTTGCCACTCTCAAACAAGAGCCTTCACCAAATGAACTGCTCACTAAGACGAACACGCACACAATTTTAATGGATGCCGATACGAACTATCGGAACTGGCCGGAACGCTATACCTTCTTATGCATACTTTTATGACCATTACATTCCAAAAACGAAGCGCTTCACTACGCTTCTAGTGCATGGTAGCAAAACTACAGTCATGTTGGACGCAGTGCTGCTCCCAGAAAGGGCTGTCATTTTTGGCGGGTGGAGATATAGTTCTATAAACAAGCCAAAGACGCCCGCCAACTTTCTCGGCAGAGAGTCATTAACCAGCAAGAAACCTCTATTAGTTCCGCCATCTGTATGTTGTTTAACAGTCTACCGAACAAGTCTCGCTGTGAAGCTCAATTCGTCTGAAAGGACGCTTTTGTCTGAAAAGCTTTTTCGCCGTTGCCTTGGCCCATACTACATAGGTGCTCCGCCAACAAATCGAGGCTAACTACGTATATAGTTCTTCCACAAGGAACTGCTCGCTCCACTGGACAGCCGACGTTCAAAGTTATCCCCGTAGCAAGGCTGAAGCCGTATCACACCCGTTAACCCGTGACTCGTGTCTACATACGTATAATAGACGCCAGCCGACACTTGCATTTTTTTCCTCTTTCGACTCTTTGGACTCGTAATTGTTTTGCCTTTAAGTACGGCACCGAACCGGTGCCTTTCAGAGAAAAGAGTAAAGCCTCAATTCAAACCGCTCTGGTGGCGCCGCCACGCAGCCGAACTGTTTTATAAGGTACTCAGCTAGCTTTAGTTATTATTATTGCCTCAAAGGACATGGCACATAACCGCAGTGGAGAGACTGATGACGGTACAAGCAATGAATATATCGCCCGGACATTGTACCATACATAAGTTAGGAATTAGGAGTCAGTGTCGGAGAAAGATATTAACAAAGTTAACAGTAGTAATAAAAGCAGTAATATACTTATAAAGTGACTTACATACTGGCTTTGGGAGCATGCCCTTTGACGGTTGCACCGAAAGAGAGGAAGACGGGAGTTGCAAACGGCAACTTTGATTGAGCGATGGGTATTACTCTCCGGGACCCATACCGCCGGCAAGGAAATGTAATGATGTACAGTTTCTACGTCACCGCATAATTCACGAAGAAAAAATGGAGAAGGTCCAGAATTTAGTAAATAGACGCAGAGACAAGGAAATCCACCGCGCAAGAGCGTTGCGGAGACCTCGCACTGCCCTGACCTGCGAGGTTGGGCACTCCAAGGAAATGTTAAATGTTCAAAATCGGCAGTACAAACTATGGGCTTATATAGCTTAAGGTTGCAGTAGTCGGAAACGTTCAAAACAAAGCATAGCAGAATAATACTAGATACAATCGAAGGTGGCTGCAGGCTCATTAATAGCTGAGGTCGCTAAGATATTGGCCATAGCACAGGAAATAACGCGGCAAATTTCTGGAATTCACTGAAAACGCAGTTCTTGTAGATGCAAGGAAAGAAAAATGACAGGTGGTTCAACTCCGCTAACCAACATATGTTCATAGACATTAAATATTTTTCAACCGAATTTGGGGGGTTGAACAAGTTTACCGTGAGTCAATTCAATTTTTGAATCGCACAAGGTCAGTTTTGGAGTGGGGTACCCAATTTTCGGGAACTGGTCGAGTCCATTAGTCAGACAGTATATCACCTTTCACGCGCCTTAAGAGATAATTGAGATAGCGATGTGCTTGGATATGTTGTGCATGGATGCAAGCTAATGAAGATGACGACATACAATTGATGCACACTGAGAGAGAAGGAGGAGCAGAAAGAAAGGCGGAGAGATTGGGATAAGCGACTGGTTTACTACCCTTGAGAGAGGCAAAAGACGTAAAGAGATATAAAAGTGAAGGAGAAAAGGGATTGACATAGCAAAATGGTAAGTGAAAACAGCCCTTGAAAGTCAGTCGACATTCGCAGGAGACGAAGGAGCGCCCCTGGCAGGCCTTCACTGCAGTTCATCACCGCGGTCGGTGCCCACGAATCTTTATCTCTGTCAGAAGGCGTTGGTTAAAATTCTCCAGCTCACGGTGTAGACATTATCTTTCGGCGCTCTATATGGAACATTCACAAAGAAAAATTGTTACATTTCGGCCACGTATATATCGCACACAGTGTTATTAGCCATGCCGATAACAAAGTTCGTGGCTTGTGAAGGCAGAACCCGGCCACAAGCGAAGCAGCAAAGTTGCTTCACGCCGTGGTAGGCCGGGTGAAAGTAAGAAATTGAGGTCAGGTCTGGCACAGGTATTATAGCCATTGGTTGGAACACTAGCCGGACATGAGACAACCGTGATCTTTTCGCGCCAACGTTCTAAGTCTACTCGCTGCTTTTGCTCTTGACAAGGAGATGAACGCTTGCTACACACGACCTCGAGATGGACAGTTCATGAGGTGATTGCCTCTGATGCCGCTGTGTCCAGGTAGCCATTGGTAGAAAATATCGTGCCCTTTATTAATCGTGGAATGATGTAGCTTACGGATATCCGCTACCAGTTGCGCCTCGTTCACACTTGAGCATTCGGCGGCGAGAGCGAGCGAAATCCGGTGCCGCCGACACAATCCTTCGTTCACACTTCTGAACCAACATATCGCCGCCGTCTCCGCTTCGACTGCGAGCTCCCATTAACCCTGACCCGACCACTCGACTGCAGCTACGTACGCCACGAAAAGCATAGTGCCGAAGGAAAAACGCATTACTATCATTCAATTGTTCACTAAATCGTGGTGCGTCTGACCCACATACTGTGGCAACAAGAGCTTCAATGTGCTATTTGCAGGCATCGTAAACCAAAGGGGCGTACTTGCCGCTCATGACAAGGACAGCGCCGATCTTGTTCCAAATGTCATTGTTCCCCTATTGCATCCTAGCTTATTGCGCTGGTCGTCCGGCAAAAAAAGGCCTCGTATAAAAAGTTGAAAATAACATAGCACCTCAAATCCATAAAAAGAGCTAAAAAATCAATTTGCAGAAGAAAAAAACCAGCAGCGCCAGCGGAATTTCAACTCACTACTTTTTGTTCCGTAGCTTTCCGCGCTAATCACTCGGCCACATCGAGGCATGGATTCAGGAATATTTTTGTCTATTATGTCATTGCTGCATTTATAATGGCACTTCATGTCTCGAGGTGCATTGCTGCCGCTCTAAAAATTACAACTTCTTGATCATCGGAGCATGCTGCCTGCTCTCACGACTTGCAACTAATGTTCTGGGTGCCTATGCGCGCTATTTTGTGCACTGGAATCATTTTAACATGTGGAGTTTCACAGCGCTGGCAAATTTAGGAGCGCCGGCTCTTCGGTCATGCTCTGCTACCATGGACGTAATTTTTGCTGAACACGGAGCTGTAGCACAAATCTTGAAGGAAAAAAGTGCGACGAGGCTTCAAAACAGGCAAGCGAGGACACTATTTTGCGGGTAACTAAATCTTATTTGTATGTAAACATTTCGGGAAGCGTTGCGATGACCGAGGGCTCGGTTTGTTTATACGCAGTGCAAGAAGGAGCGCAAAAACTTGAGAAACACGTAAAGTATTATTGCAAATGCCCTATGTTTTTTTTTTTCTCTCTTTCATGGGGCCATCGCTCTGTAAATTACTCTCTTCATCGTTTTCTTTATTTCGGCTGTGGCCGTCCCTTATTGTGAGCCGATGGTTGATTGCAAGTACGCTGTTGCCATGTTGGCCCTGAGGGATGCTAACCGGTCGAATCCGCGGGCCGCGCCGGCTCAACTTCCTCGCCTTCCTATTGGCCGATGGAATTCGGCGGAAAACATCCGGCGGCGAGAATCGGTCCCGGACCGATTTGGCTTTCCGCCGAAATTTCCAGCGGATTCTCTCTCGCGGCGGCGGATTCACTCGCTCTTGCCGCCGAATGCTCAAGTGTAAACGAGCCATAAGAGCACGATGATGACCAGGCCGCCCTTCGGCGTGAATTATACTCAAGCACGTTACATGGAAAAGGGGTGCTCTTGCATTGTCACCCTGCAAGGCCCACCAACGCTACCAGCCTGCTTGTACTATTACGGCTGCATTTTACGGCCTCGTCCATACAAGCCCAGTGCAGTCTACTGCTACAGTTGCCTCCGCCCTGGCCACATGCGTAGATCCTGCCCTTTCCCATCACAACAAGAAGCAGCGCCCGGGGGCGCACCAGCCTACCGATGTGGCCTCTGCAAGGCTAACGACCATGATATAACTTCTCCAACCTGCCTAACAAAACAGAATGCAACACAAAAGATTCGGCGTGCCAATTCTAAGCAATGGTCTCATAATGTAAATACGGCACCTGTGCACACTTACAACCGGTTTGACGCTCTCCGATCGGATGATGACGAATGGCCAGAACTTGGAGAGCCGCATGAAATCGCTGAGCAGCAGACTAAGCGACAAAGTGCGTAAGGACCGCCGACGCCAGCAGCCGCAGTAGCCTAAAAAAACAGCGTAGCATGCCGGAGCCTCCCAACGACGACATGACAGAAGTGGATAACCAGATTGCACGCCTTTGTGGGGGTTAAAGGGGAGACGGTTTTCCGCCCCGCTCCTACTCCGCAGGTGCAGCGTCCTCGCTGGCGACCCGCGGAGGGAACAAAGGGTACAAAGGACGGGGAAGACACATCGTTAATACTTGAATCCTATTTATTGCATTTGCAAATAATACAGAGCATGTCGGCTAGCTATACATCAACAAGGTTTTCCTTGGAAGGGCAAGGCTACGTAAGAAGGGCTTTTGACTCACCGGCTGGGAAATGGGGGTGCGATTTCGGCGGCGGACATTTGCACGCGCCGTGAATATGGCGGCCGGGATCTCCCGTGCGCGCCGCATTCTTCGGACGAAGCCATACCACGGCGTTTGCCGCGGGAGGCGGCGAGAGCGTGCGGTATTTACCGGTCGCTTCGCCGTTGGGAACCAGAAGATGGGCGGTCGTGCACGACGGGTCCTCCCGTGTGCGCAGCGTACTCCGTGCCCGCTATCCCCCGACATTTGCCGGGAGAGGCGGCTCCCTCTCGTCTTCTCGCGGGAACCCGCGTAGACGTCTTGGTGGCGCACCCATCGCTGGTCTCCTTCCCCCAAGGGGAGGTATTTACCTCCTCTCCCAGCCGGCGCTGCCATGAAGCTCGTTGGGGTGGTGGTGGTCGGTCGCGAGGAGGGGGAGGAAACTGGTTTTCCACATCCCTCCCTCCTTAAATGTTTACCTATGGTTGACGAGAGCTGCTCCTTGGACGCCATCCGCGAGGTAAACAGGCTTAGCAGGGCGATCCAAACGTTGGTGTCATCCGACGAGCAGCAAGGTGAAGGGGCCCCCGCTGTCCATCGGCAGGTCCCAGAAGCCAGCGTGACGGGAGCTTGTTGTTCCCGCCGGCGCGCCTTTGTTGGTAGGTAGGGGTTGACCTCCTCTCCCGTCAAGCCGGACTGGTTCCGTGAGACTCCGAGCTTCGGTGATTCACGGCCGCATGGCAGCAGGCAGGAACGTAAACAATGGCAGCAGGCCCAGGCGGCTTCACTTGATATCTGCACAACCCTCCGGATCTCCAAAAAGGTTGAATAAATTGAGCAAAATGACCATTTGGTAAAATGCGGGCCAATGCGAGTGCCAAACAATTTTATCCGGCACCGCACTGCGTTCCGTTAATCCGAACGAAGCACGGGCATCCGCGGTTCGTTTGCCGGCATAATAATCTGGTTCCACGAAATTTCCGATTCTCCTTCTCAGCCCAAAAATACCAAGTTCATTTGAACGAAGTTAGCTTTCTCTAATTCAGCGAGATGTTCGGCTACAGCGAGGTCAATATAAAACAAGCAAAACGCATTTGCGCATGCTGTATGCCACGGTTAGCCTGTCCTCCGATGTGCGACAGGCAGCTCCCAAAAAGAGCCTTAAGCCTACTCGCTCTAGCGCTAAGGACAATAGCTAGAATGCAGCGCCGCGAGGATGTGCATCTCCGCCAAGGAACCCAGGGTGGCCATACTCGCTCGCTGCCATCCAAAGGCAACTTCTGAGCGAACGGCGCCCACCGCGTCCAGCGGTGTCGGAGCGCCCCGGTGCTTTCCGGCAATCACGGCTGCAATACCAGTCAGCCGATTGCGGCACCTGGCTCCCAGAGCCAAAGAGACAGAAGAGGAAATATTTACAACTATATACAAGAAAAGTAGGGCCACCGTCCTGGCTGAGGCACTCACTCGCTTCCGGCGTGCTGTTCTCCGTGGACGGCTCGGTCTCGTGCTCCATGTACAGACCTCGTGGCTGTACCTCTCAAAGGTCTCGGGAGTCGGCACACACATAAACACACACACACACACACACACACACACACACACACACACACACACACACACACACACACACACACACACACACACAAATAAAAATGCTCCACACACACACATACACGACCATTTGTTCTCGCTGCAACTCCTCTCCCCTCGCCGTCAAGAAAGCATATTAGCCTTGCTAGCATAGCGATGTCGGTTCAGGCCTAATGTTAAACGTCCTGGCAGGCACTCCACGCCGCGAGCTGACTATCGTCCTTTGTTCCTAGGGAGGGTAACTAACTCAAGTGTTTCTACACGAGAGAACCACGTTGAGGTGCCATTGTGGGGGTTAAAGGGGAGACGGTCTTCCGCCCCGCTCCTACTCCGCAGGTGCAGCGTCCTCGCTGGCGACCCGCGGAGGGAACAAAGGGTACAAAGGACGAGGAAGACACATCGTTAATACTTGAATCCTATTTATTGCACTTGCAAATAATACAGAGCATGTCGGCTAGCTATACATCAACGAGGTTTTCCTTGGAAGGGCAAGGCTACGTAAGAAGGGCTTTTGACTCACCGGCTGGGAAATGGGGGTGCGATTTCGGCGGCGGACATTTACACGCGCCGTGAATATGGCGGCCGGGATCTCCCGTGCGCGCCGCATTCTTCGGACGAAGCCATACCACAGCGTTTGCCGCGGGAGGCGGCGAGAGCGTGCGGTATTTACCGGTCGCTTCGCCGTTGGGAACCAGAAGATGGGCGGTCGTGCACGACGGGTCCTCCCATGTGCGCAGCGTACTCCGTGCCCGCTATCCCCCGGCATTTGCCGGGAGAGGCGGCGGGAGACGACCGCTCTCGTTGCCGGCTGGATCCAGAAGCTCCCTCTCGTCTTCTCGCGGGAACCCGCGTAGACGTCTTGGTGGCGCACCCATCGCTGGTCTCCTTCCCCCAAGGGGAGGTATTTACCTCCTCTCCCAGCCGGCGCTGCTATGAAGCTCGTTGGGGTGGTGGTGGTCGGTAGCGGCGAAGGGGGAGGAAACTGGTTTTCCACACCTTCTGGCAGAGGTTGCTAAGCTTCGAGAAATGCCGAATCACCACCGACTATGTCCTGCCCAGCTGTTTCACTCAGTGCTACTCCTAGAGTGTCTTCTGCAATCTCAAATAATTCTGCCGCATCCTTGCTCCGTTTCATGGTGACACAGTTGTCCAACCTGACATCTGTTCTGTTGCAACGCTTGGACTGCTAACGAAGGATGGCTTCTAAAAGCTTTTCTGGTGTGCTCCAATGGAACTGCAAAGGCATCTCCACTAAAGTGGGGGAGCTCAAAACCCGTCTTCGTTTTCACAAGCTTAAGGTGTGGGCCCTGTTATTTCAGGAGACCAACACCTTGCCAGCAATTCCAGGCTTTTGTGGTTACGCGTCCCCATCGATGATTGTCCGTCGTATGCACACTGCTTCCCCTTCAGGAAAGGCGGCGGTGTATGTTGAGACATGTTTCCCTCACGTGTGCCTATCTCTGGAAAACTTCTGCAACTCATACCAGGAGGTTGTTGCAGTTGCTGTTAAATTGCCAAAGACAACTGTTGTGGTAGTGTCTTTTTACGTCAGGCCAGCAGGTGGTTCTCCCTCACGTATTAATCTGGGCTGGTTGTTGACTGTGCGTAGGAAATACCCCAAGTAAATTTCTAACCGCAGCCATAGCAAATAACTGGAACTGGTTGCCCTGTCTTCCTGGGAGGAACTCCCAAACTCGGCAGAGCCGATGGTGCAGAGCACCGACTTAAGACAGGACTCAACCAAGAACCCCTAACGAACCTTCGGCAACTTCCGCTTACACCTCGGTTTCACACCCCTTGGCCCGAGCTATCCAATCACTGGCCATAAGCGTCTTGATTGGGCCAAGAAAATTCACCCTCGCCCCGTGCCCGGTCGCGTATTTGGGTTTGCTCCATACGGTGGCTCCGCAAGGGACAAAACGACAGAAGAGACGAAGAAAGCGGGCTGTTCCGACTAGCATCTACCGCCCCCAGGAGCCGAGCAGCCTAGCGATTAGCGGCGCATGCTTTTTCAATGGGCGTCATGCTGGACGCAGCACTAGCTTGAGAAAGCCTATACTACTGCTACTACTGTTACTACTACTACTACTACTATTATTATTATTATTATTATTATTATTATTAGTAGTAGTAGTAGTAGTAGTAGTAGTAGTAGTAGTAGTATTAGTAGTAGTATTATTATTATTAGTAGTAGTAGTAGTAGTTGTAGTAGTAGTAGTATAGAGGAAGACTCGTTTCACTAAGTTGGCCCTGAATTGTCTGTAGGTAACGGCCAAATTAACTGGCTAAATATCTTCCCAGTTTTAATTATTAATGATTATAATATTAATTGGTTCACAGGAAGGGAAAGGCGCAGTATCTGTCACACGCGTGTCTGTGGACACCTTCATCCCTTGGTGTCCACAGACACAAGTGTGACAGATACTGCGCCTTTCCCTTCCTGTGAACCAATCATTATTATTATTATTAATTAAAACTGTGAAGATAATATTCAGCCAGTTCATTCGGCCGTTAACTAGACAATTTAGTGCCAACTTCGTGAAATGAGTCTTCCTCTATGCTACTACTACTACTAATGATAATAATAATATTAATAATAATAATTAGCAGAAAATAATACTGTGTATCATTATTATTTAGTAGTAGTAGTAGTAGTAGTTGTTGTAGTAGTAGTAGTAGTAGTAGTAGTAGTAGTAGTAGTAGTAGTAGTAGTTGTAGTAGTAGTAGTAGTAGTAGTAGTAGTAGTAGTAGTAGTAGTAGTAGTAGTAGTAGTAGTAGTAGTAGTAGTAATTGTATTATAGGCTCTCTCAAGCTAGTGCTGCGTCCAACGAGACGCCCACTGAAAAAGCATGCGCCGCTAATCGCTAGGCTGCTTGGCTCCTAAGGGCGGTAGATGCTAGTCGGAACAGCCCGTTTTCTTCGTCTCTTCTGCCGTTTTGTCCCTTCCGGAGCCACCGTACCGAGCAAACCCAAATACGCTGCCCGGTCACCGCTGTCCGCAGCGCTGCTCCCGCACTGAAACAGTACAGGCAGGCGACCCATGGAGCTTCTTTTCTTTTTCTTTCCTTTTTTTTTAGTTTAGGGGAAGCTGACCCTGTGGACACTCGCGAAGATGTTCGTCCCCACGCATCTGGCACGCACCTGTCTGACCATCCGCGGACGACGCCCGTCTCCTTCGCTTCCACACAGGAGTGATTAAGCTTCGACACGGGCGTGATTAAGAGACGCTGCCGACGCTTTGCTGCGCATTCCTTCGAACGAGACACGGAGTGACTCCCGCTTACCATTCAGGGACTCGAAGGGGATTAACTAAACAATGCCCCGCCGTCTGAGCGCCAGGCGCCTGCTTACTCCTCAGCCGCGTCGGCTTCTGTCGTCTTCGCTGACCGATACCCGTCGCTTCGCGGCACCCTTCTCCGAACGGCGACACGGAGGGACATACACGTCCCATTCCGGGAATCGAGGGGGGATTAACCCGACAATGCCCCTCTGCTTGGGCGCTAGGCCGCGCGCGAACTGACGATTCCTTACACCCCAGTTGCCCGATTCTAGTGGGAGGAAATTTCAATGCTCCACACCAAGATTGGGGCTATCATACTTCAAGCCCTCGTGGTAGGCGTGTGCGGGACACCTTCGCTGATGCGTTATTTACTCTTCTGAACAATCCCGGCACAGCAACGCGGACTGTTTGCAGCAGCAGCACTGCCACATATGCTCCTGATCTGACGTGGTGGTCTGGCCCTGGCAGTCCCTCGTGGCGCATTGAACCTGATTGCTGGGGGAGTGACCATCACCCAATCATCATTGGTGTTCATCCATCACGAGCCCGCCGGTTACACCGTAAATGCACGGTGGTCAACTGGGATAGTTTCCGCACTGTTCTGCAAGATCTGCCTGTGGAGTCGTCACCCCTGCTTGTTGACCGCATAAAATGCGCGTTAGACAAGGCTACAGCTAGTACATGGACAGATGTCGATCGACCGGTTCCTGACATCGGTCTGCTCAACTTGTGGGCTGCTCGCCGACAAGCTGAGCTAGCAGCTTCACGAGACACTACATCAGCTCAAGCACGGACAAGGGTGAACCGTATTACAGCCAAGGCTCGCCAGTATGAACAAGATCTAGCACGACGGCAGTGGTATACTTGGTGTGAGCTATTTAATACCAATTTATCAAATGCATTTCTCTGGCGAACTTTTCGGGCAATGGAACAAGGTCGCCGTCGTCCCGACGCAACGACTACCGCATGCTTCGCAGCTAACTTGTCTCCGGACGATTTTGCCAGAGAAGCGACACGGAAGTTTTTTCCAAAATATGATGTGCTGCCTCCCTCAACTACCATTTCTAACGTTGAAGGGATACCAGCACACATAGGCAGACTGCCAACAGCAGACGACACCGATTGTATTGTCAGTCCTTTCTCCATGCCTGAGTTGCTTGCGGCAATAGATGAGGCCAAACGGAAGGCATCACCCGGTCCGGATGCCATTCCATATGAAGTGTACAAGAACCTGAGTAACGCTGTGCTACCTCAACTTCTGGACAGCATTAACAAGGTATGGCTAGACGGCTCTGTACATGAGACCTGGAAATCAGTCAAGCCACCGACGGATCTCGGAAACTATCGGACGATTTCTCTAACATCAACACTGCACAAGCTGACAGAAAAAAATGTTAGCCACACGACTGTCCTGGTGGCTGGAGCAGCATGGTTTCTGCCACCCCGCACAAATTGGCTTCCGTCTGTGCTAGTTTGACTGCATTCCCACCGTTGACGAGAATATGGCTGGTCATTGGAAGTCTTGCTGGAGAACATCGCCCTTTGAAGCTTTTTTAAGCTCTTTGAAAATGCGCCAGGAAAACCCCATTACGTGCTTGGCAGAGGGGTTTGCAGATGCGATTGTATCTGCAAATACTGGAAATGACCTATATTCACCACCTGCTTCCTCTACGTCTATCATGGACGCCCCGTTCACGCTTAGGGAGCTTCAGACTGCACTCAGTGACCTGCGGCGCCGGTGTGCACCAGGTCCCGACGGTATCACCAACCAAATCCTGCAGAACCTGCCCCTGGAACTCAGGAAGGAGCTCCAAAACTTCATCAATCGAATTTAAGAGACTGGCGACATTCCTCTGTCATGGAAGGTGGCATATGTAGTTCCAGTGCTGAAGCCTGGCAAAGACACGATGGACCTTGCCTCGTATCGCCGTGTCACTGACCTCCTATGTGGCTAAGCTGATGGAGAAGAACGTTTATCGTGGTTGCTTGAGGAGACCAAGGCACTGCCAACATGTATGACAGGATTTCGCCGAAGACTAAGTGCCCAAGATAGCGTCTTAGATTTGGTGAGCTACATTGAACACCAGAGAGCTTTCGACCTTTCCACCTTAGCCATTTTTCTTGATGTTGCAAGAGCTTATGACAGTGCTTCAGAGTTCTGTTTTGAACAGATTGCAAGACGTGGGCATACAGGGCCATATGCTAAGGTTCATTTACTCGTTTGTCAGTGGTCGTACGGTTCGAGTACGGTCAGAGAGTACCATAAACACCGAAAAGGCTGTATCACAAGGTATCCCTCAAGAAAGTGTTCTTTCCCCCACGCTCTTTAACGTTGTAATGGCTGGCCTTCCCGATTCCTTCCGAAAAAATTACAGGCATATATGCTGACGACATTTGTATTTTAATTACTGGCTACCAACACAAGCGATTAGCTCTGATAGCTCGACAGGCTCTACTTTCGGTACAAGCTAGCTTACTTTCAAAGTGTGGGGTTGACTGTATAAGTGAAAAAAATCCGGCTTTGTTCTGTTTCCAGGTGTAAGAAGACGTCATGCGCGGTTAAAGATAGACCTGTGTCATTCGTCTATTCGCCACTTCAATCACACGCGTCTTCCGGGAGTCATTATTGACTCTCATCTACAGTGGCAAAAAGCTGTCGACGCGATTATCTCATCTGTATCTTCGCGTCTCAATGGGATCCGTAGAATTGAAAGTGAGCAATAAGAAAAGCATTCTTCGTCAATGATCAAACTTTATGATGCACTGATGATCAGTCGCATAATGTACCATTTACCTTTAATTTTTCTCTCGGCATCACAGCATGCACGTCTCGATGTTTTCCATAGAAAGGGCCTAAGAAGAGCCATCGGAGTTCTTGAGACGGAGTTCTTGAACAATGCAGTATTTCATGAGTCACTATCGAAACGTCTTAGCCTTGTCGCTTCACAGAGAATACTAATGCAACTTAGCCGCTTCGGAGATACGGTAGCTGGGCAATCCCTTCTTCGACGGATCCACAGAGATCTGAGTCGAGAGCCTGCTTGGCACTTAATACTCTTACTTCTCTAGGCATTAATGTTCGAAGACAAAGGAACCAATTGAAACCACCCTGGTCATTTCCGACCCTACACAGTAAGGTCCCGACTGCCCGTGTGAGCACAAAGCGTAGTTTTCCTTTAGCGGCAACGCGTTGGCTCGTACTGGAACATTGGAAAGAGAGTATGCCCTCCATCTTCACATTTTTACTGATGGTTCTGTAGACAAGGTCAGAAAGTCTAGCTTAGCGGCTTTTTACATTCCTTCAATGGACTACACATGGTCTTCACGCTTTACTGAAGTCGTATCCTTCACAACGACTAAAAGTGTTGCTATTGAGGTGGCTTTACGGAAGCTAGGGTCTTGTACGGCTCAACCTGTTGTCATCCTATCAGATTCAAAATCTGCCCTTCAAAGGTTAGAGTGCGGTTTCCCTACTGATGGCTTGTCTATAGGCTCTCTACGCTTGGTGCAGAATCTGCACAGCAGAGACTTTACTTTACGTTTCCAGTACATGCCCTCACACATATATGTCAGAAGCAACGAGGTGGCAGACAGTCTCGTCCATAAAGCATTGTCAGGCACTTCCTCAAAAAAGTCCCTCAATATATAAAAAAAAAAAGACTTTTCAGAGAAACGGTACTCATCCATTTTAGTACCCTGTGGAGGGCGCCCCACAAGCCATGTGTGACCAATGGACTGAGAAGACATCAGGCCATCCTACTACATCGAATTCGCACGGTCTCTGCTCGTACTCCTGCCTGGATTCATAAGACGGGTATCGAATCGTCTCCGCTATGTTCTGTATGCGATGTGCGCGGGGATATAGAACATTATATTCTGTGCTTTCCAGAGTACAACGCGGAAAGGCGTGTGATGCTCGCTTCCGTCAAGAAGACGGGAGCCCTTCATATTGCACTTCAGGACATTATCTACCTGAGTGGAAACCAGATATGCAGAAGGGAGGCTTCAAGCTTTCCTTTACAATTTTTGCAGGACACTGATCTTGACTCTAGATGGTGATAGCTGGAGCGGACTATGTTCTACTGTGAGTGAATGTGTGCATAGATGCTGACTTCCGGAGTGTGCTATGTTATACTGTGAGTGAATGTGTGCATAAATGGTGACTGCTGGAGTGTAATATGTACTGTTATAAGTGACTACGCATAGTGGGGCAGATTTCACAGATATTAGGATGTTTTAACACAAGTGACTCTACGGTAGAGCAATTGACGGCAGAATAAGCAAGGCTAATCCCACCTGTAGCATCATACAACTTAACTTCGGTCGATGATCACTCCTGAAAAGCGATGGCTGCTTTAGGGTATTGCTTTACCATTAATGCGTACGGTGTAAGGTGACATGTTCTTGCATGTAAATGAAACTAGCGAACACTTGTTGGTTGATATTTGCAGACCCTGCAAGTGGAGGTACTTGTCGCCTCTTGAAGCCTCGCTCAAACTTGTGGGCGCGTAATTGCTGATGTCTAGATACAGATTCCGTCTGCATAGATTGAAAGTTGCGCCGACTGTGGAATTAGGTCGACAAGCCCGAAAAGAGTAAGATTGAAATGCGTTGGGCTTAGTACTCCACCCTGTGGGACTCCACGGAAAGTGAAATGAAATGATATGTCGGGTTATCCTCAGTCTGTACAAATAGAAATCTGCTGGATAAATAACTCCGTATCCAGCAGAAAACACGACCGTTGAGCTCGGAAGTTTCCATAGCGTCCAAAATAGCCTGGTAGTGACGTTGCTATATGCGTCCTTCCCTTTATATCCAGGAACAACGCCGCGGGTAAATGCTTCAATTTTTTTTTTTTTTACGCTGTAGAGATGATACCAAGTCCACCGCATTGTCAACTGAAGAGCATCCGCGTCGAAACTCGGACATTATATCCGAATATATACGGTAGCGCTCAAGGTACCTACCACTTGATACGTGTAAGCAGCATTCTTCCAGTACTTTACCGACGCAGCTAGCCAGTGCAATTGGACGGTATAATGTCAAGTCCTGAGGCGATTTGCCTGGTTTCAGGAACGGAACTAAACGACTGCACTTCCACTTGTCTGGAACTGCACCCTCACTCCAGATTTGTTGTAATATTCCAAAAGAACGTGTCTAGCTTCTTGTACAAGATTTCCAAGCGCAGAATATGTCACATCGTCGGGACCCGGCGATGATGACCGTCTGCAAGAAGCCAGCGCAGCTACAAGTTCCTCCACGAAGAAGGGAAGGTCCATTTTGAATCCCAAGAAGCAGGAACATCGTTGAAATGTAGCGTTACCATTGGCCTGCTACCCTAGCGCAGGAATATTCAGCTATCTCGACCTCACCACGTGTTTGGTAGAGCGCGAGAGATTTGAATGGGTATCTGCTGAAGGGATGTTCGAAGACCACGAACGACATTCCAGGTTCGCGATAAGGCTTCCGTGGATCAAGCGTTTCACAGAATGACCTCAAACGTTTTGCCTGGAGGGCTTGAATTCTGCGCTGAATTTTCTTTTGCATTCGCCTCTCATCTATGAGGTTGAGGGGAGAGTTTGTGCGTCAGTATCTACGCTCTGCCTTCCGTCGCAGGGATCGCAGATGCTGTAGTTCTATATCAAACTCTGTGTAGTTAGGCATTGGGGTGAAGAAAGACGTCGCGTTTGCTGCTGGTAAGGCATCGAGATACGAAAGCCAAATCAAGACTGCTACTGTAAGTTGCCCCTCGAATAAAGGTCGGCGTACCGTCATTAAGACACTGAAGGTGATGGTCAGAGGCAAATGACACGAGCTTTCTTCCGTTGAGGTTCATCCGAACGCTTCCCCATATAATGTGGTGAGCGTTAAAGTCTCCTATGATGATCCAAGAGCCAGGTGTAATTAATGGTGATCTCAATGTATTGGCTTAGGCGAGTAATCTGGCTTTTTTTATCTGCGCAAGCGTGCCTATATAGCGTAGATGAAGTTACATGTTCACTTGAATAACTATAGTTTGGAATAGTTTCGAGTGCCTAGATGAACTGTTCCAAGAGTTGCGGTATGTGGTTTTACTTGTGGCGATCAGCACGAGCAGAATACGCGAGCGTGGCATGGACCCGCCCAAGTACCTTGGCATGCGATTAAACGCCTACAGGCGCAGTGAAACCTGTTGAAGAGATCGCGTATCAGCTATGCAGCGCAAGGAGGCTATGGCAGCGCTAAACCTAGACGTTTTTTCCATGTCGTCTAGGAATATTCGGCAAGGCTATACGTTTTCCAGATGATTTACTGTATCAGAATTTGTGTTCAGCACTTTTATAAATTTTTGCAACTCTTGTTTGGTGTTCTTCTATGGAACCCATGCGACATGATTTCCTCACCCGACCTGTCAGCACCGGTACACTATACACTATACACTAGTACATTGAAGTTTAGTCCATCTTTATGTGCAGCAGATTCTCCTAAGCTTTATGTTTTTTTTTTTTTTTCATAAAACATTTCACCGCAGTACTTGGAGCTTTTTGCCGACTACTTAGTTAATGGTTTGCCCCCATTGATTGTGCCCTCTAACTTCGCTGATCATCCATACTTATGGAGGTTTATGTGCACGCGGTATAATTTGCCGTAGGTTTTCTGGCTCTCCGTTTTTCCACTGAGTTTTTATTTTCAGTGTCACGAAAGCGTTGATAATTATCCCGTTCCCCTTTACCACTCGATGTATACAGTCGACATATCGAACCCTGGTATGTCAAGCTATTGCTTATATCGAACTCTCAGAATATGCCCTTGAATGTCCCATGCCAAAATATGAGTGATCTCTTCGCTTATCGAACTCCCGTTCAGCGTGGAACATTCGATATATCGAACTGCGCGCCGTGCCCCTGCAGGGGGCGCACGCGGAGCCGAGTCGGGTCGGCTCCGTAGACTTGGACACCTGCTGGCAGTGGTAATGCTGGAAAACCGCTTGACGATGTGAACGTCAAGTTTCCTTGAAAGCGTCCTTCGGTCGGACGTGCTTGATTTCAAAGCGACACTGTTGTCATGTGAGTTCGGTGGACCGGACGTCATGCAATGAAGCCAGATTTGCTGACCGAAGGATTGCTTTGCTCTCGCGTGGTCTACTGCGTTGTTGAAGGAGACGAAGAAATCAATTTTTCCAACTTGTGATCAGCGGTTGCTTTTTCTACAACACTGGTCACAAGAGTTTTGTTGTGAACTCCAACCCCAACGGCATTTGCGCCAGTCGGGGCGAGGCGCGAGCATCTCCCTACCATATAATTGTAGCGCACGTTTGAGCCCGCGGAGCGGCGCATGGAGGGACACCCAGTGACCCTTGTGTGCGCATGCGCCACGAGGAAGCGTGTACCGCATTCACGCTTCTGGACAACAGAGGAGGCAATCTGCTGGCATGTTTTATCTATCGAATTATAGCTATAGCGAAATATTTCGCGATTCCCTTCAAGTTCGATACATCCAGGATCGACTGTACTGGATTGCCATGATATGATGTCCTTACGCGGTGCGAAAAAGGTTACTTTCGCCTTGCACTAAGACTTTCTTTCATAAGTTACACAGGGAAACATTGCCTGTGAAGATTTGGCTTCAGAAAAAAGGGCATTTTCTTGCCGCCTGGGAACTGCCGCTTTTGTGATATTCATGAAACAATTGAGCATTACTTTATCAATTATAAGGACTCAATTCGGTTCTGGGAAGTCTTGAAACAAACATTGAAAAAAAAAACGAATTTATTTAACTTCGCATTTTATTCCATACCTCATCGCTATATATATGCAATATGTTGTACCTCTTGATATGTTTTTCTAATTAGACTGCATCGCTTACGAAAGCTTAGAATGACGGGTCGGTCCTGTGAATCAATTATTTCGGCAAAATCTAATTTCTGTCAAATGATTGTTCAATTAAAGAAAGTGTATAAACAGACATACTTTGAACTGCAGTGGCATCTCTCTCTTGGTGAAGTGCTCTGCCTCACCTCCCGTCTAGTGCTCTGTCACCCCTTATTTTCAGGTGCCTTTTGTAACGTTTTATAAAACTCTTGCAAGCAGTCCATGTAAATATAGCATAATTTCAGTATTACGATATGTAAAAAAATTGTTGAAGGTTACGAGTTTCCGTACTCGCTTCCCACAAGAAAATCCTGGGTTCAAAACCGCACCTTAAGGCAAAAGTTCAAGAGCTCGTAAAATGTGGTGCAAATGCTGGAATCAAAAGTTTATTCGCAATTGATTTTGGCATTTTGGCAAACCAGGAAACCGGTACGTAGCCGTAGATAGTGTCCGAAAGAAACAAAGGTTGAACTTTGTATCTAGGATACCCGAAAGCAATAAATAACCGAAATAAAGAATTTGATTTCCTTAAGTCTTATAGAGAAACAAATTAGTGTCTCAGCGCATATCAAATTTCTTATTGCTGTTCGGCATCAGGCAACTAAGGCTCATCTTTCAGGCAACTGTTTTTTATAGTATGTCCCCAGTCTAACTGTGGGTCATATATTACACCCAAGTATTATAGGGACTCAGCCTGTCGGATTTGGGCACCGCGATACATTAGTGATATTAGGGGGTGTTCAAGAGGGAAAACGAGTGCGGAATATTTGTTCACGTTGAGAAAATAAGTTTACCATACACATCCAAATTTGCAGGGCACATAGATACGCTTGTAATAAGTGGCATATACTGAATGAATATCTTTTGCAGATGCGGAAAAGGCGACGTCATCCGCACACACATATGCTTTGATATCACGCTGAACAGGAATATAACGCATGAGTATGTTAAAAAAGTAAAGGCGCACCTCAGTTTTTGGTACTAGGTTTCGAAAATGAAAAATTCTCTAATACGGAAGAATAGTCGATCTTTTGAAAAATTTCTGTAACCAAGAAAAACGTAAAAAGTGGACTAATTTCGTCAAACTTATTCGAGAGTACGGAATGTTCTACACTATAATGTGCTTCGACGATATACAGAGTGACCATGGTCGAGACCTCTTTCTTCCTGATTACAACCTTAATTCTGCTTAACAAATTTATATGGGCTGTCCAGATCGAGCGGCCTCAAGCGACTTAATATGTGCGTCGCAGAAGGTTTCTAAAGACATTACCGGGATCTGTGAAGCGGATGCGAACTACGCGTTCAATAGATTCGACTAAATTTCAGTTTAGGGAAATAGGTTGTATAATGTATAACCAGAATATCGTATCCAAAAGATTTCGATGATCAAAATTTTTTCTATGATCTTAAAAAGAATAAGGTAACCTACTTGATGGTGGCTATGTTGTAAATTACCAGCGTTCAGCACTTCATAGTTTTAAAGTGGCACTAACATTTTCAACGTACCGACTGTGGCACTGTTACATCCAGGAGCTGCGAGTTTCCGATCAGACACTGCAGAAAGTAATTCAGATGGGGGAACCGCGATGAATTCCGCACATGGCGTATAGATCGAACTGACAGAATCCCAGTCCGCGCTTGAAAGTGCCGATTCGAGCAAAGCCCTCCGCTTTCAGGATAAGTTTATCTTTTGCTTCGTACGACGATAACACCATTGATTCTGCTACATGAAAGGAGGGTGAATTGCAATTGAATTCCATATATGCCTGCACAAAGATTTCCGATTATTAAGGTAGGAGAGGTGAATGTTCAGATAAGTTTTATACTCCTCCTTAGCTTAGTGGATGAGGCGGGAGGAGGGCATTGGCCAGAATATTTCAAAGAAATTTTCATAGATTTCATAAGCGACTACGAGAAAATAATGGGCGCAAAAAGTGTTCACGATAATGTGGTGATAGAAGCGTCCCGAAATGAAATGTCAACAATGCTGACGAGCAATCGCTCTCGTTCTGAGCCCGTCTTAATAGGAATCGATTGTTGCTCCGGAGTTAGCTCAAAAAAATGAACCCTAACCGCATGCAAACGAAAACTTCCTGTTCTACGCCCTGGTTTAGGCTGTCAAGCAAGTGAAAGGAGTAATCGTTTATAAAAAAACCGATGGAAAGAAATGCACAGGAAAACAACGCTGTACCTTTCTTTTTTTTTTTTTTTTTTTTTTTTTTTACAGTAAAAATTGTCGCTTGTAGCTCAAACGATGAATTTGCTTGCGTAAACGTCATCAACCGGTTCTCTTGCCTTCGTGCGGCGTCCAAGGGGTTTTTCGATGTGTTTGGTACTTTTTAAAACAGCGCTCGTACGCCATTCAATGACAACCGAGGTTGCGCGAGCACAGGCAGTTTGTACGGGGCATAGTAATGGGATCGCGTGCGAGCCACACCCGAAGACGTCGAAGGTGTTTTGATGGAGTCCCTTGTCCGAGCTCTACAGCGGCTTCCGCTGCTATCTGTGCTTGTATTAAGAGGGCTCTAAGGCCAAATTACTCGATCCCTTCTCTTTGTGCTTCTTCTTCTCCTATGTTTCACCTTTCCCTTTTAGAATGAAATGTCTCAATCTCCAGGGAATCCGACGTCGACGTAGTCGGCGTTGTTATCGAAGAGTTACGAGTTTGCCTCTCTGGGGGCCATTAGCGCTGTATAGCGTTATGACCTAAAAGGCTTAGCTTAAGTGCCCCCACACTTTGTTCCCCAGTTCCCTCCACTCACGACACCGGTTCTGCAGCTAACCTCGGATCAAGTTACACTCTCCTTCTCGAGAGGGTATACGTCGATGCACGCTCTCCTCCTTCGTAGTTCCGTCGTAGAGATTGGAGACAGGCGCATCAATTAATGCCAACCGCGTAGTCTGTTATGTCCATGTTTATTCCCATTTTATAGCTATATATATATATATATATATATATATATATATATATATATATATATATATATATATATAGGCATCCAGTGGGTGACATAAGATAGCTACTTTATTTCCATGGGAGGGAATAAATGGACATTGTGGGAACGAGGTAAAAAGCCACTTTTCGGAGCTTGGCTGGACCTCGTCCCCTACATACAGCAGTGGGGTCACACTGGACAAAATACCTAGTCACAACATAGTAAACAGCACAAAAATGTGTGGGCATAACATATCAAATACATTTTCCAATGACGGCAAAAATAACGCAGAAGGTACGTACGGTGGACAGACACAAAATAAAACAAAAAAGGTGAATGTTATACTCATCTATCATAACACTACAGCTATCAAAGTGATGGTACAGAAAACAAGTCAAAGACGCAATATGATAGAAAGAAAAACTAGGTACTATAGGTAGGGGGAAAAATACAAAGATAGCTTAACAAATAGGGAGCCACATTGCAGTCAATCAAGCTTAAATTCGATTAGAATTTTGCTAACGAATTTTGCCGTTTCGAAGAAAAGGCATGCAGCGTTGAAAAGACGAGGAGGACAAAGAATTAAGCACCGACTGTCTAAAATGCTTCAAAATTGACATTCCATCATTTTAGTTCGAAATTATTACTGCTTGAGGTTTAATCGGCTCACCTAATCAGCGCGTCACCGAACTAGCCCGAATAAGCAGCGCCTACTAGGACTCCGTGAGGCTGAGATCAAAGTCCAGCCCTTGGCCTTTAAATTCCGAGTTACACAAGAACACGCTGGGCGGTGGTTAAAAACATTTATAAATAACAATTAAATGGTTACAGAGGTGTTTGGGTTAGAGACGTATCGGTCTCCTCCCCTCACAATACTAGGTGGAGCCCCTATTCCGGGGCCCCATTGGCAAGCAACGCCGCCCGCGTCCGTTGAACCAAGGCCTTTTGGGCCTTGAGGTCTTGCCAGCCGAGCAGGGCCGCCTCCCAGTCCTCTCTAGTTGGATTGGGGTTGGGGGGAATGGATGGGTTTGACTGGCACGCCCAGACCATGTGGAAGGTGTCAGCCACCTCCCCACAGTACTGGCACGCACCATCAAAGGACGGGTTGAAATGTTTAAGCACCGCCGGGCACAGTACTGTATTGGTAAAAATTTTGATGAGGAGGCGCTCGTCAGCGCGATCCAGTCCCTTACAAGGGGCCGGGTAGCGCATGTGCTCCTCCTTGTAGTAATCGGTGATGTCTTTGAATGTAAGGGCCAGATTGTCTGATTGGGAGTAGGCTTCCAAGGACAAGGAGATAGCCCGGGGAGAGAGTGCGCGGGTGGCCTGATCGGCCTGTTCGTTTCCCCTGAGTCCCTGGTGACCGGGTGCCCAAATGAGATTATGCGGAGTTGGGTCTATGTATCGGCAGCTAGATTGCAGTATACGCCGGGCAAGCGGGGGAGCCCATCCCAGCCTATAATTCCGACAGGCCCCTCGCGAGTCGGTGATGATGTGTTTCGAATTGGGAATACTGAGAGCCAGAGCGATAGCAATCTCCTCCGCGTGAGTTGTGCTGTAGGCTTTGAAAGTTAGCTCGTTAACCGTGTTTGTGTTGTGTACGACTGCAGCCGTATACCACTCCCCATGGTAAGGGCCGGCAACATCCACATAATACACGTGTTGCTGGTGACCATAGTATCGCTCCAACGCCTCCGCGCGCGCCTGGCGACGACCGTTATGGTCTTCTTTGGACATGTTGCGGGGAAGGGGTCGGACCTGGAGGGCGCGTCTCCAGAGTTCTGGCACTCTCACCCTTTCCTCAATGTGGTAATCGTGTTTGATGTGTAGCCGGTCCAAGAGGCGGCGACCGGACGTGGTCTGTGTAAGACGCGTGTATTGGCTTAGTAAGTGGGCTTCTCGTAGCTACCGGAAGGTGTTCACCACGCCCAGAACCAGAAGTCTTTGGTTGGACGTGCTGACCGGAAGGTCGAGAGCCCGCTTGATGACTTTCCGGTGGATGGCCTCCAATTGATCCTCATCGTGTTTACGCAGGTACAAGTAGGGTGTCGAGTAGAGGATTCTGCTCGTTACAAAAGCATGGGCAAGCCGCAGTGCATCCTTGCTACGTAATCCGCCCCGCTTGTTGGAGACCCGGCGGACCATACGGCCCACCTGGTCTCCCACCATGCGAAGTTTGGCCAGAGTGGTGTCAACTCTGCGTTGATGGTGTATGAAGAGGCCAAGGACGCGGATCTCTTTGGCCTCCCGGATCGGTCCCGAGGGGAGACTGATGCGAAGCTGAGTTAAAGGAGGATATATGCTCCTGCCAAGCGTAACGTCAAACAACCCTATATATGGTCAGTCAGTGCGCGGCCATGTCAGCTGTCAGCTGATATAGGTCATCCAGCCGATATAGCTCGCCGATAAGCAGTCGCGAAGAGAAAACGTGATCGGCTCGAGGCAGATGCCTCTCAATGTCTCAAGGCAGCAGGGCAAGTTCGCACGGCGTGGTTAATGAGGGGATTTACATCTCTATCGCTCGCGTCAACTTGGGCGGCATGCATCGCGGTCACCTCACGAGCGTGACCTCTGGTAGGTGATGGCGAGGAGACAGCGTTAACGTCAATTACATGCACATCATCTGCCAATAAACTACGCCAAACTAGGAATTTTATAGTAGGTTGCTCCTCATTAAAAGCGAGGCGAAGATAGAGTGCCAGAAGTTTTGAAGTGAACTGCCCGCTAGCTATAGAACATTTAAGAGAGTGCGAGTTTCCTGGAAGAGGAGAGAGTGGGGAAGGAATGAGGAAACAAGGTGTTTTTGTTGTAATTGAGCATGGTTAGTATTGAGATTTCAAAAGTCCCCCTGAACGATATTAAGGTTATCCATAATGACGTCTAAGCATTGAAATCGTGATAAAGCGAGTAATTGACTTTTTGGGGTAGAGGAAAAAGACAATCTGTGACGGGTTGTAAGGATACGTTTGAGCTGAACACTGCGATTGAATGTGGTGTCAAATTGGGTGGTCGCCTCCTTGTGCTGTTAGAGGTAGACAGGTGCGCGAGAAAGTCTACAACGATTGTCTCTACGTTAGAGTATTCGGAAAGAATCAGTTTTAGTGAGGTGATCCAGGCGAGCCTCAAGGCAATCCAGGTAGCGATCGATGGAGTTGAGATCTTGTTAAAGGTGCCAAATGGCCATTTAAAAATTAACTACACGGAGCTCGAGGTCAAATTATGCCCTCTTCCATTGAGGAGGGAGGTGGAGCAGCGGAAACAAATTCCGGTGGAGATCACTATTGAGTACGAGGCGTGAAAATTGGACGTGTCGGAGTCTGACGAGGTGAATACAATACTACTTTATGTTTGCACCGGGAAAGTGTCTGTGTTGCTGCAGCGTAGGCCTAGGAGGGCAAAATGTCGTGTTCTATAGGAAAATAGAACAAATTTGGAAGTGGCGTCAGAGGATCCGCTTGAGGGGCCTGGCGGAAAATGACGAGCTGTTGGTCGGCATTCTTTGCACGCTCGTTATTTTTCTGCGTACAGTAGGGCCAGGTACGATTCTTGTTTGCCCGCTGTCCGCAACTGCATGCAACTTTGCTGTTGGCATTTTCAAAACGAGTGCATTGCTGCGAAAAGTTTTGAGAGAGTTATTCAGCGATGCTATTTCCAGGCGTGCTCTTTCCACATTGAAATAGAAAACTTCTCGCTTACGAACAGTCCAGGGCCGGCTTGCACGATAAAGTCCGAGCTAAGTCCAGACTTAAATGGTGTCTTTAGAAAGACCACGCTTATTTAAGACGGCTCGTGTTCCGAACGTCGAACGCTTCGGGTTCATGTTCACCAGAGTGGCTTCCCAGAACGGCCTCAGCAACCACTTGGGGCATTCGTAACACAATCTTAAGCCGCAAAAAGCAATGGCACGGATTTTACACAACGCAAAATTGACGGAATGTGTACATCTTAAAGCAGGGACAGTGCCAGCGCATCCCTGTATTTTCCTAATTTCTCTACTTAGACACCTGGCGTACTTGTGTCTTAACCAAGGCAGCACTAGAGTCGTAATCATACAAGCGACTTATTCAAAACAGGACTGAAGCCCAGTCTTGACTCCAGTCTCAAGCGGCCATGCTAGTGGCCTATTCTTTAGACTCCAGTTAAGTCTGGACTTAGCTAAGACAGTCTTAAGATTGTTTTGTGCAAGCGGGCCCAGGTTTTTGCAGCAGATATAGCTCACTATAGACAAGGTGTCATCCAGGCTAGGTGACAGCTGGAACTCGAGCAATGACTGCGCATTCATTGTATATAATTGGAAATGTCGGTCTGTCGTACCGTATGAATTAGAATAGATTAACGATCGCCTCTACGCTTTTCGCAACCCTTTCTCCTTAGCCTGACATGGTACACGAAGCTCTCTAAGCCCACAAAAGCGACTTTTCTGATTTGTTTAGACAGGTGTGTCCTATGCGAAAGTTCTGCTTTTCATTTCTGTATGGCGACAAGGTCGGCAAAACGTTTACAACCTTCAGCTCACAGCGATATTTGATCATGCATGGAGGGCATTTAATGTCCAGAAAATTTTCAACGTTATTTTTCGAGATAGCAGGGGACGCGCGAGCAAGTTCATAATAATATTAAAAAGAACAGCCCGCATAAGAAAACCACTGCGTTATCCACAAAAGCAACCACGCTAACATGTACGCAAAATATTTTTAAAAAAAATCAGAAATAATAAATGCAGTGACAGCGTTCACTTCAATCAACCGCGAGCTTGCCTAATGCGGAAATAGTATTGCTTGCATTACACATGCAACCTGATTGGGAACCATCACTTATTTCTATAGTCTTTTACCAGCCAGGGCAATCGCCTTTTGCCTTTGCTCAGAAAACTAGACATTCTAATGTTTCGTACATTCGAGCAAGCAACATTCCCCAGTTTTGCCCAGAAAACTCCGCACGTCCGTCCATGGAGAGAAGCGTAGACGTTGCCGGCGTTGCCTCTTTCAAAGAATGACTCCATCCTACAAGAAGGCGCGCGGATCAGGGCACACTACTCTTCAACCAACCTCGACACGTCTTTGAGGCTCACTGGTGCCCTCAGGCGGCAACGCAGTGTCCAACAACACTGTCCAGTAACAACGACATAACGCTGCGAAAACTCCCTTTGCGTTATTTGGCGCTGAAAAAAACATCGGGGAGACTTAAGCTCCGCTTTCAAGGGTATGACGCTACAGCATAGGCTGTCGTAGGCGCCTGCGTGGCCTAGGGAATGCAAGAGTCCGGCAAGCTGTTTCTGATATCGCCCTCCTATGTGAAAGGAGAGGTCCGAGTTGGCAGCGCCTGCCAAGCGTAACGTCAGACAATTCTAGTGCGTGGCCATGTCAGCTGTCAGCTGATATAGGTCACCCAGTCGATATAGCTCGCCGATAAACAGTCGCGAAGAGAAAGCGTGATCGGCTCGAAGCAATGCCTTGAGGCAGCACGCCGAAAAGAGAAGAAACGCCAGTATGCACCGTGTAGCCATGCTAAATAGAACTTACGCTCGGATAATTAGGTTTAACCGGGACAATTCTCCACATTTTTTTTACCTTGTGTACGTCGAAAGCTTTCTAGTGATAATTATCATAGTCTTCTGCTATCTGCTTCTTCAGTCCTTTTGTGAAGAGGTGCTTCAGAGTAACGTTCAGCATCATTCACCCAGAATCACCGGATGATCAAAATTGATCCAGAACTTTCCCTTACAGCATGCCCCATAACCTTGAACGCAGCTTTAGCACGTAACGCACCACTGCGCACATAATTTATGATTGCTGGTCTAATCAATTGTAAGTGGGCCTTGATGCAACAAGAAAAAAAAAAATGCCAGTGCGCGTCAAGTGCTTCGGGTTTTGTGGAAGCTGTCTTGTCTCCTCTTACCCCTTTGATTTAAAATACGGCGCTTTAGTACCAGGCCTTTACGTCAAAGTAATGTATGTGTTGGACATGGTCCAAGTTGCCATGTATTGCGTTTATTGTCCGTATATCGGAATTGACGTGCTACTACGCGTAGTGATCGACACAATAGTACAAGCGCTATCTGAGATGGCAGGAACCAGATGTTTATCCTGCCGCCCGGAACCAGCTTATAGAATGAGACTGCTATGACAGTGGAACGTTACAATTGACATTTGAATTAACAGCTTGCGGGTAGAGTCGCCCATAGTATTTTCAGACACAGGGTTAGTTTATACACAGCAGGACACATAAGTGGGGCAGTTACTCGCAGTAGAGTGGAAACTGAGACGGCTTTCACAAGTGTGTTGTGCTCTGCCCTGTTATGCGCGCGCGCACGTGCGCGCACGCACACACACACACACACACACACACACACACACACACACACACACACACACACACACACACACACACACACACACACACACACACACACACACACACACACACACACACACACACACACACACACACACACACACACACACACACACACACACACACACACACACACACACACACACACACACACACACACACACACACACACACACACACACACACACACACACACACACACACACACACACACACACACACACACACACACACACACACACACACACACACACACACACACACACACACACACACACACACACACACACACACACACACACACACACACACACACACACACACACACACACACACACACACACACACACACACACACACACACACACACACACACACACACACACACACACACACACACACACACACACACACACACACACACACACACACACACACACACACACACACACACACACACACACACACACACACACACACACACACACACACACACACACACACACACACACACACACACACACACACACACACACACACACACACACACACACACACACACACACACACACACACACACACACACACACACACACACACACACACACACACACACACACACACACACACACACACACACACACACACACACACACACACACACACACACACACACACACACACACACACACACACACACACACACACACACACACACACACACACACACACACACACACACACACACACACACACACACACACACACACACACACACACACACACACACACACACACACACACACACACACACACACACACACACACACACACACACACACACACACACGCACACACGCACACACAAATGATAATAATAATAATAATAAAATAAAATCGAGAGCATAGTTAATGAGCATTTTACCTTTTTTTTTTACCACAATGTCATGTTCCACGCTTAGAATTTGCAAAGCGCAGATATTCAAGACGGGGAAAAAAGGCGTTGGCCTAAAAATATGAGGCTTATATCTCCAGTTCCTTACTCACGAAAACATACTTTGCTATCGTCGCAAAATTCTTTCATTGCTAAACACACAGTGTTGAAGTGTCCAATCATCTTGCCTATACTGCGACAGCAAGTTTATTGTCGCCTGTTGGTGAACGCAACGTTTCCAGTGTAGGTCCTGCCAAGCTTCAGTCTGACATTGGGTCGTTCGAAGTTGTTCCGTGCATCTAGAGCTCATCATGGACTGTTACTTTATAGCCGACACACATCGGTTTTACGTCGCGCCGAGAACATCAGTGTCATATTTTTTTTTTCTTTTAGTAGTCAATACACAGACATTTTAGCAGGTAACTTAGGTCATGCAAATACGAAGTTGGCCGTAGTGCATACAAACAACATGCAGCGAAGTTCCTGTTGTTCCTATTCATAATAAAGCAAGCTAACTTTTCGGGCTCCAAACTACGAAGTTTCAAGCTAGAAAAGCGCAAACATCGCTAGAAGCGGACTATAGAAATCCGACAGGATTCCTATCTGAAGATGGATAAGTGTGAAACCCACGTTACTCACGATCGCCGTATTCCAGTTATCGACGCGTAGCAGCGACGGAATCAGAGAAACTTCCTAGGCATCCGAAGGTCGCACGACGTGTCAGATCGAACGCGTCGTCTCTTTATCGTAGCTTGGAAACATGACAATGATGCTTCGAGCACGAAGCGATGACCCCTAAACAAATTCGATCATGTTCCTGTCTGCGAAGAGACCAAATACGCAAGGGTAAAGGGAAATGCGAAACATAGTAGTGTATGCAGCTGCAATCTCTCGACCTTGTATTGCCTCACTGTTGCGTGCGGAATCCTATCTCCCGTGTAAGGCGGCGACACTGATAAAGCTAAACTTGAGATATATCTAATCGCGTGCACATGATGACGTTCCTTCAAAGTAAGGCGCAAAAATTCTCTTGTCGTAGATAGGCATTGTATATACGGGAACAGGCTTCGGCGAGCTCTTTTGACTCGCGTCATGCTCTTGTTGTAGAATGGGCGTTGTTCTGGGCCATGCCACCGTAGAGAGCAGTAATGCCGTCTTGTACTCCAACAATAAAATGAATGACTGGTTTAGCCATAGCTAAGTGCAAATTTTACGTCCGAAAACCCATCATTACGCATTGTTTCACGTACTTTAGCTCACCTAATTAGTGTTGTAGCTAAAACTTACAAAGTTTATTTGTGCTTAATAAAGCGTAATTACGACCAGTGTGTGCTGTGACTACTACTACTACTGCAATTTGATCTTACATACCTTTAGGCTTAGCTAATGGCTATTAGCCTCAACTAAGCTTAGCACACTGAGCTGGGCTTCAGAAGACGTAATGTCAATGTGTGTTACTGCACGGTAAGACTTCATTTTCTAACCACGTGTTTGGCAAAACCTAATTATTGCTAATTATGCCTAATTACCATACATGGTTATACTATGACTTGCTATGAGTGACCATGACCGGCATGAGCATATTTAAGGGCAAATATAAAGCTAATTAGGCCTAATTAGCTTTGTATTTGCCCTTGATTATGTTCACGCTGGTCATGGTCCCTCATAGCAAGTTATATTATAAACATGTATGACAAAGATCGGCTTGCTTGGGGCTACGCGGACGAAAACTGGAATCCGGAAATCGACGAAATCCATATTTCTATGTGTTCAAGACATAGTGCAGTATAACCCCGCTGTAGTAAACTCTGATATAATAAAGTGAAACTTAAGTCCCACGTCGTCTTCAATAGACAACAGTACATTTTCCCTCCTTTATAGTAAATACATTTTTGGTAAAAATCGGTTATAGTAAAGTGCACCTGGCTGCGACGATGACTCCCACGTTATGAGATCATCGCCCGCGAACTACCTAGTATCGCAAAGCAAAGATTTTTGTATTTGAAAACAGAAAAATAGCACCAAGTGTTTTTTTAGGTGGCTTTTCTGGTAGACTTGGCAGCCCTTAGAAGGAGCCTACTGTACGAAAGTCTTAGAGCCGTGAGGGAAAGCACGCAGCGCGTAGGAAACAAAAAGAAAAATAAAGCTGCCTACAAACATGAAAAGGAGGCGGTGTGGTCCGTTCAGAAAGTAAAAGATAGTAAAAATACAACAATAAAACTGGAAAGGGAAGAATCGGGTGAACATTCACAGCCCTGTGCAGCACGAAGCATGAGGCAGCGGAGGCAAGAAGTAGAGGTTCAGCGTGTGGGGTCTTGCAGCACTTGACTGCCACGCGCATTTGTCATTTATTGGCTTTTAAAAGACAAAAACAGCAAAAAGTGACACCATGTTCATGCAAGGCTTTGGTTTTCACGTAAAATCATGCTTGGTTCTATTCGTAGCTACATTGTAGTCATGCTTAAGAGGTACATCCAAACGATGTAAAACAATTTTATAACTGAAAAAAAAAAATTGCACAAAGAGATGAGGGAGAGATGAAATCTGTTTCAGTTTTTTTTTTTTTTTTTTTTCATTAAGCAACAAGGCGTGTTCAGTAAGTGCCCATTCAACTACCAGACAGCATCTTCAGGACCATGCCATCACCAATAACTGATATAGTAAAGACCCTGACATAGTAAAGATTTTTGCTGGTCCCAGTGACTTTACTATAAAGAAGTTCTACTATAATCATAGCAAAACAATAGGCGTGGTTGTTGCCACAGCAATACTCAGTTGCTATGCGAATAGAAGCCGGAATTGGGATTTCAGCGAAATGCATCGTACGTGCCAGACTAGCAGTGACTACTCAATAATAATAATAATAATAAAAAAAGATGAGAATCATTCTGGCTCTTGTTCTTCGGTAAGGTTCTTCTTGTTCTTTTGGAGTGCTCCCGGCGGCACGAAGGTAGCTTTTGTTAACGAGTGTCTTGTCAGCATACTCTATGACAGACGATGCATCTGCATGCTTGTATAATAGGCCCGCATAAACAAGAGTGAGCGATGAGGGTCTAATTTGTACGGGTTACAAAACATAAAACTGGGCAGAGGACAAGACACCGGAGAGAAGAAAACGGGACAAGCTTTATTGGAGCGAAACCCATTTCCTTCAAAAGTAAAAAGCATGCGCCACAAACACTCAAAGCACCACACTCAACGAAATCATCTTATCAAACCCAGAAAGTGAAGCTCTTTCTTACACAGGTGTATCGACGCTTCACTGACACACTTATCAGTCCCATAACTTACGATGTGCAAGGCTTTAATGATTTCACTTGCCTTTCTGTCCCTTACACGGCATATAATCTTTGTATGCGTGAAAAGTGACGTGCATTGTTCTTTCTCTTTTTTTCTTCTTTTCGCATGACTGGCAGTGACGAAGAAGGTGGGAAAGAAATTCGATGTGAATGTTCTCTTTTCCGCGCCATGCAAGCTGTCTCGGCTCTGCCTTTTAACGAACAAAAACAAAAATAATCAGAAGAAAGCAGGACGTAGAATCAACCGCAGATCCAAGTATGTGCCTTGCAGAACAGAAGTTGTTTATCAAATTCCTCTCAGCTGTGGTTCCGTATATGTAAGGCCGACGAGACGTTGCATTAATAAACGTCTCCGAGAGCACATGAACTCCTTGACTTCGCATTGCGGGCAACACCTGCCAAGACACTGCCAGTCTTGTCACTTTTCAAGCATACAAAGATTATAGTCAGTGCAAGGGACAGAAAGGCACGTAAAATCATTAAAGCCTTGCTCATTGTAAGTTATGGGCCTGATAAGTGTGTCAGTGAAGCATTGATACATATATAAGAACTGTATAAAAAAGAGTTTCACTTTCTTGGTTTGATAAGATGATTTCGTTGGATGTGGTGCTTAGAATGTTTGTTTGTGGCGCATGCGTCTTGCTTTTGAGGGAAAGGGGTTTCGCTCCAGTAAATCAGTTGTTAGTCCGAGCTCATCCCGTTTGCTTCTCTCCTGTGTCTTGTCCCCTGCTCAGTTTTATTTTATGCTTTTCAACTGTATATACAGAAGGCAGAAAATTTGCGGGGAATGCTTAGAACTTTCTAAGAATGTCAAGGCGAAGACCTAATTGTTGCTAGTGGTCATCTGCTGCTGAACTTTTAGTTGTAATTTTCGCTGACTAGCAAGGTCGGCAAGCGGACCCCCAAACGTACGACACACCGAGGGCTCACCCACATTCTAATGCCGAAATCCCTCACGTATTTGAGAGTACCACTCAGATTTCATTTTTATGCAAGTCCCCTCGAACCCAATGCGATCACGCATATTACATTCAATGCACCAATGGGGTTGTTCATGTCTACTATTCACCTTAAAATAATTTATCTCTCTGCTCAACGTTTTCATGATAAACTGTATTTGTTACCTTTTTGTTGTTGTTTTTTTTTTGCGGAAGGGAATCATACACTTTACGATTACATGTGTAATGAACCTTAGCAATCGCATATGAAAAGTATCAGCTGAAAATTATTGAGACAAAAACGATCAGTGTTTTAATTAGCTTGAAATTTTCACTTTCAAAGGTTCCTGCGAATATTCCTCCTTAACTTTTTTTTTTTTCAGCTTTACTCTCATCCTTTCATTCTCACGTATTGCCATTTCTGTTTCTGTGAAAATCGTGAGCTCTTTAAAGAAAGATAAGATACTTTTACCTGCGCCTATTAACGATCGGTCTATAGCTTCCAAAAACGAGGGTGATAGAAAAACTGTATTAAAATGGGGGAAAGGAAATGAAAAGATACGTGAAAAATACAATGCCGATCAATAAATTTCGGCTTGAGTCGGATGCTGTTAAAGTGAACTGAAAAGTTTGTGCTGGGTGCCGATGTGCTGAGGATGGCAAGATAGCCGGCGATGCTGCGATGGGCCGTGAAACGTTCTTTAAAAGTATGCAGCGTTATATCAGCGCTTGAGCGACTTCTTCAGTTCTAATCTGGCAGCAAGCTCTTGTGTCTATGCTGGCTGGCATTACTAGCAAAATATGAGCACTACACCGGCATCGCTTCGAATAGGCGGATGTTTATACAGAACAGGTAAATTGCTTAAAATAATTATTAAAGGAAAATTCTTGTAATTACGACAGCGAGGCTGAATTCTTCACAATGACAGGGAAGTAGATACTCATGTCTTGATTCCTGATGTTTGCTCTCAAAGTTAAGCACCCTTCTTTTCCATTATAGACGAGCCAGTTTTAGTGAACGTTTCCGGAAACGTTCCTAGTTTAGGAAGCATTTAGCTAGGAATTCAGGTACTGTTACAAACATGCCTTGAAATTAATTTCTGAAGCAAAATCAATAAATAAAAGCCGTATTTCAGGCATCTATACATCCGCCATTTTACATCGCAGAATTCGAAAATATCCTTTAATGATTCGGAATACAGCACAATAAAGGGCGACGCTAAGGAATTGATGTGAGTATGCAATGTATCAAGCAACAGCTGGGTGACGATAAGCAGTTCGGTTTTTGCACAATAAATTCACGGCCTTAATATGAACCAACGTCATGCTGTCTGCCAGTTGGTATCTGAATCCATGCAGTTTGGCTGACGTATACAACTCTGACAGGAAATTATTTGGCCTGTAGAGGGCACGTGGTGATTACATGAATATCTGTAATACGAAGAGGATGCAGTGTTCAAAACTTGCAGATAGATACTTTCTTGATTGGAAAGGCAGGAAGGTTGGCCGGAATGATGAATATCTGGTTTGCTACTCTGCGTTGGGGAAAGGGAAGAGGAGAAGAAAGAAGGTGATGATGGGTGATTATGTGGGGAAAAGAAATGAAGATGTAGGCAGGCATATTTGTTGGCATCAAAATCGCGAGTCGAGGCATGTGTCGCTCAGAAAGCACGAAAATGCTTGCATTTCCTGGAAAGCTTTGGGACTTCTCGGCCAAGTGTCTTGCAGTTAGGTCTCCTCTAAATCGTATCACTTAAGGGTGGCAAGGCGAAATTGCAATGCTGCCTTAGAAGCTTCTCGATGACTTATGAGCGGAGCTTTGCTCGATTCGAAGTAGGTGCGAGTGAAGCATCATGCACAGACATTTGAAAATGCTTCGCGTCTGACAATTTGGACAGAAGAGTGGACTAATCTCTGTGTTGAGATCCAAAATCATTTTATCACGCCAAATCATTTTATAATGGTCAGTTGAAACAGACAAGAATTGTCCCACTGCAGTATACCTATGTTACTGAAATGATGTGCAGTGACTCAAATGCTTGGGAGCGATAAGGTAGCGGCTTAGTTACGGATAGCATCTGCAACATACATGCAGCTGGTGGTACTACTGCAAGTAATTTACACATATCACATGCATTGGATATGCAACTGACGGCCTAAGCTTGCTGATGAAATATCTTATTAGGCCAAAGTTATCATTGATGTCCGTGCTTTTTAGCAAATATATTCATGCTATTTTTGCCATCTGTTTAACTTTTGTTCTCAAATTTTCAATTTTTTGTGAAAAAAAAAAAGAACAAGTGAACGTTTCTTCAAGCCATCCAAAACCTCCGGGAATTTTGCATGTCTACGAGTCTCACTTCCTACCACGATACTCAATCCCACAATGCAGACTCAGGCAAAAAGCACTCCCACTACCGCACAGGTCACAGTGATCCTGAGCCCGCCGCTGTACGCCGTCATGCTATAGGGGAAAAAAAAAGGGGGGGGGGGGGAGGAGCGATGAAAGGCTTAGGAGTATGCTTCGGATCATTAAAATATCTTCAGAACGCTTCTCAGATTATGACTCGATTCTCCGTCGTTTGAAGCTCATTTCTTGATGCAAGCGTATAAAGAAAACAGAGTTATTGAACTCCTTTATCAAATGACGCTTGGTCGCAAGGACTGCCAGAAATTTTTGTCCGCAATTTCTATGAGAATGCACTCGGGTGCAAGCTTGAGTTGAAATCGGGTTTTCCCCTAGTGACGCTGACAATGTCAATCCCTTTAATAACAAGAAATACCTGCGTGTTTACGGCACCTATATACATGGAAGAGATTGCAGGCTGTTATAGACACCGGAGGAGAACCCACCCGGGACTGAACTTAGTCAGGGAACTCGTTGAAACGTGCCACATGCTCAAAAATAAGACTCTTCATGAGTAAACCCTTCGTGGGCTGCGCGAATAAGAAATTGTGTTTCTTACAGTATAACTTTCGTTTTCAATGACATACCTTTTTTTGTGTGAGTTCAGACTTTTGTTCCTTTGTGGAGTGAAAAACGTTGTACACGGGGTTGAAAACTTGTCATCGATTACCGCTTCCAATAGTTGTTTCCTTCATCACGATGGCTGTTTTTAAAAATGTGCTGCATTCTCACTATGTATGGAACAGCCAGAGAGAACAGTCACATTCCGCGCATCTATAGTAGAATACAACTTAACCCAATGACACGCTTTGAACACAACTGTGAACAAAGTAATTTCGAAGCTTTTTTCTGGGAGTATGCCGCATGCAGGAGTGATTTCTTTGATCCAGGTGAATTTGGCATCGCTCATGTGGCAAACAAGATGATTGTGCCATGTGGCGGACGCAGTAAACACATTTCGCGACACAATGACCGTGGTAACACGTCGTCACCGTTTTCCGACAATCACATTTTGCCCCTAGTAAAAGCATCTAGTTTTTCGTAATTTCATGCGTGCTAAGCACCATCGAAATAGAAGTTCAATTCATACTTCCTCGAGTGTTTTCTTGATAAGTGTGGCATGCGGATGTTGCTATTTCCATGCATTATGGCATTTTCTACGAAATTCTTTGTCACCCCATTCATTCATTCATTCATTCATTCATTCATTCATTCATTCATTCATTCATTCATTCATTCATTCATTCATTCATTCTTTCTGCATGGTTAACATTCCTGCCTTCCGCCCTCCTTTTCTCCTCCTTCTTTGTCACCCCTCCTAAATAATAACTGGTAGTATTTTGCACTGCATTACTTACCTGTCATCTTTTTGAAATTTCATAAAGATACATGTTTTCAATACAAACAAAACATACCAAGTAAAACGGTTAAATACAAAAGCCGCTGGTAACCATAGACCATGGTCAACGTCACCTTCTGTTACTCCACAAAGAGCAATCCCAACTTTAAACTAAATCAAATTGGTTTTATGGTCGACTTCCAGGGTCGTTGGAATTCTTGAGCTTATTAATTCCTTTGAGACTATCATTTCAGTGAAAGGAAAAGCTTTAACAAAACAGCCTATTTTTCGGTCGTGACAGGAATCTGTCTGCCGATCTTGAAGCTAGCTGCGAAGTTGTTGTTTTTTTAATTGTTTTGCTTCCGTTGCCAGCACCCTCATTAACAGGGTATCCGGCACCAAGTACAGCGCTGCAGGGAGCGTTCAATTCTCGGAGAGTCGATGTGCCGCATCCTCTTTATTGCCATCGTCAGCATCAGGGACATCGTAACTGGCAGCCTGCTGCCCGTGCTTTTGCTGCAATAAAAACTTTTTCGTAGGCAGCACGTCTCCTCGTGGTTATTTACACCTGTCTCTTTTGGTTTGAGCTACGTTCCACCCACGCCCGAAGAAATACCGGCAAAGGCAAATACAACTGAGACGCGCGGAAACAGAAGAAATTTAGGCGCGTTGTATAGCATGTCAACACCAGGATGATTACGCTCCTTTGAATGGAAGGTAGGACCTTCGGACAAAAGAATTCCAGAGATGCACTTATTTTTACGTGCGTAAATTCGAAAGCACTTCGAGTTCTGTCACGCATGCTGGTTGCTGATAGAATCCCCCGACATTACTGGGACGTATGGATGACGTATTTACCTAGGTTAAATAAAGTAGCGACACCGATGTAACTCGTGAAGACAACAATCTTTCCTATACAGTGTGAAAGTATTGCAGTTGTAACTTGATGAAAACGACGATGTTTACTGCACAGTGCGAGAGTGTGTTGCACTTTTACACGAGGCGTGATTGGCTGCGGTGATAGCATAGTGTCCTCGTGCCTAGGCCATGGAAACTGATCTATCCGCTCTGGCACGGGTTCGAAACCCAGTTGTGGCAGTGTTAATTTATTGACACTTCGGGCGGACACGCCTGTCTACGCCGCTAGTGAGACATGAAATGCGTTCGCAACAATACATTGTCATTCAGCCTGCTTAATACTGCAAGCAGTGACACGCATATAGCCGGAAATTGCATGGTGGAATAAACGCATTCTGATTAATCTCATTACAAATTCTGATGATTTCAGTAAGCTATTTAATAAAATTTGAAGTACACTATCAAGTAGCTGCGAGTTCTTTCTCGCTAGACTGATCTCTGTGCTCACGGCTTAGCAATTGCTGAACTAAAACGTCTTATGCGCCTTGACAGCACGCGCAGCTGTTCCCTGTTAACCACTTACAGTCGCAGAATACAGTCAAGTCCTGAGTATGCTTCGCAACACTGGCTAACGGAGAGTGCTCCACTGCTAAGGGAGACAAAACGAAAGGCAGCCGTTTTATAGAAACTGTAAGTGGCCGAAACAATCACAAGTCCTCCACTGCGGCGTCCTCAGTAGCGTGAGGCAGTTTAGGACATTAAACCCGTAAACTAAACCACACCACAGTTGAGAAATTTACACACTTTACTGATGTCGTGGTACGGAGAACAGAGGCCGCTGGGTTCTCGTACAAAGTAACAACGGAAACACGCTGCAGTAAATGCAGTGCATTCTCCCGCGACGCCATCTCGGCGCGCATCACAGAAAGGCAAGCACGCTGCGCTTCTGCGCTGTAGCAGACGACACGAAGCTCCGCCTGCAGGCGTCTGCGCAGCTATGCTCCGATGCGAGGCCGCGCTGAATGCTCTGGGTAATCATATTTATAGTGGGCGAGTGCGAGTCTTCCATCCTTGCATCCTACCGTGAACTTGACGAGGTGGGCAGTCGGATCGAGTTGATATGGGTCGCAACGCTTAACATATAACAATGTGGGACCTCAGTCATTGTAGCAAACGCGAAGCGCGGTACATCGACCTTGAGACGTTCCCAGCTAACGTAAGTGTAAAATTACTGTAGTCAAAATGCATTAGCGAGAAGCAATAGTGGGTTCACGGTGGTCTGCACTCATCTTTGTCAGCCAACTTTTTCTTCGGTTCGAATTCGGGCATTTCCTGCGGCGTAAGGTTACCTATATTTTTAATGCGCCAACAGACACTTCAGACGAGTCTCTGACGTGAATGCAAGAGCACTGCTGATACCTATTGTGCACTGGAGACCAAGATGGCATGGCGCTTCCTGGAACCATGTGAACCATGGCAACGTGCGCGCTGCCAACAGGAGCCTAGGCAACAGGCGGCGTGTAGTATGTCAAAGGCTCTCCCCGCCCTAAGCCGGAAGGGGGCGTGACATGTGGGGTTACTGCCACTGGAAACTTTTCCGGTGAGTACCTTTGGCAGTAATTATACTAGATATTTGTCTTTGTTGGTAAGTCTGTGTACGCTGATCACAATAATTAATAACCACATGACTCTCTGATATGGGCAGTGATCAGTTTATTTACCCAGCATTGCCGGGAACTTCGTGACAAGACGAAAAATAAGCACGCCATAGGTACAGGTCTTAACAATGGTAGCGTGTACACTGGAGCTTCGTTAGAAATGTCACAACGGCAGTGTTTGTTTTTAAACGCATTTTTATGGAATTGCGTTATTTGTTACTCCTCTCTTCCAAACACAAATGCCGGCGGCACACTACAGTGAACAAAGCATTGCTCTTCTTTCTTTTTCGGATAATCGCTCATTTTCATTTCTATGTAAGTCACAGACAACCGAAAAAAAAAAAAAGGCTACACGGTTTAACTTTTCAATCCTCATCTAAACATCGGTGGCGTTTTCATGCAGTAAAGTAGGTAACCGGTGATAACAACTTTATCAAAACACGCAACACTGTGTAAACCTTGGAGTTTTACCTAATTCATCTGTGGAATCACTTGTCTGTCCCAAGTACAAGAATAAACAATCTGTGCTGGCTTCATTTTGTGATTTTCTAGCCTAGAAGAGGTTCATTTCTTTCAGCCATTTTTCGGGCGCGCTAACATAGGCGCAGTATAAAGTGTCACAGCTGCAATAAGCCTTCGACACACATGCGTCGGCGCGCTTCTCTATTCATAGGAGAACCATGCAAGTTTGTGAATTCTGTTGTGACCCCTCTACTGGCAAGCGGCGTTGCATCGGGACACTAAGGCGTCTATACACATTCAGAGCCGTATTCAGCGCTTCATAACCGGTGACTGACCGACGTTGCGGAACGACGCATTTAGATTGAAGCATATATCTTGATCGCGCCAACATCGATTGCCCGTCAATATTGACGAATTCGATCACTCGGTAGTCGAAGCTCTCAAGAAAGGACGGACACAGAGTTCGGTTTTCTTTGATCAGCACCGATTCATTCCTAGAGGTTCAGCGAATATTAACGAGATGTGCCGGGTAGAATAGATAAACAGACGAGCAAGCAGAACCACGTGAAAAAGAACACAGAAAGAAATTGATTTTTCTCCCCCTCTCTTACGATGCATGTTGCTTGGACATAGGCATAGGCATATATGTGCCTGGAAAAAATATTCGAAGCACTTAATTTCGACTAGTTTTTGTACATTCTGAATGGCTTGTGCTTATGCTAACTAGGGTACCTCCTTAACATCCGTATTTGGATTCACCGAAGTATACTGTGTTTTTTAGGCCCGTGCAAACAGGTGCGTAGTTATGGTTGCTCAATGCAAAGTATAGGTCCGATTTCACTGTCCGGTCGGTATTCACATTGCAAGCGCCATCCACTTCATTGATCTTGATATGGAAATATGGAAGACCAAGCGCCAGATCAGCCACTGATTATGAACGCATGCAGGCGTCACGTCTCCAGGAGTAACAGGAGCGCATTTTGCCAATCGTCCCGTGCCCAGTTCTGCGCCAAGACGCGCTTCAACAGCACGTGAGCCGTCGCATTCGCTTCAATGAGCCTTCCCTTAAGCAAGCTGATTTTTTGTGTTTATATTAGAACGGTCGACGATGGCGACGTCTCACAGGACTCGGCTGGAGCATCATCGCCGCTGAGCATTGACTCCGCGCTGAGCCGTTATTAGTACAGGCATACTTACACAACAGACACACGTACGCACAACACACGCACACAATGTTCATTTCTCCCTCCTACAACTAGTTCATGATCACATGTGGCTGTGGCGCGGCTTGCGAGCCGCAACGCTCTCCGAGTCCTCGGCGTAGCTCGCCACGCTGCTCCTACGGTCGTTGTAGACCTGAAGTCGTAGACTCTGGCGCGCGGCCGACGCGTCCTCGTCCGGCGTGGTCGTCTCGTACGCGTCGTTGGTGTAGCCCTCGCCGTTGGCGGCGGCAAACACGCGGTCTGCGGGCATGTTGTTGTTGCGGTGGCGCGAGCGCACGCCCGGAGGGCCGCAGCCGCCAGCGGCCGCGGCGGCTGCGGCCGAGTATTGGTTCTTGGCCCCCAGCGTCTGCATCTTGCTGTGGTTGGCGAGCACCGTGTTTCGCCGCACCTCGAGTGCTCGCAGCGTGTCCCGGTTGCGGCTAAAGCGCCGCAGGCCACTCAGCACCGGTGTTCCTGCGGAGACAGATGTAGAATCTGAAGCGAAAGGCTGGACAGATAACGGAATGGAGATGCTTTTAAAGGAACCAGCACTTAGACAAGACTAAGCACATATGTTAAGACAATGCCGCTCGACAGTGGTTAAAACATTCTGCTAACACGAAAACATATCAACGCCTTGTTCACTACCGCTGGCGCACAGCTACCTCGCATGCATGGCGCTTAAAATATGACTGACCAGCGTTAACGCTAATCGTGAATACTGCTCACAAATACTACACCGCAGGCTGTGGGGAGATTACAGGCTATAAGAAACGTTGGCGTTGAGGATGGTTGTGTTGCTATATATGAATGCCGTCGGCCATACTTCTAGCCAACTGCTAGTAATGCAGAGATGAAACACAACTGTTGATTCTTTTGATGTGTCTCCGTGAAGTCAGGCATATATACTGTCTTAATGTATAATGCAGTCTGAAATGATTTGAGTGTAATCGAACTCGAGCAATTAAGAAATGCTGCAACCACGCAAGTCACGTTGTTTCAGTGAAACACAAAAAACAGACCTACAATAAACGGAAAACATGACTGAGGTGCAGTGGAACAGGAGGGGTGTGACAAGTATTTGTGAGAATTTTCAACAAGATTTTTCCTCTTTTCGCAGAATTCCATCCACTTCTAATTATTTTTGCTGATCACAAGGTTATCGGTGACAGAATAGGTATTATACTGCATCCTATGCGTTATGGTGAAACAAGATCGCATGCATGTGCAATAGTTATTTGAGGTGATTTGTAAATAGAATGCACTTTTACATATTTAACAAGAATTCCTCAGAATACATTCGCCCTAGTGTTTTGAAATGGTTCTCATTGGACAATGTGTTTTAACCATAAAGATTGTCATATTCAAGCTCACTCACCTTCTGTATCAACAGCGTTGATGCTCATAAACCTTTTCCGGAAGGCCACGTCCAGTGTCCCTGTCCGTGCCCTTTGATGCCGGCGCTTCTCAAGGTTCTGGATTGTCTTCCGACGCTCCAGTCGCTCTGGGCCTAAGTACTCATCGCTGTTGTCGTCATCTTCATCGATACCCTTGAGTCTTTGCAGCTGCCTGGCGATCTGTATGGCATTCCGGTCAATGAACGCGTCGTCGCTGACGTCCTCCACCTTCTGTTGGCAACAGGACAGCTCGATGGAGGCCAAGATGTGCGACAGGGTTTCGAAGCGGTGGAACAACATTCCTGTGAACTGTATCACCATGATGATGGCGAAGAAGAGCACGAAGATGAGACCGATTGGCTCTAGCTGCAGATGCTCCTTCTCGATAACCACCTGCGACGTGTCAGGTATGAAGGTGATATTTGTCTTAACTCCCAAAGGCCAGTTAACGTGGAGCTGTTTCTTGTTGAGCTGCAGTAGGAAGACGATGAGGATGAACAGGGCGTTGAGCATGAAGAAGGCAAAAACCACGCGGTTGCGCAGCTCCTTGAGGTCGGCTGCAATCCGGGCTTGCTCCTCTTTGTTCTCATCGATGGGGTACAAGTACTTTTCTATAAGGTCCTTCCAAAACTGTATTTCTGGTCCTGGCAAGTACTCAACCTCTCCTCTTTTCAGCTCTTTGTCTTCGATCCAGTATGGATTGATTAGGTCGTCTCGCTCCTGGCGTGGCTCTGCGCAAAGGAAACAAAAATGCAACGCGATATTAGTCTTTTTTTTTTTCCTTACCGTGAAGAGCTTTGTTATGTGCTCCTCGTCTTCGGAGTAGGCCTCTGCGGCTTACTGCGGCAGTTTATTATCTGAAGCTTGTTAAATTACGCGCTTTCAAACTATTTAGATTACCATGTTACTAGGTGCGATTTCCTTTGCCTTTTGTTAAGCCCGCAAAAGCCGAAGTAGTTTGTAAATTTAGACAATTCCTGTAACCACCCATCACTCATCTGCGCAAACCTTAATATGACTGATATCAGGTGAGCCAATAGTTTAGGTGGTATGTACTCACCGAGCTGTTCGCTGAGGGACCCGCAAGTGTCGCTTCCGTACTCGTTGCCATCCTCTTCCGCGTCCTCGTTGAGTACGGATAGGCCACCGTCTGACTGCCTCGAGCTGCGCCCGTGCGCCGCAGGCTTGCGTCTCGGAGGCGGCACGCCGTGCACAATCTCAAGCTGCCGCTCGACACTGCTTATCTTCTTGCTAAGGTTGTCGAGTTGGTCGCTGATTCTGGCAAGATGCACCTTCTCCTCGCGATTGTTGGGATTTGAGCATATCATGCACGAGAACAATCCCGGAAACCCGAACAAGCTCTCGTCCTTGTTCGCGTTTCCGAGGTCCAGAAGTCCCAGGAGGCCGCCCTTTTTCTTTTTCTTTGTCATCTCTTCCTCGAGCTTGCGCTCTTCCTCCATCTCCTTCTTGGTCTTCTTGGTCTGGACTTCGCGTGTACCCCAGGTGACGACGTTCAGGTTGATGAGGGAGTAGAGGATCAGGAGGAGGTACATGGAGGGGACGCTCAGGAAGTATAGCAGGCCCGGCACGATGCACATGAACTCCTGCGGGTGCATTAGTGCTGCTACGAAGAAGCTGCCCGATAAAGATATCAGGAAAATGGCAGATGGGGAGCCGACGCCGTCCTCGGATATCTGGATGGCTGTACCGACGAGCACGGCCATCATGAGTAGTGCGTATGAAGCACTCATTATTTGTGCCACTATAATCTGCAGGAGGAAAAGAAAAGCACAGAAATGTGAGGCAGCATGATACACTCCATACGATAAATTACTTGGTGCGAAGTGCAGCATGCTCATTTCCCGTAAGAAAGCCATTATTACATGCAAACATGATGCTTGCTAAAAAATCGGATTCGTACAGAAGCTATGCTGCAGCTACACTATATAGACGCTTTCTTCTTTTGTTCAAACAGCGTCACTAGTACAAACAGGATTTTTCAACGCTAACAAACTACTATGAGCGGCCATAATTAAACAACTTAATCGTGGTTGTATTTTTGCTCCTTTGGCACGCAGGATATGTAGAGCAGATGGTAAGGTGAACAATCAACTATTCCAAAGACAGCTGGGATGGGGGGGGGGGGGGGGTTAGGCCGCTGAGATTACAGAAGCGGCAGCTCACCTGAATATCGTTCTTGGTGGTGAAGCAAATCAGCATGAAGAGGAGAATGGGCACGATGTTGTACGAGAAGGAGATCCAATTGGAGATCTTGAAGGCGGCCACCATGGCGCCGACCAACATGAGGAAGATGGTTCCGGGGCCCAGGATGGTGCCTACCATGAGCATGCCCTGGTAAATGATGTACGGAAACGAGATGTTGTCGTTGATGGCCACGGTCCGTTTGTAGTCGCCCAGCAGGTCCATGATGTTGGCCATAGTCGAGGGCGCCCAGCGACGACGCTGCGTGTAGAACTCGCCGAACCCTTCAGGGCAGTGTGTGTAGGCGTCGGAAGCGGCGCTGTACTCGACTCGGTAGCCTCGCTGCAACAGCAGTGTGCACAGCCAACGGTCTTCCCCTGCAAGCGTAAGATGCACTCGTCCGTTAAAAGCGAGAGAAAGCTTTATTTGCCTTCTATTCTCTGGACCACTGATAAGAGCGAGGTAAGCGATTCATCGTACCCAGAAGTGCGGCGCAATGAACACAATCACGCATTCACGTGATTGTGTTCGTTGCGCCACATTTCTGGGTACTATGCAGCACCAACTCGCCCCTCAAGCTGTTATTAAGCGATTCATCGTCCTCTGCAGTTCGTATAGACTCTGTTCTGCTTTGAAAAATAACGGGCAATATTATTCGTACGGTAGCCTCCCTTATGGCACCTTTTGTAAATGGTGCCGGCTTTATGTGGAATGCGGAGAGCTGTGCATAATTTATGGTTATGCCACGTGTGCAAATGACCATGACAGTTGTGTACATAAAATATATGGATTTATATACGGAAATATATGGAAATTTTATGTGGATCCAGTGGAAAAATTTTCTTCTGATGGTACATGCTAGCATGCAGTGGAAATTCGTACGTGACAACCTAACGCGCTGTTTCTCATTCGCATTGTAGTGTCCAGCCAGTACCTGCCCGCATACACAGTAGCGCGTGTTCGAACGCTGCACAACAGCTGACACATCCAGCTCTATGCGAAGAGTCATTCCTAGTGTCAGCGTTAGCGCAAGGTGTATAGTACCTTGATCGTATTGCACGTAGTGGAGCGCCTCGTCCGAGCGGGTGGTGTACCGTCGCATCACGTTGTCGTCCATAAGGGCCTTGGCACGGAAAAGGGAGAAGCATCCGGGGCTACACAACACGCAGCCGATCATGTGCTCGGTGGCTTTCTGCAGCCAATGACCGATGGCGTACTCGAACTTCTGGTACCACACCATGGGACCTGCAGAGGATACATGCGCGTACTTCGCCTCAGATGTATGCCAAGAGGTGCTAAGATGCATATATACACGTGCTCGATTCGTTCCAAATCAGCTAATAATGGCGCACAAGAATTCCTTGCTGATGCGTCCAGTGCTCTCTGAGCAGAGAACAATGTAGGAATAGCGATAGCACCAACAGAGCAGGCATGCATAGTATATATATTCTTCACTTGCGTCGTTATGTGGTTGCAACTCATGTTCTGACCCAAGCAAGTCCGAAGGAATACCTGCCTAAGACTTTTTTGTTGCTGATCATAGTCCTAGTTGGCATACGTGTTTTCTTAGTTTTGTCCCATGCGAATAGTCGGCTACCAGTTCAAGAGCTGCCTCACGGTAAATTCCTGCTGTGCGGTTTAGTGTAATGTAGTGTAGTGTCACTTCAGTTAATCAGGCGCCTTTAAAAAGCACACAAAGTGACGAGCAGCAAGCAGGGTTTATGCTGTGTGCTTATTCTTAAAAACTGGTCCAAGGTTAACATCTTGTCGGTCTTATTGCCAAAGAACCGTTGCTTGAAATTAAAAAAAAAAAATATATATATATATATATATATATATATATATATATATATATATATATATATATATATATATATATATATATATATATATATATATATATATGCAATGCATAACCGCTAGATATATGCACAGTGATAGGCCGGTACCTGTTCCGACCGGATGGATTCTTCCACAGGCAGCACCCAGCCCACGGTTTTTCTTCATCAAGTCAACCAGTAGCTGCACAGCGTGCGGTCTGAAGTTGATGTCCCCGTCCAGCGCCAGGATGAAGGTGTTCTCGGCCATGACGGCTTTGCGGCTCACGTCGATGGGCAGCTCCATGAGCTTGTGGCCCAGCAGGTAGTACATGTACATGACCTGCGACCAGCGTTTCCGGTGCCTGATCTTGCCTTTGTCCTTGAGGTGGGCGATGAGCTTGTTCTTGCCCGGCATCTGCCACACTAGGCGGCCCCCGTACGGCGTCGGCAGCTTCTTGGGAGGCTTCAGGCGGATGTTGCATTGATGCACGTTGCTGCAAACCGAGCGGAGAGTTAAGTGACCGGGAGGGGAAGTGCTTCCGAGACGCTTTGAGTGTTCGCTGCCATTGAGCAGAAGTATATATCAGAAGCAAACATATAGGCCAGTCGGACATGATTCTTAACGTTAATCGACAATGAACGGTTTTGCGCACGCCGTCGATAGACTACCAGTAACCCTTTGTGGGTTTTGTGACGATACTCGTGTTGATGCGCACTAGAGTATAAAAACGTCTTCTCGTTTTCCACAGTGCTCTGAAATCACTAACACTACGAGAAACTCAAAGGTTAAGTGACGTTCAATGAAATATCACATATAACGAAGCCTCACTCTACGGTACCTGCCAAAAATTTTGTTTCAGCGGTAAATACCATATGGTTTTCCTTCATTTCTTGACAAAAGATAAGAGCAGAGAAAAGAACTTGTTTAATGATAATTTAGATAGGTGGAATGCAGCGGTAATACAAAGAGTTAATCTAAAAGCAACAGTTGCGAGGACACAAACATATGTCTTCTTTCCAATATCCAAGCAAGCTTCATTAATAAAAGAAGTCACCAACACCCGACCACAAATTATGCCTTCAAAGTTAGCGGCAGATTTTTCGTATCATATGAATTTGAGCCGCGATGTGAAGAACAAAACAACTCACCTAGCAGCTGTGTCGATCACTCGCACCATCTGCTTGACGAATCGGTTTACAACCATCTCTTCATCGTTGTCATCGCTCAACTCAAATGCGTCGTCGAAGAAGACGTGAACTGACATGAGAAAAGCATGATAATGAGTACCTATAAGAGCTCTAGGAAACATGATTTACGTTCTGCTCAACAATGTCTGCAGAAGTGCTTTTTTTGCTTACAGTCAGCACAGCCGACGTAGCTAACGTTAGCGACTATTGCTGAAAACTTACCTTCAAATTCGTAGTAATCCGGGTCAACTATCCTCAGGTACTTTTGAGCATTTCTCCTTGCGCTTTGATCCTCGTCCATCCTGCACAATGTTACCGTTGAATAAAGCACCAGGATAAAAAAAAAAAAGGTAAACAAGAAAATTCAGTTCACAGAGAGAAATAAATAAAGAGGACTCTTTAAATAAGAGACACTATGAGATCGAGATAGTAATTGCTTGCTGGTATTGATCCGCGCCAAAATGCCCATGCTTCAACAGTAAGGACACGTTTCTGTCGTTGGGACCGAGGAGACTTTCTGGATGGTTTATAGGAGTTAGGCTCGTTACTAACGCGGTTCACTAGCAGCGTGGTTGAAGGCGGGCTGCTGCGTTTGAAGGTTGAAGGTATATTTGCCACATACACACAAAAAAAGCTTACAAACCAGTGTAAAAAGCTTCTGATACCCATTTATTTATTTTCATATCAGCTAACGCGCGCACTGGAAGCTCGGACTGTCTTGTTCGAACGAGATTGCGCTTCACTCTACGATCGTTGTGTGTCACAGGTCGCCGTCTCCAGTCCTCCAATTAACCCCCAATAAACCCCTCTTCACTGTAAATATATGCCGTAGCGGCCCTGGAGGTGTTTTGTTTCAGCTTGTAGTCAGCTGCTTTAGTTTGGAAAACGGCCGTAGGCCCATCCATCCAGCAGAGAAATAGAAAAGAATCCAGAATATTAAAACATGCGACGTGTTAAAGGGCCAGAATGCGAAATATAAGCATACTAGTATAGCAGTTATCTCCAGCTTCTCGAACCTCTCTAGCGCCAGGCTTGGCCAGCGTTTGCACACACACGCACGCACACACATTCGGCGCGTGCACATCATTTTCTGTTCTTATGAACTAGACTACATTTTTTGTTCTCTTAAAACACATTTTATGATGACCTAAACAGTGGTAAAGGGGACAAAAACCTTAGTTACCTGCAAGAGACGTTATTATCTATATACAGAGCACTTGATGAGTGTATCATAATGTAACAATCCGGTAAGGTCTCCCGTATAACAAAACACTTGGGTCACGAATTGATTAGGTGAACATATTCATTTCTTCTCGCAAGGTGAATGCGATAACGCGAATTAATGTTATTTTCCACCAACCACATGAGTTTAGTGCAATCGCTCAAGAGTATAGTGCTAATTAATGATTAAAAGTGATTGCATCTCTCTCAACGGAATCACTAATCAACGCTGTAGGGCGTCACACGTACCTGATAACCGACTTCAACATCTGAATCATCTCCTCGGCTGTCTCGTGCCACATGGTTGCACAGGCGTAGATACGAATAATATGGTCCGTTGTTTTGGCACACGATGCTGTCCTGCCGTTCTGGTTGCTCGAGGACTCGGTCTGGATCGATATTGTTTCGTAGTACTGCGAGATGTCGTTGTCGTCATGCTGGTCCAAGGCAAGCTCCTGCGAAAGCGACGGGTAATAAACGATGCAATTTACAATGCATTGTTGTGCGACCAGCCGCAAAGGAAATTTTTATGCTAATGTGTAAAGTTGCTTACGTCACTCTTGATTTCCCCTTCGTCATCCCTCCTCCGGTTCAAAGCTAGGGACTGGTCAATCAGGGCACCGCAGTACATTGGATTGACGAAGAGCCTGGGAGAAGAAATTCGAGAGTTTAGTTTCTTCCGTGCGTAGAAATGAGGCTTGTATATGCCTTCCTGTGAGTTGTGCTGCTGATGTATGAGTATGAAGCAAGAGCCAGTGCCTTTCCCAGCTCAAAACAGAATCTTATTGCACAGTGTGCTCAGTTGGTGTGTACTCGCAGAGAGTAGACAACAGGCCATCAAAACACTTCAAATATCGTAGCACAAACTCCATCAGAATAAGAATGGGCCACAAATAGTAAGCTTCATTAGAGAGTACAGTGAAATATAAATAACGCACGATGACCTCCGAGCACGTCATCACACTGTTTGCCTTCCAAGAGGAATGAACTGCTTCATGATCATGTGATCCAGCTGAGCACGGAAGGTACGAGCTGCCAGTCTCAGGAGCAGATCAAAGAATGGGGGCGCGCACGCTGAGGCAATAACACTCATCACAAATCTAACGTTCCGCCTGTCGTGGATTTCTTCAAGCGCAACGGGCTATACACGAGACGCTGCATACCTTTACGTGGTCCTTTCTACGTGCGATTGTATAATAAAGTAACTAACGATGCGGTAAGTTAGTCTGTAGTGTACTGGTATGCAACATGCTTCAATAATGCCAACTCACTTCTCGGTTGTGGCCAGCCTCTCACACTTGGGCATCCAGATGTGCACTGCAATCCAAGTCTGCGATAGCAGCCAGGCAAGCCATATCCAGGCGTGCTGAGTGGTGATGAATTCCTGGAAGAACTCTCCCGCGGGGCACCTCCAGAACAAGTACTTGGGAATGTAGTTCTCGAAGAAGCACACGTCCTCTGTCCTCATACCACACGCCGCAATGAGCAGCGATATGGACACTGGGATGGTGAGGCTCACGGGGAAGGCGAAGCTGAAGCCCTGGATACAGATCTTGCAGGCGAACTTGGCCGACACGTAGCAGAGCAGGCTAGATAGAACTTGGATGGCAGCAACAAAGATGGGCGTCCACTCGCTGGCCGTCACGGTCACTTCGTCGTCTAATGGACTCGCCGTTGGCAGGTCCGGGAGGTCGCCTAGTGTTTGCCTTCGTATCTGTACCACACCTATCTTGTGCGTGCGGAATCCGTTGCCAAAGTTGCGAAATATGACGAGGACGTTGTCGAGAGTCAGATACATGAATCCCAGCATGCAGCCCATGATGACCAGGATCTTCCAACAGGAGACGAAGATGTAGGTGAAATAGCGGCTCTTGCGCAGATCATCCTTCATCTCGGCCAGACGGGCGACGAACCGTACGGGAGAACGGCGGTCCACGTAATTCTCCCACCAGCGGAAAGACGTGAGGAACACGGCTACGGGCACGGCCCATGTCCGCGGGCCGGTGACTACCCAGGGCCAGATGACGAAACCGGTTGCCTGGGCCATCAGGCTGAGCGCGTCAAGAACTATCCTGGCGATGCGTTTGCCCTCACCCTTGTAGTGCGACAGCATGCTAAAGAAGCCCGGTACGAAGCAGACGCAGTTGGTCAGCATGGCACCCTTGACAACGTCCAGGTCGGGAAGGACCACGAAGACAAGCATGCAGAGTCCGACTGTGTGCATCGTCTCCATGAGAAACACCTGAGGAAAAAGTAGCAAGCCTTGACTGCTTGAATCTGGCTGCCTGTTAGGGAGCAGTTAGTGCGCAGGCATAATCAGCAGGTGTAGAAATTGAGGAGGGCTCCCAAGCGCCGGTTGCACTTAAAATCTGTCAACTTTCAAATCATGAAAGATTTCATTATCACCATCAGCAGCCGCTTCTTCTCCAAAGGCCATTGAGAAATATAGCTTAAACCTCAACCTGTAGCTATGCGCTTACTGTGGAATAACTGGCGTTTAAGTTTCAGTTTGAAATTCATGGTTATCGGTAATTTTTGCGTTACCTCAAATAGATGGCAGATAGGCATGTTGCTTGAATAAGAGCTCATAAGGTTGTAGCGGTGACAATACTTAAAGATACACGCATCATCATCATCATCATAATGGTTCTAAAGCTATTGTGCGCAAAAGGTTTTTGCTGTCAAAATCACCTGTCACTCTTAGGTCTTTCCCAGTGAATAAGATTGGTATTAATGATTTTGATATTTTCATATGATTACGGCTTGACCAGCAACCTGTCACCCATATCAGATCAGGCTTCATGGTAGTGCTGCACACTGCGTTCAAGAAAAATACGTCAGGCACTCACGGTGAGAAAAGTGCTCTTGTCTGGCCGCCTGTAGGATTTGAAGACACATATTCTGCTGCTTCGGAACAGTGTAAATAACTCCGGAATGATGAGAACGAAAAAGAGCACCCATATCCAGGCAATCTTTTCAATGTCCGGTATGGTTGCCTCATGGTCCTTGTCACGTTCAACGGCTGCAGCAAAAAGAAAAACGAACTGATAAGCGCATGAAGTTTACCTCAACTCCTACAACAATTTTGAGCTTTCTTGCCGCATCTTTGATTTCGGCGCAGTCGCCAGATTTAGAAAAAAGAGAAAAACGCTTTTTCAAACTTCTTCCTAGCATAGAGGACAAACACCTGTGGTAAACTATTCTGTTCGTGTACCTTATATGTATCATCCTTGCTAGTTCGTTGTTGTTTTACACCCACTGTATTAATAAACAAAAGCACAGCAGTGAAATCTGGCCTGATTTAGACAGAAAGCTGGTCTAGCTCGTAAAATTTCACACTAAGGTTTACAGCCAGGCACAACGAAGGAGGATAAATAGAACCGCGGCCAGGCTCAAGCGGCGGCATGATAGCACATACACATAGCGATTATGTTGTTGTTGTTGTTGTTATTGTTGTTGTTGTCAATCAAAGTAGTCAGATTTTGAGAAGGTACCCTAGTTCAAAACGTCATGTCCTTGCTAAACCCATAGTATTTGATCGTAGTGCACAAAGCATACCATTGTCAAAGACCTAAGACAATAGACTAAGCAAACAGACTCCGTCGTCGTCCACTCACCGAGTCCGTTCCGGCAGACAGGCACGGTCCTTTTGGCGATGTGCGAGACGATGAAGAGTAGGGTTCCCTTGGAGATAGCCGCCGAGGAGAGCACCAGGCAGAAGGTGACAAAGTAAGCGGCCACCTTGATCACCTTGAGTGTGATGTCCACCCACTTGGAGCTGATGGTCTCGTCGTCTTCGGCGTTGGGGGTCACTACGAAGATGTCCCATCCTTTGTTGTCCTGGCTGTTCCGCCTACTGCGCGAGAGGAAAACAGGCGCGTCAGCAACGGGATCAGTGCTGTCTGTTGACACTACAGCCGAATCATCGTCATCATCGTCAGTCACTTCTTCTTCTTCTTCCTTGATATTTGGCACATACCCACGAAGGGGGATTGGCCAGGGTTCAGTGTGGACTGCCAAATGTCCTACACAAACTGAATTAGTGTATTAAAGTAATTGACAACTAAACAAAAACAAAAGGTTTAAGATCACAAAAGTTATTGAATGAAAAAAATATGAAGCAAAAATTTGGAGCTTTGTAAATTTGGAATGCAATTAGCAGGGGAATCTGTCCGTAGCTGTTATGTAGTTCTTCCTCTCTTTCAGTACGTCTTCTTCAGTACAATAGGGGCCAAATTTTAGAACGGTTCTTTACTTCAGTGAGGATGATGACGATGATGATGTTTGTATTGGAAACCTTTTGGAACGGGTGGTCACGTTGTTATGACCACCCGTTCCTAATGAGCCTTATGGGCCTCATGAACGCCGCGCCCTCCTTCGGTCAATTTTTAAACACGCCTTAAATAAGTAGCAGCTACTGCCCCAATGAGGTAAGGGACTTTCTGAAATTTGGCCCTAAGGCTTTATTTGCATCATTTTAAGCGATGCAGGAAACCTGTAGAAAAATCTGCGAAACCAAAGTTGACAGTGCTGCAGGCCCCTTTCGCGGATACAAAGCCCTCGCCCGCTAAACTGCGCATAGCAGCTGCTACCAAGCTGCTACCCCAAAACATATCCTAATGTCATCATCCCATCTTCATTGGGGGGGGGGGGGGGGGGGGGGCAGTTCCTAGCCCTACGGGACTGGGACGGTGGTCCAACGTCGCTCGCGGCGGGGGCTAGCCAGCCACCAAATTTTTATCTGTTGTGGGCCGTCATTGCACCCGCCTACGCTTCGGTGATGGTGGACGACGGCCGTTGTTGCGGCGCGCGTCTTTCTCCCCTTTTTTTTCTTCTCTATTTTCTCTTCTGTCCGCACGAGGCAGCGGAGGTGGCTCAGCTACAGAGCCAGTAGCAGGCCCGTGCATTTTCTTTTCCTTCTTCCTACAGCCACAACAACAACAACCCCATCTTCAAGCTTAAAAAAACTGATTTATTTATAGGAAGGGAAAGGCGCGGTAACTGTCTCACTTGTTTTCTGTGGACACCTCAACCGCGCCGTAAGAGAAGGGAGGAAGGTGGGAGTGAAAGTGGAAAGAGAGAAAGAGGAGCCGTAGTGGAGGGCTACGGAGCATTTTCGACCTCCTGGGGATCTTTAAGCTTAAACTGATTTATTTATAGGAAGGGGAAGACGCGGTAACTGTCTCACTTGTTTTCTGTGGACACCGCAACCGCGCCGTAAGGGAAGGGAGGAAGATGAGAGTGAAAGTAGAAAGGGAGAAAGAGGAGCCGTAGTGGAGGGCTACGGAGTAATTTCGACCACCCGGGGATCTATAACGTGCGCTGACATCGCACAGCACACGGACGCCTCTTGCAAAGTATTATTGCAAAGGGAAGAAGGAAAAAGGGAAATGAAAGCGCAGAGTTCATAAAAAAGAAAAGGATATTAGGGCGAAACAAGCGCCACTTTAAAGGTCAACTCCGGAGGTTTTCGACATCCATATAGTCCGGTAAAATTTTTATTGCAGGTTTTCCTCTCCGCCCTGGCGCATTCTACCAAATTTTGGCTCCATCAAAACGCAGCCTCCATGTGGCTGAAATAATTCCGAAGGTACCTTTCCGAAGGTACCAATACGGTACCTTTTTTTCTTTCTCCTTTGACTCCCACCTCCCTCCCTTCCCCTGTGGCACGGTTAAGGTGTCCGCCGAGAAGTGTGACAGATATATACGGCTTTCCTTTCCTCTAAACCCATTAAATAATTTATCGGCCAACGACCAGAGGTCGTCGGTATGAGTACCTCACACATTTTAAAGCTCGACTCGACTGCAATTTTGTGTGCATTAACACAACGAACTGTTTAGCACCGATCCGAACCTCGGGTGACCAGCTGTTAGATCACAATTTTGTGTACTGCGTTACAGCAGGGTAATAGGATCATCGCCCCGCCGGGGGATGCAGTGGTTAGACGCCCGACTTCTGTGCCGAAGTTCCCGGGTTCGAACCCGACCACGGTGGCTGCGTTTCGATGGTGGAGGCGAAACGAAGTGGCGTCCGTGTGCTGTGCGATGTCAGCGCACATTAAAGATCCCCAGGTGGTCGAAATTATTCCGTAGCCCTCCACTAAGACTCCCCTTTTTCTCTTTCCACTTTCACTCCCACCTTCCTCCCTTCCCTTACGGCGCGGTTCAGGTGTCCACAGAGCAAGTATGACAGATAGTGCGCCTTTCCCTTCCTGTGAACCAATTATTATTATTATTATTATTATTATTATTATTATTATTATTATTATTATTATTATTATTATTATTATTATTATTATTATTATTATTATTATTATTATTATTATTTTCGGAGTCGGGACACACAGAGGAATGTAATGCAATCAGTTGCTCAAAATGACGTAAAAAAGGTACTGGAGTTGCCCTTACGAGTATGACTAACCAGCGGTTATGGCTAGCGCGCTTGCGGCTTCTCTTAGAATCTTCATTAACGTGTGTCCACTCTGATGCTTGCCTAATTAGTAGTTTAATTTGTGCCTCTACTACCTAACACGGGCGGAAGAACCCAGTCGTAAGCTACCAGAATTATGCAAAAATGCCACTCGACACAGCCATAAAGCCCCGAACGAAGACGTACGAATCTGCTGCGTGTCCTAAATGTGACATGTCTTGTAATCCAATGGTCTCAATTTCGATTCTCACGCAGCTCCTGCCAATACTTGCCAGGCAGCCAAATCGGCCATTTTATATGGTCTCGTGACGTCACAAAACCTGCCCACCAGTCATTGCGCGGCAAAGTCACCTGCCAGCTACTCTATTTGCCAGAGACATGGTTCTTCTCTCACAGCGTCGAAGACTGATTTTTCACAGAATTGGGCCCCCCTCAAGCGCTCGAGTTAAGTGCACTAGACGGGAAAACAACGCGGGGATTAATAAGCTGAGCTCGCAGAATTTAAAAAGATGTGATCGTGCTTTGCGAAACCTGCTGCTGCTTCATATTCTCATGAAACTGGAAAGTTGAAGGCATATCGAACGGCTGGAAGATATACAGGCCACTGTCGTGTCTGAAGTTTGTTTGACTGCCAATTTATGCCATATAGGCGTTCTTTTTTATATCCTTCGTTGTTGTTTTTTCTTTCTTGCTGCTCTTCCCCTTGACTAAGTTTGAACTGTTTGCATCTTACGTTGTGGTTCACTGCAATTACCTATGAGCCGTATACGACGATCTTGGTTTGTTTTTCACTGGGTGACGAGAAATGTATAATAATATAGGAGTAAAAAACGCAGGTAGGCACTGACATGTCGAATTTTTTCTTCTTTTTTAGCTGGGACAGGTTTAAGCGGCGTAAGCAGGTCAAGGTCTCCATGATGCTGTCACAATTGGTCGTGCAGGCCCATAGACTGAAGGTACCGAAAACGTCCACTCGCGTACTTTTTCTGCGCCAAAAGCGGCTGGGGCTATCGTCCGTGGAATTACCTTCGAACAATGGCCTGCCACGAGGTCTTTCGAAAGAGGTTAACCTCCTTTCAAACGATGGAACCGCGCTCGGCAGTATCTGAAAACAGCAGGCTGGGATACAGTGTCATGTGAATAGTCCACTAAAGGCCATTCAGGTAGTAATGTTTTCCTCATTTAAGCATATTGAAGAGAGCAGTACCTCGTCACTATAAACTTTTTTTTTCTTGTATGTGCGAATACTGACTCAGAAGCTTTTATCTAGAAAGGCTGCGACCAAGATGAGGAAGAATACGACACACCAAGAGGCCCCTAGGAGGAGCCACCCTCTATCTTAGAAACAATCAAGTTTCTGCCAGCGCCACATAGTGCTTAGGATTCCGCGCTGCGCGCCAACACTCCTATATATGTGATGACGATGAAATACACTGGTCAGTTTTGCGCATGTTCCAGATATTACGGATAAGTCCCGGACACTCTGGTTGAGAAGTCAGTGATGAGCACACGGAGTAGAAACGACGCTATAGATATTTGATCGCAAGCTTCTAATCAAGACGTTGGGGCTGCTTAGAGACATTATTTTTTTATTGTGGCACGAGAGACAGCAGGCAGCTGAAGAATCAGCCATCTGATTGCGTTGCACTTTAATAACTTTTTTTTTTTTTTTTTCAGTCTTCACGACTGTAGCGGTCTTGATTTGAGTCCATCCTAGGCACATTTCCAGGTATTCCGAGTTGCATACTACACTACTGAACGCTGTCTGTCCTCTTTCGCGCCAAAATTAGCTTCGCTTCTAATTAATTGCACAGAGAGTAATAAATAATCAATTGCCGGCCACCCCCTCGATGAGAGGTGGCCACACCTCTGTCCAGTAAAACTAATTGATGGCTAGTTGGTGCATTACTCATAAAAGGAAAGATTCACAGCGTTAACAAATAGACACTCACAAATAGACACACAGGACAGACGCTGTCCTTTTTCTCAAACCACAGTCACTAAAATTCGACACGTCCTTCAAGATGGTTATGCGGTGTCCATGACAATGCATTGTCGCCAGGCAAACTCGGGCCTCTAGCACGTGTCTCTTACTGCTTGGTCTTCCTCGAGGAAGTGACAACACTTCCTGCTTTGCCATCTGTACCCACCGCTGGCAGCCTAAAGTGTTCACGTTGTTTGTTCTGCCTCTTCGCGCCTTATCTTTTAATAGGGCTTCAGAGCTCAAGCTCCCAGCAATACTGCGAGCAGTGGCGTTGCTTCTCCGTACGTCGCTGCTGTCTTGCCTGCACCATAACAGTGTTATACGCTCCGTTCCTAACGAGCCTGCCGCTCTCCGTGTAGAGAGAGACCAGTACCGTCACTGACGGAGACAATGACCCGCAAGTCTCGGCTCCCGACGAGCGTCAAGCAAACAAAATGCACGCAAGGTCCGTGACGATGACGCGCGGGGCTTCGTGCTCTCATTTATAGCGCGTTTGCCGCCGCTCGTTCCGCGTATATATGCCTCTTGGAAGATGAGCGAACGAGACGGTTTATCTTGAGCGGACAAAACAACAATGTGCGCGCCAGTTTCACTCTCGACCGCTACACGGCCCGCGCGCTTTCAAAGGCCTCGCCGCGGCGCGCGCGGTGACGACGACAGCGAGTTCTTTTGTGACAGGTCTTCTTCTGCCTCCTGGCGTGTCGTCGCTTGGGCGAAGTGGGACACTGCGGACAAGCGGTACGGCCTGCGGAGAGCCAGAGAAGATGGAAGAAAGAAGAGGACCGCAAGGAAGCCGTTGCTGCAGCGCGGCTGTAGCGCGGCACTGTCTTCGGGTTGGCTTCGTGTTTCGGCTGGCACGGAGAAGTGGAACGACGACGTCGAAGACGCCCGCCCGTGATGGCGACGGGAGTCCCGCGCGAACAGCGGTCGTGTCTGGTGTGTGTGTGTGTGTGTGTGAGGGTTTCGTTTTAGCCCAGCAATTAGGCACCGCGGTTGGGCAGCTGCCTCACGCGCGCGGAGCTGGGCTTCGTGTCCCGCACGGGCGTGTTTCTGCGGGTCACGACGACAAGGGCAGCAACGGCAAAGAAAAGGGGCTGCGCGTCAAATGTGCCTTCTCAGATGCTGGGACGAGAGAGGGAAAGATGTGCGAAGACGACCGAAAAACGGCAGGAGATATTGCCGGGAGCAGGACATCCAGGGTGGGACATTCAGGGCGGGATGTGATCGAATAACTCAATCAGATGGAATAAATACGTTCCGCGCAGTGAAACAGCTCATGGCAGCCATACCAATGAGCCCGGCGAGCACTTTCTAGGCAAGGAAATCTCTTTACGAAAGCTTCCTGAAGCGATAATTGATGTGCGGGAAAACTTTCTTCCGGGTGTACAAGAAACGGTGAACATGTGATGCAGAAAAAAAATTTTTTTTTTTGAACAGTTATGAAGCAGGTTCCAGATAAAAGTACAATAAGCATCGTAGCTTTCATCTTCCATTTGGCAGCATCTCGTAGTGACTTAATGTGGCCCTTGCTATTGCAACACAGTACAGGAGAAACAAGCCTCTATCGCGCAAGGTGGCCAGCTTAGTGCGCTCTATAATAACAATACCCAATGTTAAACGCATGCAGTTAATGTCTCACTGTTTCGGAATTTTCTACATATTCTGCTGGAGGAAGAAATATACACTGATACTGACGTAGTGTTAAGATCTCGCAACGGTCAGTAAAGCGCCCGTGTAAAACTATACCAAACAATTTCTTGGGTGGTGGTTGGGACTGATATTTGTTAGTGGCACCTTCCTGTATTTTATTCTGTCAGTTCACGACATATAGCCGTACATTGTCTTCAGTCAACCTTCTCACATATTGCTCGGTGTTTCCTGCAAGGTATACTGGAAGCGTGACAGCAAGCATAGGGAGCGAAAAGAAAAAGAAAATATTGAAGAAATTATAGGGAAGCACTTTACTGAGCCTTCATTTCTATATATTTCAACAGTCAATTTAATTACTCCTTACATGCCAGCAGCTGCATCTGGTAAGTCCAAGATCAACCTATGTTCTCTATCTTTTTGCGAAAAAACATTAGCATGTTTTGTTTGCTTCAAACTGCTTAAACCTGCTACGACTGCTGAAGAAACACGCCTAAAAAAAAATGGGGCCATGCAGAATTCCCGCCTATATATTTCTTTTTTTTTTTCATATGACACTAATTGCACATGCCACTTGCGGATACATCACAAAACATACTGATGAGGAAATTCCTGAAGAGCTTCCGAGGAAGCTGCTTCTATACTCCGAAAATCCGGAACCTGAGATAAGGACATACAGCCAAGGGGCTTGTCATTAATAATAGTCGCACGGGCGGTATCGATTGCAAAATCAATAAAAGGAGACCACTGAACTGAAATCGAAAGCACAGGCACACAGATACGCAGTCCAGCAACAAGTTCCATTGTGCTTCTGTTTTTTGTTTTCTGTTCTTTTCCTTTTTGTTTTTTTGTCTAACTTCCCAACGGAGCTGAGCGGTAAACCAAACTGCGGCTACACATTCTCGACGGAAGCGAAACAGCCGGATGGAGATCACCTGACGCGAGTACTTCGTGCCGCTCGCTGCACACCTACATACACATATATTGTGGTGAGGCTACTCAAAAGTAATATAAAATAATATGACTCTGCAGTTGTACTGGAGCGAAAAGGGCTGGGTGCTCAGCTATGCCATGCGCGCGCACGTCAGCGTCCTGTTATGCTAGCTTATAAATTACGCCTCGCGCAATCTGCTCACGTTCAAAGCCGCCATCGGCAAATAGCGCAGAACTCTCAGCGGGGGACTTTAAGCGGAGGCAACACTCAGCTCGCGATTCACACCGGCGGCGCCTTTCTGCGCACCCTTCTCCTCGCATCGCTGCCCGCCTCTCCTTGTTCCACGGTCTCTCCCAGTCGGCCGCACGAATCGCCGTAGGTCGCAGCGAAGTCGAATAGCGGACTGGATCAGCTGACCTCGATTCGAATCGCTCGCCGACCGGTTCGCCTCGCCGGACCTTCTGGGCTACCTTGAGGAGTGAGAGGCTGCTCCCCCGGCGAGCTGCCGTGCGCCGACCGGGTTCATTGTTACTTTTTTTCCCATATCACCTAGCAGCTCTAGCTGAAAGCCTCGATTACATCGGCCTGCGAATGAGCTGCCTTTATGTCGCGTATACGGAGCGGTACGCGTTCCAGTGAGCGAGATCGACGGTGCTTCGCGGCATCTCCCGTGCGCTGCCGTGTGATGATAGCCGTCGCCTTGGCGCGAAAGTGGACGATATTGAGCGCCGGATTTATTCTGCGGTAAAGGGAGCGGAGAGAACGCGCGTAAGGACCGGTTGATGCGCCCTGACGTGCTTCGCCGCCATTGCGAGCAGTTTCCCAAGACATACAGAAGAGTACGTGTGAGGTTAATGAGTGCTACAGCGGTGCAAGAGTGGTCCATTCCTGCTTTTGTAGCTGCATCGGCGGAAAACGAAAATTCGACCAACAATTAGTCATGCAACGTATCATGACTCAACAAAGTGCTGAGTCATGATACGTTGCATAATGACTATGAGACATGAATATGCGTATTGTTTTTCCAGATGCTACATATTAATCTGCGTTATACTTAAGCGCTCAGTCACGCGACGGCCGACCGATCAGTGGCCGGCCAGTACGTCACCTGCCATATCTAGTACCCGCCAAAGGCATGCTAGTCATTTCTGCATGATAAACGCCGGCGCCGCTGGATTTTGTACCAATGGGACATACAGTGTTTTCGCATTAATAGCCGCTGTTGTGGGTTAGTTGCTTTGGCGCTACGCTGCTGCAATGGAATCTTGGCATCAAATTCCGGCTGTGGCAGCCACACTTTTCAAGGCGAAATGCAAACACTTGTGTGTTGTGCGATGTCACTGGACGTTGAAGAGCTTCAAGCCGTATCAGATTAATCAGGAAGCCTCTCCTGCGGCGTCTTTCGTAGCCCATGCTTTGCTTAGGTATGTTAAATCCCTCATTCCATGTGAGTGCAAAACCATGTGCCTATGGAGTAAAAATGCAGTGACGGTCAAGTCCGACAAATGGAGAAACGTGTGTAAGTTCTCAAAAAGGTGTAGCTACCTCGCGTGCTATGGATATTTATTTTATTTTTTGCCATGTAACAAGATGTTTATTAACTGCGCCCAAATTTCTGAGCAATTATATATATATATATATAAGAAACCAGCTAACCACCCATGGACAGACAAGAGTCTCAAACTGGGCTAGTCGGTTCACGTACTACGTTCTCTTTCAACATCAGGAAGGTGACCACAACAGAGAGAGAGAGAGAGAAAGACGTACGAGGCTCAAGAAAAACTAATCTTCAATGAATATGAAGGTTCTTAGAGGCCTGGAATAGAAGTACGAAGAATACGAGCACACAAATGTTGAACTCAAGTCCGGCTTTCTGAGACAATTTAATTGCGAGGCCACAGCATAATATTGCATAGTATACGATACTGTAATGCCCATGTTTATGGGAATGGTATAAACACTATAAGCTTCAGATGCCTTGTAAGAATTTGCTTTTAATGGTCTGGTTTTTCTGCGCTGCCCAGAATAGCTAAAGTGGCATGAAAAATTAAAGAGCACTACAGAATCTGCATTGGAGTAATGCGAAAGCACGGATGCTGCTGTTGGTTGCTTCTGTTTGTTTCTATTTACTTTTCATTGCTTCTATTTGCTACTGGTTGCTTCTATTTGCTCCTGATTGTTTCTGTTTGATTCGATATGTTGCTGCTCTTGTTAGTCTCTATACTAAGAACCTTCCTGTTTTACCCATTTTAGTCTTTGGTACTTTCATATAGCGCGCCAATCCCTTCCTATGCCTTTTTTGTCTCTACTTCCGGTTGCGTGACGTCACATGCTCTACGTCAACCTAGTTGACTGACTTAATTACCTATTTTAGTGTTTGACATTCAAATGTGGCGTCAAGCCATTCTCTAATAAGGCCATCATTCGCCTCTACTTTTACATTTTTACCTTTAATTAATTACCTCATTATCTTATTGGCGTAATTATTTTTCGGACACAACATTACATCACCCTCTATCGATTGACACCACTCATTAACCTCTACCACTTCTCAATTACTCACAACTGTTGCGGACACGATTTTGCGGACACGTTCTGCAGACAGAAATCTGGGGACATGCTTTCGGATTAAAATCAATAGGCAGGGTTTTTGAAAATTCTAATGAGGCAGCAGTGAAATACTGTAAAATACATTTTACGGACACATTGATAGAAGTGGTCCAAGCTACCGACGCTTAGCACTATTTTTCTTTTGAAGTTTGACCTGCGCTCACGAGTAATTATGACTTTTCATAGCAAACAAATCGGGAGTGTTTTTGAGAATAAATAGGAGAAAATTACAAGCCTGTTAAGGGAGAATCTGCGTTGTGCAGTTTTACAACAGGAGAAAAAAATATATATACGTTCAGGAACTCTGCAAATTTATACAAAACTTCTGGGTTAGGTATGATTGACGAGACCACGTTCCAGTGACGAAGTGTACGCTGAGTGGTATGCAGATATTGCATCTTGCCACTGAGTCTGATAACACGGGAGCCGACGCACTCGTTGCCGTTGTCATGGGTCGATCGCGCACACGTGCAGTGGCGTTCTCCTTCACCGCCAATAATGTTTACATTTTTTGAAACTCGATCGTGTCCCAATTCGATCTCTGTGTTGTCGAGCCTTTCTGGAAAGGGGGCGGAGGAAAGGGGGGGGGGGGGGTCTTTTTTGCCTCGACTGACTCTTCCGTCTTAAGTCGGCCAAAAAAAAGATTAGATGTATCTCAAGCCTTATCTTAGATGTACCTCAAGAAAAGGTAGGCTTCCGCCAACGGCGGAAGCCTACCTTTTCTCTCCTATCATTTGCCTCTCATCGTTTGCAGCCAGTTGCGGTCATTCACGTCGTCGTTTGACATATTGGCCGTTTCGAAGTCATAGAGTCATGCCTAGTTATTGTAGTCATTACCACTCATAGCTAAGCATTTTTATTTATTTCCAATCAGTTTCAGTCATTACAAGTCGTCGTTTGAAATATTGGTCGTTTCGTAGTCATTACCAGTCATGATGAGTCATGCCTAGTCATTTTAATCATTTACAAAAAGTTGCGGTCATTTCAAATCGTCGCTTGACATATTGGTCGTTTCGTAGTCATGACGAGGCATGCCTAGTCGTTGTATAGTCATTACCACTCATAGCTAAGCATTTTACTAATTTCCAATCAGTTGCGGTAATTTATAAGTAGTCGTTTGACATATTGGTCATTTCGTAGTCATTAGCAATCATTATGAGTCATGCCTAGCCATTGTAGTCATTACCACTCATCGCTAGCCATTTTTACTCATTTCTAATCAATTGGACTCAATACAAGTCGTAGTTTGAAATATTGCTCATTACAAGTCATTACAGTCATTATTAATCATCATTATTAGTCAATAACTCTATTGATGTCTATAATTTTTATTTATTACCTATCACCATCAATAGTTTTCATTCTTAATCTCCCTCCTCATACGTACGTCCGCTATTTGCGAGTGACACATTAGCGTACAGATGCGACGCACATGCAGATCACGCACACAGCTCCCGCGCGCTAATTTTCGCTCAATGAGCCTAGAAAGGCTTCCGCCTGAAAATCCCACTTCCAAGTATATAGGAAGCAATGAATGTTCAGAGTTGTCATCTTCAATGTTATACAGTAGAACAGCACTTGAACGAACGTCACTTAAACGAAGTATACAGTTGTACGAACTTTATTAAATCCCCCCAGCGAAGCTCCATTGAACGCTATGCAAACGCCCTTCATTTTAATGAAACTCGGTTACTGCCCATTTCAATTCTACGAAAGTTTTTCACGGCGTCATTCTGTGCCTCCTACGTCCTGCCAATAAGCACAACCCACACTTTTTGTTGCATATGTTTACGTTGAGAACTACGCTTCATTACCCCGTGACAAAAAAAAAAAAAAAAAAAAAAAAAGGAAAACAAAAAGAAAAAAAAAAGGCTCGTAGCTTTGAACTGAATTGGCTATCTAAACAAGCTTGTAGCGAGCCGAATCCATAACTGTCTTTGCATGCTTAATTGGCTCCACAGTCATAGCCAGCAATAGCCAGAGCTTAAGCCCTGCCAGTTCTTTTAGTTGCAAAAGGTGTACGGTGCATGCTGGTTAACCATGATCTGCTGAAGCAATGATCTGCTTGGAGAAAGTGAAGGCCTTTGCTCTCCAACAGACCGTTGTGCCAGAAAAGGTTCACGGGAGCTTGCACACAGTGACTGAGTTCAAGACCACTGTAGTCCTAAGTTCAAATGTGCTGCAAAAGACTACTACATTCTCCGTTCGCAAATGAGCGCAGAGACAAATAAATTGGTTGAGATATGATGTTTCTTGGAGCTAATGAAAACAAGCTAACGAGCTTTCACGCTCTTATTTCAGTTCAGCGAACTTTCAGTTAAAAAACTTTTTCCTAACGGCCTATGAAGTTCGTTCAAGTGAACTTTCACTCGAATGAAGGCATGTACCAAACTTCGTGTCTTGCCCCTGTAGCGTCTACGTCACTCGCACTTCCAGTGATATGAACGTCTGGTCGAAAGAGCACTATAACGTAACCACTCTTTCACTAACTGTATTGCATAACATATGCTTGAAAACGACCAAGTGTACATTTTGCTTTCCTGTTTCAGCGGTCAAGAACGACCTCAGCAGGAAGCTGTAAAATGCAAATAAAAGAGGTTGAACATGGACGAAACCAACCAAAGAGACGTTTTTCTTTTTTTTTTTTACCTGTCCTGCTCCTTCTGCGCCCTCTTAGCCGCTAGCAGGAGTGTGAAGGTTATATCTCGCTCGAGCCGTTGATTCCCCGGGCTTTCTTTCATCCTGTGGCGCCGTGGGAAGTTGACAACGGTGTTTAGCTGCAGCATCAGTAACCAGTCCTTGCGTTCGATACCGACCTCGGCGGCATCATCCCGGTGGAAGTGAGTTGCGGAAACGCCAAATTAATCTTCGGCTCTCGACTAGACGTACCTGATAGTTCAGCGTTGGCTTGACAAAGGAAAACCCGTTAACCACTAACCTTCAGGCGCTTTCACGCCGATCCGTGACGGCACAATGACTATTATACAAGCTATTTGCGATGGCCACGCCTCAACCCGCTAACTACATCTTCGTGCGCAGTCATGCGATAACCATTTCGAGGATTCCTATAGCTGGATTCGCCCTTTGGAAGTAAAAAGACGCAGTATTTCGACACATCACTGCCGAAACCTTCAACCGCGGCCACTGCCTCTCGGACTGCTGCCGCGCAACACTGCGCACAGCGCATGCGCGGTCGTTAGGCAAACCACGCATGCACGCTTTTTATCGTGCGATAAGGTCGCCCACCGTACCGCCGCGACCTTCGCATGCAGCGAATCGTGCGGACAGGCGAAGTGCTTGCCTCACTCGGCATTGTATGCAGTGGGCGCCGTTTTAGCGTTCTCCGGAACGCGCGCGGCGCGGGCCCGCGGCATCGCCGCTTCCCGTCTCCAGGCGGACGGCGCGCCGGCGCCCATAATCGTGAACGTTCCGTTTGCAGAGCGCAAACTGTGGGCCTAGCCAACTATTCTCGCATAACAGCCGTCCCATTTAAAGACACGCGAGCTTTGTGAGAATTTGTTTCCTCCATTATCTAATCTCCAAGGCTTAGGAAATGAGAAGGTATACGCTCAAGATATGTGTTCAGGTCGTTGCAGCAGTGCATGAATGTGTCGAAAAAAAAAAACGCTGACTTGTCGGTCCTACGTGATGGACCAAAACGCACGTCCTGACGACGCCAGCTCTGCGACTGCAAGGCAGTTACGGCGACGCTGAGTGAAAGATTCGAGTCGTCGGGGGCGCTTTATTGAGTTGCCCGCCCTGGCATGCCGACGCCGTTGCCCTTTGTCGGCAGGATTATCACCACGGAGAAAGACCGTCAAGAAGCCGTGGCCTATTTACAGTATTTTTTGCAGCCAGGATTTTCACGTGATTCACGGCGCAGGTTTCTCATAAATTTTGCTCTCGGGTCCCTTATGAATTAGCAGGCAAGGTACTTTGCATCTTGTTATGCTGCGTCATCTGCGCGGTCAAAGAGGTGTCGTACGCGCGCTTCCAGTGTATGGACGCCATTTATGAATTGCGCAAAATCGTGTTTTGTGTTGCTCCACTGAATAAGTGAACTAAAACAAGTTTCGTGAACTGTGCCCCGGGGAACAGGATGCCGAGCAGAACTGCGCCGTGTGTCCATAAGAAAGGCAACGTAATAAAATTGCAGGCAGAAACGTCCACGTGCCTAAAATCGACATTTGGTTGGTTTGGTTCGTTTGTGGGGTTTAACGTCCCAGAGCGACTTAGATGAGAGACGCCGTAGTGGAGGACTCCGGAAATTTCGACCACCTGGGGTTCTAACGTGCGCTGACATCGCACAGCACACGGGCGCCTTGCTTTTCGCCTCCATAGAAAAGCAACCGCCGAGGCAGGGATTCGATCCCGCGTCCTTAGGCACAGTGGTCGAGCGCCGTACGTAACCACTGCGCCACCCCGGAGGGGCGACATTTAACTCAAGCATTGACGATACTAAAGGACGTAGCAAAGTTTTGTCTTCAACAGCAGAAGTGAATCGTGGGCAGCTGCTTCGGCAGCTCAGGTGATCGCAAGCATGTGACTCGCAAATTAGTACCGCAATCATTCTCAGTAAGTGTGGTAATGTTATAAGCACTGACATAATACCTCAATAGCTATCCTTGCGCAGCCCAAAGTAGCAAACATTTTATTAAAAGTAATAAAATTAACTATATGAATGCATGCGAGTGCGTCTCCCTATGTGCTGGGCGTGCGTGCGTGAGCTAGGAAGCTATCGATCAGATATGATATGCTGCGTGACCGTTCTAGCTGCAGTGCTAATCACTCCACTCTTAGTATGCAGCGGTTAACACGGTTAACGCGGCACTTTACGGGGATTCAACTGCGAGTTTTCTCTCTCTATCTCGCTCTCTCTCTCGAATTTACGCTTCGCAGTGAGCAACGTAATGTGCTTGGAATCGACTAAGAGTCCACACAGATTCAAGCGGGGGGTTAAAGGGCAACTTTTCCAGTGCCCTCTAACCCCCCACACGCAGGAACTGGCTTACGCCAGCTGCGTGTGATTCACTAGGAGACTGCTATAAGTGCTAAATTACACGATTGTGTGTACGTCCGGCTGTTGAAGATAAAACAAAGTATACACTCTGCTGTCGCTGGCATTGCCTCATGATCAGCAGTGTTTCATTTCAACCGTCCAAGAGATCACTTCATGAATACCAATGCCCTTTGACCCTGTGGTGTAAGAGGATAAACATCCCTCTTGCGTAAATAAAGTGGACAAAGTCATTCCCAAGTTGCAGAGTATGGTCGAATTTTCTGCTCTTCAGTTTTAAAGCGTCTGCACGAAACAATCTCTGAGCTTCGGCGATTGTATGCGAAAGGCGTCTCATTACCGCCATCTTCAATTTTTCGTGGCTAAGAGAGAGAAATGAAGTGGGGCAGAAAGCAGCTAGTGGTACCATATTTGTGGCGAGTAATATAAGCGAGCCTGGAGACAAATTCATTCGATGGACTCCAACTTACACAGTGTCTACCAATCAAGTGTTGAGCGTTGAACGGTTCTTATTATTACCTCAATAAAAAAAAAAAAAAAAACGTTCGTTACTCAAGCGTAGACGACTGATTCGATCGACACCACGTAGCTTCTAGCCGCACTCTCACATGATGAGTCTGACGCTTTCGCCTGTTAAAACCTTAACTTTGGAATAACGTGTCACTCAAGATTTTCTCTTTCCATACGTAAAAAAAAAAAAAAAAAAAAAAAGGAGAAGAAGAAGGAAAATAAGATTGGTGTATCAACGGGTGACCTCGATAAGTCGAAGCTGCCTCTGTTCCTCATCTGTGATGTAACAGCATGCTCGTGATTCTCCGCGCATTCAGGGTGGGAGTGGCAGACCAGCACAAAACGCGAGATTATGTTGCGTCCCGGCTGCCATTTAGCTACAAAGAGAAAAAAAAAAAAGCGAGATAGAAATAAAGACGCAAAACGTAGAGAAAGTCCATCGGCGCATACACAACGTGTTGTCGTGGCCATCGAAGATTAGTGATCCTTCGCGGCTGTTTGACGCGGTCACGGTGCAGCGCGCAGAGTGGGCCTCGGGAGTGCGGGCGCGGCCTCGCCACCGCAGCCTCGGCGCGCTGAGCTCGAAGCGCTCGACGCGAGCGCGCGCTTTTTTTTCCTGCGCTACAACGTCGCCGTCGCCCCTCTCGCTTGCAGCCCACGCGTCTGTAAGCTCTAGTACCAGGCGCGCCTCCGCATAACGTGTTTCTTCTTTGCTCTTGAGTGCACGGCCACACACCGTCGCTGGCGCTTTCTCCGAGTCCCTTTCCTTCGCCTTTGCGATGACGATACCGGGAGCGAACGAGTTTAACGAATGCAGCGGTCGAGCTGTATGGACGCCCACGCCGTCTTGCATCTGGGACAGGAACTCGAGTCGCCGCACGAAGATGCCGGTGAATTCACGCCGATGGTATTGCCTGCCCCGTAGCGAACGCGTCCGCATTCCAGTCGCGGCTATGCGAAGAACTTCGTTTCGATCATCTGGAAAGACAAACTAAAGTAACGGAGAAAAAGAAAGAGGATGGAGGGGGGATTCTGTGGCTGGCCGCTGGGGACATTTGGCATGTCCGGACCTCATGAAGAAGGTGGTGGTGGTGGTGGTAGAGATAGTGGTGGGGGTAAACAACTATTTACTATAATGTACGAAGAGGTTTTTGAACCCCGGCTCTATTGGCCCAGGACCTCACATATCTATCCAGGTGGAGCCCCAATTCCGGAGCCCCAATGGCGTCTAACGCCACTCGCTCCCTGGCGACCAAGGTTCGTTGGGACCTTAGTCGTCTTGGTTCATGGACTTTGGTTCATGGACTTTGGTTCATGGACTTTGGTTCATGGCAGCTGACCAGCGCTGCCAGGTGGATGAGAGATGAATGATTGGGAAGGGTATGCACGGAAGCAACAAAAGCGGCAATGTCTTTCCACGGATTGCCCTCGGTTATCCGAACGAAAGCATTGCTAAGCTTCAGTGCATTACGCATGACGGGAAAACTTGACGCACGTTTAAGAGGTTGTATGAGAGCACTCACAGTGCTTGCGCAGTATGAATCAGCGCATAAAAACAAAAAAAAAACAAAAAAGGATGGTGGCGGAGAGATACGGTAAAGCGCGTACTCTTTCAATACATGCGAGTGGATTAATTAAGCTGGATCGACCGTGTTGAAAATGATATCTTTCTTTCAGTGTACGTATGTCGGCGTATGTACGCAAAGGTGCAGTCCGGGACAATGTAATTTCACCACTACTACCCCGAGAACATTTAACTCTGTCAGATAGTGTTTTTTTTTTTTTTTTCTGCATCGGTGCCGTTAGATTGCCTACAGAGTCTGAGTAGCGTTTCAAACCCTCGTTCATGATATAATTGTTGGACACGGAGCAGCTTGTCAAACTGATATGATACCCGCTTGCTCCTTATATGCTAGGCCTCTATGGTTTAAGGAGAAGATATGGGATTAAACGTGCGTTTCACAACCGCGTGATTCCAGCGTCAACGTTGGCCCCGAAACATTTGGCGCACTTTGCATACAACAGAGCTTATGATTATTTTATGTCATACAAAAGCAGCAGCAATAAGTCGTAATGGCCCGCACCGCACGGCCGTGCACACTCGTTGCATAGCAGTTGGAAGTTCCATTAAATGACACTAGCAGAAACTTGCCTTGCATCTCAACTGACTTCTCTACGGCACATGCATGACGGTATCTTCACATCACTCGTCTTCCGTTTTTTTTTTTTTTTTCTTTGCGAAGCATGCGTCAGGTCAAGAAGTTTTCGAAGCTAATTATAGGCTGAGACGGTTGCGTTATGCTGAGGCTAAGAAGGCTGCGTTATGCATACACAGGGAGATTTGGCACGTTATAAAAGCCCTGCTAGCTAAAAAATTGTCAGCAATGAAGAAACGCAGTATCTTTGTGCCCTGAAAACTGGAGACGAAATGCGAACTGTATCCCACTTGCAAAACATAAGCACGTGTAGTTGTTACTGCGTGTCCACCGTTGTGACAGCCGATACGTCAGAAATGAAATTGAAAATAGAGGGTTTTAGCAGTGTGGAGACTTGCTAACGTATACGTACTCGGTTTACTGGACCCCTTCTACACAGGCGCAGTGGTCGCGATTGCACCCACCGCTGGCAATGCGCGTCGCCAGCAAGCTAAATCTCTCTAGTAGAGGTTTTTAGCATAGCGGGAGCGTAATATAGCATAGACGTATACCGGTTTGCCGCATCCTTTACACGTACGCGCGGTGGTAATGTGGGGTACGGTGGGGCAACTGCGCGTGCGTTGGAGACTGGCCGTCACCCGGTATACGTTTACGCTATAGTACGTTTCCGCTGCGCTAGAAGCCTCTAACGTTGACCGCACTACGCCCAACGGCAGTGTTCGCTTTATCACGGGTCCCAATGACGGTGTTTCTTTCATCTAACGGCTTTTGGAAACGGAGAGTAATTCCACATGGGCAGAACACTCAAATGCGCGGAACTGTGTTTTCGTAGCCACTGCTTGGTTTCCAAGCTCCATTTCGCTTCATGTCAGCAAATCAGGTGAAAGAACAGCTGAGGTGCCTCATGTTATGCCAGAGTGGTACTCAAAGCGCCAACCTGCGAGTCGTGTAGTTGTAGTGCATAGTTGGCGAAAGTGGTGAAAGCCTGAACATTACACTACTGTCTTCATGCCGATAATTTAGCTCATTTGGCACATCTCATCAGCAGCCACAGCTCCTTTACTGGTGCAATGCGTAGCGAGGCAGTGAATGAGAGCTAAATACCCCTTGTGATATTTTGTGCATTAATAATTGCATGCGATGCCTACGCAATCCCAACACCACTAGTAGAGACTGAAGTGAAGCTACCATGCAGGGGTCAATAATCACGCAGCGAAACGTTCTTGGTTCTAGACCTCCATGTTGGCTCCGAATATCGCGCGTTTCTATGCACCTGTGCAAGTGCTCACTAGCTGCGACCGATGCCAGGGAAACGTCGAAGACGTTCGCGCACACTTAAAAGACCTCGAAATCGTTTTCCATCCAGTTTAAGCTGACGCACGGAGAAGGATGAACGTTATGCGTCCCGTCGGCGAACGGTCGACCAAGAAAGGCTCGATCCGTTAGCGACGTATGGCGTCACATTCGTTGGAAGAGTGCCTTTAACAGCTCGCGCGCATCCCACCCACTCTCTCCCTAACTCTTTCTCTCTCTCTCTCTCTCTCTCTCTCTTGGCGTTTGGCGCACTCGCGCCCACATAGCGGGACTCCCGATGCCGCCGTCTCATCTCATCGTCAGTTTCAATGCGTCTTCCTCCACCTGGTTGTTCTTACATCGGCACTCGACTCCTTTTCCTTCCTCGTTTATTCATTCTATACACGTATGTATACTTTCTTTTCCAGTCCCCTCCGAACGTATCCTCATCGCCTTTCTCTCTCTCTCATTCCCTTCATTGCATTACGCAAGAACGACATGCCGGCGCAAACGCGTGTCGGCGAATCGAGTGGACGAAGCGTCCTTGGAGGCTCCGCGGAGATGGTCGCTCGTTTGCCGATGTGCCATGTGTGCGTGTTGTCGGAGAGAAAGTCTCGCATAACGGTGCACGCACGGCGCTGCCGTCGAACGCTTTCGCAAATCGAGCTGGCATGAGCTGCCGCCCCACCCTTTCCTACGCATCGCATAGCAGTCAGCTGTGTGTGTCTTCTGTGATCCAGCCAGCGGATACGGTTTACCTGAGGACGTTACAAGCGCGTCGTCTGTAGGCTGACGGACCTTCCAGAGGGAAAGTGTTTGCGCGACTCGCATGCTGGTGCTTGTTTTTGCCATCGTGGAATAACGAGGGTATTTTATTAGTTCAGGTTCGCGGTCCGGTTTAGCGCGGTTGGATGGGAGAGTTTAAGCGCTTGTGTGCGTCAAGGTTGAATTTGATTAAATGTGCAGAGCACTGCATTTTGTGGGCATATTCCATTACTGAAGATTTACTGCAAATTACTGGACAGTGTTTACAGATTCTGAAGTAGCCCTTCAAGGCCTGCAAGCAGCTCTACGCCGCGGGTCACATGAACAACTCGTTGGAGAGATCCGCCAGCTGTACCACGACGCAGTATTGAAAGGTCATAATAATATTTTTTTCAGTGGCTGCCAGGACACTGCGGCATCAGGGGAAACCACCAGGCGGACGAGGCTGCCCGTTCTGCCCACAGCGATGGCAGTTAAAATACCCATATCGAGGGTTGATGCCGCATGTGCCCTGCGCCGTCTGGCCCTGGAGATCCCAATTTCAGGGAATACGGGGGAGTTTAGCAATCGCCGCCTCAGGGCACTGGATTCTGAACTGTGCCTCCGCCTTCCCCATCAGATTGCTCGTCGAGAAGTAACGTTGCTGTGCCGTTTATGGCTCGGTGTTGCGTTCACCAACAAGTATGCTTTCAGGATTTGAACGGCCGATAGCACTGCCTGTGAAAATTGTGGCTGTGAAGAGACAATCGAACATCTCTTATGTGAATGCCCTGCATTTGTGAGTGAAAGACATAAGCTGCGTTGTGCGCTGGACCGCCTCGATCCTCGTCCTTTAACGGCGGATCAGATCCTTGGTCCGCGGCCATGGCAGTCTATCACCTTTAAGGCATACAGGGCACTGTTTAGTTTTCTAACAGCCACCGGCTTGTGTCACAAACTCTGACTGTGCTCCACGTCCCTTTTCTCTTCCCCTCTTTAATCCCCTTATCCCTTTTCCCCAGAGTAAGGTTGCCAACCGGAGGCCTTTCTGGTTACCCTGCCTTCCATCCTCATCCCTATCTATCTACTGCAAATTACGTTGTGCGAATAACAATACTTTTATTTCCGAATCGAATCTAATGCGAATAATATACTTCAAACATTGAATCGAATGCGAACAATGTAGATTGCCTACCTAATCGGATACGAATCGAACAGTGACAGTGCCGACCGCATTGAATGAAATTTGTATGAGCGATATACGTACTTAAAGCTGCAACGTGCTTGAAGAATAGTCCTTTTATTTTATTTTAATTTTATCTTTCTGAGCATCGGGAGTCATTTTCTCTTTCCTGGCAAAACCACTAGGATTAGTTTCACTGTGTTTTAACCGAGCACTGTGCAGAGACAGAATACAGACAGACCTTGTCATTACATTTCTGCGTATGCCAGCTTTAAAGAAAGCAAGCGTGTTTTATTGCTGACGCCTCCACTGTGCTCGGTCGAATGAGCTCAGTCCTGTCAAGCGTCTCACCATCCGAAGCCTTCGCACTCGGACAGGACTCCAAGAATGATCAGCGTGCTAGGGGAGGTAATTCGAGCCAACTCGACGCTGTCGAATGCAAGTTTCAAAACTGGCACGTTCCCTGTTGTGGCCAGCATCGTACGTGCCCACCAAGAAGCAATCTCTTTATTGTCTGTCCAGTTACTGATTTTTTTGCCTCTCTAATTTCACCAACTCGTTCCGTGCACGTGTAGCCAACCAAGGTGCTGTCATTTATCACCATCCCAAATTCGCTCGGTAGCCAGCTGCAAAATTTGACGCACCTTTGGACGGTCGTTGTTTTTCTCCTTCTTGTTCTTTTACGAAAACCTCCCGAACGCTCTCCTCTATCTCATCTCTCTCAGCAATTACACCCCGGAGTGCACTGGCTACTCGTGCAGTGTGAAGGAGCGTGTTCCATTGTGATTCATCCACTTCGGCTGGCTGGAACAGGTTGCTAGCAGCGCCGGTGTTCCGATGCCGGTTGGCGTCGAATTCGTGTTGCACGCGTGGAAAGGCGGCGTGAATCCGGATTCCCGGCGCCTTTTTCCTCTGGCCGCCGCCACCGCGATGGCCAGATTGCGCGCGACCTCGTTCGTTGTGGTCGTCGTCGTCGCGCTCCGCTCGGTGCGCTTCCTCCTCCTCTTCCTCGGATCCCCTCAAGCGAAGCACCGCAGTGCACCCTTCGCTGCCCTCCCCCACCTCTCCTTCGCCCCGATCAATCAGAGCGCGCAGGGCGCCATTCGATTCGCACGCCGGAGCAACTCTTGGCCAGCGAAAAACCACTTTGTCGAAGAAGGGTGAGCAGCAAAAAGGAGCGGAGAACGCCCGGCAAACCTGCTGGTCCGACGAGTCATTACGACTTTCTTACACGCGCGAAGAAAGGGGTAATCCATCAGACGCTCTGTCAGAATATATATATATTTTTTTTTAGCTGTAGGTTGCTCGCGAACTAAGAACATCGGACGTAGTGTGCTTGTATTCCTTGGTCATATATGCATTTTCTGCTGGTTAGTAATCGTTTCCTGAACGCTTAGCTTCTTTTCTTTGTTGTTCAATTTAACAAGAACAATACATTGTCTTATCCGGCATATCCCTTACAGACACGAGTGCGTATTTCGAGCCTCGCGTGACTTGCGCTCGTGCATTCTCGCCCTTATCTGCGCTGATGAGCTGTTGTTCGTTTACCGTGCAGATTACGGCGCGTTAGGAAGTTGCACAGGGGCTGTTGTGAATAAAATTAATGTCGTGTATTTATTGTTTACTCAAAATATACGTGTTTCCAAAATGTTTTTTTTTTTTTTTAGTCTCTCGGAGAGGCCAACTATGGCTGCTACCTCAGCCCACACATTTTTCTTTTTTTTTTTTTTTTCATTGAGCTACCCCGTTTCCACTTGTAAATCGTTCATGACCGAGTGCAGTGCACATGTGTGGAAGGTGATAATCTCGCAACAGCAACTAACCAACTCGTACCGAAGCTTTCTCTTTTACCAGAACACTTCTCTCCGAATACAACCATTCCACAGAAGAAAGTGTATAGAGCAGTCGGACCGCTACTATACAGGCATGAAGCAGAGTGATTGAGCATTATAGCCAAGCGGGCGAGTTGGTGAAACATATTGAATGGAAAACAGCGCCACAGACAAACAAACACCGAAGCAGAAAGCAACAGGACGAGCGCTACACTCTTCCTGTTGTTCTCTGCTTCGGTGTTTGTCTGTTGCGTCGAATTTTTCATTCAATATGATTGAGCACGTCTCGGGAGCTTCTTGGTTATCTAATGCTGCAATTGCCCTGCCCGAATTACATCAACAGCTACAAGAAGTCAAGCGCCATTACAAAGAGACCCATTTTCAACTACTGCCGAAACGTAATCCACTCCGTGTGCTGCCGCTGAACAATTTGTTCTGTTTGCGTAGCGCTGCCCTCTCAGCGCTTTGAAAGCGACAGTGACAGATTAATTGCACTGCATGTGAACACAACAAAAAACGGCTACGAAGTAACTAACTTTTCGGTAGAATGTTTTCCAGTGTTTGCCAAATATATAAGTCAGCTTAGCCCGGAAGGTCACAAAGGTTCGTATATTGTATATAGTGTATATTGTATATGTTGTATTGTATGGCGTATATTGTATATATTGTAAGTAGCACGAAGGCGCTCGTTTCGAGATGCTCTAGGACGTACATGATTCGCTCAAGCGAAGCAAAGAAAGATTCAGAGCAAATTTTACATGCATCATCCGGTTTGTCAAGAATGCAAGTGAAAATGGCACAGCATGAAACATCCGCTGGGATTCTGGGCATTCATAGCTTCAGCGCCGCCTTATTATCGTCATCTTGTACTTCAAGCAAAAGGAAGGTTGCGCTTAAAAATTAGCTTCCAAGGTCTGTGAAAACATCTTTACTTGCATCTTGAAGTGCTCAAGGTATGGTCGCGACTCACTTCACGAAGATTAATACCGCTTAACAAAAACGCAAAGTCCTCAACTCCTAAATTTACCTGCCAATCTCTATAAGTATTTAGATGCAGCGTACTCGCATTTTCAGAAGCATTGATCACGATGCATTATGTCAGTCATCATCAGCAACAGCATGAGCCTGAATACGCCCACTGCATGTCAAAGGCCTCTCCCATACTCCTACAATTAACCAGGTCTCCCCCCCCCCCCTTCCCCCCCTCTTTCCTCTCTACCGCAGACACCTTTCTTCACGTTTACCTTCTCTTGGATTCCAATTTGCTACCCTTAGCTAGTCGCACAACATGTTCTGCACATGCCCCTTTTTTCTTGATTTCGAATAGATGTCATTACTCGCGTTTCTTTCCTTGCCCGGCAGTCTAGCTGCTTTCTTCCTGTCTGAAAGTTGCACGCGTCGTTTTCCTTTCCGTAGCTTGCTGCTTTGTCGTCCATTTAAGCTGAACCGGAGTCTTTCAATACTAAAAGCGGCACTGAATGTTTAACCCTTTTCGTTAGCCTCCACGTTTCCGCCCCAGAGGTTCTCGCAGTTAGCTGTTACATACTTTTCTCTTGAGGGATAGTGGTAAGCTGCCATTCACCGTTTGTACCTGCCGGACGTACACCACCCCATTATGATTCTTGTAGTTCGTTCACTGTCATCGTTCAGACCTGCAGTCACTATACCAGCATTAAGTGCAGACGTATTCCTTTACAATGCTTTGCGCATCTTAGTTTTTTTTTTTTTTTTTTTTTTTTTTACCCGCCATTTCGATTGCCTTGATTAGGTCGGTGTTAATGCATTATGTACAGTCTTTGTCAAAAGTATACGGCCCAGGGGTTTTTCTTCTAAGCCCCGTAACGGGGCTCGTACCCCAACTCTGTCGTTCCAAATGTCATAGGTGACAAAACTCGTCCTTATTCTGCTCTAGCTTACTTTCATATTCCAGTATTGCTACCAGGAGCCGCGTTACAGGGCTTAGAAGCGAAACCCTTGGACCGTATATTTTTGACAAAGACTGTGCATTTCTGCAAAACACAAATCGCAATCGCAAGTCGCCACCAGCTCGTTGCACGTCATAATCATAGCACACATTGCGTCGGTAACTTCGGAACGTGTGTATGTGTGTATGTGTGTGTGTGTGGGGGGGGGGGGGAGGCTTGATCAAGTGCAAGCTGCTGCGAGGTGTAGATTGCGTTTGTCTCAACCGCCAGATAGTGAATGCGTATTTGTTTTTCGTTTTCTTTGCGGCAACACGCCCCGCGGACTTTTCGCTACGGATGGAATCTGGGGCAAGTGCCCCAAAGCAATATAAAGGCCAAGACACAATCGTAGGACAGATTACTGGAGAGATGCTACCCTCACCTTGTCGGCTGCCTGCATTGGTAGATTTCTTTTCACTCGTCTGACTGCTAAGAGTAGGTGTTCTGCCTCGGAAATAGTACTTTTCGAAGGGAATCCCGCGTCCTACAGGCTTCAATCTTCTGCAGTTGGAATCCTCTGTGAAGTCCAGAGCAGTATTATAGGCTACCGTCAGGAAATTGGTGACGGGCAGGAATGTTGCCCGATCTGTCCAGGCCCGGGTATGCAGTCGTGCCTTCGGTCTCGCGCCTGTCTGAAGCCCCAGATAAGCATCGCACGGAACCCGGCCGGAGGCGAGATCACCTCACGAGGGCAGCAAGTGCACATTTCATCCAGTACCCCACATTTTGAGTAACACGGGCGAGCCGCTTAATTTCAGCTGGCTCTAGAAACGTCCCTTCTGTAGTCGCGGCGGTAGGAGGACGACCTCTCACCGAATGTATTCGATGTCGTCGACACTACAGTAGCAGGTTGGGGTGGCAATTACGACGCGCGAAATAATTCCTTGCCGATGCTAGAGAAAATACGACGCGAAGCGAAAGTGGGCAGCGCCAGTCACACGGCTTTACTGCTCAGCGGCCGCAGTGACTGCGGCATAATCGCTTTCAGAGGGGAACAGGTGCAAGACGTGACTCGTGACGGAGGCCGGACCGAGACGAGCAAGAGTGAGCGAGGCGGGATGCTTTGAGGCGAGTGACGGACGTGCGCGCGCCTCCATGCACGAAGCTCAGCGCAGCAGCCCTCCGAATCAAGATGGCGATATCGCCAACGACCGCGGAACGCGGGAGAGCTCAGCGTTGGACAGCGCGTGAACTGCCCGCCCTCCCTTCAGCTGTGTTCCGTTCATTTCCTTCCATGATGGGCTCGCGCAAAGAGAGTGCAGCGGCGGCGAACTGGAGGACGCGTGTGGCGAGTCTCGATTGGAGGGGTCGAGGAATGCGGCACCTCTGAGCTGGAAAGGAGGCTGGGCGCCTGTGGGGCAGATCAGATCGTGAAGAAGAGTTTTAGTCGCGTGTACTCGTGTAAAATTATTGGGTGAGGAGTCGCTACGTGTGCGCATGCGGTGCGCACCAGTGTTGTTCCGGAGGAATTTGTGTGCTTATAAGCGCGAAGCTGTTCTGTCGAAGGTTTGATTGGAAGCACGTTTTGAAAGCGAAGGTGGTCGAGTTTGTGCAACGGGTCACGCAGCGGCGCGGCAGTTTCACATTTGAGGAAGTATGCATTGCAGCATTGGTGGGTTTCCTCTCCAGACTGCTCCAGTGTCTGCGCTACAGAGTTCACGTCGATATCACTCTTAAGTCCAAGATAACAGGAGTAGCAATAAAGGCTGGCCATCTATCAGTTCAGTTCAGGCGTTCAGTCGTGTCCGACTCTTCGTGACCCTATGGACCATGTCACGTCACGCTTTCCGGTCTCTCACTATCTTCTTAACATCACATAGCTTCATCTGCAATGCCTCGAGAATGCCATCTAACCATCGCGTTCGCTGCCTACCCCTTCTCCGGCGACCCTCAACCTTTCCCAACATCAAATCTTTCTCCAGCGACTCCTCTCTTCTCATCAGATGACCAAAGTAGCTGAGCTTTAACTTTAGAATTTGACCCTCCAATGAGCAGTCAGGGTTTATGGTGGACAATATCGACTGATTTGATCTTCTCGCAGTCCAAGGAACTCTTAAGAGTCTTCGCCAGCACCACAATTCAAACGCGTCAATTCTTCGGCGGTCAGCCTTTTTCACAGTCCAACTCTCGCATCCATACATCACAACTGGAAAGACCATAGCACGGGTTATACAGATCTTGGTTGGCAGACTAATGTATCTGCTCTTTACTAGGCGGTCAAGGCTAACCATTGCTCTCTTTCCCAGAAGCAGGCGTCTCCTAATTTCATGGCTGCAGTCTCCTTCCGAGGTAATCTTGGCGCCCAAGAACAGAAAATCTGTCACAGCTTCCACTTCTTTTCCATTGATGCTCCAGAACTTGATAGGGCAAGACGCCATGATCTTCGTCTTTTTAATGTTCAGTTTAAGCCCAAACTTCTCACTCTCTTCTTGTACGCGCATCAGAAGTCTCTTGAGATCCAATTCACTTTCTGCCATTAAAGTGGTATCATCCGCATATCTAAGGTTGTTGATACGTTTTCCAGCGATCTTCACTCCAGCTGAAGACTCGTCCAGACCGGCCTTCCTCATGATGCACTCTGCATATAGGTTAAATAGGCAGGGCGACAGTATGCAGCCTTGCCTCACCCCTTTCTCAATCGGAAACCAATCAGTAAGACCATGCCCAGTTCTGACTGCGGCCTCTTGCCCTTCATAAAGGTTCCTGAGGAGACAGATGAGGTGAATTGGAACTCCCATCTCTTGGAGAGCTTGCCACAATCTGCTGTGATCTACGCAGTCAAACGCTTTCGCATAATCAATAAAGCAGAAGTAAATGGGTTTCTGGAACTCTCTTGCTTTTTCCATGATCCAGCGAAGGTTGGCAATTTGGTCTCTAGTTCCTCTGCCCTTGCGAAACCCAGCTTGCACGTCCGGAAGCTCCCGATCCACATACTGCTGCAGCCTACCTTGCAGGATTTTTAACATCACCTTGCTAGCATGCGAAATAAGCGCGATCGTGCGGTAGTTGGAACAATCTTTGGCACTGCCTTTCTTTGGAATGGGGATGTAAACTGACCTCCTCCAATCATGTGGCCACTGCAGGGTTGTCCAAATCTTTTGACATAATGTATGCAGTGTGTTAACAGCGTCGTGGTTGAGGTTTTGAAGCAACTCAGCTGGAATACCATCAATTCCGCTAGCTTTATTCTTAGCAAGGCTGGCTAAGGCCCATTCAACTTCACTCTTCAGGGTGCCCGGCTCGAGATCAGTAATCACAACCGTCCTATGTTGGGTTTGCACATCCGGGTCCTTCTTGTACAGTTCTTCTGTGTATTCCTGCCACCTCTTCTTTATCTCTGAGGCTTCAGTGAGGTCCTTGCCTCGTTTGTCCTTTATCACGCCCAGCTTAGCACAGAAGCTTCCTTTGATATCTTTGATTGTCTTATACAGAGCTCTTGTGTTCCTTAATTGGCTGTTGTCCTCAACTGCTTGACACTGTACGTTCAAGAAGGCATTCTTATCTCTCCTTGCTATTTTCTGAAAATCCGCATTGAGAACCTTGTATCTTTCTCTTTCCCCCATACCTTTTGCCATTCTCCTTTCCTCAGCTATTTGCAAAGCCTCTTCAGATAACCAGTTTGCTTTTTTGCATTTCTTTTGCTTTGGATCACTACCTTAGTAGCAACTTCTTGTATTATATCACGAACATCAGTCCACATCTCTTCGGGCTCTTTGTCTTCTAGATCTAATTCTTGAAATCGATTGCTCACTTCCACAGCATATTCTAATGGAATCTGATCCAGATCATACCTGAAAGGCCTTCTAGTTTTCTGCGTTTTCCTCAATCGAAGCTTAATTTTGGCAACAAGAAGCTGATGATCGGTGCCACAATCGGTCCCAGGCCTTGTTTTTACTGCTTGTATAGCGCTTCTCCATCTCTGCCGGCAAATAATATAATCGATCTGATTCCTGTACAGACCGTCCGGTGAAATCCATGTGTACAGGCGCCTCTCGTGCTGTTGAAAATGAGTATTCGCTATGGTCAGGTTGTTTTCTTGACAGAACTCTACTAGCCTCTGCCCAGCTTCATTTGGCTCACCAAGACCGAACTTGCCTGTAATTCCGGATATTTCTTCACTCCCGACCTTAGCATTCCAGTCTCCTATGAGAAAAACGACGTCTGATGATGGGGTGCGGTCTAAAAGGCATTGTAGGTCCGCATAAAATCTCTCAATGTCAGCTTCTTCAGCAGCAGTGGTCGGTGCATAGACTTGGATAACTGTTATGTTGAAAGGGTGACCTTGGATCCGAAGTGAAATCATTCGGTCGTTTTTGGGGTTGTACCCTAGCACTGCTTTGCCCATTCTTCTGTTTACTATGAGAGCGACCCCATTCCTTCTCTTGGATTCGTGCCCACAATAAAGGACATAATGGTCGCCGGAGTTAAATTCTCCCATTCCGGTCCACTTGAGCTCGCTGATACCCAAGATATCAATGTTCAATCTGTCAATTTCTCGCTTGACGATATCCAGTTTACCTCGCGTCATAGATCTTACATTCCATGTTGCTATGTGATATATCTCCTTGCAACATCGGACTTTCCGGTCGCTTCCCGACACATCCACAACTGAGCGTCCTTTTGGCTTTAGCCCAGCCGCTTCATTCGTCCTGGAGCTACTAGGAATCGCCCTTTGTTCATCCCCAGTAACATGTGGGACGCCTTCCAACCTGGGGGGCTCATTTTCCGGCGCCATATCGATAATGGTATTGTGACTGGCCATAGGGTTTTCTTGGCAGGAAATACAACTAACTACAAGCATAGATACGAAAGCAAAATGGCAGGTCATCGATGTGATAAAGAGGATCTTGCAAGAAGAGGAGGACAAGGACATCGGCAGACAAAACACGTGGACTTCATGGCGAAAGGATAGAGTATTTCTGTATACCCAGAGTTTAGTTTGTTTAGGTAGATTTTTCCTCTTAAGTTTAAGCCTATGCTGCGTCGTAGTTGTCGCAAAATACGGAACATCGCCATATTTTATGAGCCGAAGTCACTAGTGCCTGCCGCACTTCGTAAGCGTCAAGAAATACAATCTTTACCAAGCTCACTTTTTACAGGACCGTATGCGATTTCAAGTGTAACGGTATATATATTTGCTATTCATCAAGTACTACCACAGCGAATTTCAATATGGCGAAATGTCGTCCTGGCAATCGGCTAGAGTTATTGCAGAAATATTCGGGATTTTATAATATGCTAAACATGGGACTAAAAGTGCGGCATTTTGTTCAAAAAATTATTTAGTTGTTGTTTCCGAGTTTGGTCTCTACCGTGCAGTTAAAATATCACATACGCATTTAGAAAGTCTGCACGAACGCGTTTGATTTTTCATTTTTGTTTTAATAGTAAGTGTTTTCTGGGCGCCAAATTTTGTGTTCGAAGAGTGCACCATACACAATCAAAAACTCTGAGACCACTGCAGAGGTCTACATTACAGAAATGCGAAAGCATGTGCTTTGACTGTTCTTAAGTAGCTCCCAGAATCTCATGACTCAGCACTTTTGAGAGTCCCTGACTAGAGACAAGTCTGGGTCCTCACATTGACTTACACAAGTCATGGACTCCATAGCCATGCACATTGGATTTCCAATCTGACTGATTCATGACGAAAATATAATGACTCACTTTTATGACTACCAGTCTCATCTTAATGTGACGTCATATCACGCGTTACATTTCGCTTCCATATTTTCTTCCTCGTTTTGCTTCCACTTTTTGCTTCCACATTTTGCGAGGTGACGTTTTCGCAAACATAGCCAAGTAAGGATTTGTTGTGGCACATTTCACTGCGTGGTTCAAATAAAGGACAGAGTTCAAAAAACACATGTTTGTTAAGTTTCCGATATTCGACTTTTTCCAAAATTTGTTTTTCAGAGAATATTACAATATTCAAATGTCACCTCACCGTTACTGTCAAAAACACACTCCGTTGGTTTTTTATTGCATTCTTAGCAGGCTCTGCGCGAGCCCAGGACGAGATTTAAATGCACGTTTTTGCTGTACACTCGAAGGTTAGACATTCCACAGTTGGGGCAGAATTAAATGTGCTTGTGCAGTGGTGCTTGCACCGACAGCGGCAGCTGCACTCTCGTGCACATGCACACCGCATTTCTGCTAAACCTGAAGGCCGCGATCATGACACGCCTCCGCTTGATAGCTGGCAGCCATTACTCGCAGTATTTTCAGGTGACGTATGTCCGCTTAATAACACGACGTCATTCTTGTGAAACCACGTACTTGCATCATCATGTCGACTGCTAAAATGAAGCCGAATCTGAGACGACATGATCACTGCGCCACGTTTGATGCAAAAATGCTTTAAAGAAGAAAAATATATTTTAAATAGACTTCGAATCTTGTTGAAATAATTCGTATTTGTTTTTTGTTTTTTTTTTTTAACTTCCCTTTTTGCAAGCACTCTGCTGAAAAATGAGCCGTGCTAACGACATCTCTCCGGACAGTCGTGGCTATATATCATGGAGGCTCCGCATATGATGAACACAAGTTCCTTCATAGCACTTAACGAGCCTCGTATTTAGCTCTTTGCAGCCGGCTGTGCTTTGGCACTCATACGGATGCCAGGACACCTAACGGCCCTGCTGCAATAAAGAACCCGCAGCCTGAGTAAAAGGACATCTGAGATAGTATACTTCGACCTCAGTTTAGCAGGACGACCGGTTCCATGCTAGAGCACGCTCAGAGTGTTCATTCACGCATGCGTTGGGTTCCCTATTCATACTTGTGATACAGGGAGATGGGGTATAAGGTTATACGTGATGTGTTTTAAGCGTGTGCGTATTACACGTGGGCTTAGAAATTGCCGCTCTTTTTGGGGGTGAGGGGCAGCTATCGCCAGGGGCTTATTCTTGACCCCGGAGGAAGACTTCTCTTTGCCTTTTTTTTTTTTTTTTTTTTGCATTCTCGACTTCTTGCTTTCAAATACCGAGCTCCCCAGGGGGCTCGCGAGGTTTATCCAGAAATGACCCATTACGCTGCATTCGCGCACGAACCTCGTTAACCCGGTCACAGGCACTCTTTCGACCACCCCCAAGTCCCCTTTGCGGGCCAGGTGACTCGGAAAGTGAACTGCAGCTAATTTGCTGGCGTGGGACGAACTGTACAGGGAGGCGTTCCGAGCAGGCACATATAAGAACTCGCGAACAAGAGGCCAGCGAGGAGGCGAGCAGTAAATCACCGGCTTTACGAGAAGATGTCTCCCAATTAGCGCCTACATGCATGCACCAGCGTTGGTGGGCTCTCCTCAGTTGCATTTCCTCCGGCGTATATTTTTATGCGCACGAAGGGAAAACCCGCCCTATGCCCCGCGCATACATTTCTCGGCACCGCCACTAGCATGCCGGCCGGGTCGTGGCGCAGTCCGAACCTTTTATGCCTCTCACCCCGAGAACCTCCGTAGAGCGCGCGGGCATTCACGTTGCGCACGAACGACCCCTCTCTGACTTCAAACTGTGCAGAGTCGTGAAACCTAAGAGCTGACGTCAGCGGCGCCGAATTCACAAAACATGCAAAATCTCTTGGCTTGTCGACCGGCGCATTTTTGCGCAGAAACTCGGTGACAGTAAAATAAATGCCGTAAAGCGAAGGTGCCAGTTCGGCGTGAACGTTTATGAGCGAACGGCTCGCCTCTGCGATTAGTCTGACGCAAAGTACAAGCGTTCAAAAAAAAAAAAAAATCACATCGTCAGTGCTCGGAACACTGCGCGGAACACCCGCTGCCGCTGGCACCGCTCTGCGGCCATCATTCGTCGTCGGCAGTGATGGGGTTATTGGAATTGGAATGACCGCGTAAGATGGAGCGGCTTCGCTAAGTGCGCTTTGAAGTGGTTGCCTGTCTTGTCTTTCGGAGGCGGTGCCGCCGTTTTTACTCTGCCGCTTTCTTCTCCCTGCTTTCCCCATCTCTCTTCCCCGTTCCTCTGCTGCTGCACACCCTGTCTCTTCATCCACGCTCCGGCCTGTCGGCGTCGTCTTGCTGTTCTACAAGGGTCATTCCTCCGGCAATAACCCTTTCAGGTGTGGCGCGTTGCGCGCGCGCCGAGAACGGCGAACTAGCACTGTCAGTCGAAGGAAAGATGGGTCGCTGAGAGGTTATTACGCGGGCGGGCGCCCGAGCGTTATGTCATTATTCAGCAGCGCGAGAAATTGTGTTGCGGCCCGACGACCCAGACGCGACCGGCGGGACCCGAGTGCTGCCTTTTTGTCTGCGAGCGCCGTGTTAAGTGTGACGATCTGCCCTGGAATGATTGAGAGACACAACAGGCGCTCTGCCGTTGCGCTCGGCTTTCGCACAATTCTCGCGCAGCGTCGTGTCATTCTGTATTCCAGGTGGACGTTTACCTAGTCGATCTGTTGCCCCGCTCTCTTATCGGAGCGCGATCGCAACGCAGCCGCTGGTACGCTAGCACGGGCAGTCATGGGAGGGCACGCAGTATAGGCACTACTGAGGAAAGTCCTTCGCGGTGACTGCAATGCTTAATTGTTATACCTTTTTTTTTTTCAAACTATTTTTGTCACTGCACGACACAATATTACAATGCCGTGGTGTGTACTATATGTTGCATCACCTCGCGTAATGTTGCCTTGCATTGGGCTGTGTATTGTCATGCGATGTCGCATTGCCCTGTCTGTGCAGCAAGCCGACCCGACATGTCCGTCGCCTACTTAAATTTTTGTGCACTTTCGTGTTGTTGTTATTGCGACTGTATGAAGGAGGAAAAGAAAATGCACGGGCCTGCTACTGGCTCTAGCTGAGCCACCTCCGCTGCCTCGTGCGGACAGAGGAGAAAATAGAGAAGAAAGAAAGAAAAAGAGGGAGAGAGAAAGACGCGCGTTGCAACAGCTGTCGTCCGCCACCGAAGCAGTGGCGATTGCAATGACGGCCTACAACAGGTACAACCACCGGTGGCAGGCGAGCCCCCGTCGCAAATGGCGGGGACCTACCATTCCCAGCCCCATAGGGCCAGGAGCAGCCAACCTCCTCTTCCACTTTCTTGTTCATTCTCTCACTGGCACAAAATGATAAGAGGCACGCCAAAATCACGGAGGATGTATCGCATTTTAGTCGCTGCGTAAACAACCTTTCGTGTGCTATTTCTTGAACATCTCCACTACTTCAGGTGTCATTTCTTAGATGTCACCCTTTTCTTCTTTATCTGTAGATAAAGATAGGTACTAACTGCTGTGGTGATCGAAATGAATTGTAGCATCTTTTTTCTCTCGTCTCAAGCGTGGGCACCAAGTACGAAACTATGCTTCCTTTGGCGACCATAGCCGTTGTTGTGCTGCAGATGTGTCACTTGAAGTGATACCCACCTTGTTTTCTCACCACCAAAGGCGCATTTGCCTCTAGCGTTTACGTCTATCAAGGTTTCCATCTCTGTCCAGCGTAGATGAACAAATGAGCTAAATCGTGGATATTATATGTCTACGTCAACGTCGCAAGGTTTCCGAGGGCTTCGAGAAGGCCTGAGAAGAAGACAAGAGTTCGTTTTTTGTTACGAAGAAAAAAAAAGGAGGGGGGGGGGGGGGGGGCGAAGCCTTACTCGGAACACTGCGAGGCCTACAGGTAGCTAGCTATAATGCACAGTTCAAGCTTGTAATCCTGCGGGCTTGAGTGGGCTGTATTTTCCACAACTCGAATATATAGGTTCAAGTGATAGCAGACACCGAGTGACCTCGGTGACAGCTTTGCCACCCTTAGAACTGCTCAGCTTAGCCATAGGTTAACGAGACAAGTTGTTCTACGTTAGGCATCGAGCTCCATGTGCTGCAGCAAGAGAAAGCCCGCATGTCGTCACTTGAGCCTGTTCTCAATCACTACTAGATATTTAGCCGCTGTTTTTTTTTTTTTCTTTTGATTTTGCCGTTGCCGGTCCTCATAAGAAACCACTTTCATAGGGGTGTATTTCTTTTTTTCTTGTCACATGCTTTTCTTTTTTTTTTTTTTTTTTTGCTTCCCTGATTTCAAGAAGTCTTGGGGGTGGCTGTATTTAAGCATTTTCCGGCTTTTGAATAAAGCATCAATTTCTTGTTTTTTTTTTCTTCGGCTTGATACGTCTTTCGAATTCGTACTGTAGTTTATAATAAACTATTTCCAGCTGAGACAAAACGAGCTCGGGATTCATGCTGAGTTCATACATGAACTCTTCATCAGAGGTTTGGAATCTTGGAAAGGTGAAGGAGCGGGAGGTCAGCAGTATTTATTGTAACGATGGCCAAACAGTTCCTTCTTACCTACTCATTTTTTCCGAGACTGCAGGAGATTGGAACGACCTGCCCGCTCAAGAAGCTTTGTGCCAAGCCATGAATCTTTCAAGTCGTTCATCAAGGAACTAATTAATTATCCGCTGGTCCACCCCTCATGTAACACCTCTAGTGGGCCTTTGAGGTGCCAATAAATAAAAATAAGCGTCTCCACTATGACACCTTATTAGTTGTCCTCTGCAGTAAAACGGTGCTCAATGACCCAAAATTCCAAAGTAGTAAATCGACGCCCCGTTATTCTAACTTCATGGTAGCCATAAATGTATTCGAACAATATTGAGTTCAAATTAATGGAGCCCTCTTAACACGCTCTATGCGGACAGGATCAAAGCGTTGGTTAGTATAGACCAGAAGTTTGAATTAAACGACATTGGGTTAGCAATCTACGGAGGCTGAAACAACAGAAACCCTGATGGGCGATTGCGGTCGTACCTGCTGTAGGCGGCGTTGAGCGGCGTGGTCTCGTCGTCTTCGTCGAAGGAGTTGTCCTCGTCCGAGAGCAGGCCGTCCTTGGTGCCGGTCTTCATGGCGCCGCGACCTGATCGGGGGGTTGCCCCCTCCTCCGCTGCACGTCCTTATCCCGGGGTCCGGCGCCCCTTGACCCACGCCGACGTCACCGCATCATGTGACCTTGCCGGCTCCCGCTGCACGAAGCAAAGAAATGGATGGGTGGTCGTAACCACTATGTTCCATACACAGTACTTCTCTGCACTTCTTTTTTATACCGAGACAGTTCATCGCTAAACAGAATGGTGCGGTAGTGTCACGTTCATCTGACACATATCTCTATCCAGAGCCCCTACAACTACAGTGGATATAAAAGCGTGCATGTAGAGGCATTGGCGCCCCTGTACAATACATAATGCTTTAATTTTTTTCCTTGTCATTGCAGCACACTGTATACTTCGAAAACGTCACAGCAAGGATGGGCATAAAATAAGGAATTCGTGCTCTGCCTTCCGCAAACAGAGATAGCGAAAGTTTGCTTTATTGTGTCGGTCGTTATCCCCTCTTTTATAGCAATAATGCAAATAGTGCTTGTGTATTGAGCTTTTTGTAGTTTCAAAGTTGCGTAAGTTTAAAGGCAAGGTATAAAGGGACTCCAGGCACTGGAGAAATGAAAGGAAAAACATTGGAGGAGAAATTAGCAGAAAACGCGAGATGAAAGCATTTTCTCATGCACGCACACACATACGCTCAAATATCTTGTAAATACATGTCTTGGTGCGAACAAAAGTAAACGAAGCACACTATTTCTTTCTAAATTTTTTCACGCGTTGCATAATTTTAACTGGAAGTCATGATATGTGGAGGCCCGGTAGTAGAGGCCAGCGCGCATTCACTTGGACAAATAATGTTTTCTTATATTCAATACAGAAGGCGCGATTGTAATTTTGAATGGAAAAGCATGCTTCGTTTACTTATGCCCGCACCTGTACGCGGATGGTGTACATGTATGAGCAATCGGAAGGGAAAGTTTCTATAGACATGGGCTATGCGAAATATAGGCGCATAGGTGCCATATATTGCGAAAGGCAGCCTCATTTGACTGCGACTCATCAAAGAGCGAGCCTCAGTCCAATTTTTTCCTCACAAAATATATGTCTGAGTTTTTCGGGTTCCGATCCCGAAGTATCCTGTATTGATGTAATCTTTTACAGCAATAGAAGACGTGAGACACATATAGCTTCATTCGCATTTACCGAGCCTGAGGTATATAGACGCATGAAATTTTGTCAGCGTACGGCGACCCGCTAATGATTAACGCAGCAAGAATGAAAAAAGCGCCCTCATTTCTCTGCGGCACTTTTTTAAAGCGTGTAACACAAGACAGCGAAAGCGCGCGCTTAAAAAGAGGTTCGCAGCGCTTTCGCTAGCCTCGCTGGGCCGCCTCTACACGGTAACGGTGCAACGCATCAGCAAGAAACTGGCTCAATTGTTTATTTATTGTTTGTTTCGTCTTTTCCTCTTTTCTTTTTTTGCTTGAGCGTTATGCGCTAAGCTCGCCTCTGTTTTCTTTTGCCATACAAAACGAGTGGAAACACCAAAACGAATTCGAAACACGCTACTATCGCCCCACCTCCGGAATGGAACGGCATTCGCCGCTGCACACCAGACAAAGGAAACGGTTTCGGATAAGAGGCCGAGAGAAAAGCATTCAAGAACAAAACGCGCCTGCGTATTGTCAGACGGCGACGTTCACTGCGAGAAGTCCTTCGAGTCTTTAGCGGCGGCAAAGGAATAGCAAGCAGCTTAGACTGTTCTGCACTGAGTTGAAAGCGACTTATGTGGAGAGGAGGAGAGGAAATCCCACCAGCCGGCTAAGCGCTGCAGCCTTGCGCACAGCATTGCAGGGTTTGAGCGGCGTTTTCAGCGTTCGCCGTTGCGCATGCGGGTCAGGCTCGCGCGAGCGGTGCGTCCTTGTCGACAAATCGCACGTGTGCAGCCAGTTGAAGGCGCACAGCTTCAAGGAGCGGGCAGCATCACTCCAATGCAGCGCACCACGAAGACTATAAACGCTGTCGATTTATATACGGGCATCCAAAGCGAAAGCGTGTATAGTATGGTTCGAAAGCTTAACACTTGGTTAGTTTGTGTGATTTTGCTGCAAGGGCCACAGGCAGCCTGTGCGATAGAGTGCGACTAGACGAGGTCATCTATGTCGCGTATTCGTTCGGAATGAATATGGGGACATGCTTCCGACGCTTACGTGTATACCCCGGGAAGTCAAGGTGAAAAGGGAGAAATCTGGCACTGCTTTAAGCTTCGAAATCTGCGTTCTTATCAGCATATTGCAGAAACGTTTCGTGGCTCTAAGTGAGACGCAGGGCATCCAAAGGGGAACGTTAAAGAAGTCTTGCAAGCATTTTATCCGCATTAACTTCGGCAAGATTTGTTGACACAACGTTCCAACTTTAGATCGGTTTATTATTAGTCAAGAGCAGGTTTCCAAATACCTCGAACACTCAAGCAGATTAATAGAGAGGAAGAAGGTATAAAAGCAAGCATAAAATATGTTGTAATTATATAAAAATAAAGAGCTCGTTCGATCGTTCCAATGATGGTGGCACCGCCGCACGGCCTCCTTTTGAAGCAGCGAGCGGATGATCGCTACTCGCGACGCGGGCGACCGCAGTGGTTGGTTGGTTGGTTGGTTGGTTGGTTGCGCGACTTTTATTTCCATCGGAAATGGGCGTCCTCTTCCCCGCCCCCGGCACGCGTCCCGGGTGCTATCCCTGGTAACGAGGCGGCTCGCGAGCTTGCCCGAGCTCTCTACTTCCGGGTAGCCGTCGAGCCCCCCGAACACTGGGCATACGACGAGCGTCTGCAAAATTACGGGGAAATCATCAACCATTATAAATCGGGGCGTAGATTGGTACCTACGTCAAAAGTTAGCCTAAATAATAGAGAAGCTGTCGCGTGGAGGCGGCTACAAACTATAATATCTTCATGAACCCGGTCTGGCCGTTTCACGCGCTACCAGACCTTAGGGACAATGATCAGTGCAAACACTGTAAGGCGAGAGGGACCCTCGACCACATAATTTGGGAGTGCCCACAATCCCCAGGGATAGGATTAAGTATAACAAGTAGAGAAGCCTGAGATACCTTGCTGCGAAGCGCGGACCCTGCGATCCAGCACCGCGCCGTCCATCTGGCGGAAGAGGCCGCAACAAGCCAAGGGCTACTTGCCAGCCTCTAATCCGCGGGCGCAAGACTCCCTGCAGTGGCTTGGAGTGGGACGATGTGAGCAAAAAAAAATCGAATATTCTTGCCATTGTGTGACGTGAATCAATGAATTGTTCGACGATGCAAAGATATTGTTCCTGCCTCAAAGAAAATCTACAAAAAGCAGTGATTAGCTTCTCGCAGGGCCGGATTGTATTATAAGACGCACATTTCGACCCGCCAGATGACCTGAGTGGTTTCTCAGCGTCGTATCGTGTTGACGCCATGAGCCGCGACGATGCATTCATGCTCACCAATCGCATTAACTGGGTGTATCGTTCCACTGCATCAGCACGAACGCACAGCAGCGTGTAAACACTAATACAATCATATGCAGCATATTGGTTATATATCTTTCAAGGCGGACGTGCAAAAGAAAGGGCTCTTTCCTTAATTCATTCCCGTCTACGTTTCTCCGAATGCAGCTGTTCATTACGGGTGCCATTCAGATTTAGTTGATTCTGATTCATCATCAAGTGGTTTACTGAAAAAAAAGTTAAATGGAGGAATATATTTGTAAACGCAGCTTTCTAGCCATGACACGTCTGTGACATAGCGATATGCACCGCGGAAATCTCAAAATCGTAGTTTAAATTTTCCCATGTGATACGCAATGGGTCTGAATCATCGTGGTCTGAATAACCGCGAAAATATGTTAGCCAGTGTCGACTCCTCACTCGACCACGGCTCTTTCTTTTCTCTTGCTTTTGAAAAACATACTTCGAGCACTGATTGCAGCTGTTCCATTAAGCTGAAATGGCCCTTTGACTACCGTTTCAAACAATAGCATACGCTGCATCTCTGATTGGAGTATATGTGACTGGCGAACGCAGAAAACTAGCTGCTATATACTTGGTATATGAGCAGCGAACATTGAATACGCGTAATCGCCCTTCGAGTGTCCGGCTAAGTGGGATCGGGTCTGTAGCATAGGGCCCAGGCCAGGGTCGGGCTTAGAATTTCGGCCCTTCCACATCTCTATAACAGCGGCGCTATCACCGGTTCGTCCGCCATGTCGTACTTCCGCCGCGCCAATTACACGAGTTGGAACGACACATTGATGCATTATAAAACGAGTAGACGCTGCACCTTACTACTCGCCCAGTCAGTATACTGTCGGCCCTACAGTGCACCTCGTGTTCAAGTCAGCCACGTGGCAGTGAGTCACTAACGGAGATGCAACACGTAACGTGGCCCGTGACCTACCGCGCGACCGTTGTGTAACGTCAAATTCCTGAGTTCGCCGAGGGAAAAGTCTCTCACGAGACTTGCCCCGCAGTCGCAGCAGGCTTGCATTATTAAGGCCGTTTCACATGGTGCGACGCGCACGAAAAATTTCGGCCCAGTCGCAGTGTCGTTGCGGCGCAAATCGCAACTGCCCTTTCACATGCTTGCGGAACCAGCGATTTCTGTCGATGCGGCACGAGCGGCGGCACCATCATATTTTACGAACAATACAGGTAGAACACGCGTAAGATTAAATGTAGTATTTAATTTATATTTTTTATCAAAATATAAAACACTTTATGCAAAATATACATTTTTAACTTTTTCGTTTTGTACGCAACTACGTACAACAGTCACATCAGGCTGAATTCCATAGGCTGGCGGCTGTCTCGTTCGCAACGATCGCTGCGACGGGAGCGGCGTGCGACCAACATGTTGGAAGTCTGCCGCAGCCGCTCTGCGACGGAAGTGGCGGGCCCTTCTGTCGCTGTGCGGCTGAAATCGCACTCTGCTGCGGCGAGAATCGCATCATGTGAAACGGCCTTTACACGAACGAGTCGCACGCCGTCGCGCTGGCGCAAGACACGCCACGAAAAGAGAAAGCTGCCAGACGGCACGCACCCCTGCAAGGCCCGCGCGGGCAGCAGCCGCCGAAGGGGTGTGGACAGCCTTGCCGGTCGTCGCAGTCCAGTTTCTTTTGTGGAGCGGTTAACCTCGATTCTCGGCCATGTTTCCGCTCAGGAGGGCGGTGGCGCCGCAGCGCTGGAGCAAGTCGCTACGGCCATTCTCTGTTCGCGTGGTTTTTTGTGTTTGTTTACTTCCTTCCTGCGGCTGGCAGGCGAAGCCATTCGCACGGCGATAATATCGGAGCTGCCCGATGCTGCAGTGTACACCACGCAACATGGCGTCCTTCTCACTCTCGTCTCCCTACTACCTCTTTGCGCCGCGTGCTGTGCTTCTGCAAAACGGTGCAGTGTAAGCGGTACCTGTCTGCCGTCGACCAATGAGGCTTGATTTCACAGAGCTGGCATCCAGTAAGGCCGCTTCGTGACTGGACGGCACGCTTTTTTCCTTCCGCGTCAATGCCGAACACGTCAAACTTTAACAGACCTTTCACGAACTGTTTCTCAATTCGGTCTCTAATTGGGTGACGCCAGTTGCAGCTCCCAAATACGCAAGCTGCATGGGAACTACCGATGGCAGAGTGGCGGCAGCTCTTCGAGTGCTCGACTGAGAGCCCCACCTCTCCCGGATGGCCCAGAACTTGGGCGTTCACGGACACTGTCAGCTGATAGGCTAACAAAGGGGGAAAGAAGTAACGAGAGAATACTGCCTACGCAAAGATATGTGCAGGGCGTGTGCTGAGCGGCCATGTGTGCGGACAAGTCGGAGGCGCTTTCGCTGCATAATAAGTATAAGCGCTATAATAGCGATTTCGCGAACAGGCACGAAGGCTACCGCTTCGCTGCTGCTTTCGCGGACTCGTTGCGGTTGTTGGGGTATGCGGACGCAATGTGATTCATTTTCAGGGTGTTCAGAGCCTGCGCGCGACGTTTTTGGAGCTGCAAAATCGTCATCTTTAGCAGACGCAACTTTCGAAGGTCCTGTGCTGCTGCCGCATATCCGTAGAAAATCGGTCACGGCAGTTCAGTGTGTTTTTGCCTTTAAATAAAACTATCTCTCTTTACTGCCACAGACCTCAGCTATGCTGCTCACAGCGATTCTCCCAGCCTGAGTCGATCGATACGAAGTGCGAAATCAGATCCATCATCACAGGAAAAATTACTGAACCTTAAAGACTGTTACAAGCGAGACAACATTCACCATAAAAATGTGACCCGTCTTACCGATCGTCATTAAAGGTACACAAGCATGATGATAGTATTGGAGAGACAGGCTTGACGATGGATTTAAGGAAGCTTTTCTAGATGTGAGAAATGTGCGGCTGCACGCACACAGTGCAAACGTACAGTCATGCGTAATATGAGAAAGAACGAACATTTTGCACGAAATTGCAAATATTATCGGTATTTCGCTATGAAATATGACGGCGACCTACGGATATTATGCATCCAAAGGAAACCTCATTAAGAAACTAACTAATCTGTTCTTGTCAAACTTTATTATAGAGTAATCAATAAATGAATGCTCAAACTTTGTTCTAGCTCATATTGCTCATGACTGTACATACAATCTCAACGCTTTTTGGGACGTTTGAGTGATGTACGAAGGGTCGGAACAGTTATTTCGAGCAAGCGCCTACCCCCCATTCCCCGACGGTGTATCATTCGAGTACGATGCCATGAGGTTTCTTTTTCTTTTTTGTTGCTCGTCAAAAGTAAATGCGTTTAACAGCCGGAGACTAAAGAGGCATAGTGCAAAAATAACGGTCAGTCATCTGGACGAAAACTGCGTGACAAATGACAGCAGGCCCAAATCGTGCGGCGCAAGGCGTCGAACGGCGCATTTCAGGCTAGGCAGCGGAAAGCCTCCATGTACTGCACTTAGTTTCAATTTCACATCCGCGTTTCTTTCCGCGTGCTCTCAGGGCGCCCCGCGCGAAAATGCACCCTTTTTTCATGCCGCACCCGCTATACCGCCATCAGTTTTTCACGGGACCATAGAACTCCGGCGGTCCAACCGAAGCGGCCGCACATTTCACCGACAAGCACGGCGGGAAAAACGAGCGCGCTCCTAACCCGGAAACGGCCGTCCAAGCAACATACACGCCACGCACGAGCAGGCAGTGGGAACGAGGGTTCCCAGGCCAGTCCGAACACGACGACGCCGTTATATGTACTGCATGCCTCGTTCCTTCTTTCGGACGGAGATCGCCATTCCTGTATTTTGGGCCACTTTGCAGGACGCCGCCGCCGCCGAACTGACGCTAGTTTCTCCATTGTATTCGCCATTCGCCGGTTGAAGCGCGGCATCGTTCGAGTCGTTATTCTGGAGCACGATCGACAGCTATACGAGGTTCTCTTTTCTATACTTGGCCCTTTTCCATCACATCAGCTCATAACTTTTGCAGGAGCTCATTTTTTTTCTTTTGCTGTCTGCAGGCTAGTTTTGTTGGCAATACTGATACCATCCGCAGAAACAATTAAGATTATTTAGCCGTGGAAATCCAAACTGACGCAAATGCGAGGAGGAAAGCCACTCTCATCTTCGAAAGGTTTGGAACGCTGTGGATAGGGTGTAGACAAAAATATTCGACTCGTTGGCAGGAATGCGCAACGGTGGAAACCAGCGCAAAATTTAAGTCACACACACACACACACACACACACACACACACACACACACACACACACACACACACACACACACACACACACACACACACACACACACACACACACACACACACACACACACACACACACACACACACACACACACACACACACACACACACACACACACACACACACACACACACACACACACACACACACACACACACACACACACACACACACGCACGCACGCACACACACACACACACACACACACACACACACACACACACACACACACACACACACACACACACACACACACACACACACACACACTAAAGGACGATACCACTCGGGCTAATTTGGTTATTCCCCTTTGTCTTCAATGCCCGGTTTAACTGGTTTCAATCGTACATGCATACATAACAAGCTTCACGGCATGGATAAAAGTGACGCCTCTGGAGAACTTTTTCACTTCTGGTGCAGGGTGCACATTGTACACGTGATCATTATCTTTTCTTCCCTTTCTCCCTTCTGTTCCCCGGCTATACAGCGTGGCCTAAAAGTTTTGAATTTTGCCCACCACATGTTGGGGTATTCTGCTGCTTTGAAGACCTCTGTTTCTGTTGTCAGCGCTAATTCGTAGGCCAATACACTTCAAGCCAAGCACATATGCTTTCTCCACTAAGTTTTGTCGGTGTAATGTGACAGTTAAACATGAGAGCACGATAATATAACTTAATAATTTTTATATGTACGTTTCGTTCGGAAACTGAGCATGGGGAATTGTGGCTGTGTACACGCCTCTAGTAAAAACCATTGTGCGATAGGTAATTTGTTCTAAAGAAATTCTCATTTATCCCTGATTACTCTAGGCATGCAAATAAAGATAGATAAAATATTTTTGCTTATATACGTAATCTTCTCCATCACTATTTAATGTGCACCATTTGAGTATTGATAAAGCAAATTTATTCTCTAAGGCAACAGTCGTTTGGTCAAGATCGTGTATGGGAAGGAAAGTTGTTTAACAGCACGGTGTATTAGTCAAGTTGAAATGAGTTCGTATTGTGGACCAGCGCAAAGGAGACAAAGGAACAAGGAAATAGTTATTATAACTTCTCAGCGCCCGTGTCGTCTTCTTTCTTTTTTGGTCTTTTGTCTCTTTTGCGCCAGTGCACAACATGAAAGGTTGTGTGTTTACTGATAAACACGACTCCCAATAGAATAGTTTATTCTACAAATTATGTTCCAGTGCTTTTCATGGCCAAGAGATCGTGACAAACGTAAAGCAAGAGCGAATAACATAAGCGAATATATAATATAAAGTGAAGTGTAGCGAATGGGACATTGATGTTTCACATCTGTATTTCTAAATGGCCATTGTCGGTGGTTAAGTGCATGCAGCATCACCAAATATTCCTGAGTATATTGCTATATCTAATTTTACGACAACTAACATTCAATACATCGGCAACTGAATTGTAGGCAAAAACCGGCACGGAAATCTTCAACCTGATTTTCCCAGTGGTGGCGGTATCCAGCAAAGTCCTCTTTCTCGGCATACCTTTTCGACCTACTCACGGTTAGAGAAACATTAAAGAAACATGTTGAGGGCGTTTTCAGCAAGTTCTTTTTAACTCCTTTGGTATATCTGGCACGTAAATCGGGGGCCGGGGTGGTGAAAAAAGTTGCCCTTAGCGCACAAGTGCCCGGGACCGGTCTCTCATTGCATTCTTTTTTTTTTCTTCTCCCCTAACTGTTTACGAGCAGCGTATTGCATTCTGCGCAGGTGAATAACAATAGCGTGAGCCTTCGTAATATGCAGTGCTGAGAAAATCCATAGTTAAGAAACTAACACATTAATCAGCTCTTACAATCCCCGTGGACACCTTTCTCACTTGGCGGGAGGGCGAGTTTATTGTTTGCAAATGTACCTTCTTCTTGAAAGTGCCAGCATATATATATATATATATATATATATATATATATATATATATATATATATATATATATATATAGCGGAATAAGCTTGCTGTTTTTATCATTGTATAGGATCCGGAGTTCTCTGGGCACAGGCCGCCGTAATGCGTCAATCAATTCAGCGCTCCAGAGAACTATACAGCCTAGACACGGTGCGTTTTCTTTTCATTACAGGACTAAGCGAAGGATATGGCGGCACCTGATATCGCGCATTAGCACACCTTAGGCACGTCGCCTGACCTTGTTTCCGAAAGCCGGAAGCAAATAAAACAATGAAAAAGTATACATAGAAGGCCGGGCGCACTACCGTCCAGTATAAGAAAAGATCAACTTGGCTCTCGCTTTCTTTCTGTCAGTACCCCAGCTTCCTCTATATCCTCTTTTGTTTCCTTTCTGCTTAGATTGCACTGCCAACACGAACTCTTCCGGCAGCCCCACGGAGTGCGGGCTATATTACACGGAGTGAGCGTTGATGTCATTGTTGACCGCATTCTCTCTTATTTCTGCGCCAGTTGCCGCGGAGTCAGCTGTGAGCGCCTTTATGGGACGGGAAAGTCGCATCGCTCTCACTAAGCGATTCCAAAGACTGAGTCGAGGGTAGACCGATCGACCTTAGCGTTAAGGCGCCGTGCGATGCTGCCTGCGCTTTTCTCTCGTGGCCGGAAGGTGCACTGGTATATAGCCGTACACCGTGACCGACGTCCTCGAACATAGCGCCGGGAGGCTCTTCATTGTTTTTTTTTTTAATTTACGCGCTGAGGTAGGGCAGCAGCCAACGTCGCGCGCTTGGTGCGGCGTGGAAAATATGACGACGACTGTGTGAGGCGATAGACTGTGCAATCGAGGTAAGAATTAGCGGACCATGAACTCAATGTCTGAATGCTACGGCAGTTGTTGCTGCGCGACAGAGTGTGAGAAAAATCCTGACCATAGGCGCCGCAGTTATGAACGGTTCGAGACAGTGGTCGCTGATAGCCCTTTAATGTGACGCCCGCGGCCCAAAGGGAGTGTCTTGGTTGGTTTTGTGGACCGACGGCAACGTGGCTATTTGACGTTCGCTGTGCGCACGCAGGCCAGTCAGCACGTTTCTATATACGCGGATGGCCGGTTCGCAGAAAGCGTCGTGGGGAGGTGCCGCGATTCGTTATAACGGGTGTCATCAAAGTCGGCGTCCTTCGAAGCAGGAACTGTATCATCTCAATAACGACCTTTAGTTATGGAAGTGAAACGAAAAATATTGAAATGGCAGGGGCTCAGTGTTCGATCCATTGGTTCGATCATCGTGATGTCACACACACAATTCAAATGATGCTTAATGCTGTTTGCGCACTCCATTACGCGACAGTCTCGATTCACCTGTTTCCAAATTCAAAGTTAACAATTTAGGGCCCTAATTATGAAATATAAAAAAATATTGCCTTCGTATGCTCGCTATTGTTCCCATTCAAAAGCCGGTACTAAAATTGTCTAGCTTCGCTAACGTTTACGAAGTCAGTCCATCGTCAGTTAGCATTTGGTTAGTTTTGTGTTGCTAATCCAAGTTGTTCTTTGTTTGCTTTTTTAATTGAAGAGCTTCTATTAACCGGTTTTACATACGCCGAATATTCTTTTCCCGCAGCAGTCGTCAGAAAAAGGAAATCACCCGTTTGCGCCTCCTTTTCATCGCACAATTCATTCTTATAGTAACAACGTCAAAGGTTCTGACCAGAATGCACTGGTGGGTGGGTAGTTTAAGGTTGTTAACTTTCAGTGTGAGCCCTTTGTGCTTATAACACTGAAGGCTGGCAGACACTTGCAAAGTTGATTGCGCACTTCCCCTTTCATTTCCTTTCTCTTCGTTTAATACCTTTCTCACATGTAGGGAAGCCAGGTGGGCGTTCCCCATCTAACCTCCATGCCTTTCCCTTCGGCTGTCTAGTTCTCTCTCTTGCACGCAAGATTATGTGAGCACGAGTACGCAACGTGCAGATGATATGTGACAAATTCGCATCACTGGGCCTTATGCATTTAATATCGCAGCAGCTTCCAAGTTGTAACTACAATGGCCGCCACCCCTGAGATAGCTGCTTCACATCCACGATAGTCCTTGTACATTTACGAAAAAAAAAAAAAAAGGAACAGGAAAACGGGTGACTATTGTTTCAGTTTGACATAATGGTGGACTGTCGTGGAAGGAGACGACCTTTTTCTTTCTTTTCTTTTTTTATGACACCCAGTCTTACAGTGCGTTCCTTAACAGCCACCCAGGTTGCCGGGGTTGGCAATGTCGGTGACACTGGAATTCTTGGCGAATTAAAGCCATCTCATATACAGGTACAAAAAACTCACAGCATCTCGCACTGCACACATAGCGGCATTGGCGAAACACGACGAACAAATGACTTCGACATGCTTTCGAGAATAATCAAGCTTCGGTCAAGCTGTAAAGTAGTGGAGGACGATGAAACGAACGAGAAGCGTATGGCGACCAGGAACATAAGAAAGAAAAGTTTTGGGCTGTTCTTTCACTCTCTCTCCTTCTCTCTCTCTCTCTCTCTCTCTCTCTCTCTCTCTCTCTCTCTCTCTCTCTCTCTCTCTCTCTCTCTCTCTCTCTCTCTATGTGTGTGTATGTTTGTGGCTCTCGTACATATTCGACTGCAGGTCAGTATTTTCGTTCCCTCTGTATAAATACTAAAGTGAAGTGAAATAGATGGTATACCTTGTTTTCGCAGCAAGTTCCCGCCATTTCACATTCAGCCTAGTTTTGAGGTGAGACCGTGAGTTACCGACAGTATAGGCGGAATTTTACCCATTGCCTCCGCAGCAGCGTCATAAGTGCGTACTTATTTATTTGGCAAGCTGTCGTATGCAGATCCAGAATTCAGGGACAACATTTAATTATGAGGAAAATGTGAGATATTATAAGATACTCTTAGGCACTACGTTGAAAGAAATTCTCTAAACTTTTTTTTTATTCAGGCTAATTCAGGCAACCGAGTGCCTTGATGCAGAGGGTAAAAGGCAAAATAAATCCGCCTGACTAAACCCTAAGCACCACTCGAACACAACAGCGGGGAGCGCTTACATAAACGAACATAAATAGTATAAAAAACAGAATGAAAAATGCAAATGTTTGTGGTACACAAGTTTCCAATCTGGGCAATAATTGCACGGTAAACAGGCCGAAAGAAAACACAACAATGGAGTGCAACAGAAAACACTTATGAAGTATATGTACAGAAATTAACAGTAAATAAAGAGGAAAAGAAATAAATGAACGTTAAAAAAAATTTATAGCGAAAGTTTTTCCCACAAATCAACTTAAACTGTAATGAAAAAACCAATGGGCTGCGGTTCTATTTTATGCATGCGTGTGTATATGTGTGTGTGTGGGGGGGGGGGGGGGGGGGGAGGGGGGGGAGGGAGGGATCACGAATAGCAAACTTTTGCTGCTGAACTTTGTTTGCAATGAGTAATTAAGGAGAACACAGAAACCGGGATGCGCTTCTAAATAATTGTGAGGCGACTGTAGAATATTGCAGCATAATTCATGAACATATCGATAGAAATGGTCTAAGCTTCCGATGTTCAGAACAAATCTTTTTTTCTGAACTCTGTCCTGTGCTCACAACAAATAAGTCAGACTGCTAAACAACAAATAAAGTATAGATTCCTACCGAGAGAATATCTGCTGGTACAGTGACTGTTATCGCGATTTAACCAATATATGATCTTTATGTTCTTTCTTAGTATTTCCGGGTAAAAAGGCTAGGGCTTAGCATTTCACCGCTTCTATTAAACCTCAAGATAAATTAATAAAGAAAAAAAAAGTTGTACAATTCGCCGTTGCTGTTCGAATCAAAACTGGGACTAAAGGAAAAAAAAAAAAATAACATGCCGAAAAAAAGAACCGTATCTTCGAACGTAATTCATTCCAGGAGCTGCGGCACCGCTCTTGTCTGCCGGCGAACTGGAAGTTACCGCAAGCGATTACGTATCACTCTCGTGAGTTCTCGAAAAGGTCTTCGAGGCGACAGATTATTTCTCTTCTTAACCCAATTCCAGCTCAGCTCCTTGGTGAGTTTTCCTCGTTCTTTCTTCTTAGATCATCTTGCAGCCAGCATCCCGCAACCTGAAGAGCACCGCAATTTCCTGACTATAGTCCGCACCCGTGGCCATAGAACTCAGTTTTATCTTATTGATTGTTTTATTCGATTGGCCGTCGTCTACAGAAATACGTTGCTTTACGCCCAAAAAAGACAAAAAGTGGCACACGTACCCTTCCACCCTTCTTACAAAGGCCTGCGGCCATGTTGCTACATCACTGACTTCTCTACTAGCCAGCGTGGAGGAACAGATGTTCTAACCTCACTAAGAACGTGTCTTACGGAAGTCAGGCGCTAATTATCGTCAGACACCTGCTTTGTTTGTATTGAACGAATGAGTAGCGCTGTTAATGTTATTCACGATCAACACCGTACAGTAAGTGCCAGCGAGCGCGTGCAGAATCAGTCAGCTAAGCGTTGCCCAGTGAAGCAAAGCGCTGGCATGGCTATGTAACTACATTGTGATAGCGAGAACCATGCTTGGCGTAACGTATGCTTAACGGGAAATTTCGACAACAATATGCAACGTCTTCCACTCCTACTGATATTCTGCAGCCTATTCTCCGTAAAATATGGTGTAACGCCGGTGCGGTGCCACGCATCTTCCATATTCGCCCGTTCTCTCTATTTTCCCCTCCACTCTCCACAAACAGAAAAGAAGAAAATGGAAATAAAACGAAACAAAAAAGAGACATCCCCTCGTGCGGGCCTCGTTTTGAGCGAACGAGCCCGGTTACAGCGACGAGCGAGGCCTACTTTCATGCCCTCTCACCCTCTTTCTCTTTCTATTTTCACGTCTCCTAAAGCGGGGTGGTGCGTTCCACGGGTCTTGAGGGGAGGTTTCGTCGCTTTGCTCGCAGCCCTTTGGGCTTCTTTATCTTTTTGAATCGTGTTGCACCGCAGTACGCTACTAAAGTAATTTCCGTGAATACTATACTTCGTTCATTCCCTCTCCATCTCCGCCTCCTACTACTCCGTCATCTAAACGATGGCCTAGACGGCGAGATAGCAGTGTACGAAACGTGAGTTACGTGGGTACGGAACAAGTCGTGCCTTACGTGTTGGTGGATGTGTTTGTAATAAAAGGGAATCCTTTGGAGGAAGTGCAAAGGTATTCCGCTGTCGGACCTCCCCTTCCGTTCGACGTTTCCGGGACTAGTTTTCTCTTCCCCAACATTGTCTCACACGCTAGCGTTGTTCGGTGCGTTGTACACATTTGATCGCGAGCGCCGCCTGCGTGCACGATGAAACTATAGCTGCGTTTCTCCATTGTGTGTACACTTTCGACTCTTTGTTTTAAATATGGATTAGAGCAGCAAGGAAAGTAGAGCAGTGGTACTAAACTAAATCTTTAGTTTTTAGCGCCTATTTACACACTTTGATGAAAATATGAAAAAGGCAGAGCTGAGCCCAAGAGGTCGAATAAATGTGCACGCCTGACTATTCCCAGAGGCAAATGAAACCACACTTTCAGCGAAATAAGTCCAGGGGGGTGAGGGGCAATTTGAGGCAGACTTGATATTTACGTCACTAAGAGTACGTGTGTCTTCGTCTGTCTGTGAACTTGCAGTGGAATCTGACTTTCAGTGAAGACTGTCCTTATATCATCTGAGCACATCTTGTATGCAACATTAGTCAGTGCTAATTCTTAACTGTTATGCGGGCACGCGAGAATCTCGTACGTTCCCTTTATTCAGCTACGTACACCTGAACACGTGACCACGTGTATGCCAGTTTCACAACCCTTTTCATATTATATTCTTTTTAGTAGGGCGAGCGAATTAGGAGAAAAAAATTCCTTATGCCAGTACCGCCTTTGTTGTACCGTTGAAATCCATTGCTCGAATTGCATGGCACATGTTTCACTTTGTGCAGGTGTAGGTCGCCCGTCTTGCACAACTGACGCAACTACGAACAAAGCGCGTAAATCTTCGAGAGGCGCATGCAAGAACTCTCTCGTTTCTCGAGAGGTGTGATGAAAACCAATTCGTCTGAAAGTCGAACACTGCACGCCTCCTGTGTTGCGGAAGCGTCGGTCCTTAAAACCTGCAGCTGCAGCTGGCGGAATGAAATGTCGTGCTTCTCCACTAGCTCGCATTCTTTTAAATAAAGTAAAAAGGAAAGAAATATACCGTACAGCGTTTCCACAATTTCGAGCTGAAGTAAGTTTGGAAGCTGGGATTTTGTAGTTCGCTAGTAATGGTGAATTCCAGTCGCAAAGCTTGAACACTTCCAGAGCAACGTTTTCTGCTCTTTTCGGAGCGACTGCATTCCAAACGCAGATGGAGAGCAGTCAAGACTTCTCCGTAGATATCAGTGGAGCCGGCCGGAAGTTTGCGTGACGTATTCATTCAGCGGCACTCTCCATTTCCGGCAGCTTGTCGATGCGCTGGCTCCGCCCTCTGCGCTTTGTAGCAGACGATCAGTACACTTTCAGCCGCTATGCATGCATACAACTTGCCATCGTGAACTGGCACTTTCTGTTGGGACAGTGGGTCGGAGATCAGCCTCAGCTCGGAGAGCTACTGCAAAACTATCTGCGAAAACTTTTTGTGTGCTTCTATTGCGTAAACTCGAAGCCTTTCAATTAGTGCTCTGCTTTAGGAGGCGGAAACTGTGCACCACGAATTTGTTTTATTCGGAAAAAGTCACGAAGAACAGCTATTTGAACATAAACGAAATTATCGCGTAGACTGTCAACACCATCTCAAAAAGCAGCGGGAGCAATGTAGATCCGTATAGGTTTGTAAACAAACGATACGCGTACATGAAGCTCAGCTAGCCAAGTGCGAGGAATGACGGGGTTTTCCCCGTCAGTTCGTGGGCTCCACCTCTCTCCGTCGAATTCAGGCGCTAGCTACCTCGGAGCGTGCGAACCGCTCTGGTTCTGCGATTGGAATTCACCATAAGTCAGCTGCCGATCTCTTTGAGCAAACAAGCGAATTTACAGTTCTGCGCCAGTGCCGTTCATGGTATAAATCACGTCAGCGTCTGTGCATCCGAATCAGGGACTATAGGTGTACAAATAGTGTTCTTTTTCTTCAAACGAAATCGAATACGAATAGAGCATATTCGAATATGAATAGTGGAGTGGTAGCGTTGCTACTGAATTAAATGCGAATAGTGTGCTGTAACCTGAACACGTACAATATGAATTGAATATTATATGGATATTTTGTGCTTGTGCGAATATTCGTACCTAACGAATAATCCTGCGAGACCGTTAAGACTTAGCGGCGATGCTGCTGTGCGACGTTATAACTTTAGCTGCAAACGTAGCTGTCAGAAGGCACAGCACCAATCACCTTAGGGGTTATGCAACACGTAGACAGTATATTAAGTATGTGACCAAAATTTCATGCAAATGAGAAAATTTCTGTTTGCTGCATGCTGGTGGCTCATTTAATGTCCTGGGTGAGAGGCTGAGAGCTATATACATATAAGTAACTGATTCTGATCTTGTGCACCAATACAGGTTTTACTAATCGTTAATGAGCCTACCGCACCATCCGAACCTCTGTATGAGCATTACTAATACCGCCACTCAAATGGGCCTTGTCTTAATTCTGAACCGTCCGTCCCCAGTAGAACAATGACGGCAGCCTGCTGCGAGGCGTCGATGTGGGCCACCTTTCTTTTTTTCTTTTCGTTGTATTTGTACAAGAAAACGACATCGAGTTTTATTCGACATTCGCGCTAATTATTGGAAAACGGCTTCAAAGCTTAAAAAGTGCTCAATTTGTATAGAATCATTTTTAAAAATGATCACTATTTGATTCGTCCACTGCGCCAAATAGGGCGATATTCGATGCGCTATTAAAAAATTTCGGTTATTCCTTACAAGAAACGACATCAGGTAAAATATCGACTACGTGCGCCGAATGTTATAGACGCACGAAGCATGAAGCGAGAGAGTGGGAAACTCGTTAATCAAAACGGCTGAGAATTTAACCGGCGAACTGTGTTTTCTGCTGCTGAATAACGGATGCTTCACGCACATATCTGTCATTTCAAGCCGGTATACCAAGGGATAAAGAAAGCATCGAAAAGAAAAATACGAGACATCAACGTGATTGCGGCCGATGGTCAAAGACCGCTTTTTAGTGACTCGTGCGACCACACGCCACTTTTGGTTTTGTTTGCTTTATCTCTTTTCTTTCACGGCGGCGTCGAGCGGCGCGCGCGCCGTCCGAGGTGAAGTATCCTAGATACACACCGGCCTCGTTATGGGACCAGGAAAAATGGCCACCGTGGTGCCACTCGAGGCTCACGACCTCGTATATATATATATGACGCACAGGTCCTCGTCTTCTACGCGGCGTGTGCTCGGCTCTTATGCTCCTCCGTCCACTGCTGTATACGTTGGCGACCGCTTGATTTTTTCTTTTTTTTTTTTTTATCTTATGGGTGCTGCCTTGATTTTGATGGCCTACATTCCACCGCGCCCTGCAGCTGACGTTTGGACCTCTGAGCTTAATGAAACGTCGGATCGCTCAGCGAGGTTATCTCTCTCATGATCCCATTCTCAGTGATGATGATATGCTTGATGAACGTTGCCAGTTTTCTTTACTCTTAATGTGTCACGTGTAGTGAAGATATAACCATCCTGAAGCAGAGAATATTCTTGCTTGCATATCTGCACGCGGCATTCACAAGACTTATATACTTTTCACCATGCGTCAGCTCCTCGGCAGTTCCCATCAATAAAGAAAATTGTGAGTTGGGATTTGCAGACCTGAATATTTTCATTATACTTCAGCAGTCACATATGACATTTTCAGACCAGAATAGTGAATATTTATTTTGTCCAAGAAGAAAAGGAATAGATCGAGGAGGTTATACTTACGCGCACGTATGTGTTCCCTTGCCACAAGATATTCATGTGAGAAGGCGGTGAAAGCTAGCGAAAGAATGGACGCAAGAGAGAACAGCCGAAGACAGGAGGAGCTCTTCTCTTGGAATTTTCTCTTGTGCCCATATCTTTCCTTGGCTAGAGAGAGGACTGACATACTGCTAATGCGGAAAGGCCTAAAGGAATAGACCAAGCGAGTAATGGTTGCGCGCATGTATATCGTTCGCTTGCCACTACACGTTAAAGCGGTGGCGAAAACTTACCAACTAAAGATGTGAACACAAGAGAAGACTGCCCAGGACAGGGACTGAATAGAGCGCAGGCAGTTCTCTCTGGTGTCTTAGTATATATATATATATATATATATATATATATATATATATATATATATATATATATATATATATATATATATATATTATTTTTTTAGGGGGGGGGGGGGGGTTCTCTCTGGTGTCCCAACATTTTTTTTTTTTTTGGGGGGGGGTCATTTTTTTCCGCAATTAATTTACCAGCAGACCCATCACATAGTCTTGATTAAGTCAGAAGGCATGACAGAACTAAGCTAGCTGTAATTATTTGTTTTCAGCCATATTAAACCTCGGCCATATTGTAGTATTCTGCCATATTAAACCTCCGCGTCATGTTCGTAGAGCAAAGTTGTGAATCCAGAGCATTTTCTTTTCCCTCCTTAAATTCAAAATTTCGGATGTCTCACCCCTCTTCTACTTGTCGGCCTGCATATACGGGTAACATGCGTGCATTTCACGATCAAAACTGAACTTCTTCCTTAGCTCACGTACGGATTAAAAGCACACATAGCCTGTTTGCCTCTCATGTGCAATACGGTAGGCACAGTGCAACTCCCTTCAGTGGCGGAGTAGAAACTTATCGAGTAGCAAATACTGTCTGTATCTTCACCTGTGACAACGACAGCAGCGACCGCGTGGTGATCCACTCGCCAAGCGCCGCGACAAACGGGCTCTGAAATGTACACGAGCGGGCGTCACCGAAAACGTGCACCTTCACGGCCGCAACTGCTTGGAAGAGGCCGTAAAGATTGCGCCAATCTCGCGATAAAACGGGAGCCTCGGCGTGCCTTTTACGACGCTTCTCTATCCAAGTAGCTTCTGCGCGGTTGATTGGCGTCCGGATGGGGTGTTTTTACCAGACACCACTGCGTTCCCTGAATTCGAGTCGTCTTCGTTTTCTGGCAGAGTTCCTTCGGTTCATGTATGAAACCTACAGCGACAACTGTGGCTCGATTGAAACTGTGGAACATATCCTACTTGAGTGCAGTGCGTACGCTGACGAGCGTGCAAACTATGAACACAGCATGGAGAAGCTCTCCCCAGTGCCTTTAACAATGAACAGTGTTTTAGGTCCCTTAGCCTGCCCAAGGCAACAGAGACTCGCGATGAACTTTTTATTTACATATTTGAAAGACATTGGACTCCTTGACAAACTCTAAATTCACCTCGCATGTTTCCCTCTGGCAAGCTGTGAACTCTATAAGCACATTTGTCGGATCATGCATTTCATTATTTGATTTTATATCATTACTCCACAAAGCACCTTAACACGTATTTAATGGCCGTGTTTTATCTCCCCCTTCAATTCTATTATTTCCCTCACTATTCTTTTTTCAATCCTTCCCTCCCGAATTCCCCTACCCACACAGAGTAGCATGCCAGCGGTGCAAAATTCTCTGTTTTTCCATTAAAGAGTCTCTCTCTCTCTAGAGCGATACAAAATGTGCCGTCTTGGTAGAAATATTTAGATCTGCTTGTGAGCCGCTTGTGGAATGCTGGTGATGTGACCAAAGGACTCTACAGGCTATAGGGCAATATTCGTTTTGCATACAATTACAGCTCATGAATGCTTTGCTAGTATCACTACACGAGTGAAAACACACATATGGAGATTTCTGACGGAAGATACAGATACAAAACACGCCCCTGCAGCGTGGTTTAGATACATCGTCCGCATTTTATATGAATAAAAATAGGCAATGGCTGAATTCTTTTCTTTTTTGCGTTTCCGCGAAGAAAACCGTATTACACTTTTACACCGCCACGATGGCTCATTTGTTAGTGCGCTCGAGTGTTCGCCTCGAAGGTGCGGGTTCGATTCCAGCCGTGGCGGCTGTGTTCCGATAGAAGTGAAAGCCGTGCGCCAATGTAATACGTGACGTCAGTTATAGAACCCTAGTGGTCGAAATTTCCGGAACCATTCACTACGGTGTCCGTCATAGCCGATGTCGCCTTGTGAAGCTAAACCCTATAATTAACTAAAACAAATACAATATCCCCAGCATGATAGGGATTAGTGCTTCAATAAGACTCGGAAAAGGAAACAATGTAAAAGCAGCAAAAGGCCGTTGCATTAGAAATTTCTCCTTATGGGTTCCTGATTAAATATGTAAACAAAACTTCCACTGCCGCGTAATTTCGTGTGCTGTCGCCGCCAGTGACGAGTGGTTCTGAAAAGGCAGTGGAGAAGGAAAGCTATCCGTGAGGAGGACAGCGAGAGAGAGAAAAAGAGAGAGATGGCACGGCAGTAATTAAATTACTATATTTCAATGTGTAATGCAATGAATTACTATTCTGGTGTATTAATATAGTAATGAATTGTTTCAATCATTATAATTGGGATGCGAGTAGTCAGTTACTATCCAAATTACTTTAATGAGGAAGCACCACTGCTGTTTATGTCAGCGGAGATTTGATCTCTTGTCTGCCATGACTCGGACAACTCGATAGCAAGTGCGACGGGCGAAAAGTCTAGGCCAGCAAGCCAACCAAGTTGCACACGTGAGCGAGTGGCAGTGTGGACCTTAGCCGCTAGCTGAGAACTGTAGCAACAGGTCTGCTACTTACCATCTTGCGTTTCGTACGAACATATGCATACCTGCAAGCAATTTTACGACGTTTTAGTTGAGCCCAAGACTGGAAACGTTTGTCATGCACATGACAGGGTTGGCCTAAAATGCATGACAGAACTTGTGGTCCGCGTGTTCAATGGTGCTAAAAAGAAAGGTTTGCAGCTCAGCTACTTTTGCGATGTAGCATGTTGAGAAATCTGAAATATTTGCAGGAGCTGCGCCCAGTATATTCCCTTGCATGTCTGAAAATTAAATCTAAGTGAAAATTGCAGTTACTTTCGTAAAGTAGTTGCAATGTAACGTCACAACTTTTGTGAGCAATAACTGTTAATGTAATTTAATTACACTTTCGCAACATTCAAGCGGTAATTAGTAATGATCTTTAATCAGTTCTTAGAAATAATTCTGCCATGAATTACAGAGCGTAACATGCATTTTTGTCAACGTCGGTGTCGAACAATGTACTGGGGAGGGCAACTGATGTCATCCAGTAGATCCAATGAAACTATGCGAGCGAGTTTAGTTACGGTTTGCGGCTTCCCAGTACTGTAGGGAATGTTTAGGAATCGGGGCCACCACGGGATGCTGTGCGCGCGCTCAGGTGAGGTTGTAAAATATTGATGATCGTGGCACCAGGGCCAAGAGGGCGAAAACCGTATAAGCTGGTTCTTGCTGAATAGCGCAATGTTGAGGACGGCCTTTGTCTGAATACAGACACTAGAGTTTCGGTTGAGGGGCTGGGAAGCGCTCCGGCCGATACCACCGCAGACCGTCGGAGTAAGGGACGCAACAAACAGTCTACAGATAGGTAAATAAAAGTTCGAGCATTAGCGGCCACGTTTCCAGCCATGTCTTTGTGGTCGGGCGTGCAAACGGTGGTGTGAACTTAAGGTTCTTGATCGCCGTAGTGATTGTAAGGAGGTGGAGGGTGCTTTTGAGGAGGTGACAGCGCAGGAAGTTACGTGCGGAGACTTGCGAATCAGTAAATATGAAAAGGAGTGGTCGGCATATAGCGAGAGCGAATTCGTGCACTTCGGCTTAGGACGATGGGGACAAAGCGCTGAGAATTTAGAGCTTCCGCTACTCTAACGTGGCGCGCATCATATAGCTTCATACGTGTATAATGTGACGTGCAACACTGAGGCAGTGACTGTGGCGTGCGATCGCGTAGAGCTCGTCGGTCATAGTAGAGGTTGTAGAGTAGAGTGGAAAGTATTGTCCATACGGTGCATGTAGCAGCGAATGGGCAGCAAGATAGACCTGCTCGACAAGCAGGGGAGCGCGAGTAATGCCTTGCATCAAAGTGGCATGTAGGCTTGGGGTAATGCATATATAGGAATAACCTATATAGTTATATACTATATAGGAATGGCTATATAGGAATGGTCTATATAGAATTCGGCCTATTCCCTGTTCGTCTCTGTTTTCGCAGTGAATCTCATATTCGTTTCATCTAAATAATTTCTGGGGCAAGGTTTGCAAAACTAGCAACAAATACCAAGTTCAGTTCGAATTCATAGCGCACAATTTAATTACTTAAGATGGAGGTGCTCAGACGGCTGCTATATCGCTTTGACTGCAGCGGCCTCATTTACCAAAGCATGATTGCAGCCCCTCATCCCACATCCCTCTGTCGCCGTGTCCGATGCCATTGCGTGGCCTTTTGTCTCTGTTCCCGAGGTAGGACTGGGGCATATATGCAGTGACCCTTCGGGCCATTCAAGAGCACAGAGATCGCTCGCGGGCTGCCCTTTGTTTCTCGCGCTGGACGCTGAAAGGAGAGGAGGAGGAAGAGACACGAAATCTGATGTGAGCATAATAACGTGAGAATGTTGCGTCACTCGGCGTCCATTGGAAGCGCCGGTCACGCCAGTAAGAAAAGTTTCGTATGTGGCGTCACAGGCGTCAACAGACTTGTTCGGATGAGGATGCGAACGAAGATATATATGCCAGTTTGTTTCGTCCACAAGGAGTACCACTACAGAAAAGCTGCACACGCAATACTTCGAGTAATCTGTGGACTTGATCAGCACCAGCTCCATCATAACGCTCTTCATAGCCCACGCCGGGCTTAACGGAGTTTACCTTCGTGTATGCCGTATGCCTTGCTTACAGATTGTTATGAATATGTCAGATGGTTTACCCGTGAGCCGTATACAGTGTTGAGAAATTTTTCTTCCTTCTTTATGTGTAGCCGCATGTCCGAGTTATTATTCTCGTCGCTTGTATTTCACTTGCTTTGGTAAACAACATCGTTTTACAGAGTGTTATGCCAGGCAGTGTGCTTCGTTTATTACCGCGTATTCGCCTGCCACGGTACCGCGTCAGTGTTGCACCGTTCCTCGATATAACCCTGTTTTCTTTTTTTTTTAGATACCAATAATTGTCGCCGGTGCCTATTATTTTTTCTCCCATGATCGGGACTAGGATCTGCGCCTGCATCTGCATGCTTTCCGGCGTTCTGTGCTTACGCACGTGAGCTCATTAATATTTCGCTTACGAGCAGTAAGTGCTAAAAGGAAAAAGGAAACTAAATGCAGCATAAAGGCAGCGTCAAGATCACACAGTCTAAGCGCGCCATATGCGACCTATTTATCATGCGTCTAGGCTTCTAGAGTTGAAATGCGTTTACTTCATTTTTGTTTGTTTCTTCATGTCTCCTCAAACCTGTCCCCGTTCAAAAGGAATATAAAGTCAACCAGTTTTTTTTTTTTCACATTTTTTTTTCTTGCGCACACCTCGCATGTCTGTTTTTGTTTCCTCTCTTCAATCTCCGTCCTTGCATCCAGCCCATATATGCAAAGGAATGGACTAGTATAGTTGGTGGGTTAGTTCTAGTTCATTTTAACTCGCCTAATCTGACATTGCAGTTTAATTGAATAATAATAATTGGTTTACAGGAAGGGAAAGGCGCAGTATCTGTCACACTTGCTCTGTGGACACCTGAACCGCGCCGTGAGGGAAGGGATGAAGGTGGGAGTGAAAGTGGAAAGAGAGAAAGGGGAGCCGTAGTGGGGGGCTACGGAGTAATTTCGACCACCTGGGGATCTTTAACGTGCGCTGACATCGCACAGCACACGGACGCCACTTCGTTTCGCCTCCATCGAAACGCATGCCGCCGTAGTCGGGTTCGAACCCGGGAACTCCGGACAGTGGTCGGGCGTCTTACCACTGCACCACCCCGGCGGGGCACATTGCAGTTTGTTCAAACGTAATTTTTAATCCAGTTTTTTACAGAGTTTCTAGAAAGGCTAAATCCGCTCTGGGGTTAAAAAAATTTTTTCACCTCCTTCTACTAGCTAGACCCACGGGGAAGCCCCGTTCATTCTTGTCAGGATCACAGCGCATGTGGTCTGCTGGGAAGAACTCAATCTTGTTCTTTTCTACCTCGACTTTATTTTTTTTATTTTTTTGTCTGCATATAGTATACTGCATCCATACAACTAGCAGTTGAAGTTCATTTCAGTTATTAACTCCATCTATTACCAGATGCTGGCGCTTCGTCTCTGCACGCCCGCTGTCCGAAATTATACGTGCTCTGAAAATAAAATAGAGGCGCGCTCAGGGAGTCGTCATCGACATAAGCAACTTCGTTTCTCGTTCTCACCTTCAAGAATTTATTTTAAAACTTTCCAGGGGCGTGAAAGCAACATTCAGATTTCATGGAACATTCCGGATGACAAAAGAATAATATACGCAGCCGGCTAACACTGAGGGACGCCAGGGGGCTATAGAAAGCACGAGGGTAATATCAGCAATGTATTACAAGTTTGCCTACATTGCACAGGACGGTATAATATATAACAGACTACTGTGATATCAATCTCATATTTCTCCTTTTGAAACTGTGTATTTTTTTTTTTCTTTTTACATTTCTGCACTATTGGACAAGTTCATGTTAGGACCGATGTCTGATTTCAGCATAAGAGAAAAAGCACGTATAACAGTAGGAAGAGGGCACATGCTCTGAGCCGTATTACTGCACTGAACAATAAAAACGGTGAATGAAATTACCTCTATGATGCTTCACTATACCAAACAAGCCAGAGGCATCTAAACAGCTCTGCTTTTTTATAATTTTACTCGGTGGTTAAGTTTTTGCTTAAGTAACGAGATGCGGACTGCTTTTTGTCCGGCGGAGGAACCGTGTGTGGCGGTTACCTCAGACCGAAATTGTATCCAACTGTAGTCACTCCTTCTTCATTACGTTCGAATTGATTTTAATGTGTCACTAAATGTGACATAATTAACTGCTAATTGACAGTACGACGGGCAGCCATTAAATAAATCGCTGAAACCGAGCAGAAATCATTACAATCCAGAAGCTCATTGTAATCCGACATAATTTAAGAAATTCGTAGTCGCGATACTCGGTTTTACCGCACTAGAAATATTGCTGTCGCAGGCTCCGGCGAGCTATGCGCGCTGCGTTCGAGTCGTTACATTGTTCTCTCAGTGCGAACTCTTGGCATCGAATGGTCAGATATTGTGAAAACTTTTTTCTTCTTTTTCGGTGGCTGACACGCGCGCAGCTCCTGCAAGGCGCGCCCCTCGACCGCCGCTGCCCGTCCGTCTACGGCTTTGCTTAATGTGGGGCGCGCGCTTTGCCCTCTACTGCAGCTGGAGAAAAACACCGGGAAACAGGACAACGTCCCACCGAGCGCACGAGAGATAACGGCGTCTGCAGCGACGATGTAGCGGAGAAATAAAGCACCGCCTTCACCCCCCCCCCCCCCTCCCCCACTCGCTTAGCGAACCGGTTGTGTCTTTCTTCCAGCCTGCTGGCACGCACGGAAGAAAGCGCACTCTCTCCATGGTATCCTGGCCCTTTTTGTCCTGTCGGCGCGCACGGCTTCATTCTGGGGATAAACGTTCGCTTCCCCAGCAGCTTTGCTGCACACGCTGGATTAGAGCGAGCGAGGCTGTACTCTGCCATGGAGTTCGTCCACTTGGCGACGAGCGGCTAAAGACACGCTGAACGAATTTTTCCGGTATTTACTTCTTCGTTCGACTAAAGGCATGGCCAAGCATAACAAGCCTAGCACCCCTCGCTTTCACTTTTCCTACAGCTTCCAGCTGGTTTAGAGTATCCAGTCCCCGGGCTGGCGACAACAATCCCGGTCCAAACAAAGAAGTTTGCATGGCTGTTACTAAGATCTTTTCGTTATTAGAAGAGGTTGCAAGAGAATGTGGAGATTTTTTCGTAGGTTGTATCTAGAACTAGGACTGTACAGGTCGTTGGTAAGCTAGCATATATCCTTTTGTCCTTCCCCTAGTTATTCATATCGTTCGGGGTATGTGTTTCTCCATGAGCTATCGCTAACCATCCCCTTTGTCGTCCTCTCTACTGAGGCGGAACCAGTATTTTGTCTATCGCACTGATAATAAAGTTGCATTTCGGAAGAGTGGGCTCTAAGGTAAAAAAAAAATAACCCTCAAGAGTAGGCGAAGGAGCGGGAAGTGGTGTGTGTGTGTGTGTGTGTGTGTGTGTGTGTGTGTGTGTGTGTGTGTGTGTGTGTGTGTGTGTGTGTGTGTGTGTGTGTGTGTGTGTGTGTGTGTGTGTGTGTGTGTGTGTGTGTGTGTGTGTGTGTGTGTGTGTGTGTGTGTGTGTGTGTGTGTGTGTGTGTGTGTGTGTGTGTGTGTGTGTGTGTGTGTGTGTGTGTGTGTGTGTGTGTGTGTGTGTGTGTGTGTGTGTGTGTGTGTGTGTGTGTGTGTGTGTGTGTGTGTGTGTGTGTGTGTGTGTGTGTGTGTGTGTGTGTGTGTGTGTGTGTGTGTGTGTGTGTGTGTGTGTGTGTGTGTGTGTGTGTGTGTGTGTGTGTGTGTGTGTGTGTGTGTGTGTGTGTGTGTGTGTGTGTGTGTGTGTGTGTGTGTGTGTGTGTGTGTGTGTGTGTGTGTGTGTGTGTGTGTGTGTGTGTGTGTGTGTGTGTGTGTGTGTGTGTGTGTGTGTGTGTGTGTGTGTGTGTGTGTGTGTGTGTGTGTGTGTGTGTGTGTGTGTGTGTGTGTGTGTGTGTGTGTGTGTGTGTGTGTGTGTGTGTGTGTGTGTGTGTGTGTGTGTGTGTGTGTGTGTGTGTGTGTGTGTGTGTGTGTGTGTGTGTGTGTGTGTGTGTGTGTGTGTGTGTGTGTGTGTGTGTGTGTGTGTGTGTGTGTGTGTGTGTGTGTGTGTGTGTGTGTGTGTGTGTGTGTGTGTGTGTGTGTGTGTGTGTGTGTGTGTGTGTGTGTGTGTGTGTGTGTGTGTGTGTGTGTGTGTGTGTGTGTGTGTGTGTGTGTGTGTGTGTGTGTGTGTTGGGCTTTGCTTCAGCAGAAATTCTTGGCGAGCTTTACACGTGGCTTCATTCGGTAAGCTATCGATTCAGTACACACGGCTTCCTGCGCGGTTCGTGCGCGACATGCGAAGGCCGGCGACAATTATGACATGAATTACGGACATTTCAAATTGCCTTTGTACGCTGTCGTCGGATTTCATCTCAGCAGTTGGACTCACATCGGCGCGCGCGTTGTGTCCTCGAGTGCACAGCACTATGTCAATGCCGCTTTATACCTATTCTGGGTGCGCTACCATGCTTCTTAGTCAAACAGAGTGACGTGGGAACATTCCAGGGGGGAAAGGCACCCGCGTCTTTCTTTGCTCGTTTTTTTTTTTTTTTTGAACTCCTTATCGGCATACGTGATGTGCCCTTCTATTTCTATTTGTGCCACGGTTTAATGACCGCCCACGTATGCGGCGATATGGAGAAGGTCCCTGCAGCACAAGCTGAAGCGAACGTGTACACACGCCAGCACCTGCATGTCGATTCTTGAGAGCCCTGAAGCCAGCCCCGTCGTCAAGGTCAGTCGTCTCACTGAAGACCACAGGTGGGTGGGGGAGGCTGACTGAGTGAGCCGGCAACAGGACAGCGGACCGTGTCTAATATGTCTCCCATGCCTGCTTAAACCAGCATTCCTTCTTTTTTTTTTTCTTGAAAAAAAAAAAAAAGAAGGGGTGGGGAGGGCGAGCATGCCTGCCAACGGCTTTGTCGCGAGCACCACACAGCGGTTGGTAAAGGTGTTCCTTTTCCTCTCACCTCGTCTTCTAATGTTTCCAGTGTTAATGCTATGCTGGGGGGAAGTCGAAAAACAGAGAGGCCGCACAAGGCTCGATATACAAACAACACACATACGTAGCTTCCCGCTATGGTGGCGCAGTGGCAACGGCGCTCGACTTCTGTGCCCAAGGATGCGGGATCGAATCCCGTCTGCAACGGCCGCTTTTTGATGAAGGCAAAACGGAGACGACCGTGAGCTGTGCGCCAGGTAGTCGAAATATTTGAGCTCCTCCATTACGGTGTCTCCCACAGCCGGAGTTGCTTTCGGACGTTAAACCTCATCAACTAATCCAAACACACGCAGCTGAAATAAGCAACCGAATTGAGATCGCCTACAGTCTTATCGTTTTAGTCTAGACAGTGCGAGTCTATAGGCCGGGCAAGTGTGAAAGAATCCTCGGCTGCTGAGACACGGAGGGAGTTCCTGACAAAAAGTGTCGTTGAATCTCTTACAGATCCAGACTACCGGCAAAGCCCACAAGTGTTGTCAGAACGCCTCACAGAGACAGAAAAAAAAAAAAAAAAAAAAAAAAAAAGATTTCTAAAATTTGTGTTACTGCTCCTTCAGTACGTAATGAAAGTGCTTGATTAGAGCACGTACAGAGTTCTGGACGCATAAAATGTCATCGGAACACTTCAGAGGACACTTCAGCAAAAATGAAAAATGTCATAGCTCAGCGCTTCTTTTCTATTGTTCGTTAGTTTGGTCGATCGCAAACTTCGAGCTTATTTTTACCGTCCGCCCTTTAGGCTGATCGCAAATTTTGTGCTCTTCCGCGCCCATCGCAGCTCCTTGGCTCTCGGCGCGGAATCAACAATGAATGAAATGAAAACAAGAAAGCTGAGACACAAGGAGGCAAGTGGGAAGATCTTAATAGGGGGACACTCAATATTGGCACAAGTTAATTTCACTCAGGAGGTGCAACCTTTCCATGTTAATCAAACTTCCCTGTATCTCCTCTCCACAAGATAATATTCGCGTTAATTGGGGTTAGCATTTCAGTTCCGTTGATCGCGTTTCATATTTTGGTGCTGGTACGCTTTAATTATGATTTTGCTGTTAAAAGAAACACAACTGCTTCACACTGACCTGCATACTACTATATGGTGGCCAGACCAATGTGTTGAATGTTCTTGTGCCTATACAAAGGCACCAGACAGGCCCGGCCCGCAATGAGCAGTGCACTGCTGGTTCAAAGAGCACAGGATTATGCTGCCATTCTCAATTCCAAACTGCCACGATAGATGAGATAAAGGCAGAATAAAGAAAAAGAAAGAGGAAAGACACGAAGGCTTAAAGTAAAAAAATACAAGAATTACGTCGCGTTGAGTCAAAGGTGGCGCGAAAACTGCCTTACCCAGCGCGAGAAACAGTGTTGAAGCCAACGAAAGAAAAGCGATAAATAACCATAATACCCGCTGAAGGTATACGCTTCCTGAGCTCAGGGATTACTGAATAAACTGAAAGGTAACGTAGTTTCCCGGATAGCAGCCCAAAGATTACTGGGAACTGCACGCTGAAACTTATTTCCGGCAAAAGACAGATCAGACGATACTCCTTTTCCTTCTAGACGGTCACTTAAACGCTGTCGCGTTGGGCAGGGTAATGAAGTGCGTCTGCTTGATGGCCTTCGTGCTGGGAATCCGCGCACGTGGTGTCTTTGTAGCTACATGCTTGCATAGTAGTACTTAGAAAATGCAGTTGCGAAATTTACTATGCCGGAGTACCCGGGTTCGATTCCGACCGCGGCGGCCGAGTTTCGATGGAGGCGCTGTGCGATGTCAGCGCGCGTTAAAGATCCCCAGGTGGTAGAAATTACTCTGCAGCCCTCCACTAAGGCTCCTCTTTCCACTTTCACTCTCACTTTCCTCTCTTCCCTTACAGCGCTTCCCTTACGGTTCAGGTGTCCACAGAAACAAGTGTGAGATACAGCGCCTTTCCTTTCCTGTGAACCAATAATAATAATAATAATAATAATAATAATAATAATAATAATAATAATAATAATAATAATAATAATAATAATAATAATAATAATAATAATAATAATTATTATTATTATTATTATTATTATTATTATTATTATTATTATTATTATTATTATTATTATTATTATTATTATTATTATTATTATTATTATTATTATTATTCGAATAGCAACTTTCCATGAGATGATCCATATACATGTACTTCTATGCGCCTATTCCTTGCATCTGCCGTGCTGCTTTTCTATATTGACACGATCTCATCCTTTCCAAGATATCAAGTAAAAACATTAATCTCTCCTAGATGCTGTGGAGTTATCTCCGCTCCCGTAAGCCGTCTGCGCCCGTCATCAGTCCTCTTAGTTAGATACTGATGTCGGGAGTACCAACTGTCCTGTTGGATCAATATTTCCGTTGATCCCCTATGGGAGGGGATCACCCAAATATTGTACTTTTTGGGTTATCGGCTGTCTATCGCACTACCATCTCATCTGCCAGCCGTCTTAGCTCGGAGTGTGCTTGCCCCGGACAACTGACGGTCCCGGTTTCAAATCCCGGACCAAGAAAAATTGTCCTTCAACGGCGTTGTTTCTGTGAAAAACGTTTAGCTTTCATTTGTTGCCGTATGGCTGCATTCGGGTGGATACTAATGAGCAGTTTTCTTTTGCTACAAAAGGTCTACTTGCACAAAGCAAGCACGCGTAGGTTAGAACATACACAAGCACCAACCAAGTCCTCGAAGCATATTTTACAACGGCTGAACCTTCGCTTTTTGTGACTGCTGTGCTGGGATTTAACAACGCACCACGAGAGAATGCGTTTTGGGGGAAACCGGGCATTGTTCAAGTCCAGCGGTTCGTGTATCCACAAGGCAGGAAGTGTCTGGGCTTCTTTGGCACGCTGAGATTCGCGGTTACGTGCCACACACGAAAATAAATACGACTCACGAGAGAGACGCATAACCCGCAAGAGGAAGTAGATTAAACGCGTGTAAAACTTCCAGCGTCGAGCGCAAGAGTGGGCTAACTAGTTTACCACGTTCAACCCCGTGTCGAGCTAGAAACACGAGGCTGACTTCGTGGGTGTGAAAGCGTCGAGTATGCACCGTCGCCGGCGTGCAACACAATGACGAATTGAGGCGACCCCATTCGGCCGTGAGGGGAGGACCGCCGAAGCCAGCGCCGAGCCTCCGTCAAAGCGCCGTGACCGCGCTCGCGAGGCGTTTCGAAGTGCCCCAGAGTAACGACGTTTCGGATAACGAAAAAAGGAGAGAGCCTCGGTCCCTTGGCGCTTCGTGCGTTTAAGTTCCGTTCGGCACTTCCGGCAACGCTATCAGCCCATTGAACGGCCCCCACCACCGCGACCACAATTCGGAAACAGTATATACCGCCGCTAGACAAAGGGTTTCCGGTGTCTCCTTATATACCTTCGATTGCTGGCTGCCAGTGCAGAGGCTCATTGTTTCCCGTTTCGGTGGCACTGTGATTCCTTGCGATTTTGTGTTTGTGTGATTTTGCTTTCTGATTCTTACCATAAGAGCGAGATGAACTCTGAAAGTGTGCCAACTCGTGTCAACGCCAGCCGCTGCTGTATAGGCTGTATAGAGCATGCATGTATCAATTACCGTCGTTATTGTTATTCTGTTTGCGGTTTCCTGGCTCCAACAAGATTCTGGTAATGTTTTTGCCTCGCTCGTTTAATACCAAGTCATGCTCAACTCTCTCTCAGGCTCTCTCTCTCTCCCTCCCTCCCTCTCTCATATACACACACGCAAACACAAACACACACACACACACACACACACACACACACACACACACACACACACACACACACACACACACACACACACACACACACACACACACACACACACACACACACACACACACACACACACACACACACACACAATGCAGAGGTTTAATGTGGCTAAATCTAGTGTAATATGTTAAAGCACTAGTTCGGCGTAGTTTATTTTGGTCAACGGTAAATGCAGACGACGTCATCGCTGCGTTCTCACCATCACCTGCCATAGACACGCTCGTGAGAACAGTCATAATGTACAGGGTCGTCCACGCTTAGGGTGAACAGGCAAGTGCATGGCCGCTCTCTTCAGAGCGTCACTATGTCCGAACCGACATGCGCTTCGAAGGAAAATGACAGCTCATGCTAAAGATCACCTTCAGGTCTCCTGTGTCACTTTCGTCGGACGCAGCAATGCTTCGAAGGTAACGACCACTTTCATGCATGTTCAGGACCTACAGGACCTATATTCATATCCTATAGTAGTGGACTACCCTGTATGCTGACAGTATTGCCGACCAGGAGAGACATCGGCATGACGTCATGCTATAACCATGTCGTGCGACCATGTCTGAGTGGCCTACGGAGCTCCTGGTCTAACTCGAAATGGTAGGGCCCTGGAAGGCTGTATTCCGATCACGCCTTTTCATCTCAGTAGCGAAGTGCGTATACTGTCCGCATCTGCCAAATCGCCGACGCACCGAATCGGTTAGCCGGTCAGCTGCACTCGCGAAGTAACGCTTTCGAAATAAAGCTTATTGACCATATGCGTAAAAGAACACAAGGGTGAAGGCAGGAACTTTGCCTTGTAACGCTTCCAACGACACAGGAGCCAAGGAGAGATCAGGCCATGCTGCTGCAAGCTACAGGGAAAACTGAGAGCCCAACCATCATCACAGTACTTCGTCATCGAGAACAACGGTGACCTGTACGATCTGCGTGACATGATTAGTGCGGTTAGCGTTAACAAAGTGACAAGAATCAGGCATTCATGTTCAAAGCAAAAATAAGAGCAACAGCAGAAACTGCGTACATCATCGATGTCTTGTATATCAGCACATACGTTCACATTAGCCTCTTTCGTTCTCTTTTGCTCGGCTTTTCTGACTGTTCGTTGAAAGTGAAGGATAAAATATAGCTTTCTTAGACTCCATTACTTCACTTCACTTCCCTTTAATAGGTAACATATATGTGTAAGTAAGTTATACAAATACAAGATTTTCACTGCGCAAGTACACGTGTGATTCGTTCAAGAAATAAAGATGGACATGTCAATTAAATGAAAAAAGCAGGCACGCATTTCCTCGGTGCTGGGTTCGTTTTCCATGCTATTTGGCGCAATACAAATTTATGATGAAGAGAATATTATCCGTGATTTCAGAAATATAACAATCATTTTCTTCTTTCTTCTTGTCTTGCCTTCTCTTCTCCTCCCTCTTCCTCCCACTCTCATACCTGCGGTTTGAAGAATAGGTCTTGAAATAAGAAATACACTAGACGTTTTTCTTTACAATGAAATCTTCCTCGACAAAAGTAACTGTATAAAACCACGCGTTTTTCTAGTTGCTCCGCACAGCGAATATGGACGAAAACCATGTTCGGAGCATGATCGAACTCATTGCAAGCTGTACATTATTAAAACGGCAGTCGTGGCTAAGAAACGCCTAAATACCTTAGTACCTTCGGTAACAAAGGCGAACCGCCCACCACAGGTGTCAAGGACGGCAGGCGACCAGTGGAGGGTGCAGTAAGGGGGCGAAATAAAACGACGCGGCTGCGAGGAGCCTTGAAGGAGCACGCTGAGAGGCGCACGGAAGAAGCGCTTGCGTAGCTGGCACATACACGCGCGGAGGTGCACGAGTATAATGGCCTACGCGAAGGGGTATGGATGCTCCGATGAGGCCGCCGAGCTACAAGCGCGGGCGGACTACATCCCACGGCACAAAGCGTCTCCGCGAGCGCTCTCCTGGCGCAGTGCACAGCGTGGAGCAGTCGCTGGAGCCACCTTCTGACCGGGCTTTCGCTAAAACCGTGCACTGAGTGTATAGAAGCCACGTGGAAGTGTTCACAGCTACGAATAGCCGAATGGGTATAAAACTGCGATCATATTCAGGACTCATCACAGTTCTTCTTAGCCGCATTTTGCAGTTTGCCGATGGAAGGATGAAACACTTTATTAGGTTCTAAAAGGCTATTTTAGGGCCATGGTGGGTGGATTTTCTAGTCTGGCGGTGGTTCATTGGCCTTCAGCCCTGTTCATCAGTCATCGTTGTTTTCCTATGTCTTCGCAGCACAGATGACCTCCAATAGCTCTCTGGAGGGGCTGAGGATTGGGTCTACCTTGTGTTCTGCATTCTCATATATATTGTGTATGGCTGCGATTCGGTCGCAGTGCCTACATTGAGACACTGCAGTTGGCTTAAGCGCCGCTGCCACTGCAGTTTGGGTTAATAGAGTACGGGAACGTCCTAACGTAGTCTTGGTCAAAATTCTTGAAGCGAAAGGGTTTTTGTATCAGCCGCAAAATGAAGCTTTCATGGCACCGTTAAAGACTAAAGGACCGTGAAATGTTTTGACTATAGTTTCTTGGTGTAGTAAGAAGTCATATGCTAGAATTTCAGAGGCCTTTGGATTAAAGTTGCAGTAACGGCTCCATTTTGCAGCTGGGACTAAAAGCTTTTGGCTTCAGGACTTTTGACCAAGACTGAACATACCAAATTAAAGTATGCCTAATAAGCATGCATAGTGGCAGGTACGCTAGAGTGAACGCGCCTCGCCTAGCTCCACATACTACAACTGCGCGTGCGCTGCAGCCACACGTCAATTACGCGTGTGCGTATAGTATTCTACATCCGCTATGCTAAAACTCCCCAATAACTTAAAGGGCAAGCGATAATAACTACGGTAATAATAATTATTCGCACTGAGGAAAGGAAAGGCGTCCGCTTGTACATTCCAACCGCGCCACGGGGGAAGAGACGAGAGAGGGAGTGATAGAAAAATATGCCGTAGCGGAGGGGTTCCACGCGGGGATCGATACTGCAACGAGAGTGCACATCACACGCGCTTTGACATCTCGCTATCAAAATGTGGGCGCTGCAGATGGGATAAAAACCAGCAACTTAGTCCTGTGCGGCCGAACACTATAACTAATGAGACAACGCAGCGGTTCTAGTCGATTACGAATGGCCGGAAAAAGCAAAAGCAAAAGAACATGACGGAATAAAGTAGACATTCTGTTATCCTGGCCTTGAATTCACGAAACTTTTCGTGCCTCATCACTTGTTGCCAGCTTATTTGGTGTTTACTGTTGGGTTCTACGACTGTAAACGGAGAAGACGACGTTGGGAAGAACAAAACAATTCGAATGATACTTATGTAAGATCATCACGCATGTAAGAAAACTTCGGTCAGATTATGCATTGCAAATAAACGATCGTGTGGCATCTCATTGCGTAGGATGACCGATCAAGAGGCCGCTGTTCTCTATATGCGGAAGCAATAGTGTTATTTCCCGGCCCATGTATAGTTGCCAGGTTTGTGCAACTCTCAAACCTACTGCACAGTTCTAGTGCGCGGAGATTCACTATGTACGCGCGGCGCGCGAGCGGAAAGCGAGCCTTGCGCGGCAACCAACACAGCCCGCGTGCGCCGAGATGCAAGCAGCCGCCAACGCAACGCAATACGAGTGTTACGCCCGCGAGGAAACGGCCTTTTCTTCCATTGTCGCCCATGTCATTTGCCGCGCGCTCAAGAAGCTGAGATGTCCGCTTCGTGGCGCGGGCTGGGAGTGCGCCAGAAGGCGTGCGGATGGGGAAATAAAACAGAATCAAGTCCGGAGGATGCGAAAGAAAGTATATAACTAAAGATGGAGAATGATCTTTGTGCGTGGGCGGCGAAAGGGACAAGTGTGCAAGCACGGGAGAAGACGGAGAGACAATTGTGAAACCATAAATCGTACAGACATCACGATGCGTGGCTTTGTGAGGAAACGAATGCTATGTCGAGGCCGCTAACCAAATGCGTCTTATAATAGACTTATATAGTCGCGAAGTTACGAGAGTCAGAATGAGGTGCGGTAGACGAGTTAACGTTCATTGAAAGCGCTGTAGCCCCCGCGGTTGGACATTCGTCTTTCTATGAAACCTTGGTTACATTTAGCTTGGACCCTTGTATGTGTGTATATATATATATATATATATATATATATATATATATATATATATATATATATATATATATATATATATATATATATATATATATATATATATATATGTGTGTGTGTGTGTGTGTGTGTGTGTGTGTGCGTGCGTGTGTGTGTGTGTGTGTGTGTGTGTGTGTGTGTGTGTGTGTGTGTGTGTGTGTGTGTGTGTGTGTGTGTGTGTGTGTGTGTGTGTGTGTGTGTGTGTGTGTGTGTGTGTGTGTGTGTGTGTGTGTGTGTGTGTGTGTGTGTGTGTGTGTGTGTGTGTGTGTGTGTGTGTGTGTGTGTGTGTGTGTGTGTGTGTGTGTGTGTGTGTGTGTGTGTGTGTGTGTGTGTGTGTGTGTGTGTGTGTGTGTGTGAATGACAGCTATTTCGGACTGCCTATATTAGTCTTCTTTTGAATTCTTGTTTGTGATACCCATGTAACCAAGGCACGTTTAAGCATCACTAACTACAATGACTACAATGCTTTAATTCCTCGCAACTGATGGTGAGTACAAGTAAGGATTAATTGCTGCTGATGATCCGCTTGTATGTGCTGCTCAATGGTTTGAAGTGAAGTGGTATAAGGTCAACGACTGTTTATGGCAACGCAGTTAGCCCCTGACTAACCCTTGCGCACATTGCAGCAAGTCGCGCCGCTGTGGCTCAGTGGTTAGGGCGCTTGATCGGATGCGATTAGATGATGGAGAAGCTCAAATCACCCGCGTACTCACAGATATCCAATCCAAATCCAAATCCACTTTATTTCATAAATGAGATATGAAAAGAGCTTGCATGCACGTACGCTGTAGTTGGCATTCAATACTGAATGCATTATATATATATTTCTAAAGGGCACTTGTATATGAGCAACGAGCAGGTTTCCTTGACTTTTGTCACTGTCGCACAAAACACACACAGGCGGGTTCATGGCGACTGCAGAAGAGATATTCATCTCATCTCAGCATGCACTTACGACTCGCGAAAGACTTTCTTCGGGTCATTCCCGATAGAGGTACGAGCTTCTGATATTTAAGTGCACGCGCTCTAATTTGATTTTCATGCAGGTGCCCCCGTTTTTACAAAGTAGATCTTAATCCCTTCTTTGAAACTGCGCTTTAAATGCATGGATATTTTTCCAGCCATTCGAAAACAACCAGGTTTTGTCCGATTGCTGGAATGGAGGTCATATGTGTCAAGGTTTTAGATCGCTGATTCTCGGAGCGGGATATGAAAGAGCACTGAACAAGGGTAGAGGAGGAGCTTCAGTTCGCAAGCTGAGCCTCCCCCCCACCCTTGTTCTGTGCTTTTTCATACTGTGCAGACATCTTATTTATCTCGTTCTACCTCGAAGCGAGATGTTACACAAAGCTCTTTGGCTGGGAAGAATTGCGTAATCATAATTTTTGCTTGTAAGCCTACAGACTCACTTCCCTCTCACGGCTCTCGTATTACAGTATGCAGGCCCCTTTTGAAGGGCAGTTGTCTTTTTACGCAGGGGTTATAGCAGCCTGCTGCTGGCGAGTGCCGCGCAACAGCTCAATTCCGCGAGAAAACTGAGATAAAGGAAGTCGTACCGATAACAACAGCTCGAGATAAATTGTCGCCTGGTATGGACTATAGGGCCACTAGTGCCCGCTAGGGGACGGAATGCGAGCGTACGCAACCGGCGTAGGAAAAAGGCAATTGTAATTCTTCTCTCAAGCACGGATTGCAGATACGACATTTAGTTTCCCAGGAGACTAAGGCACCTCTACTGGCAGCACAGAACCCCGCATCGCATACGAAATATGGCAGACTTTTTCGAAAAAGGGAATCTTTTCTACCTTTCTGTCTATATACGTATACTGCATCTTGAGTCGTATAGACAAAATGTTTCATATTTACCATTTCCAACCTGCCGCCCGCGACGAAAGATTGTACAAAACAAGGACTGAGCTCCTACACCATGACGGGAAAAGTCGCCTTTGTGAAGTGCTAACACCACTATTAGCCCAGCGTTGCTCATGAGCATGTCTTACACAACTACCTATTACTACGCCCTGTTCTTTGGTCTGTGCCCTTTCTTAACTCGGACGTTCATGTTTTCGGTAAGGGGCCCCCTGACTATACAAGAAGAGGGAAGGAGCGGGGGGGGGGGGGGGGGGGGGGGGGGGGTTGTCGCGCTTGCATAAAGTGCGAAGCCATGACTGTAACAGCGGTTACAACCAGCTTGACGACTGGAACAGCAAGAGTGAGAAAAGAAAAGAGATGACAAGCATGACACGGTCGCTGTTCTCTGCGCTCCCAGCTCCAGAGCGGTAAACGGAAGGGGGGTGAGGAGGGCGGGGGTGCGAAGACCGCACAACCGCCGAATGCGCCACCACACACCGGGGTCATCATCTCTTCTGCCGCGCCATCAAGGGCCTTGTTCGCTCTGGTTGAGCGCCTTCCCTCCTCAATCTCTGCTGCGCAGCTCGACGACAGCAGCCGGATTACGCATCCACCGAGGAATGCCACCTCAGAGCAGGCGTCGGGGAGAAAATAGCCGACGCGAAAGCCTTCTTCATCTCCTGTTCTGGTTTCTTTCTGCATTCTTACAAGTGAGCCGGACAGCCGCACGTATCCCGTCTTGGCCACAGTCGCTCGGCACGATGGCCTCCAAGGTGAACTGGTTGATCCGTTAACCCAATATATGCCCTGAAGCTGCCGCGGCGACACCGTTAACTTTTGTTTCCTCTTGGCGGCAGCTGCAGCTCGCACGAAACATTTCCTCAACCACTGCCCTCTCTCTCCCCACCGTTCACGGATTTCAGGGCGAGTATAATAAGCTCACTGAATCGAGAATAAGTGTTGTGAGATCACCCTGCTTTCTCATATATGCCTGCGCTCTCGAAGCCTAAAGATATCCTCTGTCCTTCGAACGACGAAGAGAATGTGACACGCAGCCGCTGCTTGTATGCACCGCAGCAAAAGGCGCGACTCGGTTGTCTTTTTTTGTCACGGCGCTGCCGTCGCGCGGGCCAAGCCTCGTCCTTCGTGACGCAGAATGCGGTCGCGTGCAGGCCGCGTTCTTGCATATATAGGGTTCCGCTCCGACACGTGCATGCCTTTTTTACGGTCTCAGTCTTCGAAGAAGCTGTCCCCCCTTCCCCTCTCTCTTTGTCGCACTTAATGCAACACAGCCTGAGAAGACAAGGGGACCGCGCTCAAACTGGAAGGGGGAGAGTGTTTTATTTGTCATGCATATAAACTCTCTCTCTCTTCCCACTGACAATGGTTTCTTTCGCGGGTTGTCCTAATTTTCGAGCCTTTGTCTCCTCCGGCGAAACTGGCCCCTTTCATCTGGAGCATGTCAGGGCAGTGAAGAAAGTGGGAGTAAAGACAAAAACGTGGGACGGGAAAGAAAAGAAAACTGGACGGTGACAGACGCCGGAGTAAAACGCGATAAGGCGCGGCACTCTCGGGTCTAATTATGCAACAGTTTAACGACGCAGTGGTGAAACCTATAGTTCTTAGTCATGAGTGCGAAAAGCAAAGAAATTTTACAGGGCAGTTCACCTGTCTACATTTGCCTTTCAGCACCTGTCTACCCTTTGGCTTTCAGCACTGTGGTGCGGGAATACTCCATGAGTGAATACAGAGATCCTAGAGAAAGGGGCCCATTTCTGTAGCCTCAAAACAAACGTTTTGAACAATGCCACCCTTCTCTATATTGAACCAGAACAGTGTTTAGGCTTACAAGAACGTCCATCTCTATATTGAACCAGAACACTGCTTAGGCTTACAAGAGCGTGGAAATTTCTTGAAGTTGATTAAATGCATGGTGCGTAGACTTCGTGTCCTTCCTTACTTTCAGTCTATATATATAATATACCTCTGCTTGAAATGAGTAAGACGTGCGGAAGCATTGTTTTGCTTTGTGGTTTAGCACAGTTTGGCAAAGGGCCAAACGTTTTTACTGCATACGTATGTAGTCGGTTCGAATCCTAATGCACACTATAGCCACCAACTTGACTAGCAGAGTAATGCGAATGGCAAACGAACTGGTATGACACTGGTACTGCACAATCAGAGAAGCGTCACAGTTGCTATGGCAACCATGCGAGGTGCACAAGCCAAAGTGTCTTCGCACTAACGCGATCAACTCTCGCCTGCTACTACTTGTTTGCTCTTTTTAATTCCCGAGTTCCGACGCGTTGTAATCTCCACTCTAATCTTCGCGAACCTCTTTTCCACGTTACAGCAGGAAGAAGCGTGGAACCATGTGGGAAACAATGCGACACGCCCGCCGCAAAACCTCGAATGCACGAATGACATTTGTTCATCCCGCTTTCCGGAGACGCTGCTTTGAACTTGCAAAACTTCTGCCGGCTTTCCAAACGCGTGAGTGGTTGTGTTGCTAAAGCGAGCGCCAATGCGGAAAATGTCTGTGTTTTCCAGTAGCCGTTACTGTAGCCAGCACTATCGCGACCAGACGGTTTTATTGCAATATTACTCTGACTTGCACGTGGAACCGCAGCGCATAATGACACGTGGCCGGTGGGAATCGCACGCACACTGACTTTCAGGCAGGAATGGTGGTTACCGAGAATATCAACATCGAGCAATTTTCGCGAGTGGATTGTTACAACTGAAGCATTGAAACGTTACAGGGCATACGGTGCTGTCAACCGTGTTATATGGCTGACTAACGGAGTTTTTCAGCTGTTGGCATATCGAGCCATTCTAGGAACTCTTCTTAGCCTGATAATTGAGATCACTGCTTAGTAAGCCCAGCTTAATGTGCCGAATTCCATTTTCTAGTTTCGTGGATGAATACAACAAAAGGAACGTCTGATGTCGCTGTAGAGAGTGCGTAATTCTACGAAATCCTTGCGTTTACTTTTTAATTGAAACGGTGTGTGTCAGGTGAGCGTATGCGAAAGTGAAACAACATTGCGAGGATATCCTCCGGACGTAAGTGAAGTGCCGGAATGTCACGTTGGCTTTGAAATCGTGCTTACAGAGCCCTGACAGCTAGCATAGTTTTGTCGATTTGATCGATTAAATAGTTGAACTTTGTCACTATTGAGACCCTCCGCGTGTACATGAACGAATGGCGCGGATCCTCATTTGTGAACGTAAACGGATGTCTAAAACGAATACATCATGCGCAATATTCACGCAGGGTTATACTTTCTCGATTGAGCAAGAGGAGTGAGAGTGGTGTACCATATGCCGGTATGTTAAGTCAGGAAGAAATTTTCAGCACAACGGTCGCATTTTAATACAGCAACAGCTCGGTTACAACCAGTTCTAAAGAAGAGCAGTGCTACTGACGTCAAATATCAGAATGTTATTTAGAGTGCATCAGAATGTGGTTTCACTTGGATACTTTTTTACTAACCGTGCACGTTCGTACCGAAACGCAGTGCGCGCTACAAGTACACTCTCGCAACTCCAATCTTGTTTTCAACTACACGCACTGCCCTCTTGTCCGTCGACACACCGCGGCCGGTTTCACCAGATGGAATTTCTTGTATTCATACGGTTACGTCACCTCTGCGGCGAGACGCCCGCTTTACAATTTACGCGTTGCATTTAGATCTACAACGAACGTGTGCATGCCGTCCATTTATTGGCAGCGAAAACAAGCGCTGAAGCCAGTGCCTGAAGACCGAGCATCTGGCCTCGGAGGACGATCACTTCGACTTTACTCCGGTGACAGCAACCGGGCTTAATTTCAAGATCGTTCCGAATCGATGCACACACACTGGAGCTCTCTCATGTTGCTTTCCGTTCTCAACGTATGGGGCGGTTGTCATCCTCTTGCTCCGCCGTTAAGCAGGCTGCCAAAGCACAAACGACGGTGACGTACGCGAGGTGCATCGGAGACAACTGTCAGGTAACCGTGACTCCACGAAGAAATTTTCATCTGCACGCGCCACTATGCAGAAGGGGGCCCTCACCTGGTTGCCGCGTGCTGGACACTGCAGAAGCGCTCCGGAAGGTAATCCAAAGAGTGGTCTTCGGCGGAGCGCGCGCAACAAGGGGGTAGCTCAGGGACGCTTCGGCAAACTGGTTGCTCCACGGGCGCTCATGACCGACTGGGCGACTCGAAGATCGGGGTCGCAGCGAGGAGTTCTGGTGACGTCACCTTGGCGCGCAGAGAGGAGGTGGGGAAAGACGGACTTCTTTCTTGATAGCGGAGGAGGTGGTCCGGTGGCGGCGGGAAAGCGCGACCACGTCGTTCCGCGCACACCGGCCGCCGCCACTGCTAGAGTCGCCGCCTTGATAAACCAGTCGCCCAGTGCCTGGTCCACAGTCACCTTCTCTTCCTGTACACCTGCCGCGAAAGTGGTTCTTGAGACTCACTTTCTGGCCGCCGGGGGACCAGCGCAGGACTTGGCGAGCATAACACGAAGCTAACATATTTCTTATGCAGCGATACAAGTGTCTTCTTAACGCCGTGGCCAATTTGAAGAATGGCGTCAGGGTGATTGATTTATTACACCTATGTAACCTATCACCACTGCCAAGGGGAAACTGTCACAGTGGAAGCTACCATATATTAAGCTAGCTGTTCTGTTTAACCCATTCAGACGGACTTTGTTTAGAGGCACTACCTTCTGTGCCCTTCTGCAATAGCTTCGCCTGTTCCGTCAGAAAATATAGGCCTAGATGCGGAAGAATGAGAAGGAAAAAAAAAGGAGCGAGTGGCATAGTACGTACATGCGCCACAAAAGCGCCTATCTTGTGCGAGGCAAACATGTAGTACATCTATTTTGGCTTCAGAGCACCCTTCACAGAAGAAAACATGCTGCGCATACTCTTGAGATATTGTATTTCGTCTTTATATATATATATATATATATATATATATATATATATATATATATATATATATATATATATATAAGTGTTGTTTCAGTCCTACCCTTAATATAACTTACTTGCTCAACTGATTTGTTTTACTTATATTTTATCAGATAAAGCATCAGTTCTGCGACGTACGCAGTCGGCGAGGAGTTGGAGATGAGTTAGCGAAGTTCCGAGATAGGTGAGGTTGCTGCCATGAGAGTTCGCGTCAATTCCAATTTAAGTTCAGGTCTGCTCAGGACAAATTAAAAATAATGTTGAAAGTTCAACGTCCGATATCGCATAGGCGGAATTATTTCATAACAAAAAAAATAATAATAATAGCAGGCGAATCGCCTAAGTGCAGCTCTCGAGAGCGTGTTATGGCAGCGACGCTGCTAATTACACTGTTCACATCAGCCCAAGGAAGCAGTTTCGCTTGAGTTATCTCAGGTAAGTAAGAAGAAGTAAGAAGAAGGAGCATTCGCTTCACGTTGCTTCGCCCAAAAACAACGGCATTGGGCCCAGTTTTTGTGCTATCATTTATTTTGACTTTTTCCCGGTATAATTACGTTCTGTTCTTTAAACGTTAGTGTTAGCGTATTCCAATCTTTATCATGAAACCACAAAGGCTGCCACTTTCGTGAAAACTCTTTGCGACACTGTTACACATATGTGTCATATAATGCTAGCGACTCAGGGTTTAACTGAAATTGTGTTAATTTTTAGCTTCCGGGATGGCATGTAACGTGCAACAAAAACTGCTCCCATTCGATATGTGCACGATTAACGAACTAAACAAAAATATTGCAGATTGTCCAAATGAGAAGACCCGCTGCGGTGGCTCAGTGGTTAAGACGCCCGGCTACTGAATCGGAGTATCCAGGATCGAGCCCGACCGCGGCGGCCGCGTTTCGAAGGAGGCGGAACGCAAAAACATCCCTGTACTTTGCGATGTCAATATAATGCCTTGAATATATTGTATATTCAAGGCACTGTAATGTCTGTACATGTTAAAAATACCAAGGTGGTCAAAATTAGTCCGCAGCCCTCCACTATGACATTTCTTTCTCTCTTTCTTCTTTCACTGCCACCTTCTTTCCTTCCCTTACGGTGCGGCTCAGGCGTAATTCCTATCAAGGGTAGGCCCCACAACTTCTTTCTCCTCACTGGTTGTCTCTCAGTGAGTTAAACAAAGATTGTTGCTGAGAGGTGTCTCTGAACGCAACCTAAAGGTAACGTACACTCACTGAAGGCAAGAAGTAATTACGGCGAAGGTAATCGCATAGTCTAACAGCTGTCATATTGTCACCTCCTTGCTCTGTTCACGGCTGGTTTTGGGGCGGTTAAGAATCGAAAACATCACATAATGCGACCTAAAGGGGAACACACCTGAGGAAAGGCATTAGAATTATTTGAATGTTGTTAACGTAAAAAAAAAATAGAAAAATTGCACTAGCTCGATCAGAGGATTCGAACAGATGCTTCAGTGCTGAGATAAGTAGTGTTAATCCATTACGCCACAGAAGTCTTTTTGTTTTCTTTATTATCGACTTTGGCATGGGACAGGTACAAAATGTAATGGTAAAACACGTCAGCAACATATTTACGGACGTGACAGGTTTACATTTTTTTTCAACAGCAGCAGTTCATAAAGCGCTCCAATCCACGCTGATTGGTCAGGAAGTCCCCGATGCGCTTCTCTGAACCGTATGACACTTTCAATGAAGTGCTCACGTACAGATCGAAGTTCGATATCTGCGTTGTTGTACTGCATCCTCGTTTTCTACAAACTGTGAAGGCGCAGAAGCATAATAGCATCAAAAGGAATGTCATATCTGTTTAACAGGTAAGAACATAATGCCATATGGAATGTTTTCTTTTATTGCATGAATTGCATAAATACCCAGTAAAAACTGCAGTTGTCATGCCTTCTGGCAGGCAATTGTGTCTAATGGACTCTCATTAAAACAAGTTGGACAATCAGACTCAAAACGGCATCCGCAGCGTCTTGCTGCTTCAATACTTTTTTTAATTTATACGCTTGTTCGATAAAAAAAAAAAAAAAAAAAAATCTCATACCGATTGTCCCTCCAAGTCACAGTGTCTCTTACAGCCATCATACTTTTCCAAATGCTGTAGAAGCCCAATAGCATGATTTGGCCATATTGGACGACATCATTTACAGTGGTCATGTAACGGATTCCACACGGTGTCAATGGCAAGTCTTTTTTAAACATCCCAGTCGAATACCGCGTCCCAGGAATCCAGGAACACGTGCTCTCAGATAGTCTGAGCCCCAAAGGTACAAAAACACCCTTTTCTTCTAGCTATAGACATGTCTTAACTGACAGGGTTCCTGTGTGTAATTTAAAAAAGAAACTTTTGACCCTAAGCGCAACAGTCACACTTTTAACTCGTCTTAGCACGTCTTTCTCATAGTCTTCAAGGTTCTGAGTACCGCACATGCAACCTGAATACCAGACCACTTCTTGCAGGAATCGAGAGACAGTGTACCGCCGAGAAGCACATGAAAAGACAATGAACTCTCGTAGTGCACTGGATAGCATAATTTGCAATAAATGTTTTCGTGAATGCGTCATTTTGGTCGCACACACGAAAAGAAACCTTACAACTACCCGCTGCATATATAGATGCATTTGAGACAATCCTCCGTCCTTGACTCGCCGAAAGAGATTATCTCTGCTTATTCGTTCCCAGTTTTTGCGCTCTTCATTTGGTCGTCCAGCTGTGAGCGAATAAGCATTGAGCTACAGAAGCGACGGGAATGGCCGGCTTTAAATTGGTCTTATTCGTTTTAACAATATTTTCGTCAATTGTCGCCAGGTGACGCTGCTCAGAGGACCCTACCAATGAGAAAACGGAATCACGCCGGCTCAGGTGCTCACCGAGAAGTTGAAATTTGAAATTGAAATTGAAATTTTATTCCACAACAAAAAGATGCTGCGAGGAGGACAGGAAAAAGCTGTATGAACAGCTTGAAAAGCCCTGACCCCCTAGCACACTAGGGGGTCAGGTCTTGTGACAGATACGTCAATTTTTTTTCTTTAAATACAAAATATTTGAGCAGCAATCCGGCTTTAAGGTTAGGCATCACGCAAATATTTCTCATCTCCAGATGGTCGAAATTATTCTGCAGCCATCCACAATGGAACCTCTTTCTCTCTTTCCTCTTCCATTCCCACCTCCCTCACTTAACTTACGACATGGTTCAAGCGTCCGCCGAGAAGCGTGACAAATACGGAGCCTTTCCTTTCCTATAATGAAAAAAAAAAAAAAACCCCAAAACCAAACCTTTGTGGTTAGGCATCATTAAATTTTGGGGCTGCTGCGCGCATCTTTCCAACAACATATCAGAATAAATTCCTGCTGTGCGGAGAACACCCTGCGTTTTACCGTGTTGCATAGGCCGGTCAGAAAACACAGGTAGCGCCAATAACCACACCAACACCGGAGAAGTGGGAGGCTGCGCTCCCCGGCTCGACGCCTGATGACCAGCTCAAGCTGATTGACAGAGCGCGCAAGACGGCAAAGACCACTGGAGCCCTGGGCTGAAGGCTCCACGCACCCAGAAAAACTCCTTTTGCCAAAATAGTTTTCACTCACTCACTCACTCACTCACTCACTCACTCACTCACTCACTCACTCACTCACTCACTCACTCACTCACTCACTCACTCACTCACTCACTCACTCACTCACTCACTCACTCACTCACTCACTCACTCACTCACTCACTCACTCACTCACTCACTCACTCACTCACTCACTCACTTGAGGGCAATGTTTCAGTATGATCATGTTTATCGCTTTCTAGTGTTCTAGCCGGCTTCAGGCAAGCGCACAAGTAACAGCTTATATTCGTATATTCGACTTAAAGTGATTTAACGCTTACAGCTTGAGCACATAAACCGCAATGTGATGCTTCTGTTTTCCTGTTTACTGACCTATCGCAGTACTGCCCTGTAGCTGGCATGCATGCGTGCAGCAAAATCTGGTAGCAATCGCAAGCACAGTGTGTCCATCACGTCCTAACGGCAGCTGGCGGTCACATCCTGCGGACATTAGGTCACAGTGTCGAACGTCTAGAGCTGCTATCATCTCCTGTCCCACCATGGGAACTTATCAATTTAGTACATGGTACGCCGTTACAAAAAAAAAAAAAAAAATCAGTTCCGCTAATCCACAAAAGCGCACAGCTGCCGCCGAATGACATACACGACATGCAAGCTAACCTTGCAGCAAGGGGCCAACTATCTTTACACAGACACAGCTTATTCCCAATATGACTCCAGCATAGCTTGTCGTGGTTCCGACTCGTCACTGTAGCCCAACACTTTCCTGATGAACATGCTGCACCTAATCTTGAGCTCATAGTCATGCGCCTTACCATCACTATAGTCTATTAGAATAACAGAATCCAGCTCCTTGCACCTACTATGTTTATATTCACCAACAAGCAGTTTACACTGCCCTCCTCGCGGGAGAAAATACAATGCCGTTCTCAAGACAACCCAGAAGATATCAGTCGTTTCGAGAGGAGGGCTATACCCTAATTATCAGGACTCCTGCACATTAAGGAACCATTGGAAACGAAAACTCACCCGGCCGTGCTCGCAGCAGCCATTTCCCTACCTTTGCCTGGATCCACTAAATCCGCAGGCTTCCGCATCCTATAGGCTCCTGCCGCTTTTGAACATCCAAAGTCGCCCCTTATGAATAGGGCTGAGACATGGTATTGTGCACCTTGCTATATCGCTATATCGCCGTCCAATCGGCACATTCCGAAGGATGGAGGCGGCGTTTATTCGCTGAGCACAAACTGACTATACCTATACTGTCACCAGCAAGGCTACACCTTATAAACACGCACTCTTACCCGAGCCCCAATTGTTCAGCACGTCTTTCCAAAGATACGGCTGAGCACCTCCTTTGCTTTGCGTTCGACACCGATCCGGGACATATAATACTTCGCGCCCCGGGCGGCCACCGACACGGCAACTAAAAGAGAGGATCGATCCGCCATTGCACATCGGACCCGTGGACTCATTGCGACTAATTGTGACCGTACAACATCATCATCATCAGCAGCAGCAGCAGCCGGAATATGCCCACTGCAGGGCGAAGGCCTCTCCCATAGTCCTCCAATTAACCCGTTCCTATGCTATCTGCACCCACTTGGCCCCTGCAAGCTTCTTGACCTCATCATCCCACCTCACTTTCTGCCGCCCCCTGCTACGCTTTCCTTCCCTTGGAATCCAATTAAAACACTAAGTGACTATCGGTTATTCTCTCTTCGCACTACATACCCTGCCTATGTTCATTTCTGCTTGATTTCCATTCGATCGAATATTATTAACTCGAGTTAGTTCTCTGACCCACTCTGCACGCTTCCCATCTCTTAACGTTACCTACCATTTCCCGTTCCGTAGCTCTCAGCGTTGTCCTCAACTTAAGTAAAACGTTACCTACCATTTCCCGTTCCGTAGCTCTCAGCGTTGTCCTCAACTTAAGTAGAACCCTTTCGTAGCCTACACGTTTCAGCCCCATACGTGGGTACCGGTAAGATGCACATTTTTTTTTTTTCTTCAAACTTTTCTTTTGAGCGATATCGATAATCCGCTAGTCATAATCTGCGAGTACTTGCCAAACGCTCTCCATCCCATTCTTGTTCTTCTAGTTGTTTCCTTTTCATGGTCCGGCCGGATCTTCGGTTACTACCTGTCCTAAGCAGACGTATTCGCCTACCACTTCCAGGGTTAGCTATTCATTGTAAACTGCGGTTCCTTTCCAAGGCTGTCGCAGGAATGCAGAGATATATCGTGCACGATGTAGAGGTAATCGGAAAGGTTCGATGCAGTGAACGCAAAATGGGATAAGGTATCGAATTAGTCTTAACTTTAAGAGGGGACGGAACAAATTTCTAGGGAAGAAGTCAGTCAACTAATTAGCGGTGAGAGTAAAGGTAGAACGATAGCTTCAGAAATATCGTTACTGAGTGCGCGTTAGAAGTAAGTGGTATAGGATAGCTCGATAGGATACCGGTAAATTATCTAATCAGACGAAATATTTCAGTAAGAAGCGCCAAAGTATGAAAGCCTCTAACTCAACAGGCAGGATAGAACTGACAGAGCTATCAAAGGTAACCAGTAGGTGCAAAGTTTCCGATATGAAGAAAATCAAGCATGCTCTAAAAAATGGTGGTAGCATTAAAGCGGTGGAGAGGCAATTAGATGCAGAGAAAAATCATTTGTATGCTCTGAGCGACAAGTAGGCAATGTCATTACTAATATGGACAAGAAAATCAAAAAAAGCCTCTCTATACTGACCTACAGTAACCGAGGTAACAAGGGACGATGTTAAGAAAGCGATAGAAGTTGGAAACGGGGGAAAGCAGCTGGGGAGTTTCAAGTAATTACAGATTTGTTGATGGGGGGATATCGTGCTATGAAAACTGGCCACCGTGTATATACGCAATGCCTGATGACGTCTAAGGTACCGGAATCTTGAAAGGACGCTAACAATATTTTAATCCGTAAGAAATTAGACGCTAAAGACTTGAATAATTACAGGACATGATACTGTCCGTCCATTACATAAAAGGTATTCGCTAAGGAAATCAGTATAATGGAGTCAGGGCAACTTTAGACTTTAATCAACCAAAGTTCAGGCAAGTTTTCGGAAAGGGCACTCGACCATCGATCATATCCGTTTTATTATCCGGGTGATAGAACAACGCTCGGAAAGTAGCCGACCATTTTCGGAGTGTAATCATAAGTGAAAGTACTGGAAGATTTCTATGGTGCCTGCACAACTATAGTTCTAGATAAAGAAAGAAATGTGTTAGGCAAGGAGACACGATCTCCCCAATATTATTCGCAGCTAGCTTAGAGGAAGTATTCAAAGGCTTATAATGGGAGCAGTTAGGAATAAGGGTTGATGGAGAATACCTCATTATTCTGTGATTCGTTGATAATATTGTCTTGCTTAGTAACTAAGGGGACGAATTACAAAAAATCATTGATGTCCCAGACAGGAGAAGCAGAAAGGTAGGCCTAAAATTAATGTGCAGAATGCTAAGGCGACCTTTTTCAGGCGTTTTCAAAGAAAAGCCTGAAATCGCTTCTTTTCGCTTCTTTCAGGGCCGACCTCGGGACCACCCAGCCTCGAGGAGGAAGACGAAAGCGGTCGCCCTCCATCTCTGTGACTCCTAATTTCTGCCGCAAGGTTAGACGTATTCAATGCACAAATAAAGACACACTAAAAAAAGACTTATAGCCGTATGGCTAACTCAATAAATTAATGCGACGTCGGCTATGGGAGAAAGGTGCTAAGTAGTGCTGGATGATGATCCTTTATGGTGGAAAGTTGAGAGAAAGCCTCTGCAGAGGCTTGTGTTTTGCTTTCTCAGCCGGGCAAAAAAACAGTGAAAGCCAAACTAAGTTAAGGATATTGACATTGCTGAGCCTATCTATATACGTGTCATAAATTACCTGAAGCGGAGATGTCAGCCCCAAGTACTGAATCATTCAAATGGCCCCTGCACGGCATTGCCTAGTTCAAAACAAGAAGGGCCGCACATCTTGACGCCTTCTTTATCTTGACAGCCAAGAGCTGGAATTGCCTTCTTGAAGGCACAGTTCACCACACTAATATTATGCAGCCCACTCCCAGGGTTGACTGAAAAAAAAAATCATCGGCTTGCTATAACTATACTCACCTATCGTGCAATGCCACAAAAGTGGCATTTTATGTATAAATAAATGTACAAATTAATAAACAAATTATGCACACCATACGAAATCAAATTTACTTCCCCTGCAAGCCATCAAAGCAATCATTGAGTGTACGGCAGTTCCTTAGACACCGACCATCATGCGCCATACATAGAGTTGAGTAAAAGCCTTTCTCTTTAACAGCTAAACATATGACTTGGTTGCTTATACGTCTAGCAAACCTAATATAACTAACATCTGTCATCAGCTTTGAGTGATGGAATGATTAACGCATTGAAGTGCTCTATGAACGAGTAGTTTTAGCGTCGAAATCCAATGAAGCGTCAAGATTCAATTGCGATATCTGGAGCCAGCGGCATCTGGTCCTTGTAACACGCTCGGCGGGTGTTGGCCCGTTTCTAGACGCTGTCGAAGCGCATCGGCCACGGTTGGATGAGCGCACTTGACCTTGGCAGGCAACAACCCTTGCTGGTGTCCTTGATTTTGCATGCACTTCAGTGGTCGGTGATCGTGATCGGGAACCACGTACTGCCTATGTGAACAGTGGAAAAACCGCAGCACATAAAAGCCGAACCTAGTGATAACATGCCCATACACTTAAGGTGTAGAGAGATTTTTTTTATTCCCTTATTCTCAGCTAAGATCTACGGTCTTACGAGTATCGCGCAAATTAAATGAGAAAAATCTGTGGCGCTCTCGATCGGATACCCGACGGGAATAAGCGAGCAGGTACGTGTTGTTGCAGTCTGCATAAATTCTTGCTGTCTCATAGAGATACAATTTGGTCGTTCAGACCTTTATTTGTTTTCTTTCAATGAAAATGAAAATTCTTTATTTCTTTTGAAGCATCTTGAGAGGGGATACGACGGAAAAGGCGGCAATATGCTCCTTGGAGGCCCACTATGCCCCCAGTTTCGACAGCAGACACAGCGTGAGAACAAAGAAATGAGAAACATACACAAGCACAGTAGCAGGAACGATTGGAAGAAGAACAACATATAATTACGATATCACGATTGATTATCCTGTTCAATAAAATGCAGGACTGATATTAGGGATTTCCTGGAAGTATCTTCGAGTATTATATTTTTCTCGTGAATGGAAATCAAGTTGTAAGGTATTGATTGGGTATAGTAATTAGCGCGAAAAAACGGTAACGACCAAAGTTGTTTCTTACGTGTGTTAAAAGATGGAATGTAATGTAACATACGAAGCATATGGAGAAAAATAGTGTTAGTATTAGATAAAGCTTTCTTATACAAACAGCCGAAATGAATGCAAGGTCGTAGGCTGCATGATGCAAAACTCTAGAAAAAGATTATTTGTGTGACTACCATGGAACGCTTGCAATTAGTCTTATATTGCCCGCTTTTGCACGGTAACATATTTTTAAATATTTTTCTTGGTGGTAGTACCCCGCAGGTAATAAACCAATATGTGAGAGATGGAAGTAGAAATGCGTTATAAATTAAAAGCTTAACTTTAGTTAGCAAATTTAGCCTATTTATGCATATGATGCGGTTTATTTTGTTCATTTTATTTTTAACACACTCACTCTGCGCATCTAAATTTAAAGTGTCGGAGAATATAGCACCTAGACATTGTATAGTTGAGACTAATTACTTTCAACAAGTCAAAGTATTTCATCACGTTCAATTTGCTTATTTTTAGCGTGGAAAATTATGCCTTTTTTATGTTAACTTTTAAACAAGCTTGAGACCAGTTTAGTAAATGCTTCAGAAATTCATTTCCAGATCCCATAACTTGATTTATATTCTTGTCCGTAGTAAGCATTGTTATGTCATCGGTGATGGCAATCATATGCACCAAAATGGGAACAGAAAATAAATCATTTATATATAGCAAGAATAAAAGGGGTTCAAGAATGCTGCTCTGTGGAACACCGGAAATGATCATCTCGGTGGCTGATAAAGCATTATTATGAAAGAAACGGTCTTCGGTGGTTCAAGTAAAGAGGGGCTAGTGCCCCTAATGCCGTAATGGTTTAACTTTTTTAATCTGAGATCATGACTGATTAAATTGCTTTGCTAAATCTATACAAATTCTAAGAACAAGAAGCCTTTCTTCAAATGCTTTAATAATTATTTAATTTTGCTTTACTAGGGCCATCTCAGTTGATCTATTTTCCCTGAAGCCAAACTGGCAGTCTGAAAGCGCAGAATTTTTCGTGAGGAATTTATTCTCGTTTAAATAATCCTTTCAAGACCTTTACAAAGTAGATGCAGTATAAAAATTGGCCTGCAATTCCCTATATCTGAGACGGCTCCACCTTTGTGTACTGTGACGATTTTAACTATTTGCATTTGCTCAGGGCATATTCCGGAACTGAGACAAAGATTGTAGATGGGAGTTAGTATCGGGGCAATCAAATCAATTACAGAAAGAAATGGTTTCAATTGGAAACCATATTTGTCTAAAGCAGTGCTTCATTTGGAATGTGAAAACGCAGTTACGACTTCACTGTCATTTGTGGGGTACATAATTAAGTATTTACGCACACTAGGTGTGCTGAAGATGTGATTATATAAATCGGTAAAAGAGCATAGGTTGCTTGTGGCGTTTATAAAGTTAGTATTGAACGCGCGGAAGATCTTAACGTTTAGCACTAACGAAAGCACAGGGGACGTCGGACGATTGTTCATGATTTCAGCCGGTTTTTTCCAGTTGACATCAGGCCTTTGACCGAAAGCATTTGAAAATGCACTGTTAAAATATTTGTTTTGAATTTTTAAGCTCACGGTTAAATCGATTACGGTAGCCTTTGTAAATGCGCAGTTTGGAGACATCCCTAGATTTGATAAATTTCTCATGTAGTTTTTGTCTAGTGCTTATTTTTCTCAGCAAATCCGGAGTTATCCAAAGGATTTTTTTTATATATATTTCTGGAAAGCAATCATTTTAAATGAGTTTGAACTTTTCAATCAATGCATCATATGAGACATTGGCATCTGTTAGTACCAGAATATCTCTGAAGTTAGCGTACAGAATCACTCTAGGAAAGTTATCATGAGTTCTAGGATCAAAGCATCGGTAATTTGAGCAGCCCAGTTCAGTACTGCTTGGGGTGTTTTTACATCAGAAAAAAGCAATTACAGATTTTTAAAAAAAAATGGTGACTTCAGTCTGACATCAAGGTTCCAGCATGTATACACATGTTATCGGCATTAGTGATTAGCAGATCAAGAGTGGAAGAGATTTAACAGGTTACGCGTGTTGGTACAGTGATAAGATTTGCACATCCGAAGGAATCAATCGGCTTATTGACGTCATTTTGCATATTGCATGGATTCTGACCGCATGTCAACGTTCATATCACCAGATAAACACAAAATTTGATTCATCGACACATGATCGAAAAGAGATTCAAAGACACGAAGACACGAAGACACTTGTTAAAATCACCGTCAGGTGGTCGATACAAAACGCAAAACACACATTTGTCACTTTCTAATAAGAGCATCTCGTAGTCTGCCGTTGATGTAGTAAATTGGGCAATCTCTACAGCGGGCAGGGGATTACGTGCTTGGATTGACACGCCACCGCCTTTACGGATGGGTCTATTGACAGCAAAATGAGAATAGGAATCAAGTGCGAAATAATTTGAGACATCGTTGTACGAAGTTTCGGTAAAAATTCCTACATTAAACGGCAAGGTGAATGAGTCAAATAACAATTGCAGTTAATCAGTTTTATTATTTACTGAATCACAGTTGGTATGCAGAATACTTAAAGCGTCAGTGCTAGAAAAATGACAGAGGTCCGAGGTGCAAAGGCACTCGTGGCAGTTCATAATTTCAGGACATATTGGCTATATCATTGTTACATGAAATCTTTACAATATCACTGCTATCAGATTTCCGAGCGTAAATCTGATCACCCCTCACCCACACAAATCTCCACGCAGCTTCACGCTTCCTTCATATGGCTCGTCTAAGCAAGCGCTTCTTTTTTGGGCACAAATATTCGTTCACAAAGAACGCTGTTTTACCATCAAAGTCAAGGTCCTTGCAGGTTACCCATTTTTTCCTAGATTTTTCAAGCAAAACATCCCTCTATGCGCTTTTGGTAAATTGGAGAATGATGTCTTGGTCAGTCCGATTTCTGGGAATTGGCACCCGGTGACAGATCTCAATGTCGGAAACTAGAATAGGCGCGTTGATGTTCTCATCTAGTTTTTCCATTAAAACCGGCAAGCTTTCACCTGATGTCACTGAAGTGCCTTTTAATTCTGCCTTCATGTTTCGGGAATACTGTCCGCACTCTTTAGCCGAGACTGACTTTTTTTTTCACCTGAGCAGCCAGTTCATCACAATGCTTCCTGAGGCTATCGTTAGCTTCTCTTAGGCTCTTGTTTTCTTCTTTACCAGCTGTGAATTCGGTTGCGAACGCGTCGTGCTTATCGCTGATGAATGAAAGACTATACTTTTCATTTCCCACAGCTCGCTTCGGAGATCCCGTTCTAACGTTTCCCGCAGGAGCTTGGTTTCAGAATTCCGCCTTAAGTTCATTTTTGATTTCTTCAACTGCACTGGTAAACTCTTAGCTCATTTTTGCCATATTCGCCCAGTTCAAAACAGCAGCATCGACAGGAAAAGGAACAGAGCAACGAATGGCAGCAGCAGCGCAGCAGCGCAGCAGCGCAGCAGCTAGAACAAGATAATCTTATTGATGAAATATTGGAGGCTGAGTTACCTGTAGTAAAGTATATCGGTGTTTTGAATGCGGGGCCTGCCATTCAAGCTGCTCACGCTGCGGATGCCGCTTTTATTTATTTGATTATTAGCGTATATAATGCTCCGGAACCGCAGTAAACGTTTGTTGATAGTACCGCTTGTCCTGTCCTCACCTCGTCCTTTTTTGGTTTTTTGGCTTTGCTTTCTGTTTGACCATGAACCAACACGCCCAAACAATTTTCCTTCTGAAAGAAAAAAAACTTATCAGCAGCAGTCAAACCATTCGGTAAGAAATGACCGGAAATTACGCACCTGGTCGCCTCGGCCGAGGTCTACAGACTCGAATACAATTAGTGCTTTATGCATCAAAAAGAGGCAATGGGGCACTACTGGCTGCGAGGGCGGCGAAGCAGGCAATGCAAGACAGCTTTCGGTCTACTTTTTATTCTTTAATGACTTCTAGAGACAGACTACAGTAAAAGCTTGAGCAGTGAAAACAGCGAGTATAGCCGTTTCATGATATTTTTAGGAGCAATGCTAATCGCGCTACATTTGTTGGGCCAACCGATCATGCATATATACTCAGTTTATCTGCTGGAGTGGCAACTAACTGCATGGAGTTGTCACACCAGCACTGATATCTTATTCACAAGGATCCATTATCCATTTCGGACCCATTTACCCTAGGTCACTGTTATTGGGTGACAAGACCACGGCCTTCAAGCATCCGTGGCATTGTCTATCTGGAGATTTGGATTTCAGCATTGCCTGCATGACCCGGCCATCGGTTAGCGGGACCGTGCGATGAGTGGCCATGACTGTCGTCGACGGCAGGAACAGTTATCCCGGAATTTCTGTTGTAGCAAAAATTGTTTACATTAACCATGACCACTTTCACATTAATTATGGGCAGCAAAAGCTCGCGAGATTCTTGCTTTCACAAAAAAATACTGCAGCTTCATTTCAATTAATAATAAATTGACAACCAATTTATTATAGGTATCGTTGTCTTCAAAGGTACATGCATGTTATTTCATACTTTCACAAATCTCAGGTTACTGAATCGAAATACTTTTTTCTTTGCCAAACGGCATCAAGTAAATTTTTGCCCCAAAGAATATCTTCCGCATGTTCCCTATCTGCTGCTTATTGTACAAGTATTCAGTTTTCTCTGTCCCTTCTTATACAAACACACCGTTGAGAACTTTCACGAAAGGCTGCTAAGCCGAAACACTTTCGGATGGTGTTTTACATTCAGAGGCCGGTCGTCTTCACCCATGAGAAATAGTTGCAACTTAGAGCAGCAGTGGTAGTGCAAGTATATTCCCACTGTTTTTGTTCAGTTAATCATCTGTTAATCTACAGTTAATCATCTGCCTTCGGTTGTTGTTTTCTTGGTAATTCGAACAACACAGTAACGAAAAAAAAAAGAAAAAAAAGGTTTTGTTGGCCGCGGTAGTTGTTATCAGCTAAGCTGCGGCCGGCAGAAATGAAACTAACAGGGAGTGGAACGAAAGAAAGAGGTGAGAAGGAAAGGGTTAGGGTATGTAAAAAGCGTACAAAAAATATTTAAAAAAATCTATAAAGATAGCGCTCCGCGTGTATCAGCTGAGTAGCGTAGACATTATTCGGTTATTCAAGACGCTTTGTGTGCAAAAGACAGCGTATACCGCGTACACTTTCTGCGTGGAATGCCCTGGCGCCGCCGCTGGTGCCACCGCGTCCCCAGAGGGGTAACGTGAATGCAAGGGTTCTGCAGGCTGATTGTGATATATCCCCTTCCCATATGAAAGGAGAGGCCCGAGTTGACAGCTGCTGCCAGATGTAACGTCAGGCGACCCTTCTTATATATACGCCCATTCAGTGCTCCTCCACGTTGGTAGCTACCGCCTGCCAGCATCACACTCGCGATTTCTCGCTCACAACTCCAACGCCGGCGGATGGTCGTCTGCGGCTGCGCCGAAACTGGAATTTCGGCATAACATGTTAAAAATGGTTGCGGCTTAGCCCGGCTAAGCCCGGTTATACAAGCGAAAACTTTGTTATGGTTGGTTACGCTGTGTTGCTAAGCAAGGCTGCATGCCTCCTTCAACCCCCCGTTTAGTCATCGACGTTCCCCTTCTTCGTCGGTCTCTGCTGCCCGCTAGCTTCGCATGTACAACTCCCTTACCTCTACCTAAAAACTTTGCATGGTTGGTAACATCAGCCGGATGATCAGACTGAGCCCGTCGTCTATAAAGCCGCCCCGGCGGCGTAGACGGTCCCATCCAACTCGCTTCATCCGTGTACAGAGAGAAACTGCGAGGTGGCAGTGTGTATACATGCTCTTGCATATTGAGTTCGCATACACAGGACCATCAAATTTAGCCCGGCGTCTACGATACACATTCGAAACACTAGCTGTTTCTGGAATGTGGCTCATAGGCGTAAGCAGCATCGCGGCGGGGTTACCGATACATGGTGGTCTCAATTCAGGCACGCTACAGTATAGATGGGAGGCGGCGAGGTGCATGCTCCAGCTGCCGGTGGCAATGCTACCCAGGTTGGCCCGCCGAAGCGGGGGCCGTGGATACTCGGTGTGGTAGCAGCAATTGAAGCCTTCCTTCGTGCGGAGGGAGGCCTCAGTTGAGGGTGCCGCAACAAACAGCGCGTGAACGCTGCAGGGGCGTCGTGTTCATCGGTAATTTGCGCGACACATCAGATGTAATCTGCCTCCTGACACACTGCAGCGGGTTTGGAGAAGCATCTGACCCCCCCCCCCCTTCCACACACACACACACACACACACACACACACACACACACACACACACACACACACACACACACACACACACACACACACACACACACACACACACACACACACACACACACACACACACACACACACACACACACACACACACACACACACACACACACACGCGCGCGCGCGCGCGCGCGCGCTGTTTTTGCCGTTGCGCTCGACATAAACTTTCCATAAAGTTTATTGTCAGGGATGTAAGCGGCAAAATAGGGGAGCACGAGTGTAGAAGAAGAGAGCTTTTCGCACCCCGCTGACGGCCATGACGTGGTGGCTTCTCTCTGGCTGTCTGCGAACGTCAAGTAAATGCCTCGCGCTTTTATTTAGGTGAGCGGCGAAACACGTGGCTCAGTTATGATGCGCTAGAAGAGTTCACCCCAAATGCAAGGCGAGTGAGCGACGCTGGCTCCGCGCACCACAACTGAGGCGGCGAGTAACGGGGTACGTCACATGGCTGACATACCCCAACTCCTCCACTTAAAGGTCAAATTTATCGCGCCGATGACCTTGGCTCGAAGAGGCTACCCAGTCGACCCTGAAGAAGGTACCGAGCAGGCACCCAAACCTAAACGTCGGTTTCTCGCGTGGGACTTCGGTAGGACGTCGTATTCTTTTCTAATTTTCTTCCCGAAGAAAACGATCTCTGACGAAATGTTCACGTTTCAAGACAACTGTCGAGATGCCGCCAAAATGAAGGCCCCCTATCTGTTTTGGCGAAACCCGTTCATTTTTTCGGAACACTGATTTTGGCTTTAAAAAAACCATGTGATTCTTGTGCAAGCATATATATGCCTCCATAAGCTTACTGACGCAACTTAGTAGAATGGGTCGAAAAGATACGTAACTTATTGGCTGCTTTTCAAGTTTCAAAACAAAACAATTTTCGACAACTTCTACTCCGTAAGGAGCTCACCAGTCATGCGGGAAGCATTGCAATATTCCACAAAGGCAGAGGCAAGAGTTGCGGGCAAGGTGGAAGAATGGACTATTCTTTCATCCTGGTTGCGGGGTATTAAGACAGCGTCATAGCTCATTTTGTGAGGACCTGGAGACTTGTGCTGGCTGGATAGGCTGGACTGACCATTCGTGTAGAATGCCTGTGCTTTGAACTCGCTGATAGTTGTCTGCAGCATTCTTCTGAAACTCCTTTTAATGGCTTTGATAGTGCAAAGGGAGGGCGGCGAAAGGCGACACTGCTGATGTGGCTTTCGTTCGCAAAATTCTAGCTATCTCGGTTGACGCACAATAAATTTGAAAAGAAGTCTTGCCATCTTTGCTAACAAAGTTTATCCATGTAGCGCCGAATATCTCGCTGTTTTCGCCTGCAGGAATGACGGTCTTCAAAGCTTTTTGTGCCCAGAACTTTCCTTTCAATTCACCTGTCAATCGCACACAGCCTTCCGATTGTCTTCTCATTAGTTTAAACTGTATTTCTTTTTGTTGAAATAAGCGTGCTTGCCTCAAGACAATGAGCAAATTTCCCATCCTGGGTTGCAGCGTAACACCCCGACTTGTACTAGCATCCTTGAATGAATCCCAATTTGTAGACTTTATAAGGACTTGCTTTTGTGACATCCCTTCCACGTGTTTCCAGGTCAGTGTACTAGCCAAAGCTCTTAGCAAGCGAAACCGTGACAAAGGACAAGTCGATGCAGGCGGCAGTCATCTGGCCTCGAAGCAGACATGGCAGTAGTTGAATTACTGTAATGAAATTGCTGTAATTTAATTACTTTTTCCGGCCATTTGTAATGTATTGAATTACTTTTCCGGTATGGTTATTTAGTAGTGTAATGAATTACTTTGTGGCAGTAATTTTGCAGCAAAAGTAATTATTTCTTTTTGAAATTACTTTTACTAAAGTGCGCCACTACTCCTTCAATAGACAATAAAGTAGTGCCGCGAAAGCAGGAATGATGTGCGGCAAACCGAAGCCAGCGTAACGGATCGGCAAACGGAGACAGAATTGAGCAGAACAGTGCGTCTGAGACCTTCTGTGCAGCAGGGTCATTTAGTGCGGTTGTCCCATGGCAACAATTCTCCAAGCAGCAGGATATAAGGCGCCAAGGGAATACCGAAGGGGCAGATGGTGTAAGAAGGCCGAAGTTGAAAACTATAGTCCGGAGCGTGGCGTGTTGCGTCGGCTAGGACACATGGTGTCTGGTTACACTCGTTATCACGGGGCAAGGGAGGGTTGGGGGAATGGGGGAGATGGACGGAAAGGTCCATGACGTGAGCCACCGTGGTGTGAACATTACTGAGCGCAAGGTGCCGACTTCGATTCTTGGTACTGCGGAAGCAATAAATAAGCTAGCTTCTTCTGGCCCTTCAAATGGCGGAGACAGCTACGGTCCAGCAAGACGCTGGGTTCGCCGCTCATTTCACGACCGTTAGACCATGCTTCTGCTTTTTTTTTTTTTTTTGTGCTGTTGCCTTGTTTTTGTAATGGCAAGCGCTGTAGGAAAGAGGGAAGGAGTAGCTCTCTGAGACAGAATTTCGCGGGAAGATGAAATAATGTATGTGCTTCACGTCTGGAAAACAAGTTAGTTTTAGTTTACTAACTTTACATAGTTTCTGCATGAATGAAACCTAGAAAGTAATTTAAAAGTAACTGAATTACTAAGCAGAAGTAATAGTAATGTAATTTCATTAGTTTTTGGGAGCAGTAATTAGTAATGAAATTTAATTCCCTTCCAAAAGTAATTTTGCCATGTATGCTTCGAAGGTAGGTTATGCTGTTGTCATTTAAACGTCATTTGTCTGTCCAGAGAAAAGACCGGCAGACTTGCACTTCGCGCACATATGTTTCTGCTGCCCCAATTTCGCTACAGGCTCTGAAATTTCCACAAGTGACTAGTATGGTTTGGTTTGGTTTGTAGGATTTAATGTCCCACGACTCAGGCTATGAAAGACGCCGTAGTGGAGAACTCCGGAAATTTCGACCACCAGAGATTCTTTAACAAGCACTGACATCGCACAGCACACGGGCGCCTTGCTTTTCGCCTCCATTGAAACGCAGCCGCCGGAAGTCGGGTTCGAACCGGGTACTTCGGCACAGTTGTCGAGCATCTTAACTACTGGGCCACCGCGGCGGGGCTATAAATGACGTGTGGTGGAGTGGCCATCAAGTCTCAATTGTTGAACTCTCGAATGGACTGCTTGGTTCCAGACACACTCCTTTGAGAGTGATTTTCGACCATACGCGTATTCGTTGTCACTTTTAGGCGGTACATCGACCAAAGAAGCCGGAATATCATTAAGGAAGCCGATCAGTAATCTGGTGACGTCCACTGGTCGTTGTGAATATGATGTAGATAGTATCCGTTCAGTCGGTTCTTCGATCAACAAGCGATTCTGAGATGACTGCGTGAATGTTGAGTGGTACGCTCGGACCAGCTGCTAGAAATAGGAAAGTTTCGAGCGTAAGCAGCGGGCATTGCACTGGAATATGTCGCATATGTGAAAGATGTGAATGGCCAACTCAACTGACGCTGTCGTAGAATCCATGATCAGTGCGGTGTTTGTGCGGTGCTGGCTCCATTGCGCTTTTCTTTCAGGAGAGCAGGACGAATTCTCTCAGGATTAAACACGTGTAGATCTTGTCAAACCACGCCTAAGCACCTAAGTATAATTATGATAAAAGCTTTAACAAAAGCGGGCTTTTAAGAATTTGCTACTCCACGTCAGCCACATAACAGTGGTAGTAAACTGTTACTCTTATCTATTGTTTATACTGTTTATACTTCGCGGCAGGTATAGTGGACGCGATCAGAGCGCCGCTTCGCGGTAAAGTCTTGATGTCGTCGTTCTTTCGGAGATCTAGCAGTCTCGGAGGCTGCAAACATGCAAGTTATAGTGAACTAATGCGAAGAGATATGGTTTGTGGAAAAAAAATATGTTTCAGGGACCATACAAGGGTCAAGACTAAAATTTATGAAACAAACCTACCTATCAAGAGAAAATTAATCAGACTAATGGAAAACAAAGCACTTTTATTTAGAATCTGTGCTTTGATACACAATCTGTTCTTGGTAAGCAAAAACAGTTGAAGAAGCACAAAAAGAATCAAGGATGTCGCGTGAAAATCAAAACCGAAACTGCGGATACTGCAGCGCTCAGAGCCCTCCAGTGCCAGAAACAAGAGGCAGCCTTGCTTGTTCACGGAGTCGGACGGCTGTCTGGGCTGTCCGCGTACGCGTGTAGCCGCTGCGTTACCAGCTGTGTCGTCTTCACACGCGCTACAATAACAGAATCTCGTGCTGCAAGCTTGAGTGACAGATTTTCTTGCCGCGCATTTCGCGCGCCGGTTAACACTCGTGTAGCCGCATCCAAATTACCAGGTAAGTGCCGAGAAGCACAGTACGCATGCGGCTATTCATTTCTAGTTGACGTGACGCGTAGCGCGCTCTTGAACGTTTCTTTCTATCGCGAACCACTAACGACAGAACTTTTTTATCTCGGTAGACAGCTTAAACTGCCCTTTCATTTCGAGCGCCGCACCTATTGTTGTCTGGGGGCTTTTGGCTTTTGCCATGAGACGGAAACATATGCGCTGGTAATTGTTTTGATCTTTCGATAACCTGCCACGAGCTTTCTGGCTCGGAAGAAAAGGAGAGGTCCGTAACTAGGCCAGGCGGTCTCTCGTAGAAGCTTACGTGAATTGTGTGCAAAGGAAGCGCTTTCAAACCGGACGTAGGATCATGTGGCAGGTGCAGTCGGCGTGAGCAGTGTAACTATGTTTTTATTGTGCCCGAAAATCATCTTGTCAAATTCTTGTTCTCTGTTTCGTTTTTTGTGTAAAAACTTCGCAGCTGCACACGCACTCACAAAAAAAAAAAAAAAAATGCTGACAGTCGGCGGTTTCAATGGTTTTCCTGTTAGAATCTCTCGATCTTTATAAATGTTTTTAATAAAAAGCGTGATTTAATTGATTAAAGACAAGCATTAATATGGTGTGTTTAGGTAATTATTAAGGCGACAACGTTAAAGGCCTCGTTCTCCAGAAAATCCAACATCGGCGCTGCCGTTCACAGGTACGTTTCTGGCAGGTGGTAGTTTGGAGGTGACATATGCTCGAGCACTGGTTGAACGTTGGCTTGTGTGACGTCACAAGACCACATGACATGATCTGGTTAGCGGGTGGTGGTGGTGGAAGGCATTTTGGGATCCACTAATGCTGTCGCGTCATACCCTTAAACGCGGAACTCCTGTGTTCAATTTTTACGCATACAGTGCAGAATAACAAGAGAGCCTTTGCATGACGTTGCTGTGTCTCTATCTCTGCTATAAAGGGGAGATAACGTCGATAACCTAATTGCCGGAAAAAGAGCTTTCGTAACTGGCTGTTGGTCATAAAATCTGCTGTTTTTTTGTACTGTGTAGCATTGTTCAGAGTAGACATAGATAATGATATTTGTTTGAGTTGGCTGCTAGAGGATTTTGTCCTTAATTCTCTCGTTGGTACCATTTTCAAACAGGAGAGAGCGAAGCATGTGATCTTTTGCAAATGCTTTTTACTTCGTAGTCATTAAAGCTTCAATCTGCTAGGAGCCTTGTGTCTGATTTTTTCTCTTTTGGTTAAAAAGCATATTTTTTCCTTTAGCCTATATACATCTCATTGCAGAAAATGGGGATTCAAGTCACAGTGGAACCAGTGGTGTTCCTGTTCTTTTCTACAATGCACCTGGAGATGAGTGCCGTCCAGGATATCATAAACACGAAGTGCTGCTTCAGGCACCTCAACACGACCAATGTTGCAGAATGTCACTCTGCCCAGAACCAGACACGAACTGACATTAAAGCCGAAGCCTCCCTGTGGATTGCTTTCTATTATGGAACAATGTCTGTGTTGACGTTGATCTGTGGCATGTGGGTTGGGTCCTGGAATGACCGCTTCGGCCGCAAACGCCCCATGCTTGTCCCTCTTGTTGGGGGGATGGCAAGTGTCCTCAACTTCATTTTTCTCTCGCACTACCTCGACAGTAGCGTCTCACTCATCATGATCAGTGCTGTCCTGGTTGGTGTGTCCACTGGAAGCTTGGGAATCATCTCAAGCTGCTTTGGCTACCTGACTGACGTGACGCCCTTCCAGTCACGAAGCCGGCGAATTTCTATTTTGGAGGCCATGATCTTCACGGGTGGGGCACTTGGAATGTATCTGGTGGGAGGCATGCTCAAGACAACCACATACGAAGTTATCTTCTTAGTCGAGCTCTTCATCTATGCTGTTGCTGTCTTTTATGTCCTTGTTGTCATCCGTGACAAGGTACCTGGTGAAACAAGTGTCGACACTGGACTGGAGCACCCCGGAATCTTTTCTTTCCGACATGTGACCGACATGATGATGACTGTGTTCAGGCTGCGTGACCGTGGCAACAGAGGCCATATTCTTCTCCTGCTCCTTGCTGCCTTTGCAATGTTCTATGGCCTGGCAGGCAAGTAGTTATGTGTATTTTTCTGAGCCCATTGGCATAGTTCTGAAGCTTAAGTTATTTCTGCATGCTGTTTGCCTCTTTTTTATTTATTGGTTTCTTCTGTTTTTACTTCCTCAATTTTTCCATTCATTTCTTTGTTTCTTTATGCTTTGCATCTGAGGGAACTTGATGAGTACAAAAAATGAGACAGTCAAGTGTAATTTTCACACCTTTGTGACAAAATAGAAGTGTCAATAAGGTGTTCGAGCTCTAAGGCCCAAGTGCCTCCATCTGACTTGAAATTTTTTTTACTCTTTCAGGAGGCATCACTAAAGAGACTTGTTTCCCTCAAAAAAAAAAAAAAAAGGCTTTCTAAAGAGTCTCATTATAGCAACCTTGCTGCCATTGTAGCCAAGCCAAGCATCTCACAATTCCCTTGATGTTGCGTTCTCCAGAACAACTTTGCCAGTTGATAAAGAGCTACTATTGAATGATTTACGAGAAGTCTACATCGCATGCCCTTTCTGAGCTTTACTTTCAGCTGTGTGCTTTCTCCTGCTGCCTAAATGTGGCTGGCCACAATAGTTGATCACGGTGATGTGCCTTGAAATATGGCTACCGAAACAGAAGGGTTATAAACCATGCTAAGATGTAAGTGGCAAGCTTAGAATGAAACTGTACTTATTTCAGGAACTTTCAGGAACTGAAAACTTAATGCGTACTTATTGTGCATTCCTCGCAAGAAAACATATGCAGACTGTAGTCAGATGCAACTCAAGAAAAAATCGGCTTTTGCTCCTCAAAGCACTTTCTTGCACCTGAGGATGTTGACCGGTTCTCATGAATGATCCCGGGCCTACTAGCAAAACAACGTAGAGCGTTGCAGTTGAAAGGAAGCTCACCACCCGTTAATCGGGTTAACTGCAGTTTCGAAAAGTTCAGTCTACGCCATTGATTGAAGGGCCTTGTCTGGGGGCATCTGCCACTTTTTTCTTGAGTTGTGAAGCTAAAAGGCTTATATCCTCATGATGAAAAACAAATATTTCACTCAAAGAGAAGGCACAGTGCATAAGTTACTGAATGCTGGACAAGTATATTGCCAGCCATTCTAGGTGGCAGTTGGTCTCTTTGCTGGCAGCTACATTGACATTATCACTGCTGTAGTAGGCATGCGCAAAGTAATTAGATTGGTTAACTCAGGCATAAATTTTTGCTGTCTTTTGCAGCATGCATAATACATGTTCTGTAAAGGCAGTCATAATTACCAAATGACTATATAAAGCTGTGCCAAATGAGCATAGTTACATTTGCTTAGTTGGAACCCCCAGACCTCACTAGAAATTCTGTAGTATATAGGGCGTGTTCTATATGCAGTGAACTTGTGAAAGAGATGTAACTGCGGTATTGAAATAAGTTAATTTGGTCATTGCTATATCATTCGTTTTTTTTTTTTTTTTTTTAATAAAAACATGCTTGATCATATTTTCCAACAAGACTTGAATCCGCACTGTGTCTGTTGGATGCACAGCATGGCCTTCTATCACAGATGTGCTTACCTACATCAATTTGTCCTCTACAGCCCAGACATACCTGACGTACACATTCTTGACTGATGAGCCACTTCGCTGGAGTGCAAGTCACTACAGTTTCCTACAAGGAGTCAATATTGCTGTCGAGGGTGCAGCCCTTCTGATAGTGCTACCCTTGGCTTACCGTTGTTTGAATATCTCTGATGCCTTTGCTGGCCTTCTTGGATCCCTGTCAAGATTCTTGGGTCTCTTGTGGCTCGGTCTATGCACGACTTCATCCATGGTTTACTTCAGTGAGTGCAACCAATGTTAATATTTTCATCTTTTTCTCAGCAGAGGCAAATCTGGGAATTCACTTGTAAGCATGTATACCTTCTTTGCAGACATTTGGTTTGTTATCAGAAACCTTTTGAAGGGAAACATACTATCTAACCGTCTGAGCAAATGCAGGATTTTAAACAGTGATTTTTGAACGGTAAATCGAATTCTACTTTGATGAGCGAGAAAAAGTGCTGGATTATGATGCGCCTGATGCTAATTTTTTCTTTTGCTATCGGTTCAAGTTCATAACTGCAAGGCATATCCATGACCATTTCTCTTTGTTGTTTGTTGCACACTGACCTCTTAATTTGAAAAATGCATAATGTTGAAATATCTTGATTATGTTATATATTTTTGTACCTCTTCCTCTTGGTATTGGTGCATAGTTTCGGACCATTGCTCATGCTTGTTCTAGGGACCTTATAATACCATTCAGCTTACTGTCTTGTTGTACTGATTTATCTCTTCTTTTTTTTCCTTTTGAATTTTCCAGTTCCAGTTCTTTTTGTGTTTAGCGAGTTCACAAGCCCTTCAGTCCGTGCGTTGCTGTCAAAAATTGTTGCCATAGATGAAAAAGGTGAGATGCTCTTTATGTATCTTATGGATTTTGATGCGAACGTAGAGGCAGGAAAGATTTAATAAATATTCTTTTGCTATATGCTTGACAGTTCTGGTGGTAAAAGGCCTTCTAAGTGCGTGATTGAGAACCTTATTTGAACTCCTCATTCAGCTGTAGTCTTGGTTCAACATTTATGTAGTAGTTTTTAATTTTCTTATGAAAACTTAGGATATGTCCACGATGGTGAAGGCTGGACGTTTATCTGTATAGACATGTGCAAGTCTATTAACTCTTCTGGTGACACGTTTCTATATTTACCATATTTAGTGATGGGCTACCTTAAAGAATTGGGGTAAAGCGCTAGTTGTAGTCATCAAACTAGCTATTTTGCAAGACGATCACTTTTAGAAAACTTTAAAGCATTTTGGCCTTTATCATAGGTATCTATTTTAATGACTGTTTGTTTATATATTACTATCCTTTTGTTTTATTTGAATATGGGTGGTACATTAGAGAGGAAAAATGTACTTATCATTGCTTCTGTGTGTATTCTGTTACACTATACGTAGGCAAAGCCTTTGCTGTGATGAGTGCACTGCAGTCCTTTGCAATGTTCACGGGGTCCCTGCTCTTCAATGGCCTCTACCCAGCAACATCAAAGTTCTTCAAAGGCTTTGGCTTTGAATTCGCTGCTGCTTTGCAACTCATCCCCATTGGAATTTTCCTGTGAGTTAACTTCGGTGAAGGTCAAAGTCATAGGAATAGTTGTGTACCTATACTTTTTCCTTGCAGCCCTATCTGATGTCATAGTCTAAAAGTTACTGGGACACAGGCTTTGCCAATCAATCGTCGCAATTTACACTCTTAAATTTATAACATAGTCAACAACACCGTTTTCGTCAACTTGGGGATTAGTTGCCGAGGTTTCTATTAGATTGCTCTGAAGGTACTCACTTTAGTTTTGCTTGTGTTGCATGCCTTGTTCACAGCTGCCAACTTTACTATGTTATGTACACTTGTAAAGGGAGCATGGAGCCCTATGAGCAGCATGATGCACGATAAAGTTACACGTTAAAATAGCAGTGGCCTGCACAGTGCCGTGAACAAAATACTGGCAGCCTTGTATGTATGCATGCATCCATGCCTTCCGATAAAGTTGAGTTAGAGTATGTGATGTAACTGTGACTGCAATGCTGTTTCGAGAGGCTGCAGATCCACTCAGAAACACTGTTAGTTAATTAAATATATTTGCAGAACATTTAGATCTGTAGTACTCATTTGTTGTATAAGTTACTGCCATCTCTTTAGAACATGTAAATTATTTTTGCAGTTGACTAAAACCTGTCTGCACATGACAATATTGTTACTCCGCTTATGCTGCATGTTTTGCTTAGTGGTGTTACAGTATCAGTCGACCTAAATTCATTGATGAATCTTGTATATGAACAGTGCATGTACCATAATATTTAGAAGATTAGTAAACAATACACCCGCTGTTTCAAGTAAGCTTGCCACAAATTTATTAAAAGGAGGCAGTGTAATAGAGGGGTGGCTTTAGTGGAATAGTAATATCAGTTTGGCGGGCGTCAAAAAGGAATGAATCATATTAACCAGTAAACTGGGTAAGTAAGCTGTAATATTTAACTTTAACTAATGCAGATAAGCTCCTGTTTGTAATTAGAGATATATTTACCTTACGATTCATAGTGGCCATAAGAATTTTTAAATTTTGAAACGCAAATATTATTGGTGCTGTGGCTGAAACAATTTTAGCTATTATCACGCAATTCGAAAGTTGTGCAAAGTAACGTCTGCAGCGAACGGCACTCTACGATGTATGTGCCACGGGTCCTCACCAGCGTCTTGGCAGGAGCAGTTAGCAGCGGCGAGCAGCGCAGCTCAATTAGTGCCATTGGCTGCGCGGGTGGGGCAGAGAAGGTCACAAGCGCAGAGAAGCGTTGCGCTTTGAGGGGTCGTTACGAAGTGCGCAGCCGGAATGCAATTTTTATATTGCTGGAGAAATAGCCAAACTTGCCAAGCTGCAGCACCGAGGGTAATTGCATTTTTGAAATTGTAAAAACAAATGTGGCTGTTAAAAGCTGCCCTCAACAAATCTCTGATTGCAACTAAGTGCTTATTTGTTACCAACGTTAAATTAGTGAACCACTTTACTAGCTAACATGACTTATCTGTTTTTTTAGTGTGACACTAAAAAACAGATAAGTCATGTTAGCTAGTAAAGTGGCAAAGCAACATAAATGTTGGTGGACACTGTGTCCACCAACATTTATGTTGCTTTGCCTGAGAACTATTACCTTTGTTTCAAACAGCCAGTTTTTAGAAATTAATGGAGGTTTCTCAGAAACATGTGGTACAGTGGCCTGAATACTCGGTAGATTTTCATGGGAATGAAATCTTGTAGATGGTTAGTGAGCTTCATTGTGAATATTATTTTGGTAAAAATGGAGGACCTGTAATTAGCTGTAGTGATATGTAAATGTACAGATACATTGCATGCATACTTAAAATGGACCATGATGCTGTCTGACGCTTAACTGTGGCAACTTGACAGCATGCTATATATACTCTCTATGCAAAGTGTGCATAGGAACAGGCAGCATTGTTCAAAAGCCCAAAGCATTTTTTGTGTTACTGACTGCCTTGTTATTACATCCAGCTTAAAGGAGCAGAGACAGCTAATTTATGGTTGTGTGTCTTATTTTCTGTAAAGATACTTATGTTACTATGCATACATGGATCACCATATGTGTCTGCCAAAGACCACTGAGTAATTTATAATTAAATTTCTTCTCTTATTTGTTTTGTTTGGTTTCAACAGCCTAATGATGGCTGTGACGTCAGAGTTTGCATAGGTCGTGAGAGGGATGAAAAAGGTGCGATATAGCTGCTTCTTAGTTACTTTTCTCCAACAATGTTAAAGCCAGCCTCCCTCAAGAGCCAGAATTACAACCAGTGGGGAACAGCGATTATATGAGTTATATCAAAGTTTTCTTCATACCAATCATGACCTATGCATAACTTTCGCATCATAACCACCACTCAGCTGTCGGAAGGGAAACAGGCAAGAGAAAAAATGGAATTATAACTTTAGTGGTCTTAGCTGATTATCATGTGATGATCAACAATATCTTTCACATCTTTATCAAAGAGAAAACATGCACCCAAAAAGTAGATGCCTGTACTCATTTAAATCCTCATTCTATCATTTTTCTTTCTTTTTGCTTGGCATCAGCTTAGGTCAAGCAAATAAATATAATGATTGCCATGAGCAAGTAGTGTCAGATTGCAGTGCTTTGCTGGCTGACCATTATCTGGGATTGTCGTGTGATATAATACCTCGGGAAAAAATATTCTACATTTGAGAAGCATAAATTTCAAAGTATTGTTGTTTTTCCCAAGTTAGGAAAAGGGGAAGCAAAGAATTGTTGTCTTAGTGATGAACGCTTTGATTTTACTAGTTAGCTGTTCACACTAAGTGAAAGTCTCTTTGCATGTTCTTGAAATAGTGCTATTCAAAACATCTGCATCTGTATCAAGGCCATGACAAATACTCTGTAAATTGGTAATTTTTACCTAGTGATACAAGTGTAATGTGGTTTCACTGTAAGAAAGATGTTATCTAAAAATGATATTATTGTAAAAAAAGATATTGTAAAAAAGATATGCAACTTGAAAGGATTCAAAGAAAAGCAGTTAGATTTATTTTTGCAAAATATAGTGCTTAGCTTCGCCTTCTGATTTAATGAATCGCAATAACATACCTATGTTAGAAGCTCAGAGAAAAGTTAGTCGTCTTACATTTCTTTATAACAGTCTTTTTCTGAAAAGATCAAATTAACCATCCCACGATCTGTTAAGCAACATAGTACAAGGAAACACGACACAATCACAAACATTCTTTAGCCCCAATTTTTGCTCACACTAACACATTAGTGTATAGTTTTTTTCCCTGCACAGTCACAGAATGGAATTCTTTGCCACGTAATATTTTTAACAGCAATAATTTTTATGGAAGAACTAGAGGGCCACATATTGTATGTCTAGTGTATTCTATTTTCTTACAAAACAAGCTACTTGTCATGCAATTTCACATCCTACCTTGCAAGAGATTGTTGCCTTTATACACCCCATATTTTTGTCATAATGTTCTTTTTGTGAAGTGAGTTGTTTCCCCTGTGTGCCTTCTCGTGTTGTATGTGTATTTTTTGTGTATACTTATATTATTATGCTCCTCCTGCTTGGGCCAAATCAGTGGCCTGCAGTATATCAAAATAAAAATAAGAAAAATAAGAATCTGTACTGACATTTTTTTTATTCGATGCACAGAAATGTAGAGACTTTTTAGCTTTGAACTGAATGCTGTTTGACGTACCACAGGCCTGTCTTGTAATTGCAATAGCAGTAATTCCAGAACCACGTGCATGAACAAAGCTACACATTTTCTATTGTAGATGAGGATAAAACCAACTACGCTTCTTTCCCCATTTCATCACTGCATTGGGAGGTGTACCTGTCCAGTCAGGCTTGTCTCAATTATTCTTTATAATGTGACCTTGATTGTTGACCTCTGATATTTTGATTTTCCTAACCAGGAAGTGGTTATTTTCACTGCAATCTGTTTTTGGCAACAATTTAGTCATGCAGTCGTCATGCTGTTCCCTTCACTGTCGCTCTCTTTTCTGCAGGTACCTCTACTTCAGATTCAAGAAGGAAGCACCTTATGCAGAAATCGAAGGTGAAAGCATGAGCTCCAACATTGTAGAGAGTTGAAAGGTGCCAGAGAGCAGCGCTAGCCTCACACCTCGTGTGCCCAACAAAGTGTACGCTGGGTGCAGCATCAAACCATGCACAATTTTGACTGGTCGAGTAGTGCCATGTTTTACCTAATTGCACCAGTAGTGAGACTGCGGTGTACATACTGATGGTAGGATAAGGCACAAAAGCTTGAAAGCTTAGTATGCTGCTGTGGTATTGGGGGCGTGGAGCTGTCAATGGTGTTGCATGCACTGCCCTTCGTTGTTACCACGTGGTCCAGTATACGATGGAAATGTGGTGCTTTATACATTGTGGGTGAAGTAGTTCAAGAAACTATTCTACATTCCAAAGTGGTGTAGGCTGGCCAGTTAACCAACTCTGAACTTGGCAGCTACATGTCTATTCTTGAACATTGTGTACTCATTTAGTCTTTATATAGGGCAAATGATGTGCAATTATGAACAAATATGATTTTGAAATTGTGTCAGTAATATAAATTTACCCAGCAAAGGACTGGGTACGGTTACAAATCTGCTGTTTTTAGTTTACTGCAAATTAGTGATATTGTTGACATCCTATAACCAGCTACAAGTGTAGTCATTGTTACTCATGCCATCTGTCATGAGACTCAGAGTCACATAGCCAGGCTGCCATCCTTTTCCATCAAAATGTATTCAGTGGAAATGCCATTTTGTGGTTAACATTCTCATGGTGGTTGGAACTTAACGTGTTTATCTGTGAAGATTTTATGGGTCCATATTAAACAAGAATGTAAAAATTGCAGCAGGGTGTCAAGCTCTGTAGTTAATTATAGCACTTGTGCAGTGACTGCCTACCCAGATGTCAACTACATTTGTTGTTTTTGTAGATGACTACTGGTCACATAAAACGACATCGTACACCCTTTGTCAAACATTTAGAGCCAAGGGGGTCTACTTTTGAGCCATACTTTGTGGTTCATAATGCATTCCCAGGTTTCCAAATTTGTTGAAGGCAAGATTTTTCGTCCTACCCTCTCCGATGGCTAGGACTTCCACGATTCTTAAAGAAGTCATAATATATGGCTTAAAAGCAAACCCTCTGAGCTCTAACTTTTGACAAAGGCTGTATATTCTGCACAATTTTAATGCAGTTTGAAATGTTCGGGGTTTTTATTGCTGCTGAATACTGGACATTTCCTGTGCACTGTTCACAAAGAGTTCAGGTAGAAATGTCATTTTAATATTTTCTCATGGTGTATTGATTGATAGTCTTTCAAGAATTTTCTTGAGAGAAATAGAAAATCAGTTAATTCTGCTGATGATTTAGTTATTACTGCACAAGTGCCACTTACGCAGTGTCGACAATTAGATTGGAGTGATTTCATAGTCATCTGTTGTCTTTCATAGTGCACTGTTTACCCTACATAAATTTTTAGTTTAATGTGATGTTGCATTTACTTTTTCGTCCTGAAAGCATCGAATTGTCCCTTTTGATTGTTGGTGCATATGATTGCCTATTGCGGTTCTGTAGGATTGCATATGAGCACATTACAGCACTGCAATATAGAAATGTCTAGCAATTGTTTTCTGTGTTTAGCCTGTACTCTGAAGCAACTGTTTAAAATGCTTGTTTTGAAAGAATGAGGTTAATGCAGGGAACTAGACTAGCAGTTCTTAGAAGTTTTATGGAAAGTAAGGACATTCTGTCACCATGTTAAGACAGAAGTGGTATTCTAATTTTCTTGAAGTCACTGCAATACTTTGTCTTTTTGGCATGTTTTTACCCTGTTTACTAAGAGCTTGTAACCTTGTTTAAGTAATGAGCTGTTGGCAGCTTTAGTTGTATTACGGCTGTATCAGTGCTAATGGGTTGGAGAGTACCTATATTGGGAATACTTTGCCTTGCAGCTTATTTGAGTGGGTTTTGAATGCAGCCTTGTCATGCTACATGGAGAACACTAAGGAGTGTGAAATGTCAAATGTCTTGTTTAAGCAAATGCTCTCCTTTTTTCTTTTTTTTTTCTTCACATGGCTGTGATACCACTATGTTTAAATACATCTCAAAATAGAGGTGCATTCATGACATGCTGTCACTTTGCGCACAGTGAAGAAGCACCTGAAACTCATTGCATTTCAAATTATATCATTCTGTTCACTCGGTCAGTTGCCTTGTTTTATGGGCCTCTATAGTTGGATATAACTTGAGCCTGCAGTCAGTAACCGCCACAAACAATTCCGTTGTGGCAGAAAGTAGTCCACTGTAAAGGCTTTTCTGATTACCTAAAATAAATAAAAAGCTAACCATCAGACCAAATTAAAAACTCAAGAATTTCGATGCCTCTGGGTTGTTTGCTATAGTCAAGTATTAAAAACTGATCCTGTGTACTGTTCAGCAGAGTAATATTTATGTTGCGGAACGCTGCCCTTAGCGACTACTGTTCACTTTATTTTAGGTTGTATCCTACTATAGCTCAGATTTGTGTTTCTTATCTTTGTACTCTTAATCAGCCTATTTCAAAGGTGGTGGCTATTACTCTCACTTAACATCATGGGGCTTTCATATTTTCATACTTGTTATTGCTGTCGAAGCAGAAGATGCATCCTTTCATTTATTTATATTCTCAGCTCTCCACTGCGGAGTTTTGCTCTTCTAGCATGCAGTAACAAATCAGTTCCCCTTAAAAGAGTTAAACTGTAGGATATTTTCTTTTTTTTTATCTTATTATCAGTTTCTTTTAGATGAGAATATTTATTCAATTTATCTGTTATTGTACTCTTCCCCTACTCAGAAAAGACATTTCTGAGGCACTGCATTCAAACACTGTCCAGCGTTTTCATGTTGATGCAGTATATCTTTAAGAACTAAGATCTCCTAGCAACATTGTAACAACTTTTTGAGAGCCCGTTTATTTGCACCTCGAGCACAAAATGACCCTGCACAGTCTTTTTATAATGAAGCAATAAATTATCTGGTTGTTAAAAATACTTATTGTGACCTCATGTGTGTTGAAAATTAGAATGGTGCATGTCGTAACGAGGTTCGATAAGGAGCACATCTTGCAATAGCTAGCAGAGCACGAGTAGCGCTGGTGCATCTGCAGCTGATACGGAAGTCACGATTCTGTACGTCGTCGTCCGCGCTTCAACCGACGCCAGATGCAGACACGGTAATGTAAGGCCAATCTCGCTCGCGCAGCATCACTCTCGCGTCTCTGATCTATGTTCACTAAATCAGGCGGGAGGTTTCTTCAGTAGCTGTCCCGCTGGCGAGTCGAACGTGTTTAGGCGCCAAGCAGCTGTTGCGCGACACGCTCGTAATATGATTGTAGCGAAGGAAAGCTTGCGCCGCTGTGTGTTCACTGTGAACCCATAAATCTTAAAGTTGCGTTGGAATCTGTTATCGGTGCTAAGGGCGCTATTCACCTCGCTGTCTCGTTACTTCTCTGCATATTGTTCGTATGCGTCTCACGTCACACCCTGCACACCGCATGCCTAACGTGCGGAAACTTTCAAGCTTCTTTTTAAAGCTGCCTGGAAGCGTACGAAGAGGAATGAAGATTTGCTAATAGGTGCATTCGATTCGAACTCGATGGGGCCTGAAAATTTATTCGGGTTAATTGCGTGCAGCTCGAATGGCGGGGAGTCTAGACACGATGTCGGGCCTTGCCGAATAAACGCGGGAGTTCAAATCAACTTTTTTCAGACGTTAACTTTTATTTCCATCAAAGTATTTTCCGCCTAAATACAGACTACTCGTTTAATTTCCAGTCCAATGTACGTATCAACCGGAAATATTTGCCGACGTTTGAGCAAATGCGCACGTATACGTATCTTGAAATTGCAAAAAGAAAAGAAAACATCTAGTGACAGCAGAGAGCTTTAGTACGGCGTAATGAGCGCTACGTACGCACAGCCTACGTACTTTCCGGAACGCTATGGCATGGTCACGTAGTACATGCCATAAAGATTTTTATTGGGGCGGAAACGCATATATACGTACGCAGGAGTCCGAAATGACGTAACATATTTTGCCATATACTTTGTCTTCGAAATATTCGCTAACTTTTAAGCATCTGCCGTGTTTATTGGTGCTCTCCTAAACTGGAAAATTATTTTGGTAAGTTTTCTCTGCACGTGTTTAAAAGGGCATTGCTCCCGACTTGTACGGCCCCCATACTTTTCGCGGCATTTTGAATATACTTCGCCTCTCTAATGATGCTCTAATGAGTCTTCATAGGACCATTTGTTTAACCTGGCAGCGGCTACGCCAGTGTGAGAAATCTCATATACTTACAATGGATTTTTGTTGCACTGGTGTAGCTGGTGTAGAATAAAAAACTGGCCCTATAGTATCACGATGTGTTCTCTGATGTTCATAGTTACTTTTCACCGAATGATGACATCATAGACGCACTCAGAAAACTGCTTTGACATGACATCGTAGTCTCGGCCCAACGGTTTGCTTCTTCGCATTTAAATTTTGCACGGAGTTGTTATTTTCGCTTTTTACTACGTTTGCATGGGCAGTGTCCCGATTCGGTCAAAGTTAGACATTACTTCATCCTCCGCAAAGACGACGAACCAAAGCAGCACCTTTGCAGCATGGGTACCATATCTCGCCTGTCGGGAAAACAAAGAAGCAGTTCCTGCGTTGATAAATTCAGTTATTGGATGTCCGCGAGATGGTGCTACACAGGCTTGCCGCGTTTGCTTTCGGACTCCTGCGTACGTATGCGTTTTCGCCGTAATGGTAATAATAATTGGTTCACTTTTATGGAGGTCTTACAAGTCGGGAGCATTGCCCATAAAAACACGTGCAAAGAAAGCTTACCAAAATATTTTTCTTGTTTAGGAGAGCGCCAATAAACATGGCAGATGTTTGAAAGTTAGCGAATATTTTGAAGACAAAGTATGACAAAATATGTTACGGCATTTTCGAGACTACCAAGTTTTAACGTGCCTTGATAAATCTACGTTGTAAAGACCTACATACCCCAAAAAACTAGCTGTCCGCTGGGTGCACGCTTCTCGCAATCTGGAAAGCTTCACGTGTTTTCCTACATGTCGCGCAGGCTACGTTCCCTCGTAAATACAGCCGCCCAAATGATACAAGCTTTTAAGCTGAGTGAAGGCAGTCCTCAATCGGCACGAAAAAAGAAAAAAACGCGCTCAGCAGCAGACTACAAACAGTCCGTCTGCTCACACCATGGAGGAAGGAAGCTCGCACGAATGTCGTTCACGGTCGCCGGCGTCGTCTGCATGCGAAAGCGGTGGCTGCTCCGCCGTCTGCTACAATGGGCCGTTATCTTCCATTCTCTTGCTTTAACGTTTAAAAAGGGCTTTTTGAATATAGTTTTGTCTATGGGCTGCTTTGAATGACCGGTATTAAGAAAATTTACTACATGCGGCAGCATATCGGGCTATGCGGGAAGCTTGCGCGATTGGGATGAAGCACCCAGCGCATAATGAGTGACCGTATAACGGCCTTTAAGCGGTATGTACGGCTTCACAACACATATTTTAGCGGTGTTTATGAACACACGCTTCAAGAGACGGTGGACACGGTCGTGAAGTTTGTAGCAGAATTAACGTGGGCTTGCATGCTCGCCGGAAAAATCAGATCTGTTTATTTGCAATCTACGGTACCTGTGGAACGAGCATAAAGTGGGTATACAGATTTCGGTACAAGGACAACAAGTGCCTTGGCTATAACGGAGAAACTATTAAGAGGATTGAGCGGCATGTATCTCAAACAGTTAGCCTCATTCGCCGAGTTTCGAGCAAAGGCAGAGGACTTGAGGAAAAGAATTTTCTGCACATAATCCAGGCGTTTATCATTAGTCGAATCAGCTATTCTACGCCATACTTACCCCTTAAGGCAGCAGCACGGGAGAAATTAGGGAGCCTTATCCGCACAAGTATTAAAATAGCCCTTGATCTCCCGCGCTGTGCTTCCACCGCTAGCCTCCTGCAACTGGGCATCCATAACGCTCGGAACGAGATAGCGGAGGCGGTGCGCACTTTACAGGTAGAGCGGCTCCGCCTGACTGCCACAGGCAGACCCATGCTGGAAAAAACTAGGGATCGACACTTGCGGAGGCGCCCAACAAAAATCTGAAATAGGCATGGCTATACGGGATAGGCTATGGATACCTCCGCTGCCAAAAAAACATGCATTCCGAACACCATAAGGAGCATCGGGAAAGGAGAGCTCAAATGCTCAGTAGGCAATTTAGCCTGCCGCCGGAGGAAGTAGCTAGCCTTTGTAGATGCTGCCGGGGGGACAGGCCCCTTTATGGTTGCAGCGGTAACGACGGGGTCTGATAGACCGATCACCGCAGTCACACTGAAAACTATATCTCCGGAGATAGCTGAGGAAGTGGCTGCAGCTCTATCCTACGCCCAGACGAAGACGCGTTTCGTGGTCTGCGACAGCAAAACTGCCATACAAAATTACAGTCGTGGGTTGATTGCCCCCCAGGCGAATCGAATATTACACCAATATCCAATCTCGCGGACTCCGGCGCACACTGGCGTTCCCGGCAACGATAACTCCCATGCCATGGCTCGAGGGCTTTACCACAGAGCTGGCGGCAGAGAGGGGAGGCTTGGAGCCGGTAGCGTATAGTGTGCCAAATCTTACATCGAAATTCTACAGCACTATCGACTGAGTAGGCAGGTGACTACTGAGCCAGCCCCTACCCTAAATTGCAGGCAGGCCGTCGCCTGGCGTCGCCTTCAGACTGGGACATTTCCGTACCCGCTCCTGGTGAGCCATATGCTCCCAGGAGAACGATCAGAATACTGTATAAACTGTGATTCGAGAGGGACCCTCGAACACCTCATCTGGGACTGTCCATTTTCTCCCGGGAGGGGCCTAAATCTGACGCCGCAACTCTGGGAGACTATGCTGCGCAGCTCGGACCCTGGACTCCAGCTAACCGCCATCCAGCTGGCCTGGGACGCCGCCGGCCAACGAAGTCTGCTGGCCTGCGTCTGAGGCGGGGCCCCGCCATCCATACCGAGCGACGGAGGGCCGGAGATCCTTTATCCGCTGGTTTAAATTAAAAGTTATATATATATATATATATATATATATATATATATATATATATATATGTGAAGGAAAGAAGCCAACAGTCGGCGAGGCCAAGGAAAGCGTTGGGGATAATACTTTTATGTCTATTTTTTTTAATGTTTGCTTAGACAATCACAGAAATTAGTAATGTAATCTGTTAGGGGAAAGAGATTACATTACTCATTTCTGTGATTGTCTAAGCAAACATTAAAAAAAATAGACATAAAAGTATTATCCCCAACGCTTTCCTTGGCCTCGCCGACTGTTGGCTTCTTTCCTTCATGTATTATAACGAGCACCCTCATTTCCCCTTATATATATATATATATATATATATATATATATATATATATATATATATATATATATATATATATATATATATATATATATATATTGTGGAAGTAGGCTAGGTCAAGACGGCGAGGTCGTGGCGGCAAGGACAGCGAAGCCTTGTCTAGCGTTTTAATCCGGTCACCAACCCAGGCACGCGCCGGAGCCGGCGCCGCGGGACGATGATGATGGTATGTACAAATGAAAGAAGATGATGATGGCATGTACAAATGAAAGAAGGTCCACAGAAGGCTCACACAATCTGCCCGGGGGGTCGGAAGCGGCCAGCCTGGCCGCTCAACTAACCGATCTACCGCGGCGCACAAACGGTTTCAAGCGAGAGACATGAACAATTTCAGTTCCACGGTGGCGTCGATCGGCTGGGGGATCAACAGGTGTGACTTTGTAGTTAACTGGAGAAGTTTAGCTGATGATCTTGTAGGGACCAAGGTAGCGGTGGTGGAATTTGTCACTAAGGCCAGGGGTGCGCAGTGGAGTATAAAGCAGTACTTCGTCACCGGGACGATAAGAAACCACGCGATACGTAGAATCGTAGCGGCTCTTGCGGTCTTCCTGGCACACTGCTGTGTTGAGGCGGGCAAGATGACGGCATCTGGCCACACGAGATAAGAACTGGGTAGGTACCGATGTGGAGTAGTCGGGCGTAGAGAAGAAGGAAGCGTCGAGAATTGTAGTGGGAGGACGGCCATAAACGAGGAAAAATGGAGAATAACCGGTAGTCCGTTGTACTGCTGTGTTATAGGCGAAAGTGACGCATGGTAGAATAGTGTCCCAATTTCGATGATCCGGTGTGATATACATGGAGATCATATCAGGATAAGGTGCGGTGAAATCGCTCAGTCAGCCCGTTAGTCTGGGGATGGTAGCTCGAGGTTGTCTTATGAAGGGTGGATGACGCGTAAAGAACTTCGGCAACGACTGTCGATAAGAAGGCCGCCCCGCGGTCACTTAGGAGCACCCGAGGAGCGCCATGACGCAATACAATTGACTGCAAAAAGAAATTTGCTACTTCTTGAGCGGAACCGGTCGGTACGGGTGCTGTCTCAGCGTAGCGTGTAAGGTGGTCGACAGCTGTTATAATCCAATGGTTACCCCCATCGGAGAGAGGTAGGGGACCATATAAATCGATGCCGACTACGTCGAATGGCGTGGCGGGACAGGGAACAGGTTGTAGAAGGCCAGCGGGTGAAGAAGTCGGCCGTTTGCGACGTTGGCATAGAGGGCAGGATGCGACGTATTTGGCAACGCTGGACGATAGGCCAGGCCAAAAGAATCGTTTTTTCACGCGGTCGTAGGTTTTGTCAACACCAAGGTGACCTGCAGTAGCGTCATCGTGGAGAGCCGCCAGTATACGTTGACGAAGCACACGCGGCACGACTGGCATCCAGCGAGTTCCATCAGGGCAATACACGAAGCGGAGTAGGATGCCATCTTCGAGCTTGAAATTGCGAAGTTGTCGGCGAAGCCGAGCATTGGGTGGGTCCGAAGCGCCAGTAAGGCGGTCGATGATGGGACGGCAGTAGGCATCGGCTAATTGCTGTGAGCGGAGAGCGTGTTTGTTCTCTGAGTCGTCAAATGAAACTGTTGTGATATACGCCGGGGAAAGAGATGGTCGGCTGTGGTCATAGGTGGAAATGCATTGGGAAGAAAAACAGCAAGCCGATTCCGAAAGTGGACAGCGAGAAAGAGCGTCGGCGTCTTGGTGTTGGCGACCCGATTTATAAATGACGTCAAAATTGTATTCTTGCAGGCGTAGAATCCAACGGCCAAGTCGGCCTGTCAAATTTTTGAGCGAAGACAACCAGTAAAGAGCATGGTGATCGGTCACAACTGTGAAGTGCCGACCGTATAGGTAAGGGCGAAACTTTTGAACAGCCCAGACGACGGCAAGGCACTCCTGTTCGGTAATAGTGTAGTTTTTCTCAGCTGGAGTCATAGTCCGACTGGCGAAGGCAATCACTTTCTCACGCGAAGTTGCATCGCGCTGCAGAAGTACAGCGCCAAGACCGATACCACTGGCATCAGTGTGCAGGATGGTTGGAGCGCTGTCACTGAAGTGGCCAAGAACAGGGTCTGATGTGAGGGCGGGCTTCAGGTTATTAAAAGCAGCTTCGCACTGTTCAGTCCACACGAAAGGGCTGCGTGCTTTAAGTAGTTGATGAAGTGGAGCAGCAATACTTGCAAAATGCCTTATAAAACGCCGGAAATAAGATGCCAGGCCGAGAAAACTGCGCAATTCTGTAGTCCGTTGTGGACAAGCAAATTTCAAGACCGCGATGATTTTTTCAGGGTCTGGACGAATGCCGTCATGGCTGACTAGATGTCCCAATATTTTAATTTCCTTCTGTGCAAAGTGGCACTTCTTGGTGTTGAGCTGAAGGCCCGCTGAAGCGAGACACGTGAGGACCTCATTCAGGCGCGTGAGATGGTCGTTAAAAGTTGACGAAAAGATGACAATGTCATCCAAGTAACATAAACAGGTTCTCCATTTTAGGCCACGAAGCACAGTATCGATCATCCTTTCAAATGTCGCTGGTGCGTTACAAAGTCCGAAAGGCATAACATTAAATTCGTAAAGGCCATCGGGAGTTGCGAAAGCGGTTTTTTCTTTATCGTCCTCGTGCATAGGTATTTGCCAATAACCTGAGCGGAGGTCCAAAGTCGAGAAATATTCGGCGCCTTGGAGAGAGTCAAGGGCGTCATCAATTCTTGGCATTGGGTATACATCTTTGCGGGTAATTTTGTTGAGTGCGCGGAAATCAACACAAAAGCGTACCGAGCCGTCCTTTTTTTTTTAACTAACACTACTGGGGAGGACCATGGACTTGTCGAGGGACGAATAATATTGCGATGGAGCATGTCATTTACATTTTCTTCAATTACCTTTCGTTCAGAGAGGGAAACCCGATAAGGCCGTCGGCGAACGATAGAGTTACCTTCAGTAATGATGCGATGGTGCGCAACACTAGTCCGTCCCAGTGGTGGGGAAGTGGCATCAAAAATGGCTTGGTGTTGTCGAAGCAATGTCAGCAGTTCTTGGCGTTGGTTCGGCGTGAGGTTAGGATTAATAGTCTTTGTGAGAACAGAAAGAGAGACGTCTGTCGAAACACGGTGCTGAGGCTGAGGGGCGGTGAGCACCATCAAGGACAAAGGTTGAACATCCACCTTGCAGGGGAGAGAAGTTCCTTTTCGGAGCACGAGGGATTCACGTGAAGTATTAGTGGCCGCTACTGTCGCTGAGCCGTTGCAGAACCTCACAAGACTAGACGGGAAGGCGATACCGCGTTCAAGATGACGGTAAGATGGTGCGATGAGTACGTCCCCGTCAGCGATGTGGTCAGAAACAACGGTAAGCAGTTTTTCGCACTGAGGAGGCAGAACAGTATCAGCGGCGGCAACGAGGGGATGATGTCGTTCAGAAACTTCAGATGAAAAATCGCTGTCTGTCATATGGATAACACGGTCGCCACAAGAAATTAAGGCCGAAGCGGTTGACAAAAAATCCCATCCAAAAATCATCAGATGCGCACATGGAGAGAGCACAGCAAACTGCACATGATGGCGTCAATAACAACTCGTACGGTGCACTTTGCTAAAGGTCTCAAAGGGACGTTGTTGGCTCCACGGAGTTCAGGCCCATCATATGGTGTCGTAACTTTTCGCAAACGGTAGCACAAATCAGCGTGAATGACAGAAATTGCAGCCCCTGTATCAATCAATGCTTCGACCGGTAATCCTTCAGCGAAAACAGAAATCACATTATACGGGCGATCTGGAGGACTTTTGGTAAGTTCGCAGACTGCAGTTTGACCTCCGGAAACTGCAACGCTTAGTTTTCCGAATGGCGGACAGGGAGAGTTGTTGCGGGTCGGAGAGGGGAAACTGAGCGGCGGTATGGGGATAGGGACCGACGTCGGGATGCATGGGTTCCACGAGGCTCAGACGAGGATTCTGGAGGTGGGGATGATCTTCGAGGTGGGCTGGAAATAGGAGGTCGTCGCTGATAATATGAGGGTACGTCACTTTCGAAGGCGTCATAACCACGCCGCTCGTTCTGAATACGGCGACGGCAGAAGCGGGATATATGTCCTCGTATTCCACAGTAGTAGCACACTGGGCGAGAGGGGCGCCAGGGTGCGTAATAGGGTGGCGTAGGCTGAGCCGTCGTCACGGCGTTGATGTGGTTGTAGGGCGATGCCAGTTGGGGCGGCGGAACAAAAGGAGGGGGTGATGCTGCGACGTGCGCGTAAGTCGATGCTTGGCGGGGTGCAGGAGGGTCGGACGGCATAGGTCGCGTGATTGTTGCCAGCTCATCTTTAATGATGTTGCGTAGACCGGCGTCATTAGAAGGTACGGAAGAATGATCGCACCCGTGTCGACAGACAGGCTTGAGGGCTTGGAGCTCCTCCCGGATGATGGCTCGAATCAGTGCCCGTAGATCCAGGTCAGCATAGGTCGGACCAGTAGCAATGCCGGGCTGCAATCGGGAGGACTGCAGCTGGTCGATGCGTTGGCAGGTCGCAGTAATGGCGTCAACAGTAGAAGGATTCTGGGCAATCAGGGTATTATAAGCCACAGAATTAATTCCTTTTAAGATGTGGTGTACGCGTTCAGGTTCCGGCATGGTGGGACTAACACGCCGGCAGAGTGCAAGTATGGCCTCTATGTAAGACGCGTACGACTCATCGGGACCTTGGAGGCGAGAGGCGAGCTTGTTCTTCGCGACCTCAGTGCGAACTGCTGGGTCGGCGAAATATTGGCGGAACTGCTGCTTGAATGTTGTCCAGTTAGTGGTGTGGGGTTCGCGGTTAATAAACCAGGTTCTGGCGACCTCAATGAGGTAGAAAGAAACGTTCAGAAATTTTAGAGCGTCGTCCCACCGGTTGTAGTTACTGCAGCGTTCATAGGTGTCCAGCCAGTCATCGACGTCTTCGTCGCGACGACCAGCGAACAGCGGCGGGTCGCGTTGTCGTGCGGGCACAATCGGAGGGGGTGGTGCAGCCGAGGTAGAGGGTCCTGCCGATTCGTGGGTGCTCTCGGTAGACATAACGATGGTGGCAGGCGGTAAACAGCGACCGGAACGTAGCTCCAGCGAGAGGCAGGGCACAAAACAGCAAGGGGATCAATTCTCACCTCCACCACTTGTGGAAGAAGGCTAGGTCAAGACGGCGAGGTCGTGGCGGCAAGGACAGTGAAACCTTGTCTAGCGTTTTAATCCGGTCACCAACCCAGGCACGCGCCGGAGCCGGCGCCGCGGGACGATGATGATGGTATGTACAAATGAAAGATGATGATGGCATGTGCAAATGAAAGAAGGTCCACAGAAGGCTCACAATATATATATATATATATATATATATATATATATATATATATATATATATATATATATATATATTGTGAGCCTTCTGTGGACCTTCTTTCATTTGTATATATATATATATATATATATATATATATATATATATATATATAAAGTACCACCGGAATAATGTAACATACTTTTTAACACATTTGTTCAAAGCGCTCGCCAACTTTTATTGATCGGTAGTGGCCACTGATTGCGATATCACCCTCCCGTATGAAGGCGGACGAGGTCGCACGAACAGCCCACCAAGACAGCGATTGTGTGTTGATCCCCTTTTCCAGGGCAGACGCAGCGGGCAGGCTTCGCACACCTGCGCGGGAACATATACGCTCTCCTTGTGGAATTCTGGCCAGTTTGCGAACTGCCGCTTAAAATCCCTGGACCCTGATCTGAAGCTCCGGCTTCCACCTGGCCTGCCTCGACGCGAAGAAACTTTGCTGTGTCGCCTGTGGGTTGGTGTAGCATTCACAAACTCTTATTCTTTTGTAATAGGTATGGCAAACAGCCCTGCATGTAGAAACTGCGGGTGCGACGAGGCCACATTCTTTGTGAGTGCCCCATATATATACAGTGAGGAAAGACAGTGTCTATGCCGTGCGCTGGAGCGTCTAGATGGAGCCTACTTACTGAAATTAAGATAAATTAAGATCTTTGGTCCCTGGCCACGGCGATGGTCTGCGGTGAAGGCTTCCTAGGCACTGCTCCGCTTTATCAAAAGCACAGGTCTGATCGAAAAGCTATGACTTTGCTGTTATGTTACGTGATATGACTGTGACGTGATGTGACTGTACTGACTTCACCCATCCCTCTCTTACCTACAACTTTTATATCCACTCACCCCTTTCCCCCAGTGCAGGGTAGCAAACTGGTTCCATTTACCGGTTAACCTCCCTGCCTTTCCTCCTCATCTTCCTCCCGTATGAAAGGAGAGGCTCGAGTTGGCAGCTCGGCCATGTCAGCTGCCGTTACCGCTTCCCACGACTACTGCGTCTGCTCAACAGCTCAAGATAAGCGTAACCACGGCCAAGGTGCGATCACGGCGAAGTGGCTACCGTACTGTTGCTCTCGCTACCGAAATTCTAGGCGCACTTTGTACCACTAAAGTGTGATGAGGCAAAAGCATCTGTTACGCTGTAGCCCGAAGCTCTCCACTACGGCACCTAGCTGTTTTCTTTTTTCACTCCCACCTTCCTCCCTTTCCTTACGGCTCAGTTAAGGTGTTTGTGGAGAATTGTGGTAGATATTGCGCCTTTTCTTTCCTGCAAACCATTTTGAAACGCCCCTGATGCCTGCTGTACTGCGTTTGCTTCTATAATATCACTGCGACCCAGCACGAAATAGATGAAGCTAAGGCAGAGTAGAAGTGCTACCCAAGCAAAAGGGGGAACAAAACTTATACATCCTTAATGCATACAGCTCTCCTAAGACAGGAGCGCGGGCGTCCGCGGACCTCCTCAGACGAGTGGAAAAGCTTGTGGGTAAGGCGCAACTTGTCATTGCTGGGGACTTCATGCGACATCCAGCGCGGGGATATCTCAAAGGTGACCCGAAAAGCGCGAAACTATGGGAAATCATTCAAGACCTAGGCCTAACCATCTTGAACGCCAGACAACAACCGACCCGTATAGGCAATAGCGTGAAGGGTGGCAATTCCTGGCCCTACGGGGCCTGGAACGGTAAGTCAACGCTGCTTGCGGCGGGGGCTGGCCAGCCACCGAATTTTATCGGTTGTAGGCCGTCATTGCACCCGCCACTGCTTCGGTAGTGGACGACGGCTGTTGTTGCGGCGCGCGTCTTTCTCTCCCTCTTCTTTTTTCTTTCTTGTCTATTTTGTCTTCTGTCCGCACGAGGCAGCGGAGGTGGTGGTTGTAGGAAGAAGGAAAAGAAAATTCACGGTCCTGCTACTGTCTCTGTAGCTGAGGCACCTCCGCTGCCTCGTGCAGACAGAAGAGAAAATAGAGAAGAAAAGGAAGAGGGGAAAGACGCGCACTGCAACAACAGCCGTCGTCCATCACCAAAGCGGTGGCGGGTGCAATGACGGCCTACAACAGACAAAAATTCGGTGGCAGGCTAGCCACCGATGCAAGCGGCAGTGACCTACCTGCCCCAGCCCCATCAGGGAAGTCTGCTCGCCCCGCCGGGGTGGTGCAGTGGTAAGACGCCCGACTACTGTGCCGGAGTACCCGGGTTCGAACCCGACTTCGGCGGCTGCGTTTCGATAGAGGCGAAAAGAAGAGGCGTCCGTGTGCTGTGCGATGTCAGCGCACGGTAAAGATCCCCAGGTGGTCGAAATTACTCGGTAGCCTCCACTAAAGCTCCTTTTTCTCTCTTTTCACTTTTACTCCGACCTTCCTCCATTCCCTTACGGCGCGGTTCAGGTGTCCACAGCACAAGTGTAACAGATACTGCGCCTCCCTTCCTGTGAACCAATTATTATTATTATCGACAGAGATCTTTTTCTTTCATTCCCTCTCGTTTGTTGGGGATCCGTATGATGAGCCTTATACATTCTGTGGACCATGGCCGTGAGTCTGTTAACTGTTTCGGTATTTTTGCGATTGTTCTGTATGTACTCTTTGCCAAAAAGTAACCAGGCTGCAGGGTTTCCTTCTCAACCGTGTTTGGAGCCCTTGATCTATTTCAAAAGGCAAAAAATGGTCTTTACAGATAAGAGTGATGGGCTTTTTTTCCACACAAGTGATTAATAATTTGGCATGTCCTATAAAACGCTTAACTACAGAGTTATGCAGCAAATCGGGCAGCCTAGTTACTTTTGGCAAATACGGTACATGCCCAGTATGCGCATGGTTCGGACCTCCCTGACCGGTTGGCCTCTCACACATACATTCAGGAGGATCGGGGAGGGCCTGGTTTTCATTTCTTCCGCATTGTTTGGCCCTGAAACCAGCAGTTGCGATTTCGCGTGCGAGCATTCAAGGCCCGCTCCTGACGCGTAAGTTTCGGTATGTCGACTGCCTGCTGCAGCATATCCTCTATTTGGCCGTCATTCCCCGTGGTTACCCACAGGGTGATGTCGTCCGCATAGAAAGTGTGCTGCTGCCCCGGCAGTGCAGCGAGCTTGAGGGGAAGTGTAATGAGTGCTAGATTAAATAGGACAGGCGAGAGCACCGAGCTTTGTGGTGTGCCTCGGCTTCCCAGAGGAATGGGATCCGATTTAGGGCTACCTAGAGTGAGCTCTGCTGTCCGCTCGGATAGGAATGATCGGACATAATTAAATATCCGTTCACCCGGGTTCAATTTAGAGAGATTCGTGAGGATTGCCTCGTGCGCGACGTCGAAGGATTTGCTCAGGTCTAGCCCGAGTACCGCCTTCGTCCCGGTTCCACATGGAGGGTCCAGCACGTCCTTCCTAAGCTGAAGTATCACGTCCTGCGTGGACAAGTTTGCCCCAAAACCAATCATTGTTGGAGGAAGTAAGTCGCGGTCTTCCGTGTAATTTTGCATTCGGTTAAGGGTGACATGTTCCATTAGCTTTCCGATGCAAGACGTGAGGGAGATGGGCCGCAGATTCTCGATAGAGTTTTTTGCCTGGTTTTGGGATGAAGGTGACCCGTGCGTGCCTCCATTCCTGAGGGATCTCTCCTCTAGTAGGTGTTCATTAGTTCCATCAGACAGACAGAGGGATGCAACAAAAGTCGAGCATCCCACAGATATACCGCGATAATCTAACCATTTCCCCTCTTCCTGCAGGCATGCATCAGCAGACTATATTTTTGCACAGCTGAATATAGAGCCGTTCACAAGCTGGTGAGATATTTCCCTTAATACCATCATGCAAAATTCCACAAAATGGATGTGGCATGTTCCTATGTGCGCTTGCACCCTCTGATCACAAGAACCACGTTTAACTGTTTGGTGGTGATCAATCTTAACTGTTTGCCTGTTTGGTGGTGAACAAACAAAATGTGAACCCCGTGAACCAGCTCTCGCACAAGCAGGTGGGACCAATGTGGCTATTGCAAGTGGACACTGGTTAATTGGATTCAGGGAAATTTTAAAATTTTTTAGGAGATACCAGTTTGCACTCTTTCTCCCACATCTCCCCTCCCCTCTCACTAATGACAAACATCTTGGACAAACGAAAACAAAGGTTTCCCGGCTGATTTGTGAACTCACATTGACTGCCACTGCAGATCTTTATTATCTTTTTTACTTCAGGATTGCAGAAAAATGCTTTTTCTGACTTACTGCACCCAAAGGCTGTCAGGCATGCTGCCTTGGAATTTCTCGTGTTGACACTTTGACGAACAAGCGAAAAAACAAAAACAAAAAGGAACTCTCGCACAATGCGCATACTCAACGCAGGCGCTTGGCAGGGATACTGCAATGCACGTGACCACATCAGCTATTTGGCAAGCCGGCGGGCAGCACGTGCAAAAGAAATATGATACTCTGAAATCTTTCGCTCTTTCTATACTGCAGATGGACATGTAGTGCAATCTATCAGCTCATTCAGACATCACTGGCATGCTCTAACTTAAGTAAAGCAGTTTTGTTGGTGTTGCAACCATGGTACAAACACAAAATTCTGTTAAGTGTGAGGAAAGTGCTGCACCTGCTACAGCAGTGTATAAAAAAGAAGGTAATAATGTTCTGCAACCACTGTTTCGCACGCGATTTAACAAGCACAGATAGGCTGATAAAAAAAACGACCAGAGGAAAAGCAATATATTTAGGGCACATACTTCATTTATATATATATAAATGTTGACCTTCGTGGTATCTTGCAGACTACAAGAGTGCTCAGTGCCATGGATCCTGCCCAGTAGATGCATCTTATCACAGTTGTAGAAGGGCTCCCTTTATCTGTGTTGTTAACCCACTTATTGTCAGTACTTGGCACAGCCTATCGTGCAATCTTTACTGTGCTCTTCTAGGTGGGAACGAGTGCCTTGGAAGCAAGCAATGAAAGTGGCAGTGTTCGGTGATGGAACAGTTTTCTATGAACCTCTACTTTCTCCGGCTCGACCATTAACAGGGTGGTCATCCAACAAAATAATAACCAGGCAGAATTGGCACGTGTCAAGCTCGGGTCAAAATCATGCCCAGGAAATGTTACTTGACTAACGATTAACATGTGACAATGATCCCCTTATATGGAGAGTTAGTTACATCACAAGAAATGAAAAAAAAAAAAAAAATCTTCAGAGCAGGGGGATCTCCTCAGGTTGACACTATAGAGCAAAAAAACAGCGCAGGCCATAGCTTTTTAATGACAAATATTCGAGAAATTAACCATCATGAGGAACAAAAGGCAGCTCAGCTGAAATGTTAAGCCGGAACCGCATGGCGCGATTTAGGGCGCGATTGCCGAGCGGATGGTGGTACGCGCGCGTCATTCTGACGCGTTTCCACTAGTTCCCACTATGAGATCGCGCCGCCGCGTGGTTCTACGCTTCGTAGAAAAAAACGCCTCGCGCGGCGCGTCCACTGACGTCACGGCCGACGTCCACCAATCAGCGTGCAGTCACGTGTCACTTTCGTTTTTTGGTTTGCCAACCGATGGCGTCCAAGGAGCCACGTGCTTCACGTATCGTGTTCGTTCGCGTGTAGCGTTTCGCACGCAATGTTGATGTTCGAAATTAAGTTTGATAAATACACTTTGGAGGAAATGTCGCTGTATAATTACATGATGATTGTTTTTATTGTAGGGTCCTGTAATTTAAAGGGCATATTATATATGCGGTAACACAGATAACTCGTCTCGTTGGGAGTTATGTGGTCTGGCAACCTGGAAAACGCGGCGCGACACCGCCGCTCAATTTTCTCGTGCGGGTGCTCGCGCGTCGGCGGCAATGCGGCCGTTCGCCGCTCGTCGCGTTTTTCGCTCGCGAAAAACGCTCCAACGAAAAACGCTCCATGCGGTTCCGGCTTTAGATTTCATCATATGCCATTGCAATCATTCCGCAAAAGTTAGATTTTTTTTTTTTTTTACAATGAATCTAAGCAGCATTCCATGCAGCAGGATACCATCCTCTATATATTCTACATTTCCACAACAAATAGACAATCTTCTGAGCAGGATCCTAAGTAGAATTTCGTCGTAGAGCGCACATGCAGGACTGCCTGCTTACAGTACACAAACAATTCTGCCTGAAAACTTGCAAAACTAGGACTTGCAAAAAAAAGAAAAATGGAAGAAAAGGTGGAATATTTGGCAAATTGGTACTGATCCATAACGTCAAAAGTGTGCAAAACTTTGACGACTGGCAAAGGATAGAAAACATATAATCGCTAACTTCCAGCTGAAAGAAACTTGAAACTTTGACCATGGAGAAAGATACCAGAGTGCAACAAGTGTCAACCTAAGGCAAAATGAAAAAAAAAAAATACATATAAATAAAAAGGAGAGCAAGAAAGGAGGACGTCTACCGATGAAAAGTTCGCGGCTTCTTTGAACCGTGGAAGGCCATAGCTCTCTTTTGGATACGGAAATTGAAGGGGTACTAAGACCATTATTTTGCAATGTATACTGATCTGCACAGCTTCCTTTTTGCACAACTGAGTACTTATCAAGAAAAGGATGCACTCGCACTTGACCCTTGAAATGTAAAGCTAGATAACTGCCAGTAGTATATGTTTTTATGTTTACGTGCTCACAAAGCCTTTCATTCTTTTACCTACCGGACTGTCAAACATACTGCTTCCACAAGAAAGTGGAATGCCAGATAACTGTGTTGAAAAATAACTACGAGATAACAATGTTTTAAGAAAACACTGCAAAATGGCAGCATTAGAATTGCATCCATTTCCTTGCCCAAGAGAGAGCTTGCCTTCCTGAATTCAAAAAACCCGTGAACCTTCCATTGGTGGGCGTCCCCCATTTTTTTTTTTTTTTCTTTCATTGTTTTCTCTTAGGTTGGCACATGCTCTTGTTCCAATCGGGTCCCATTCATCACGGTCAATTTGAGCTTCTTTCAGTCAGAAGATAGTGCTTCTGGCATGTTTTCTGTCCTTTGTCCGTTGTCGTGGTTTCACGCTCTCTTACGTCATTTATTGAAAAAGCAAAAAACCAAATGTTGAGATTCGACAGGAGCATATTTGTTGCGCCCTGTTTTGGCCATATCACACACATACACACATGGCAAAAACAGCTGCAGAAAACTTGCAGCAAACACGCTTCCTGCTGGCATTTTTTTTTTGGCCAGTGCAACTTTTCATTGTTACATTCAGTAAACTTCTATTACACAAGACGAAAACAAAACTAAACGTCAAAAGTTAGTGGAACTTTAGTTAGTGCAGCATTCTCAAAACATTTGAATTGTCTACGTTAAAAATGAAATATAATGGATGCACCTTGTCTTGAGAAGAAAAATAATTGAATAAAATGCATGCAAAACGTATGAAGCTCATGGCAGACACTGCATTGAGACGATATGCCTGCACCTGTAGTGGGGCCCCTGTTTTGACTGATCATCTCATTAATTTAGGCTATGAGTAACGATTTTGCTTAAATAAGATATTATTAACAGCGTACACAAGTTTACGGATGCTCACGTTGGATTCTTTATAGATTTCGTGTGCTACGGTACCAGCTTCACATGTAAATAACTTCAAAGAATGTCAGCCAATAACCTTTATATATCATAATTGTAATGCAAGCATAGTGGCTAACACCTTGTGTGGAACAATGCCCATAGCTACAGCACAGCATTGATGCCCAAAAAATTTGTCAATCCCAAGAAATGCCTTAGGATCCTGCAATAAACTATGGCAAATTATCAGTTTTTCCTAAAATGCGGCATTTTTTGCAACCCAGAGCAAAATAAACGCTTTCACATTACTTTGTGTATAACCGTGCTTAACAGCGACATATGCAAAGGCATCATTAGGGTGCACAGTGCCTACTGCAGTGGCATGGTACGTTATGCTCTTCCCCCTTTATCATAGCCTCATTGCCTGTCACTGCTTGATACTTGTTTGAAAAACTGCCCAGTAGAAATATTTACATGCTTATTTCTGAAAAAAAAAAAAAAAGAACAAAAACAAACACTTGGCACTTTTAAGAAGAAAAAAAAAGCAATGAGCGGTAAGTAAAAAACTGATAAAACTTAGATACACTGATATGAATGACTGTCTGGACCAGGACACTGAATACTAAAAGAGTGTGCAAGAAATACAAAGATTATCTGAGTATGTAAAATGAAAATACTAGCATCATATGTGCAGCAATCTAGCAAAAGTGGAAGAAGTGAAGGAAGAGCGTGCTTCCAATTTTGCCTGTGGCATTTTCAACAAGTTTGCTCGAGTGAGAAGCGTAGTGTCAAAACCAGAGTCATGGAAAGACAGTGATTTTTACACATACAGGCATTTCCATCCAGCCTCGAAGAAAAGTAGTCAGAACAATCTTTATTGCATAAAACTCAGATGGCCAATAAGAAAATAGGCCATATATCTTGCAAACTTTATGCATACATTAGTACAAACAGGGCTACCCATATTTTCTCTTTATGAGCTAAGAAATAGCATAGTACGAAATAGCCACCACGTGCCTTCATGTGACCGCACCGGTCCACAGCTCAGGGCCTTGATCACTTCAGTCCTACTTGTCCCATGGGGTAATAGTGCGGTCATTCCACACAAATTCTCCCTTGGGTGAGTTGATGTTAGGAGGCAGCATCGCCAAATATGTTGGTGCATCAGCGCCTGTGGATTATTTTGCAAAAAGATACCACTAGCTCAAGTTTCACTACAACCACTAATATATACTTAATGACAATATACACTTTTTATCACATCTCATAGGAAAACATTACCTATCTTTTAATAAAATATTTCACAATGCTCAGCTCCACCAAGAATTTATTTCACAAATCCAGTATATATGTCATCTTAGACAGATCAACTATATAGAACAAAATACCATTTTGTTATAAAGATATTTGTTGTTTCTTACCATAGACATTTTAACAGTGGAGCCCCTTTCTTCCTTCAGTCTCTCTTATTGATCAATTAGTATTCTATACACAGCAAATTGTTTTGCAATACAAGGACACTGTTTTAGGTCAGTTTCTATTTTTTGTCACTCCACTGTTTAATGCAGTAGCACCATGAGGACCCATCCTTCTTTTGTGAATAGGGCAAGACTGGGTGTTCGTAAGTGTCAAATTTACTTTCAGAAGAGAAAGCAAAAACAAACTACACTGAACCCACAAATTCAACAGCACAGTGAGGAAATCAAGAAATAGAAATCATGCGCAAGTTATTCACCTTGGTCAGGAGTCAGAGGCCCCTTATGGCTTGACATATCCGTATCAACATAACCCGGATGCACCTGTGATTGAAATCTCAAGATGTCAGAAAAGCAAGTCGAAATGCTATTACAAGAAACTTCCTAGTTTACTCGTGTCGATCACATCAATTATGACACCATATGCTGTCAGCATATACTGTTCTGGAAGTAATTGGCTTGTAATGACAGAACTGTAGTGTCAGTGAATATATTCTACAGTACTTTCTTGCAGAGAAACTTGCATCTAGGAAGCATTACACATTGGAAAGTATAAAACAGTGCCTTCCATAGGTTTCTGCTGCATAGTCAAGCAATTATTTTACAGTTTCTCATATAAGTATCAATGCTATTCACATAAAATGTATTAACAGTATAAGACTGCAAACACAGCAACAAATACTGTTCCAGTGCAATGCTGGCATATTTGGCACAGTTTAATGTAACCTTGCACTACGTCAGTCATTCCTCTGCCACTCACTTCCCAAAATAACTAACTTTTTACAAAAAGCAACTCTGGTTGTTGTTGCCTCCCCACTCCAAAAGAAGTGCTTTAAATGGAGAGGTAATGCAAAAGACTTTTTACTCTGCAATATTTAAGAAAAAGATCCCTACATCACTCCTTAACCATTGATAGACTCGAACATTTGAAGTCTGAAATCAAAAGCAGAAAAGTTCAGAGCACCAATTAGTAAAAATTGGAGCATGTGTGCTCAGCACTGCACTGTCCCCCCAACTTTGATGCAAATTGCAGTTCCAGAAAACATGGACATAATCTTTAGACATTGCTTTAGCATACAAAGGTCAAAGCATGTTACAGTCTGTGCGAATATTAGAGCATGTTACAACAAGTGCACAAATGACAACAGAAGTGACGATATCTACTTACAGCATTCACAACCAGGTCCTCCCGAGGGTCTTCATTGAACTCGCGTTGCTGGATGAAGCTTAGCACGGTGACTCCTACCTTAGACACATTGTAAGCAGATTGCCCCCAGCCTTTTTCTTTATTCTTGCCTTCCTTGGCCGCCCTGTAAACATGAAATATGTAAGTAAATGTGCTTGAGTAAATAGGTAATATTTCACGCAGAAAAAAAAAAAAAAGTAATGGTAGAACAGGTCGGCCCTAACATGTTTTACAGGGGAATCCTATCATCATGAATACAAAAACAAACTACCAAAAAAATCGAGCAAACACTCACTGTACAAACTCCTCCATGAGGCTGCAGAGCTCTTCCAAAGTGATATTAGGGTTGCTGAGCTTCTTCTTCAGCTCTTCTCCAGGAATTCTCTGCAGCATGCCACACATACTGCTCACGTTGACCACCCTGTAGAAAGTAATGAATGAGTACACATATTACAAAGTTAAAGTGCACACTACTATGTAGTACACATGCCGCATTAAAGCTTGTGCTGTACGTAACACTGTCTCCCTTAAACAATTATTACACTGTTGGCTAGTGAAAATGGTATATGGCGTGTATATATGGCAGCAAAAGTTTCTATTTAGTGTCTTTGCTATGGCTAGGTATAACGTTGCCAATATGTTTATGACTGTCAATGTCCCCAGTTAATGCTGTGCTGCCCTGATGATACCAAAGTGGGAAAACAAAGCTCCGAAGATATAGGTGCAGTCAAAACTTTAGAGCTCGGGAAGTTTGATTCTAAGCCGCATAATGGTGCCTTTTCACCATTTCTAGATGTCCTTCTGAGCGGAGAGGGTAGGACAAAAAATCCTGAGCACACAAGATTTGGTACATTAGGAATGCATTACAATGCACACGTGCGCCTCAGAAGCAAACCTTGTGGGCTCTAAACTTTTGACAAAGGCAGCAGTGTGGCAAGTCGCAGGCGAGGAATGCCACTACTTCTACGTGCACACCATCGACGAATGAGTGCATGAACTACATGCTGCTGATTCTAGGACTGATATAAGCAAGAACTGTGTTTAGCAGCTAGTGTACTTTTACTAAAGACAGCCACCTGCAAATGTGCTAGCAGCCAACAGTATTAGGAGAACAAAGTAACACTGATGTTAACCAAGTTTTGCTTCTGGGATATGTGCGAGCATCAAATGTGCACTTAGCCTCTAATATTTTTGAACAAGTTTTTAACAGCAGCTGCAACAGGTGAAGGTTGGCCTTCTTAGTCACTCAGCTAAAACCAAACGGCAGCAAGGGTTGCCCTAAGGGTGTAATATAATGGATTCTGTTGGTGGCTGTAGTTCACCCTTTAATCATTCGGAACCGCCCGATAGAAAATCGGTCATATATGACCGCTGGTTTTCAAAGCGCTGCTAAAATCTAATTTCATGTGATATAATACCTAGCCACACTGAGGCAGGTATTATGACAAATGTAGTTTCGGTTTTACGTGCAGCTCACATTTCTTTTCCAATGCAAGCAACAACATAAAAGAAACAATTATTCATAGCAGAGTGGACTCAAATGTCAACATAAAAGGTGTCACGATCACGTGATTGCACTGCTTTTATCGCAGATTAATTTTTTTATGACAGCTATAGCGAAGAATCCAAACGCGAATTTGTAAGCTCAGAGTTCAGCTCAGATGATAAATCAGGCAAATATCAGCCTGGAACTTTAACAAGGGCCCAGCATGTTTTCAACTTTAGCTCGCTCTTAAGCAGTTACGTGTTTTCACCTTGCATACTCCGCTGCTTTATTTCTATTCTCTAGGATGCCAGCAACCTATGCTAGGGTTTCAGCAACAAGGAAAGTCGAGGCACGTGAGACGGCTCCTCCAGAACTTTACCGAGTGCGAGGCTCTTTCAGCCGCACCCAGTGGACTTTGAACACCTAGCTTTTAGAGCAGAGCTCCTTGAGCAAATTTTCCATTTTGACGACAAACTACATTACACTCCGCCACCCTCTATAAAATGTGCTACAAAACGCACCAGCCACATGCCACAAAAAAGTTTAGAAACCCCAAAACCAGAAGCTGCGTTATGGGGGAGATCGAGATGAAATCAAATATCTATTTAACAAAGTTGCTTTGACATTGGCACACCTCCACAATGGAGTCCACCATATTGCATAATTGTTCCTTGGTTATTCCGTTTCACTCCATTTTGTTAGCGCAGTAACTGCTGTGAGAGCCGAGTAATGACCACTGCTTCCAAACACCACAAATAAAACCTGCAGAGAGGCGCACTAAATTTTTACAACTAATAAACGAGGCAATGCAACATTTTTTCTATATGCTGAAATATCTCTCTAATTTATTTTGATATTGAAGCCTCCCTTTAATTTCTTCAGGGTTCTGTCAGCAAGTTCTCAGAGTAAGATTTTTTTTATGGCAAATAAGGCAAATAAAAGCTTTTAAATACCTGAAAGACCATATAAACAAACACATTCTACAGTACATTTTACAGCACAATCGTGCAATTATTTCACTTAATAAAATTTCGTTAAATACAATTTCGCCTGCCTTACTCCAAGGTCCTGAAAGACTTTACATCAAAGAAATGGCACTTTCATAGCCCATATCTTCAAAAACAAGAAAAGAAGCATAACCTTTTGCATTTTTTTTAAGTTTTCTAAATGCCATTTTTTAATTTTATACGCATCATTTTTCAACATTTTGTAAATTTCTTCCCCAAAACAACTTGGATTTGGAAGATGTTTTTCCATGTTATGTATCTATGACATGCAGCTATATACTTCATGTGTATAGAAGTGCATTTAAATACTGTATTTTTGCTATTCTAAGCGCCCCCCTAACTTCACAAAACATTTTGGAAGAAAAAAAAAAAAAAAAAAGACATTTGCATGCTAATCTCACTACCCATTTCTTGCAAGGAAGAATGCACAGACAAAGCTGCCAATGCACTTCCTAATTTGGTGATCGAGCAGGAGCCGTCAAATGTCTCGAGGTGGTGCGGCATCCTCGGTGCATGTCCATCTTCTTATGTTGCTAAGTTCTGACACTACATGACAGTTGGCAGCACAGAATGCCAAAAGCCGTTTGAAAGGGACCCCAATAACTATCAACGTGATGTCACATGGACCGGATATCAGTGGCCATTAAGAGAAGCACGGCAGGTCTCGCAAGCACCGCGGGCCTGCATTGCTTCATTTAGTGTCAGTTTTTGGCAGCCGTAACACAAGTCAGAATGAGTTTGAAGAGAGCTGCCACAGTTAGAACTGCAAGCGAACTGTAATTGAGTTTAAAGAAGGCATTTGCAAGTCTGTTTGCAAATAAAATGTTATTTCTAGTGTCGGGCTCACCAAGCTATCGCCACAAATACAGAAAAGGGGGGGGGGGGGGGGGGGCAGAGATTTTAAATTTTTCGAATCTAAGCACCTATGTTTTCGGCACCATGATCATGAATAACAGGGGCGCTTAAAATCAAGTAAATATGGTAGCTACATTTCAATATACTTTATGCCAAGGTTGGTTTGAAGTTGAAGAATAACTTTATAGCATATATAAAGTTTTTCAAGAATTTTCATGATTACCTGCTATTTTCACGGTCCCAAAGGAAGTGAGGTCAGTTATTACGCAAAATGTGAAAGAGAACTTTCTGTGGGCAAGCAACAAGTAGCTCTTCTGACAAAAACAAGCATACATAATTCTGTTAATGTGCTACTGGAAATGCAAGTATGCACTATGGCTATAAGCTTCAGGGATATTTCTAAACCCTAAAGCCAAAACCTGTGATGTTTCCCGTTTTGTAATTCCAGAATTTTTCAAGAAACTTGCTGAAAGAAGGAAAAGATTGCACTACCTTCTCAGTCAGTGATGCATGAAACATGAGAAGGGATAACGTACCTAGCATGTGGGCGTAGCAGTGGGAACAGTTCTTTGCAGACGTTGAGCGTGCTAAAAAAGTTTGTCTTCACAGTGACTTCTGCTTGCTCTCCAAATGGTGCAGTGGAGTCTTGCTGGAATCAAAGAAAGAGAAAATGAACTCTCAGAGAGTCTAATAAATAGATTCTGTCAGTGGCTCACTCTTAAGGCCAATCATCAACACCCTTAATTCATAGTTCAAGGCATGAAAAGACCCAAGACTGTTTATATGCTCTTTCTTGTTTGCATCTCCCGAAGCAACAAACAGGGTATTGTGAGTTCGATAAATAGTGACAACCTGCTGAAACATGAAATGTCAACGTGCTCAGGCTTGCATCTCATGAAGAAAAACTGATCTGAGGAGCATGACAATCCCAGTTGATTATGTGCTACAGATCACAGAAAGAATTTGCATAGAAGTGAAAGAAGCAATCTGAATGCTAAGAATTCGTAAGCAATTGAGCACACATTAATATGCAATTTTTTTTTCATGTGAATGTGTGAATGCACCTGTGCCTCAGTCAAAAGTTGCTGTAAATTTCGCTTGTATATGACAAATGTACAATGGTACAATACATAGCAGATCAGTGAAAGTTTCACATTTTAACTGTCTATTTTGAGCTCTGGACATGCAAGCAAGCAAATTTCTTTTTAACAACAAGAAAAATAAGGGACACATGCCTTGTACGCAATTCCAGCATTGTTCACAAGCACATCCAGGCCACCGTATGTGCTCTTGAGGAAGTCCCGGAATTTGCGAATGCTCTCAAGATCGTCAATGTCAAGCTGGTGAAACTTCGGTCGGAGAAGTTGCTTGTTGAGCTCCGACACAGCTGCATTGCCACGTTTCTCATCCCTAGCTGCTCAGCAAAAAGAAAAAATAAATAAAAAAAGGAGGACGCGGTTTCCTTTCCCAAGCGATTACAACAATGCATGGAAGAGCAAAAAGAAAAAAATTAACAAGAATACCAGCAATAGCTCAAAAGTTAGGCAATGTAAAATATTCACTACAGGTCCCAAACAGGAGAGGTGGTTCTCCTAGCATCATTTTTGTTACATTTCAAGCTTTCACTTTTGCACATCTGGCATTACTGTAAAATCATGCATAATGCAATGTAAAAATCTCCAGTGAATATTTTGCATTTGGCTCATTAATAATTTGAGGTCTAATTGAATGCAGAAATCCACGCACACCAGAGTGAAGAAAGCTTTGTTATGATGTAGTTAAAGTCTAGACGTATGTTTGTGGGACAAGTGCCAGCATGCAACTTAGACATTTGAATAATTCTGTCAAGACATCTCGAAAGCAACATAACAAAGTGACAAGCATTTACACACAAGTACAACATTATTTTCCAAAAATATATGCAAAAGCCCAATACCTATTAAGTTCACCACGCTGTGAGGCAAATGTGTAGTAACCAGGAGCACTTATAGACAGCCATAAATGTGCACACATTTTTTTTTTTTTTTGTTCTAATGAAATTAGTGAACTTTCACCCTCTCCAGCTACTCTCTATTACAGTGCTTTACATTAAATCATTAAATTAAACCACATGAGAATGCTTACTGTGCTCAAAATTAAATCTCTTCCTTTTGCCACTATTAAAATGCGGATAAGCTTGGAACCTTCTAACTAGTGTTAAGTGCCCTTACTGAACCACCACAAAGGGTTTTTTATGAGCTGTTTCTCATCGAGATCTAGCATGTCAAACTGAGTGCAGAGGCTTTGGTCATAAGGAGCATGAAGGCCCCTCTATTTGGAGTCTCTCTTCTTATCTAGCTGCCTTTTCGTACCATTTTCATAACTTCAACCAACTCAATGCGACGAAGAGTTTATTGAAATTGATGTGCAATACCGAAAGAGTGATAAAATAGCAACCAGACACAGATGCGCATATCTGACATCTAACTTATTTATAGCAAAGGACATATATTTGAATAATAATAATATTAATAATAATAATGATAATAGCAATAATAATAAAAAGCAATAGTGGCCTCATTAAATTTTTAGAAAGATTCCAGCTACAGACTGGAGTTATTCAATAAAATTATTGGGCAAAATGCAGAAAACATTACAGAACCCATTTACTTAGTTTGCAGAAAACATTACAGAACCCATTTACTTAGTACAGGTTGCCCCGCCGGGGTGGTGCAGTGGTAAGACGCCCGACTACTGTGCCGGAGTTCCCGGGATCGAATCCCGGCCTCGGCGGCTGCGTTTCGATGGAGGCGAAGCGAAGTGGCGTCCGTGTGCTGTGCGATGTCAGCGCACGTTAAAGATCCCCAGGTGGTCGAAATTACTCCGTAGCCCTCCACTACGGCTCCTCTTTCTCTCTCTCCACTTTCATTCCCACCTCCCTCCCTTCCCTTACGGCGTGGTTCGGGTGTCCACAGAGCAAGTGTGACAGTTACTGCGCCTTTCCCTTCCTGTGAACCAATTTAGTACAGGAAATCTCAAGTTGCACTATGCCGGCTACTCAAAGACGTCACTATTGTATGAGAATGCTTATACAGCAACTGTTCTATTTTGCTGCATAAGCCAGCAAAGCCAAAATCACGTTCAATGTGAGGCACTAACCTGTCAAGAACACATCTCCATCAAACTGTTGGCACAGGAACTTCACTATTGAAAGGCCAATGCCCTTGTTGCCCCCTGTAACCTGTGCATATGAAAAATACTGATTAATCAATTTCCTGTATGCTACACTGACTGATTTAATATGCTCATGAGTGTCACAACTTTCTGCAGAATGCATGCAATTTTAATGCTACCATTTCTCCTGGTTACCAAGAAGCTTTGCATATTTACACTTCCAGAACTGCTTCAGAACTAAAAGGCTGTGAAAGCATATGTTACATTATGGCAATGGCTTATGAACTCAATGCCCCGCCACGGTGGCGCAGCGGTTAAGATTCCTGACTACTGTGCCAGAGTGCCCGGGTTCGAACTTTACCACTGCCAGCTGCATTTCGATGAAGGTGAAACTGAGTCGCAATCCATGTGCTGTGCGACGTCAGTGCATGTTAAAGATCCCCAAATCGTCCAAACTACTCCCTAGCCTTCCATTGAGGCTCCTCTGTCTCTTTCTGCTTTCACTCCCTTGTTCCTCCCTTCCTTTACAGTGCAGTTCAGATGTCCACAGAATAAGTGTGACAGATATTGCACCTTTCTTTTTCTCTAAACAACCTATATATTTGACCTAAACAAATATAAAAGAATTTAAATTTACTTTTCATGAGATTTAGGATAAAAAATATATCTCTACTGCATAGTTTGAAAGACCAAGAAATATACTTCTAAACTAAGTAGTTAATAGGGAAAGTGAAATGAAATATCAAAAGGTTCAAGATACAAACACACACACCTTGAAAATGCTGTGTTACACTTTTTCAGCAAATAACATTGACAGAGTCTTTTAAAATACCAGTGTTGCAAGCATAACTGCTGAAATACCAATGGAACCCTAATCACTTTCCCAGCAGTTCTAATTTCAGAAAACTGTCATGTGTGTACGGCATCTGAACTTCAACACCGGAGTACACACTTCCCAGGAATTTGAATAGATAAGAAACAGAATCACGCAAACAGCTGTGATTACAGCAAGATCTAATATAGGGCCCACAAGTATTGCAATTTGATCGTATGTGATAGAATGACAAAGTTACCTGGACCAGTCAATCGAGGCTCCATGTTACAAACTATTAAGGATGAAGCCGGTTACAGCTCATAATTGTGCAGCGATACAATATGTATGGAACACTGCGCTGCAGACATGAGAGGCATATGCAGAAACCTGATCCAAATACTTTGTCCAAAACTAGACATAGCTTCCTGCTTTGATGAGTGAATTTTGAAGCTTGCTTTTGCAGTGCTGCTCGTGTTATCCCAGAAGATTATGTCTACCAGATTTGCACTAGCTCATGACAGAATATACTCTTTTAAGCCATTTTCAGTGTACCTGCAACACAGATGGTGAATCCATTGTGAGTCCAAGTATAAACTGCCCGCATGACTAATGTATTGCATGTAGGTACACAGAAGCAAATAAAAAAGAAATAAAAATAATGTTGCCCAGAGGTAGAAAGACAGTCAGAATTAGCTTCAGACAACAGATCCACGTACGAGACAATTAAAAGTAACGATAAACTAAAAAGCCTCTGGGCAAGTATTCCACTTTGCTGCATGTGTGTGTGTGTGTGTGTGTGTGTGTGTGTGTGTGTGTGTGTGTGTGTGTGTGTGTGTGTGTGTGTGTGTGTGTGTGTGTGTGTGTGTGTGCGCGCGCGCGTGCCATATTGCACAGCTGTATAAACTGATCCAGTCCATCTGCTGCTGTACAATCAAGATTTATGAGCATGAACACAGGAACACGTTGCAGGTGCCTTAGATCCTCAATTGTGGCTATATGCTGCAGGCGCATTTAGAAACAGATTTGAAAGGCAGGCACGTGCGTTCCTCAGCAGTTTCCAGAAGGAGGCACTGTACAAGAACGCTTTCCATCATGTTGCAAAAAGCAGCCGCAGCACATCACCGCAAGTAGTGGTCGAGGTTATCTACCACGTGACCCCGTGTTAACGCTCAGAAACCTCACGACTGTAGCCACAGTTAAAAGCAAGACCACGTCTGATGGCAACACCTGCGAAATTGGATCAATTTACATGATGGCATTTTTCATAAAAATGCATAGACTTCATTAGATATTCAGGAATAACTATAAAGGACCCTAAGCAATTTTTTTGTATTACAAGAGTTGTGGTCGGGCTAGTTTGTGATTGTCTATAGAGGCCATGGGAAAATGAGATAAACACACACACACAAAAAAAACGGACACATATAGTACAGGATGAGCGCACCATATGTTACATATATCGAAGGACACATGACAGAATACACTCGTCCTGTTCTATGTCCTTCTTATGTGTGACGTGTTTTTAGTGCATTTTCCGACGACTTCTGCAAACCCTTGTAGGTGCATGATACCAAACAGGCTTGCTCTTCATTTCTAATTAAAATGAGAGAAAAGAACAAATCAGATCCACGAGTTTTCATTCGACCACCAGGGCAGGTTAGCCGACTAATATCAACCACGCCCATAAATCGAACTATGAATGGGCGTGTCATACACGAGCGGAAGCGTATATTAGCGTTTGCCTGCGCTGCTCGCAGCATTGGCGCCAATAAGTATTTAACAGACGCACGCGCACAAGCACACGCATGCGGACGAGCAGCCCCTCCTACAAAGCAACGTGTTTTTCTTTTGCGCGGGTACGGAGCAACGGTCAGATAAGAAAGTTATGGTTGGAGAAATTTCAAGTTTCACTTCACTTGGCTGCAGGAATAGCACGATATAGCAGCAGAGCCCGAATTACGCTCCAATCATATCTCAAAAACTGTCACAAACCTGTCAATTAAATCGACACGTTAACCGCGCTGTTGTTGGCCGATTCTGACCGGCGGACCTGTTGATTAGGGGTTGGGGCTGATGACAGGTTTGTGATGTGATCGGAGCGTAATTCGGCCCCAGACATGTGACAATAAATACAGGAACAAATGAACATGAGGAATGACGCATTAAAGGTTGTAATTTGCTCAAGGCCCTTCCGAAAAGACGCGTCGTACTACATGCGATTAGGTGGGAAAGGCATGCCAAGCGCGCGCGATAAACAGATATAAAGTTTCAGCAATTCTGTCTCACCACAGCGACACGAGTTGATGACATGGTATAACTGTAACACCTTGCAGGTCTGCGACAAATAAGCAAGGATGATAAAATGAGGATGCGAAGCAGGTGTTTTCCAAACCGGGATACTGCTCGATGAACTAATACCTAACGCAATGAGCCACTAGCGAAGCCCGCGAACCGTGCTGCGAACAGGCGAACGTCACGTGACTACCAAACCGCATATCAGATGCCCCCACGGACCATGCCCCCGACAGTCCTAGTCATAGAGTTAATACATAGAGTTAATGTATTAACTCTATGGTCCTAGTAGTACTCCAGGAACCTGCCCAGCTCAAGAGTCGCCTCCGTAATGCATGCAGCGGTGGCGCTGTACGCAGTCGGAGCAGTCGGCAGGCGATGACGGCTGGGCTAGTTTCGTCGTTTTCAACTGTGCGCTTTGTGGCCCTCGTGCGCCTCCGTAATTTAGGCGAAGATGATTTCTTGCAGTTGAGACATCAGAAATGCATATTCTACCTCCCGAGAAACTGTTACAATCTGTTTTGTACGCGCGTGCGGACGCAGGCTTCCATTAGGCGGCTGTGGACATGTTCTGCGACACCAAGGCCAGATTGAAATGGTCTTGCATTTCCATACTACTTGCTGACAGAGACTGTACCTCATAGAAAACGCAAATCTCACAAATTACAATAGAACGAAGCCGACAGGTATTGCCACCAACGCCTGTACATTGTGATGACTTCATGCAAGGAGTTTTGCGGAACAAGCAAAAAATGGACGTTTACCTGAATGCCGGTGCAGATTTATATTGCTGCTATCAGTGAACTTCTATTCCAGAAGACAAAAACATAACATCGAAAATTGGTGGAACTTTATTTTGTGCTGCACTTCTCAGAACATTTAAATAGCCAAGATCCAGAATGAGATTTGATGAATTGTACAGGGTCGTGCACTTTTAGTGCAAACAAGCATGCTCTCTTCAGAGCGCAGTCGCCTCCGATCCGACCACACATTGAGGCAAAGCTTCCGACTATGCAAACAACCGCTTTTGGGCCACTTCGAGCCTGCGCTGCTTTAATTTGATGTGCGGCCTCCTCCAACGCAATGCCACTTTGAAGAGAGCATGCTTGTTTGCACTAAGATTGGATGTCTCTGTACCTTGTCGTGAGAAGAAAAATAATTCAATAAAATGTATAGCAAAAGTATGAAAATCATTGCAAACCTACTTAGTGAGACGACATGCCTGCACTTGTAGCAAGCTCACTGTTTTGACCAATCATCATTTTTTGTTTAGGCTATGAGTAATAGTTTTGCTTGAATAAAACATTAACAATGTGCACCAGTTCAAGCATACTCAGGTTGGATTCCTTAGATTTCGTGTGATACAATACCAGATTCACATGTCAATAACTTCAAAGATTGTCAACCAATAACCTTTAAATATCCAAATTATAATGTAAGCATAGTAGCCAACACCTTGCGTGAAACAACACCCGTAGCTGCAGCAGAGCACTGGTGCCCAAAACATTGTGTGAATCATAAGAAATGCCTTGGGGAAATGCAATGCACTAGGGCACATTATTAGCTGTTCTGCCCAAAACGCATTTTTCTGAAACCTAGAACAAGAGTGAAGCTGTCACATTATTTTGTGCATGCGACGGGTGACGCTATGCAACAGGTGCAGAGGCATCACTAAAGTGCCTAGTGCAGCGTCATGGTAAGCTCGTTCCCCCTTTACCATAGCCTCACGGCCTGCCGCTGCTTGACGCTTTGCTCTGCTGCGTACAATACACTTTTGAATAAAACATTGCTTGATAAACTACTGAGTGGAAATATCTACATGCTTATTCCTGCAAAAAGGGGGAAAAAGACAAGTGCTTGGCATTTCAAGGAAAAAAGCAATGAGCAGTATAGTAATATAAAAAGAACAGATAAAACGTAGCTACGCTGATATGAATGACTGTCTGGACCAGGACACTGAATACTAACAGTGTGTGCAAGAAATGCAAATATTATCTGAGCATGTAAAAAGAAAATACATGCATTATATGTGCAGCATTTTCTTGCAAAACTGGGAAAGTGAAGGGAGCGCGTGCTTCCACTGCTGCCTGTGGCATTTTCAACAAGTATGCTTGAGTGAGAAGCATAGCGTCAAAACCTTGGTTTGACTTGATTTTGGGGTTTAAAATCCCAAAGCAACTCAGGCTATGAGAGACGCTGTTGTGGAGCACTCCGGAAATTTCGACCACCTGGGGTTCTTTACCGTGCACTGACATCACACAGCACACGGGCGCCTAGCTTTTCGCCTCCACCGAAAAGCAGCCGCTGAGGCAGGGATTCGATCCCGCATCTTTGGGCGCAGCAGTCGAGTGCCTTAACCATTGCGCCACCCCGGCGGGGTCATAGCGTCAAAACCAGAGTAATGGAAAGACACTGATTTTCACAGCTACAGGCCTTGCCATGTAGCCTCAAAGAAAAGTAATCAAAACAATCTTTATTGTTTAAAACTCTAATGCACAATAAGAAAATAGGTCACATCTGTCAACCCAATGCATATACTATTAATAAAAACAGTTTCTTAAATTTGTTCTTCACAGGCCAAAAAACGACATAGTGTGATTGTATGAGAGGTTCACAGCTCGAGGTGAAGATCGCTTCAGTCCTACTTGTCCCACGGGGTAACCGTGCGGTCATTCCACACAAATTCTCCCTTGGGTGAGTCGATGTTAGGAGGCAGCATCGCCAAATATGCTGGTGCATCAGCGCCTGTGGATTATTTTGCAAAAAGGTGTTAGTAACTCAAGTTTGACTACATCCAATAATATATTATTGCTCACAAATCAAAATACAGTTTTTATCACATCTCATAGGAGAACATTGCATATCTTTTCATAAAATATTTCACCATGCTCAGCTCCACCAAGAATTTATTTCACAACCCCAGTACATGTCATTTAAGACAGATAAACTAGAATGAAATACCATTTTAAGAAAAAACCGGATATATTTTAAACTTTCTTATTCCATACGTTTAAAGGGACAGAACACTGGAATTTAGGTCTCAAATTTTTTTCGGTGCAATGGGAAGATTGATGTTTAAAATGTTCGATTTCATAACGATTTTGGTAGAAACGCTGTAGAAAATTTTTACCGAGAATTTTTCGATCAGAGCATGCACCCGTTCTTATATATAGTAGGATGCTGGAAACCATGAGCAGCGACCGCGATGACGACTGGTGGTCGACAAAAAAGACTTACCGAAAACAAGTATAATATTCCTTCGCCAGGCAGTAATTCGACATTTGTTTGCTTATAGTAACGTCCTTTTCAGTTTCACACTCAAGGCTGTTACGGCACAATAACGCACGCCTCGTCGGCGAAAGTTTTACTGGGTACTATCATCGCTTCATTCACGGAATTCCAAACACTGTCGCGCTATCTAGTGGCAAAACCTGAAAGCATTCCTCTCGCGGTGCGAAAGGAGGGGTGGCTTTTATTTAAAGACGCAGTGGCGAGAGCGCAAAATATAATTAATTATGACAATCACTCCTAGGAGAAAAAAGAACAGTGTAGTTACGAAAATCAACGATATTTTGCTGACACGTAGTCACGTGGGGTACTACACTGAAAGTAATAGGGTTTCTCCGCTAGATAGCACCTCAGTTGTTTTTATCTGATTTTGAATGGCTAATCAAAACTGCACAGTCTCTTTTCTTTGATATTGTAGTGCTCGGCCTGTACTATATGAGGCAAGGTCTTTTCATCTCCACCATAATCTCATGACATATTGACTAGTGTTCTGTCCCTTTAAGAGTAAAGCCCTTACCTTGCTTCATTGTCTCTTATTGATCAATTAGTATTGTATAACAGCAAAATGTTTTGCATGACTAAGCTCATTGTGTTAGGTCTTCTTCTATCTTTTGCCACCTCGAGGATGCCTTTCTATAAATAGACTGGCCGCCTGTGTCACCAGATACACTTACGACAGCCGCAGATATAGGGCCATATTCAGAGTTTGCATTGTTTTCAGAAGTGTCCTTTTTTGCCATTTTCACTATAATCTGATTGGTAGAAATGGCAGGACCGGAAGTGGTGGCAACCAAACTGACATCCAGTTTCCAGCGTTTCCATCAATCAGATGACTCAAGGTGAGTGCGAAAATGATGCCAACTCAAAATATGCTTTAGCACACATCCTTCTTTTTCTGAAGTTTGCTATAGACGCATATGAATGTATACTTCAAAGAAGTCAGGACTGTGAGTTCATAAATGTCAAAATTACTTTCAGAACAGCAAACCAGACTGCACTGAGCCCACAAATTTAGGTGTAAAATGAGGAGATTAAGAAACAGAAAACATGGATAGGCTACCTACCTTGGTCAGGAGTCAAAGGTCCCTTATGGCTCGTCATATCCGTATCGACAAAGCCAGGATGCACCTGTGAATGCAGAAAGATTGATACCAGAAAACCAAGACGACATGCTGCTACAGTAAAGCTCCTTATCTATTCATGTCGATCACTTCAATTATGGCACCACATGCTGCCAGCACGGTGTTCTGGAAGTAAATGGCCTATAGGGTCAAGTCATACGGTACAGTACTTTTATGCAGAGAAACATGCATTAAGAAGGACGACACACTGAAAAGCATACAGCAGCAGTTCCTATCAGGTTTCTTCTGCAAAGTCAAGCAATCATTTACAACTTCTCATATATATATAAGCTATTCACATAAAATGTAACTGCAATGGCAGTCTCTTTCTCTGCAACAATATAAGGCTGGAAGCACAGCAAAAACTATTGTTCCAGGGAAATGCTGGCCTCTTTCGTGAAGTTTAATGTAAGACTACACTTTCTAGGTACAGTAGAACTCCTTTACATAGTGAAGTCATTCAGAGGAGCAAATATCTTTATTATATCAATGTCTTTAATACATCAGTTGCTGGTGATTGCATGGCCATGAAGATGATGTCTAGTAACTGAACGGCTACTTGCTACTTGCATGTTGCTACTTTATGAAAAAAAAAAACTCAAAAATACTTTCTATCCTTTCCTTTTCTCTCCGTGAATTTTCTTTTTCTGCATTATAAGATCTTTTTCGTTTACATCTTGTGGAAGTACCTCTTTAGCTAGATAATAATGTGGCTACGAATAAGGCTGAGTTTGATTTCATGTTGAAACCAAAGCTCTGCATGAATATGGAGTTGGCTTTCGCTGTTTCTGTCATTTAAGACGCAACAGATGAGAAATGCAAACAATACAATCAAGCATGAAAAAACCGCACGTGCCATATGCCTCCACTCCTTGCCACCACTGCCCCATGCTTCACCCTGCACAATGCTGCGAACGTTTGGCCGTTTCTTTTCTTCTCTACATCATGCTGCACTTCTGCTCTCTTTTACTTTCTGAACAGACTGTGCCACCTTCATTCCAAGTTCTACTTTTTTCCTTCCCTGCATGTCGCATGTATTGCTTCACAGACCCAAAGCTCACCTAAAGTTTGATTCTTCTTACAGCTGGTGAGCGTTGCGGTAAATCAATAAATAAATAAACTAAAAAAACACTCCATTTTATTTTCGTATTTTTTTTCCAAACCAGAAATATTTGCCCCGTGATCGTAGGTTACGCATGTGCGGCCGGGAAGTATGTCATTGCAGCCAGAAGCAGTTTACTATAATTTATATTTATCATAAACGTCTTTACTACAAAAGGAAAAAAAACTGTACAGTCATTTATGAAAGACGAACTGGGACTTCGGTTTTACTTTACTATATCCGAGTATTTAATATAATGTCAAACATTCCTCAGCCTTTTACTTTCTGTAACAACTGTAACCTTTCATAAAAAGCAATTATGGTGGCTTCTGGCTGAAAAGAAAACCACTTTAAACGGAGAGGTAATGCAGAAGGCGTTTTACTCTGCAATATTTCCTTTAAGAAGGTCCCTACGTCACTCCTGACAATTCATAGATTTGAACATCTGAAGTCTGAAATGAAAAGCAAAAAAGTTCAGAGCACCAAAAATGCATCAGCTAGTAAGACATGGCGCATGTGTTCTCAACACAGCACTGCACCTCCAACTTTGATGCCAACTGCAGTTCCAGCAAGCATAGGTGCAAGCTATTGCTGCTGTGTATGCTTTAGCATACAAAGGTCAAAGCATGTTACAGTCTGTGCAAATATTAGAGGGTGTTACAACTCAAACAAGTGCACAAATGACAACATAAGTGATGATATCTACTTACAGCATTCACAACCAAGTCCTCACGAGAGTCTTCATTGAACTCGCGTTGCTGGATGAAACTTAGCACAGTGACTCCTACCTTAGACACATTGTAAGCAGACTGCCCCCAACCTTTTTCTTTATTCTTGCCTTCCTTGGCCGCCCTGTAAACATGAAATATGTAAGTAAATATGCTTGAGTAAATAGGTAATATTTCACGCAGAAAGAAAAAGAAAGTAATGAAAACAGGTTGGCACCAATATGTTTTACAGGGGAATCCTATCATCATGAATACAAGAACAAACTACCAAAAAAACTGAGCAAGCACTAACTGCACAAACTCCTCCATGAGGCTGCAGAGCTCTTCCAAAGTGATATTAGGGTTGCTGAGCTTCTTCTTCAGTTCTTCTCCAGGAATCTTCTTCAGCATGCCCAACATACTGCTCACGTTGACCACTCTGTGGAAAGCAATGAATGAGTACACATATTACAGAATTAAAGTACACACTACTAGTGCAAGTGCCGCATTAAAGATTGTGCGGTACATATCCACACCTTCCTTGGACAATTGTTACACCGTCAGCTAGTGAAAAGGACTGTGTTTATGGCAGTAAAGGTTCCTACATGGTGTCTCTGCTATGGCTAGGTATGACTTTCTGTCTATAACTTTATGACCGTCGCCATCTCCAGTTAATGCTGTGCTGCACTGATTCATACCAGAAGTGGAAAAAATTCCAAGAATGGGTGCTTCCATGTTCATCAGCAGCACTTGCATGGCAGCAGTGTGGCCAGTTACAAGTGAAGAATGCCTCCACTTCATTCATGTGCACACCATCCACAAAACAGTGCATAAACTATGCAGCTGCTGATTCCAGGTTTAATATGAGCATTCTTCCATGGGCAAAAAACTATGCATGGCAGCTGGTGTACTTTTACTTGATGAAAGCCACCCGCAAATGATGTCATCATTATCAGCCAGACTATACCCACTGCAGAGCAAAAGCCTCTTCCATATTACTCCAATTAACCCGGTCCAGTGTTAACTGCGTCTACTTGGCCCTTGCAAACTTCTATAATCTCGTCCACTGACCTAACTTCCTCCACCCCCTGTCGCGCTTTCCTTCCCTTGGAATCCAATTTGTTACCCTAAGCGACCACCACATGTCCTGCCCATGCCCATTTCTTCTTGATTTCCCCTAGAATGTCAATAACTCGAGTTATTTGTCTGACATGCCCTACACACTTCCTATCTCTTAATGTTACACCTACCTTTTTCGTTCCATAGCTCTCAGCGTTGTCCTCAACTTAAACAGAACCCTTTTTGTTAGCCACCAAAGATATTAAGAGAACAAGGAAACAATGATGTTACACAAGTTTTGCTTTAGGGATATATACAAGTGTCAAATGTGCACTCAGCCTTCAAGAATTTTGAAACACTTTTAACTGTAGCTTTAATAGGCTTAAGTTGTCCTTCTAAGTCACTAAAGAAAAAACAAAACAGTAGCAAGATCTGTCTCCAACAGACTTGCACTAGAGCCTAATATGTGGATTCCATTATAGGCTATAGCTCACTTTTAAGGTCAGTTACAAAGCAAAACATCAGGGGAGAATTTTCTGTGGGCCAGCAACAAGTAGCACTTCTGATAAAACAAGTAATTCTGGTAATGTTCTCCTGGAAATGCAAGTATACACAATAGCTATACGCTTCACAGATATTTCTAAACTCCATAATTACAAGCTGTTATGTTTCCTGCTTTTAAAACTGCAGAATATTTAGTGGCGTGCAAATATTCAAAAATCTAAATACGAATCGAATATGGTTGTTTTTCGATTCATATCTGATTAAAAGTTTTATATTTGCAGTTTCCAGATATCCGAAAAATATTGAACACACTAAGATGTCTGAACAGTCAGAGATTGCCAAATATCCTAAAGTTATTGAATGCAGTACACTCATTAATTCAGCCCTCAAGGGACCATAATGGCATGAAGTTAAAGCGAAACTGCGAATGTGTGACCGACGTATATTACGGAATTAGGGGACAGCCGATCGTGGTTAAACATGCCATGTGTGTGCACATTTATGGGCGGACACCACTGTTCCAAGCAATTCAGGTTTATTTCGGTGACCGCTGGCTGTGCGGTCATGCATCAATGCAATCTGCCATCTGAATTAACTAGAGCGAATAAGCCCATGTCTGAATTAAAGAGTGTCCAACGCAATAAACTTACATGGGTGGCGGCCAGGAGCACGCTCCAAGTTCGAATTATCAAGATTTCTCAAATAAGGGGTTGAATTAATGAGGACTCTACTGTATGATATGCAGCTGTGAAATAAACGTGACAAACAATAATTGCTGTTATTTATTTTTTCTTTTATTTTTATTATTATTTATTTATTTTTTTACCGATAAAATATTCGATTCAATACCTGAAGGCATTTCTTTTTTTTCTCCATAGTCGTAATCCATTTGTATTAAAAGTTTCTTTATTAGTGTGGCCTAAAAAATTTTTCAAGAAACAGGCTGAAAAAAAGAAAAATTACACTACCTGCTCAGATAATGATGCATGAAATATGAGCAGGAACAACATACCTGGCATGTGGGCGTAGCAATGGGAACAGTTCTTTGCAGACGTTGAGCGTGCCAAAAAAGTTTGTCTTCACAGTGACTTCTGCTTGCTCTCCAAATGGTGCGGTGGAGTCATGCTGAAATCAAAGAAAGAGAAAATGAACTCTTCGAGAGTCTAATTAAATAGACTCTGTCCGTTGCTCACTCTTAATGCAAATCATCAACACCCTTAACTCATAGTTTAAGGTTTGAACAGGCCCAAGGCTGCTTATATATGCGCTTTCTTGTTTACATTGCTCGCAGCTTCTATGCAGAAACTTAGATTACCTCCCCTTCTGTAAAGATTCTTGTTTATAAATCTCTTGTTAGACCCAAACTGGAATATGCATATGCAGTTTGGGACCCTCAAATCAATCCAGAACTGCGCAGCTAATTTTATTTACAATGACTATTCATATTACACCAGTGTTACATCGCTCAAGCTTAATGCAGATCTTCCTAACCTTGAAATCAGGCGAAAACTTATCAGGCTTAGCCTCTATCATAAGTTATATCAATTTCCAATTGACTGCATCCTCATTTCACCAGTACAACACCATCCCTCCCTTACAATTAAATCATTTAAAATTGGTAAAACCTCCGCATGCACGCGCACGTCATCGCATCTTCATTCTTTCTTCGTACAAACAGCGAACGCCTAGAATGATCTGCCCGAATAAACCGTGCATAACTCTGATGCTGCCAATTTCAGGACTGCCATTGAACATGTCTTCCTTCACTGATGATGGTCACCCCTCACGTAAGACCCCTAGCTAGGAGCATTTGAGGAATAACAAATAAATAAATCTCCTGCAGCAACAAAGAGGGTATAGTGTGCTCAATAACTAGTGACAACCTGTTGAAACATTAAATATCAACATGCTCAGGCTTACGTCTGAAGCAAAGAAGCTTAATCAGTGAGTCATATTTTGCCCGCCTATTTTGAACTTTAGACAAGTGAGCATGGCATTTTTTCTTTTCTTTCTTTCTTTTTTTTTTTTTTAGCAAGAAACATAGAGGACACATGCCTTGTATGCCATTCCAGCATTGTTCACAAGCACATCCAGGCCACCCATATGTGCTCTTGAGGAAGTCCCGAAATTTGCGTATGCTCTCAAGGTCGTCGATGTCAAGCTGGTGAAACTTCGGCCGGAGAAGTTGCTTGTTGAGCTCCGACACAGCTGCATTGCCGCGTTTTTCGTCCCTAGCTGCTCAGAAAAAGAGAGAACACTGTTTATTTCTCCAAAACATTACAACAATGCATGGGAAAGTAAAAAAGAAAATTGTTTTTTTACAACCTTCAATAAGAATACTGGCAAAAGCTCATGAGTTCAGCAATGTAATATGTTTACCATGGACTCCAAGCTGGAGAGGTAGCTCTCTTCACATTCATTTTTTTATATTTCGGACTTTCACTTTTGTATATTCGGCATTTTATATCCAGTGAATATTTTGTACTTGGCCCATTAATCATATAAGTCTTATTGAATGCAGAAATCAGTCTACATAACATAAACATAGTGAAGAAGGTTATGTTATGATGTAGATAATGTTCAGTTGTAAGCTTATGGGACAAACACCAGCATGTAACTTACCCTTTGATTAGTTTTGTCCCTTCCGAAAAAGCCCCCTTTTTTTTTTTTTTTAATGAAAGGCAGCAAGCCTTTCGAGACGCCTCAAAAGTAACATAACAAAGTTCCAAGAAATTTATGGACATGCACGAGCTCAATTTATTGAAATTCAAAATGCTGTTCGGCAAATATGCAGCAAGTAACCAGCAGCACTTATACACAGCTGGAATTGTGTAAACACTATTTTTTGGCCTAAAGAAATCAGTGGATTTTACAATTTCCAGCTACACCATATTACAACTTTTTAGCTGAAGTTAAACCATACGAAAGTGTTTAATATGCACAAAATTAAATCTCTTCCGTACATTACTGTCAAAATGTGGACACTACACCTAGGAGCAAGCTTGCAACCTTATGGCTAGCATTATGTGTCATTACTAAACCACCATAATAGGTCCTTTATGAGTTGTTTTTCATCACCATCTAGCATGTCAAAACTGAGTGGAGAGGCTTTGGTCATAAGGAACATTCTCATTATTCTTCTTTGATCATCTCTCAGTACCATTTTCACTAATTCGTCTTAACTCAATAAACAATTTGTTAAAATTAATGTGGAATGCTGAAAGAATGGTAAAACATCAATCTAGCACAATTCTGTATAGGTAAAAGCACAGACAAAACTAAACGAAGCACGCTGTCACCTTCTAACATTTATGACGTGCTGCCCAGTTGGCATAGGCAGCTGTGGTATGTGCAGGCAGGTAGTAGACGCAAGCACACAGTCTCGCTCACAAGTAATGTTTCTGTTTGTTCGATAGGAAATGCATGATTAAATTTACCGAAAAAGTATGCTGCGTTTACCTATGTCCACGCCTTTATACTTGACTCACTTATGCCAAAGGACACATTTGCTTAATAAATAAGTAAATAAATAAATAAACATCAATGAACTTGTGCAGTTTTTAAGGAGATTCCAGCTGCAGGGTGAGGTTAGCCAGGAAACACAATTAGCAAAATACAGAAATTGAACATTACAGAACCCACTTACTGATTTAAAAATATCAGTTCCATCATGCTTGCTGCTCCGAGAGGCTGCATTGCCGCATTTCAAAAAGAATGCTTGCAGAGCAACTATGCTATTTTTATATATAAGCCAGCAAAGCCAAAATCACATGCAATGCAGGGGGCACTAACCTGTCAGGAATACATCTCCATCGAATTGCTGGCACAGGAACTTCACTATTGAAAGGCCAATGCCCTTGTTGCCCCCTGTAACCTGTGTACATAAAAAATTCTGATTAATCAATTTCCTTTATGCACTGATATAAGCGAGTGCTACAGCTTTCTGTAGGATGCATACAATATTTAACACTACTGATGCTCCTGGCTACCCAGAAGTATTGCATGTTTAGATTTACAGAACTGCTTAGTAAAAAAATGTCCTGTGAAAGCAGATGTCATATAATGGCCATGGCTTACGACCTCAACAAATGCAAAACAAATTGTGTGTGTTTAGGCATTGCTTTAACCTAGAGAAAGAGCAAAAGCTGTGAGTGTTGCAGTGATAGCCTGTTTAACACCCGCTTTTCAATCTGAGTTTTTTTTATAATATTTATTTAATTGGCTCACAGGAAAGGAAAGGTGCAGCATCTGTCACACTTGTTCTGTGGGCATCTCAATCATGCAGTAACGGAAGGGAGGAAGGTGGGAGTAAAAGGGTTGCTGTAGTGAAAGGCTCCCCAGTAATTTCAGCCACCTGGGGATCTTTAACATGTACTGACATCCCACAGCACATGTAGGCCAGTTCCTTTCCATCAAGATGCATCCCCCAGTGTGGTCCAGATTAAACCCTGGTATTCTATTTTGAGGAAAGGAAGGAGCCTTGCACTTCTGAGTGGACAGCATGGAATTCTGGATGACACCTACATCTAACCAGGTCAATAATAATAATTGGTTCACAGGAAGGGAAAGGCGCAGTATCTGTCACACTTGCTCTGTGGACACCTGAACCGCACACTAAGGATCTTTAACACTGATCATGTTTTGATATTTTTTCTTGTATATTGTACATTGGTTTATAAGAAAGGAAAGGTGCTGTATCTGCCTTTGACCTTCAAGGTTGTTCAAGGCGACATCGCACAACACAGGGCTGCTTCTCCATTAATAATAATAATAATAATAATTGGGTCACAGGAAAGAAAAGGCGTGGTATCTATCACACTTTCTTAGTGGACACCTGAACTGCACCGTGGTGGTGAGGTGGTGCAGTGGTAAGACGCCCGACTACTGTGCGGGAGTAACTGGGTTCCAACCCCACCTTGGCCAGCTGAAGAGGCGTCTGTGTGCTATGCGATGCCAGCGCATGTTAAAGATCCCCAGGTTGTTGAAATTACTCTGTAGCCCTCACTACGGCTCTTCTTTCTCTCTTTCCATTTCACTCCCACCTTCCTCCCTTCCCTTACGACGCGAACGCCTTTCCCTTCCTATAAATCAATCAGTTTGCACTGTAAGGGAAGGGGTAAAGGAAGGGACAAAGGCGGGAGTGAAAGTGGGAAGAGGAGCCTGGAGGGCTAGGGAGTAATTTTGACCCGGGGGGGGGGGGGGGGGGGGGGGGGGGGATCTTTAACATACCCTGCCCTGACTAAGTTAGGTTTTGGTGAAAGGCCAAGTATACATTTGGGTGGACACCCTGAAATCGTGGACACCCATACTTAATTAGGTCAAAGTCATTTGAAGGGCATGAAGATCTGCTATACCTAGTGTAGTGAAGGTTTCACTTCCAATGTAAATTGGTTTATAAGAAAGAAAAGGCGCAGTATCAGTCAAGTTATGAAAGAGCACTGAACAAGGGTAGAAGGGGGGGGGGGGGGGGGGGAGCCTCACTTCCACAAGTGGAACGTTGGCTCGACCTACCTGTGATCTACCTGGGAACTGAGGCTTCCCCCCCTCCCCCCCTTCTACCCTGTTCAGTGCTCTTTCATACTGTGTAAACCATCTTCTTCCTCTCCTCCTACAAATATCTGTCAAGGTCACTTGAAGGTGAAAACCGTGCATACACGGAGTAGTGAAGCTTTCCCTTCAATAAATTTAATTTTCGGGGGTGGAAACAGGCTGCAGCATTTCAGAGCAGCTCAGGGAGAAGTAATAATGCCATTTTGGAGCAGCTTCGGAGCAATGAAAGGAGAGTTTTGGAGAAATCTAATTATGCATTGGAGCACGTTTCTTAGGCTAACCACCTTCGATAATTGCAGTTTTCTATTCCTGACACACAAAATTGCAAATCTGATTCATTTTTATGCAACATTAAATACTTGTCCGACTATGCACACTTCCCTGAGAAAGAAAGACAAATGGTCAAAACATGTAAAGATGTTTAAAATAATAGATGTTGACGTAAGGAACAATTAGTAATAAACTAGCAGCAAACGGAATGCCTACTTGTGCACTTTACAACTGAACATCATGTTTGACCTAAAGGTATTGCCTAGTCTGACTTGACAGATTCAAATGTGGAATCTATTTATGCGCTCAAGCAGTGCCATTAGATTGGAGTTTACATCAATGAGCAGCATATTTCTGCTCTCTAATTTGTGCATATCATTTCTGATCCTACGCCTCTGCTAACAAATTCCCAAAGTGCTGGTCATTAGTGCCTTCAGGAAGAATAGATGGCACTCAGCGGTAGCCTTTTCATCCTTCAGCTTCTTTAATTCTCTTTTCTAGTGATTGGCACCTTTGGCACACCACCCCATAATGCTTCAAGTACCTACATGTATGCTTTTGCCTGATATAGGCCTGGCATGTTTGTCATGGACAAAAGGGCTCGGTGTTGAAGTACCAGCTTGTTTCCACTAAAAGCCTTAGAACAAGTTGTGTAAATTTTGCAGACAAAAAAGTTTACCAACGGCATGTTGTAGTTTATGCTATCTGCTTCGCATGCTGCTCTCGCTTCTCTCAACTGTTGATTCAAAAGGCTAGGAGAACGTGCTATATATCACATGCACTGAGCATTTTTTTTGCAATTCCCTTCAATCGCTTGTGGCCCATATTAAGTTTACTTGTGATTAGATATTTATTATGCTCCATGCTCCCGTCGGTTTTGAAAATTTTATTTGTATTAAGCCCAGCGCAAAGAAGTGTTACACCTCCGGCGTTGGTGTGCTGCCATCCTCCCTGTTTCAGCTAGCAAAACATTTGACAGCAAAACTTTGTAGCACCTATTTGAAGCAGTTTTGGAGCAATATCCTGTTTTGGAGCAGGATGGAGTAGAAAAAGCAGTTTGGAGTAGAATGGAGCAATTGGAGCAATGCTTCCACCCCTGAATTTTACTTGTCATGAGATTTAGGATAATCCATGTAGTACCTCTACTATACAGTCCAAAAGACCAAGAAACATATTCTAATAGGGAAATAATAGGGAAAGCAAATGCAAATATCATCTAAAGATTCAAGATACATTCACACACTTACAAATGCTGTGCTGCACTTTAGCAGGCAATAACATTGACAATTTAGGTCAGGTGTGCTTTGGTTGGTTTGATTTCTGGAGTTTAACATCCCAAAGCGACTCAGGCTATGAGAGACGCCGTAGTGGAGGACTCCGAAAATTTCGACCACCCGGGGTTCTTTAACGTGCACCAACATCGCACAGCACACGGGCGCCTTGCTTTTCGTCTCCATTGAAAAGTGGCCGCTGAGGCCGGGATTCGATCCCGCATCCTCAGGAACAGTAGTTGAGCGCCGTAACCAGTGCGCCACCCCGGCAGGAGGTCAGGTGTGCTTTAATGCCAGTGATGTAATCATAACTACTAAAAAGAGGTAATGATAATGTCATGAGAATCTAACCACTTTCCCAGCAGCAGTAATTTGAGAGCACGATAACCAGTAAATGGCATCTAAATGTCAACATCGGAGTATGATGAAATGCCAGAATAGCACTATTGACATACTTCTCACGAATTTAAATATGTAGGGAACAGAATAAAGCAAACAGCTGTGATTACAGTCTAGCAATTCATTGCGTGTAATAGAATGATTAACTTACCTGGTGGAGCAATCAATCAAGCCTCCATGTTACAAACTATAGAGACTGAAGCCGGTTACAGCTCACAAGTGAAATCGAGAGTTTGACGAAAACTCGTCTAGTTGGGATGGTCTGTTAAACGTGCCATTTTTGACGTCATGTTGTGTTTTTTTGTGTATGCTTTTGGTCGGCATCACATTTTACAGCTCACAATTGTGCAGCAATACGATATGTATGGAACAGTCTGATGCAGACATGAGAGGCATATTCAGAAGCCTGAGTTCTGTGATTTTAGAAGATAAAGTCTATCAGATTACTCATGGCAGAATATGCTCTTTCCAGGTATTTTCAGTGTACTTACTGCACAGACTGTGAGTGAGCCTATTAAGATCCCACACCACTAATGTATCGCGGATTGGGAAACAGAATTATCTGCAAACAGATTGATAGGCAATATAAGTTGAAACTCAACTCAAGACAAAGTAATGAAAAACTTTTAAAAAGCCTCTGAGCAAGTATTTCACTTAGCGGATTTAAAAAAAAAAAAGAAAAAAGGTCCTACGATTCAGTCCATCTGGTGTTTTTGTCCATTTAAAATGTATGAGCGAACACTAGAGCCCGACTTGTGGTGATACGCGGCGGCGGGCGCATTTAGAAATAAATCTGAAAGGGAAGTGCATGCGTTTCTCAATTTGCCAGAAGCAGACATGGCACCAGGACCCACTACGTTGCGAAAAGCAGCCCCAGCGCATCGCCACGCGACTCTGTACGTGTTCACGCTCATAAATTTTAAGATTGAAGGTCTGACAACAAACACCTGCAAAACTGGCCCGATTCACGTGATTATTCTTAATAAAAATGCCGGCCCATACGCGTGTCATACGGGTACGTAATACGGATTCGCAGTTGTATCAACGTTTACAGAATGCGCCAGCACGTATGTACAGCCGCACGCGCACAAGCACGCGCGTGCGGGCGAAAAGCCCCGCCTACAATTCAGGCCACAACGCGCTTTTCTTTTGCGCGGGTAACGGACCAGCGGTTGGCTGCAGAGATAGTACGATAACCGCGGGGAGAAGAAAATAAATAAATGAACAAATAAAGAACGCGAGGAATGACGCATTCAAGGCCGTCAGATGTTCAAGGTCCTTCAGCTGGCTGGTACGCGTCGTACCACCGACTACGTGAGGAAGTTCAAGCTGGCCGAGCACACGATCAGAAAACGATATCAAATTTCTGTCTTACCACAGCGACCCGAGTCGATGACATGGTACAACGGTTAAACCTTGCAGGTCGGCGACAGATAAGCAGGGAATGATGCGAAGCCTGCGTTTTCGAAAGTTGCACACCTTGACAAACGTGACGCTACGACGAACTGCTTATACGCGACTGAAATCAAATCAATGAGATGAGCCCGCGCCAGGATTCGTCGGTCAAGTCACGTGACGAACTGCAGACACATGAAACTTTAGTAGTGCTTCTGTGACGCCCTTTCGAAATTTGTTGGCTTCTCCGCTAGGGTATGGTAGAGCCACGGCCGGTATCGAGGAAGAGCGCGAAGAGCGCTCGCTCTCCCCCGAAACCGGCCGTGGGTAGAGTATGGGGCGCTACCTGTTTCCTCCTCCAAGTTAAATGCAAAGTCTAAATTTTCCCTTTATGCTGCCTCTTAGCGCCCGCGGCGCAACATGAAGACAAATGTAGACTCCCTGCCTGTTGTTAAACACTTGGAGGAGCCACTTTGAAATTTTAACTAACGGCTTATTCCCTACGGTATTCTTCCCTCATCCACCTCACTCTACCAACTCTACCTCAACTAGACACGGATAGCGGGCGTCTAGTTCAAAAGCACAGATCGATGAATTTGTGGCGCTAAGGCGCTAATCCATCTGGCACGGGACGCTCTGCGAAAGACGTCCCCATGCGGGGCTCCCTCCTCTCCCTTGGAGGCACCCTAGGGTCTTACTGAGGGAGCGGAGGGGCCTGTAGATCGACGGAAATAAAGTTATCTTGAACTTCAACTTGGCGCTTGTGCTAGCTGCACACCTAGATCGAGCACTGATTCCTGTTCGAGAGTGTTGCATTGCTGGAACTTACGGATAAAGTGTAGTCGAATCGAGTGATCAGAGCTATTCGATCACGGCTGTTGGGATGGGGGGGAGGGGGGGGGGGGGGGTAGAAATATTGATTGATGTATTAAGGATTTGGTTTGAGAAAAGGAAGTGGAGGCGTGGAAACGCCAGATGAAAAATTGCACTTTTTGGGTGTTACGTATGGTGGCGTCACCCAGAAGCGGCTAATAAAGGCTATCAATCTCTGTTTACCGATCTGGGTGGCTAGCTGCACACCCAGATCGAGCACTGATTCCTGTTCGAGAGTGTTGCATTGCTGGAACTGACGGATAAAGTGTAGTCGAATCGAGTGATCAGAGCTATTCGATCGCGGCTGTTGGGAGGGGGGGGGGGGGAGGGGGGAGGGGTAGAAATATTGATTGCTGTATTAAGGATTTGGTTTGAGAAAAGGAAGTGGAGGCGTGGAAACGCCAGATGAAAAATTGCACTTTTTGGGTGTTACGTATGGTGGCGTCACCCAGAAGCGGCTAATAGAGGCTATCAATCTCTGTTTACACCGGTTGACATTACCGCCTGAAAAGCGTCTTTCTTCTTTTACAGCTTATAGTTGGGCTGTTATGCCTATTAAATTTTTTTTTGCTATGGCGTCATGTCAATTAATTTAGTTCTCCTATGGCTGTGTGTTTATCAATAATGTCAAAGTTCGAACTTCAACATATGCAATTTAACAACTGATCCACTTAAACTCCAGGGAGGGAGGGGGGGGGGGGGGGGTGTATCTACCTCGACATCCATTTTGTACATGTTTATATTATTTGTTTTGGCAATGATATACGGTAGGTTGAAAATAGAAATTATGGTATTAACCAACTGAAATGCATTTAAGCTGTTTTAGTAAGTGACGATTCCTTAATCTTCTCATGGGACGTGTTAAGAAGAATATACAGTCGATCTCGGATATATCAAATAATGGTTATATCGAACTTTCAAAATATTCTCCTGAAAATCCTATGCAAATGGAAATTAATATTGGTCCACTTGTCGAACTCCCGTTCATTCGATATATCGAACTGCGCTCCGGGCCCCCTGCAGGGGCGCTGCTCCTAGCGGTTACTATTGGTCTCTTTTCGCGCACGGAGCCGACTGTGCAGCCTAAGCTGCCTGTTGGCAGCGTTAATGCTTTAAGACCGCTGGACGAGGTGAACATCGAGTCCAATTGAAAGTTCTTTTCGATCTGGCATCATAATTTTCATCGCGACACCGCTGTCATGCGAGGAAGCCAGAATTCGGGGCACTGGTTGCTGTGCGGTGAAGCCCACCCTGCTGACCGAAGGCTTGTGGCAGCTCTCACGTTGCCTGCTTACCTGCTGAAGGAGAAATTTTTGTTACGTTTATAGTGTACAAGTAACAGAATTAGACACCTTATGATCAGCAGTGGCTTTTCCCGAAGCACCGTCTGCAGCAGCCTTGATGTCAATCCCAACCCCGAAGGCATTTTACTTGTGCCAAGATGTGAACTATGTGGTGTGCTGCCTCGTTCCCCGGTTAGGCGAGTAAACCGGAATCCATAAGAGGGTTGGGGGGGGGGGGGGGGGAGGCGAACTTTTGTAAGGCGAAAGCCTTCAATGCTCATCGTTATTGACAGAAGGTTGTCAGCAACGGTGTCACGCTTTCGAGAGCGAAAGTTAATAATTAAAGAGCACTGCAGAATCTGCATTGGAGTAATGCGAAAGCACGGATACTGCTGTTGGTTGCTTCTGGTAGCTTCTAGTTGCTTAATTCACTTCTTGTTCGCCGTTTTAGTCTTTGGTACTTTCTAATTGCACGCCAATCCCTTCCTATGCCCTTTTTTCGGCTCTACTTCCGGTTGTGTGACGTCACATTCTTGACGTCATATCCACTACGGTACCCCTTTCTTTCCGCTTTCACCACGGTGTAAGTAGCTTCTTCTTACACCGTGGCTTTCACTCCTTTCTCTCTTCCCTTACACGCGGTTCAGGATTCCACGTGCTGTGCGATGTCAGCGCACGTTAAAGATCCCCAGGTGGTCGAAATTATTCCGTAGCCCTCCACTACGGCTCCTCTTTCTCTCTTTCCACTTTCATTCCCACCTTCCTCCCTTCCCCTACGGCGCGGTTCGGGTGTCCACAGAGCAAGTGTGACAGTTACTGCGCCTTTCCCTTCCTGTGAACCAATTTAATTTAATTCCACAGAACAAATGTGGCAGATACAGCGCCTTTCCTTTCCTGCGACCCAGCTATTCTAATTAATTACCTAATTACCTTTTTGGCCTAATTGTTTTTTCGCCAATAACATTACATCACCCTCTATCGATTGACACCACTCATTAACCTCTACCACTTCTCAATTACTTACAGTTGCTGCGGACACGATTTTGCGAACACGGCCTGCGGACACGGTCTGCGGACACGATCTGCGGACAGAAATCTGTGAACGTAGTGAAGTAGTGCTTTCGCATTGAAAAAAAACCTTCATCCCTTGGATCCCCAGCACAGTGCTTTACCAACTGCGCCACGACGCGGATTGTGAACCTTGTCTACCGTGAGGATGGTAGCGGGATTCCGCGAGTGACAAATACTGTAAACGAATTATAGAACACCGGTGCACTTTGATGAGTTCAATGAAATGCTGGTTGTGTTCGACAACGGGCGCGCGATGTCCCTCATGACAGGTCATGACGTCAGGCTGGCCACGCCGAGCGTCCGATCGAGGCGTCCGTGCGGCGCCTTTCATTTGCCGCTTCCTCGAACGCCGCACCACACAGCAAACAGAAGCAGACCCAGATGTCCAGGAGGCGTTAGTACAGCAGGCATCAGAGGCGTTTGAAATTAATTTACGGTATAGAAAAGGCGCAGTATCTGTCACAATTCTCCGCGGACACTGATTTATTTATAGGAAGGGAAAGGCACGGCAACTGTCTCACTTGTTTTTCTGTGGACACCGCAACCGCGCCGTAAGGGAAGGGAGGAAGATGGGAGTGAAAGTGGAAAGAGAGAAAGGGGAGCCGTAGTGGAGGGCTACGGAGTAATTTCGACCACCTGGGGCTCTTTAACGTGCGCTGACATTGCACAGCACACGGACGCCTCTTCGTTTCGCCTCCATCGAAACGCAGCCGCCGAGGTCGGGTTCGAACCCGGGTACTCCGGCACAGTAGTCGGGCGTCTTACCACTGCACCACCCCGGCGGGGTTCTCCGCGGACACGCGTACCACGCCGTAAAGGAAGGTGGGAGTGAAAGAAGAGAAGGAGATAGAGGGGCCGTAGTGGAGGGCTACGATCCACCACGCCTCATCGCACCTTAGTGCTCCAAAGTGCCTTCTAGAATTTTTCTTGTCTACAGCGAAGCAAAAAATTCTAAAAACAACTACGTTATCTTTTTTTCCTGTTCTTTTTGTTTCGTGTTCGTTTTCTAGCACTGTTTTAATTATATTGTTCAACGAACTCGCCCAACAAGCCATTCAACATCGTTAGGTTCGTTACTTTCGACTATTCCCCTCTCCCTCCCCCCTTAAATAATTTAGTGTCGTCAAGGTTAGCTTTTCTTTTTCAAGAACGCTTGTGTTCCAACAGAGCCAAAGGCCACGGAAGTGGCTTAATTAACGATTGCAGATGAGGACCTCCACGAGAGTAGTTCCATGTTCACAAATTCTGCAAAGAGCTCTGACTAGCTGTTTGAAACACCTATCGCTCCACACCCACTATCATTTTCAGTCGATGGCCACTAATAGATTGAGGTCCAAATTGCTGGCCGATGAGCACAATGCGTTTGTCAGAGGAATATGTACACAAATAACAGACCAACAGAGTCGTAATGCAGCATCAAGTAGCTTTTGCCTGAGGTCTAAACTTTTCGTGCTGCAGGGTCAGTGCCCTCACCACTACTGCACTGCTTTAGAAATTATATTGCGTGAGATCGGTCTGCGCGCGCCCGACAGTCTTATAACGTCTGAGTGCTAATGCCGATTCAGCATTTTCGAATTTGCTCGCTGTCAACACTAACATACGTATGCTACAGACAATTCGAGAAGGTAAGTGGCAGTAATGTACAAAGAAGCGGTGCTCTTTGGCTGACAGCGGCCTTTTCTACTGTTGCGAATATTTGTCGATAATTACCGCCTAAATGCTAAATGGTCAAATTATTACCTTACGGAGCAACAACGCAAACTGTAGGGTGAGGGTTTTGCTGTCTAGGCGCCGAAAGACCAGATGACCGTGGCGTCGTGACTCACGCTTACCTTCTCGACAGCTCAGCTTCCTTCCTGAATTTATTAGCTTTACTGTCGCCTACAGGCGCAACCAATTCGGACAGCGGACTTCATCCATCATTACTCGTGAGGGTTGGCACTCGCTGAGAAAAAAGACAAAAACTCGAGGGAGCGTCACATGACGATTTTGAAGCTAGTCATTAAAATAAGATGAGGTCGGCCCCGTGGTATGGAGAGGGGTTCGCTGGTCAGCAGGAGCCAAGCCTTGTCTAGCAAGAAAAAGTTAGTGGTGGCTTAACCCTAGGTTCAACCGTTAAATCCTTGCGATAGCCTCTAGGACGAAGGTCAAATATGAACCCAAATGCCAAAGGTTATTTTCTCCATGATGGACAATGTCCACCATAGTGACCCTGTGTGAGCACGAGGTGCACTGTGCTATACAGTAGCTATACGTGAATTGGCAATAGCTAAATTTCGCAAAGGACACCTTCAAGAACAGCTGTACAAGATTCGTGATCGTGTTTGACAGCGTGAAGCAGCGCGATCTCGCCGCATCGCCAGCAAATTGAAGCATGAAATGAATTGGAGGCGAAGCGTATATCGCATTCAAGGACGTCTTGTTTCTGTTCTGGCACGTCGCATCCTACGCGTTTGAGGTTTCCGCCAAAAAATTTGTTTTGCGCGCTTTCAGTTTCTCGGAAGTTTGTCTAGGTTCGCCTTCATGTTCATGATGTGTGTCGGTGTGTTCACCGACAACACATTGTAGTTGACATCTAGGCGCAGCTTTACGTGAGGGGGGCCTGGGGGGTCTGAGATCCCCTTCCAGTATTTAAGAGGGGTCGAAAGCATCGCGAGAAAGCCAGCTCGACGAGCATTCAAAAATGTATTTTTTGGTGCTTGACATTCCGAAACGCGTTAGCGATTCAGAAATTTTTAAAACTGGGCTGGGTTTCGGCGGTCTTCAATTCTGCGATATAATGAAGAGGGCAAAATAATGCAACGAGCAAGAATGGCAGAACGAGCGACAAAGAAATTCGCGTGTTCTTTGCTGCGTTATTCTGGCTTTTCATAAACAATGGTCTAGCTATTACCAAAATTCTCACTCTACAATATGATCTCGTGTCCTTATCAAAATTTAAATATGCATGATCAGTTGCTTAACCAATGAACTGTATATTAATTCAGCCTAATCCCATATATAACAATCAGCCTGCACAGACTGCATCAATATTTATCTCACGGATTTTAAGATAACAGTTTATAAATAGTAAAAAAAAATATATATATATATATATATACGGCCTGGACTATCATCAGCTGAGTAAGACGCACATGAAGAGAGCTTTATTAAAGAACGCTTATTATGCGTTCAGTGCCTGGTTACTCAAAAGGCGCCAACGATAGCTGATAATAGACAAGTGACGAGTGAATTAAGGGACAGTGCTCTCAGATTTGCACATGGGGCAAGGAAAACGGAACAAGGTTGTTCATATAAGGAAAATAAAAAAAGGAATAGTTTGGAAGGTGTAATGAAAGTGTGTGAATACCATTAAGCATATATGGGCTTGGACAATGTTTAAATGTGGATGGGCGTGGAGTATGTATCGGATATGAACTTCTCAGTTGTTGTGCGGCAGTAGGCCAAAGTTTGGTTTCGCACGTCTGACGGCTTGATTACGGGATCACAGGCGCCAGGATGCTAACTAATTCGCGAGCTATAGGGGACCGCAGCTTCGCATGGGGGCGCTGCAAGCGTCAGTGAAAAGCGCCCTCTTCGGCGGCGTCCCGGTTCCCCCTCCCATTGAACAGCTGCGGGAGTGGCTCTTGAAAGGGGTCAGTTCTGCACGTGCTGGGCTGTTGCAGATCTGTTTATGCAGTCGCGTGCTTGCTCATGGGTGCGTGCGCGCTTACACATGCGAATTCTTCAGAGAATTAGGAAAATCTTTCAGCGCAAACGCGAAAAAAAAAAAAAGACTTGTGGATAATGTCCTTTCCGTGAGGCAAATTGACGAAAACGCCATAAGTTAACGGCGCTTTTAGTGCCGCAAGTAATTAAGTGGCAAAACAGTTTACAACGTAGAAAGTAAATCTATTTTTTACATAGTCATCTTCACAATGCAAAATTTTATTCGATGGCTCAGTGTGGTGCACGGAACTTCGCTGACTTAATAGATTGGATTTTGATATTTTTTGTGCTAATAGTAATGAAAATTATCGTTATTGTAAGAGTCCTGAAGGCGATATGCGAGGCTGAAGAGAAAGACGCGACCATTCACCGAATATGTCTACCAACTGCTCGCTTATGGTTAAAAGGAAAATGTCGTAAGCTTGATTAATAAGTGCCACAGAGAAAAGCGGTTGCTTATTTATTTCAAGCTACCACAGCGCACGCGTACCCTCAAGACAACCTATCTGCAGAGCCATCGATCATAAGCGAATGCTCACTGATGTGGATGACAAATGTTTTGACTTCAAAATTCTTGTTTCGAAACTGCATTCGGCCGCATGAACATTCGTAAGTAAATAACAATAACGGAGAAATGCTTAACTAAATGCTACGTAGATTCCGTGCAAAAGTGTGGTAAATGTTTCTGCAATAAATAATGCCATACTTTTTCAATTGGATAGAAGTCTGGTCTAGTTGGAGGCCGTTCATGGCAAAAAATTATGGGCGCGTCTCCTCTTTCTCTGTACTCGTAAACTGTGCGACAAGGAAGTTTCATCGCGAACATTTTTTTAACATTCATGGCTATGCTCTCCAAAGCAGCAGTTTACAAGCAGTGGCAAATGCACTTGCACGGCTAGCATTCTGTGGCACTGCAAGTATGGTGCTGTTGTGTGATTTTAATAAAAAGAAGAGGGGCCATTCCGCACCCCTGGACACAATAACCTTTTTTTCCCTCTCTGAACGCCTTGGAATGCCGGCCAGACTCGCAGCGACCAGCAACATCTCTTTTGTGCAGCTGCGAGTGAGACGGTGCGTGCATACAATGAAGGAGAGGGTGCCAACGGCGCGAGCAGCGCGCGTACCAGTCGGGACGTGGGAGGTTCAATGCGCTCCCCCGGCGACGTCCCCGACCAGTCGTTCAGAAATGATCGCCAGAGGAGGAGGCGGCGCTGGTGTAGTGGGAGCAAACTTCAGGCTGACGAAGTAGCCAGGGGAAATCGTCTATCCTGCTTTTAGATCCGATGGAACTAGCCGGCGCTCGAACAAGCAGCCGTCATGAATGCGAGTCGGTGCGCAAATGGTGCATGAAGAAGGGAGAGGAGGAAGCTCAAGAACATGACGTTCTGATGGTGCAATAAACGAAGTGATGACAACCCTCACTTCCGCGATGATCCAGAATTCTTCTGTTACTGTACGCATAAAGATTGGGTTTGATTTGGTTTGTGAGGTTTAACGTCCTAAAGCGACTCAGGCTATGAGAGACGCCGTAGTGGAGGACTCTGGAAATTTCGACCACCTGGGGTTCTTTAACGTGCACTGACATCGCACAGCAAACGGACGCCTTTACCTCCATCGCCGCGGCCGACGAAAAGTACGGTGGTGCGCAGAATTGAGCGGAAACACGTGAGTTTCCGTGGAGTTTGAAGCCGCGCGATCGAATATTTTCAAGTACGTGTATTGCCCCCTTCCCTGAGTTATCGATTTTATCGACATAAACCTGTAATGGCGTGAAGGGTCGTCGCTGTGGCTATTCTTGAACAAATGGTGGGTCAGTACATGGTATAGGAGGAGCTCGATTCAAGACTCGATTCAAGGAAAGGTTCCGTATCTGTCACATTTTATACGTGGATACCTGAACCACACCGTAAGGGAAGCGAGGAAACTCAGTTAAAAAAAATATTCTTTAAGTATCGAACCTCAAAAACGACAGTTTGAAAGTTCATTAAGTTGGCTTTCTCACGTTGCATATTTGTGCATACAGTATCATAAGCAGTCGGAGTTTGAAAAAGAACTGAACGATGAGTTGAGGAAGAGCCCAGTTAGCAAGCCAAGCCAGCGTTTCGACAAGCGGACTTGTCTGGGCGCCCAGATGAAGACGAAGTCCCCAACGCTGGCTCGGCTTGCGATTTGAGGCTTCCTTTCAACCCTTTCTTCAGTTCTCTTTCACACTGTGTAGCCATCTTCTTGCTCTCGTTCTACCACAGCCAGTATCTGTGCTCGGTGCATTAGAAATGCGAGCTCGACGCAACTTTATAAATGCTAAAGGAAAAGCCAACTCAGCAAGCTTTCAAAGTTACTTTTTTATGGCGCTCAGTATTTCGAACCCCATCGCCAATAAAGCACTTTTACACCTCTATACTGACCTTCGATGTTGACGACCTTAAATTTGTCACGAAATTCTCACCTTATAAAATAAAAACACATAATTTAAATTTAGTTAATCGCGTAAATATTCAGCTGTAGAATCCATCTGCATAGCCCGCACCGTTGCGCCTCTCACAAGTTTTTTAGACTGAAAATCTTTAAATTTTACTTGTAAATTATGCGTTTGTTACAGTGAAAGGATTATGAATGGAACTGTGCCGTGAATATAGCTAAAGAGAACTCCCACAGCCAGTGTTTAGTGCAGCGTGTGCAACTTTAGTTTAAAAAGTAAAAATGATACTCGACAGAAAGGGAAAGTGAATGACTAGTAAGAAACTAACAGAGTGCGTTTGCTTATATCAAACTGACACCCGTTCAATCTCATGATGCAAGACGTGAGTATGGGCATAGACGAGACAGGCCACTTGGCTTCAAGTGATATCCCCGATGCCTGCAGTAATGCTCGTCACTTGTTGCGACTGAAGGCAGAAGGAAAAAAAAATGCACGGGCCTGCTACTGGCTCTGTAGCTGAGCCACCTCCGCTGCCTCGTGCGGACACAAGAAAAAATAGAGAAGAAAGAAAAAGAAGAGGGAAAGAAAGACGCGCGTCACAACAGCCGTTGTCCACCGCCGTAACGGTAGCAGGTGCAATGACGGCCTCTCTCGTCACATAACGAGCGTGCATAATTAGATAATGTCATCAAGCCGCCTGCGCCAAGCAGGCGCGCGCCGCCATTTTCTGCTCCAGAAATTGGTTATGATATGTGAGCAACGGCTATTACGAGCTGTCACAATGCTCAGACGTAAGTTTCGGCTGTGACCCACACTGTGGCCGGTGCTTTCCCACTGCTACACATCCCTCTCCGAGTATCCGTGATCGTATAGTGGTTAATACCTTGCGTTGTGGCCGCAATTACCCAGGTTCGAATCCTGGTCACGGCAGGGTCTTTTCTTATTTTCCCACATCTTCTCCCCCCTCCTTCATCCGCGCTGGTCCGCCTTGGCGTCGGCGCTTTCCCTCCTCTACCCATCCCTCCCCGAGTATCCATGATCGCATAGTGGTGTTAGTTAAAGGTGTTAGTACCTGCCGTTGTGGCCGCGATTACCCAGGTTCGAATCCTGGTCACGGCAGGTTGGACGTGTTATATGTGCTCCGTTAGAGCGGTGTTAGCGGCTCAGCCTATCCGCGGCAACAGGATTGCTGACGATGCATGGAAATCAGGAGTACCAAGTTGTTTTGCCACAGCTGCCTACAGGTTCGTACGTATCAGATACTGTTTTTCTGCACGGTGACATAAAAGATAGGCCCTATCCTGCAGAGAACTTCAGAGGCATATTAGTTCTTCTGGAAATGTTCCTTAAATTTGTCGCTTTGGGGGCGTTCCAGATGAACCATGCGTGGGTGGTTACATTTAGAAGCGTGGAAACGACGAAGAAGATGCTAGCCGGCGGTGTTGGCACTAAAGTATAGCCGCTGCCTGGTTATCGACCCAACCAAGCAAGAAGTTCGTTTGAAGCTTTACTGGTTTTTGCCCAGTGTTCCAGATGAAGAAATGCGAACCGTTTTTGCCACGTGTTGGAAACTTATCGAAGTTTTCAAGGAACGATGGCGCGTACAGGGCATCGGAGACAAGGGCACGTCAAGTGTTCCATGAGTCTGGTGCTAAAACCTGGACTAACAGCCGATGACTTACCTTATCAATTAAGAGTTGGGGCATCATGACGCTTACGGTGGTACCAGGCAGAGCACCGCTTTGTCTTCGCTGCCACCGAACAGGACATATTCGTCGTGAATGCCGCGTGCCACGCTGCGCGCACTGTCGACGCTTCAGGCACAACGAAAACAAGTGTGCGGAAACATTATGCCAGCGCCAGGAGGGGACGATTGCTTTGGTTTGGTAAAACTTTATTTCAAACAGTAGGGGTCCTGAAGGACACTCGGCTAGGCGCCAGGTGTAGAGGGCAGCTCCCACATCGGCACAGAGAGCCCGAAGCTCTCCGCCGCCGCGCGGGCCTCCTGGACAGCCCGAAGCTGATCATGTAGTGAAGCACTTTTAACACTTTGTCCCAATGTTCCTTGTTCTTGACGTAAGCGTCGCTCGATGCACTACCACACAACATATGGTTTAAGTCTACACGGTCACTGCACCGTTCACACACATGTTGTCCGTCGTAGTCTGGGTCGATGTGCTTCATGCGCCAGGGGTTGGGGTATGAGTTCGTTTGGAGCAAGCGTAACGTGACTGACTGGCTGCAGGTTAATTTCTTATCCGGGAGGAGAAATGCTCGTCTGCCTAGATAAAAGGGCTTAGCGAGCTCGTTGTACGTGAATAATTGATCTCTGTACTCGATGTGTGGAGTAGCGGGGAAACCGGAGGGACACGGCCGATGAGTCCTCGCGCCGGCTCGTGTGCGACCTGCTACAAGCGCCGATCGACAACGAGTGTTCACATCGGCATGCGACTCGCTTCACAACCCCTTCGCCGAACGAGATTTGAACGAAGAGCCAACTTTCGCGCCTTTACGGACTCTGCTACTGCTCTAGTGGTAGACCAATTCGGGCTCATTTCGGGTATGAATATGTACAGTTATCAGCGAGGAAGTAAATCTTATAGTTATGCCCATGTTTGTGGCTGTTTCGACACTCAAAGGCGCTATAGTTAAAAGAAAACGGAAGCGGCGGTGGTGTGCGCGCTGTTGTTTGCGGTCTCGCGCAATAGCAGATCAAGAAATCACCTCATGCCGGAGCGTCGAGCACATTGTAAAGAGTACGAGTACAAACCCGAATTAGTACGTTTCACTCTCGCAGTGATCCTTGACATGTGTGCCCAACAACAGCGAGCGCAGTAATTCGTGCACATGCGCGCATGCACACTTGAATTTTCCCGCCCAAGGAAGAAGGCAGAAGCGCCGCGGGTTGACTGAGGAGTTCTGCGACTTCAAGTCGCGTCGCAAGAAATCGGTCAGTGAGCGACTCTCTCAAACTACCTGAAACGGGTCGCTGGCGACTCGTTCGGGTCTCCCCCTCCGTGACTAATCGCCCCCTCCGTGACGAATCGTGTCGCGCGACCTCCGCGAGTCGCCAGTGTGAACCAGCCGGGAACCATACGATAAACCGACCAAGCAGACGCCGATGAATCTGCGTGTAGCGCAAGCGACGCGACCGCAGTGAAAGCCCTCGCTGGTTCACGTCCTGTGGTGACCGAAGTGGAAGGGCACGCAACAAAGAGATGCATCTACAGGCTAACTCGGCGGACGCCGATCACACTGCCACGTCGGTGCCGGAGGACGAGCCACCTACGAAGGCGAGGAACACTCGTCATGCCAGATTTAAATCATGACCGAACATTCCGCCGGTCGGCCTCTCCGGCCCCCTCGTAGAATCGAGGGCGCGCTTGCTAGTATGCGTTAACAAAGTTGCAGGTGAGAGTGGACAATCGAATGATCTGTGAAGTCGGTGGTGCATTTGGGGGACCCATTAGATGGCAGTATCTAAGTAAAAACACTGGTGTGTCAGAGATGGTGGATGCTCCGCAAATGTGTGAGGGAGAACTGCATGGTCTGTCTTTTCTAATTTAACGATGCTGGAACAGCCTTACGTGCTGCTACCGTGAAAGTAAGCTAGGGGCCTGTGAAGTTCGGTGAACTTTCTCGCCATTCGGTTTCTCGCACAGAGCGTACGAACCGAGGTAGATATTTTGAGATGTGCACCTGTGTCCGGTCGAAGGGTTACCAAACTGATGGAACCACGGGACGCACGACGAAGGCGCGGTGGCAGCTCTATTGTTGCCAGCGCAGAGCGCTCCTTCCCTTTGTGCAGTGTATACAGTGTTGAATGTCATATATCGGGGACCAGTGTACGTTTTCTTTTGTATGTATTCGCGTACTGCTACGTGCGCGTCTTTCCCTCGGTGCATGTGCATACAGCCTTTGTGGGGTAGCAGGTGTGCGGTCGTTGACCAGTGCGCGATGAGGCGCAATGGGTCATTGAACTTCAGGTGTTGTTCACGCGGCATACGTTGGTCCCGCATGCACGTGTGCGAAAGAAAACAAGGGAAAGCAGAGGTTCGGAATGTGGTGACGTCATTGCCGTTCGTATGTTTATTTGGGACCTCTCCTTTCCCAAGTGTTTGTTAGTTAATATCCTTTCCCCAGTATTTGACTGGTGAGAAAATTAAGTTGCCTGATTGCTTATTGATTGCTGTCCCCGCCAAGGGTGGAGACAGATGTCTTAAAAGTAAGCGCTCTGGATGAAACCAGGGCTGATTTCGTCCGACCAACGGCTCAGTCATGTAAATAGTTTTCTCCTTACTTGTGTCTTCTTGATTTATTTATGTGTAAATAAATAGTTAATATTTTTGTCGTGTCATCAAGTAACGTGATTGTTGCGAGTCTGAATCTTCCAAGTTATCAAAAACATCGATATCATCAAGTGTTTCCTCACCTGGCCACCTGAAGGGGAAACTCAAGTGGGCCTAAACGCGAGACGAAGTCAATATCAGATGAGCCTTTAGTTTCTAGAACATGACCTCGATATTATTGCTGTCCAAGAGACAAAGATTGAAACTGAAGAAAAGACGGACGGTATGGTTAAAGCCTTTAAATCGCGATATAATGTGTACATCTGCCATGCTGTCGGCACACCGACCGGCTGCGCTTTGTTTCTGCGCAATGACCTAGGAATAGTAGAGGAACACGTTTTTGTTGGGGACACAGGACAATTAATTGTCTGTGACTTTTCGTATCCATGTTTATGCCCCGACAAATGTGAATGACAGGTTGCAGTTCTTCCGTCTACTAGAGTCGTTCATAAGGTGCGAAAGGGCCCTTATTTTGCTTGATGTGTGCTTTCCCGAAGACAGAAGTAAAAAAAAAAGCACTTCCGTGATCCAAGCGCGGATTTTCTAGACGTGGTATAGTGCAGGAAAGGGGTTAGAAGTTGTGGGCCACATATTGCATAATTGTGCCGAACAACAGTTCACGCACTTTCATCGTGGTAGCCACACTAGGCTGGATAGAGCGTATATTTTGCAACAGTTAGTGCCGCTGTGTCACAGTTACTATGTGAAATACGATGCATTCAGTGATCCCATGGCTTAGTAATGTTTTCACTTGAATTAAAGATACAGAAATCGAAATGTAGCTGGGACCTTTGGAAACTCAATATCGAGCTATTAGAGGATGAACAATTTATAACAAAGTCAAAATATCTGATTGAAGAGTTTCTCGAGCCAAAGTCGGAACGATTGCCGCGGTGTGGCAGATCTTTAAAGAAGAAATTAAGATGACAGCTATATAAAGGTCGTTCGTTTTATGCCGTGAAGGAAAGAGAAGAGAAAGAGAACTTCAGTGCAGGCTATACTTCCTGCTGTCAATGGAAAGTGCCCAACCAGGCTGAGATAAGAGAAGTTGAAAGTGAAATACAGCTTATCGATGTAGAAAAGTACAAAGGTTCTGTGATACGTGCACGTGCAGAAAACCTGTGGATGGGTGAAACGCCCACGAAACGGTTTATTGAGCGACGAAAAAAGGCATACGTCGAGAAAACAGATAAAAGAAATCAACTACCAACATTCAACAACCAGAGATGCCAACTTAATCAAACAGGCATTCCTCGAATTTTACGTGGAATTGCTTAGGCGTAGTGGAAAAGTGGGAATTGGTTTTCACAGCGAGTTTCTGAAGCTGATGCCAAGTTTAAGCTTCGGAGTTTGCCCAGTATTTGGAAAGCTAGAATGGCTGCCCGGCAAGGAGATGTTGATGTTCGATCAACCCATGACTACCTCCTTCAGAGTATTGCGTATATCAGAGATGCCTTTAGATGTCAAAAAGTCGAACCTGCTTGGTTTTCTATGCTAAATGACTTGTTGCGTATAAAACTCTTTTAACAACTTGTAAATATAAGCCGATTGACGCTTTTAAAACATGTGTTATATTTTGTTGATGTGCCTGTATAAACACCTGTAATAAAGAAAGAAAAAAAATCCCCGGGTAGCTGTGATCGTATACTGGTTAATACTTGCGTTGTGGTTGCAATAACCCAGGTTCGATTCCTGGTCACGACAGGTTTTTTTTTTAATTTTCCCACTCTCTGCGCCGCTTCTGCCTGGCCCCCATCCTTCTTCCACGCTCGTTTAGACTGTCTACCTTGACATCGGCGCTTTCCCTTTGCTGCCTATCCCTCCTGGGTAGCCGTGATCGTATAGTGGTTAGTACCTTGCGTTGTGGCCGCAATAACCCAGGTTCGAATCCTGGTCACGGCAGCTTTTTTTTTCTTTTTTTCCCCTTCACTCTCCGCGCTCCTTCTCTCCCAGCCCTATCCTTATTCCGCGCTCGTTTGGAATGGTCTGCCTTGACGCCGGCGCTTTCCCTCTCCTACCCATTACTGACGGGTAGCCGTGAAAACTACGGAGACAGCGAGTCATATTGGAACCAGCAGGTTTTGTAAGTACGTGAGAAGGCCGAGAGGCTAGAAGGATTCGTGGTCTATGTTTGCACATGCTACGATTTGTAATTTATTTCTTGTTACCAACATACGGCACGTGCACTACAACTGTTCTCGTGTAAATGTCCAGAGATTGCACCATGTGTTCACCATTTTTGTGTGGGGAAGTACCTGGGAGCGCACCCACCGAACCAGCTTGTTTCATCGCGTCCGCTCTGGAAGAGTTGGTTTGGCGCATTTGTATTTGTGCAAAGTCGTTAACCGTATTATGTTATTTGGTGATACGAAGGACCCATTTTTACGAACCATGTGTCAGGTTAGGTTGAGCAAAGGTTTGCCTAATTTGTTCGGCGAACATGGTGGTGGTACTGGTTATTTATTGTATATACAAAAGGAAAGAAAAGATGTTTGCCAGCCCCGGTATCTGCTATCTGATATCTGAAGCACCTGAACTGGGGCGGCGGAAATAAAGGGATAGCGAGGAAAAGGTAGAGGAAATCAAAGAGGTGAGCGATAGGGAGAAAGAAAAGGGTAGGTAAAAATAAAATAAATTTATACACTATGGTATAGTATACAGTAGTATACAGTAGTTTGCTTGAGGCCCACCCGCAAATCTCTTACGCAAGGAAGAATTTTTGGAATCCTTAAAGTGAACATGTCGTGTCTTGCAAGCCCTATTTTCGTTGAATGTTTATCATCTGTAGCGCTAACGAAAATTTATAAGGACTTGTGCGATGTCTTTCTCCCGATCCTATTATACAGATCGTTGTACTGTGCAAGTCTTAAACGATATAAAGTTATGGTTGTACCAAAGGGAGCAAAAACTTTCGCCCCGCCGGGGTGGTGCAGTGGTAAGACTCCCGACTACTGTGCCGGAGTACCCGGGTTCGATCAAGGAGGATATATAGAACTTATATCCTCCTTGGTTTCGATGGAGGCGAAACGAAGAGGCATCCGTGTGCTGTGCGATGTCAGCGCACGTTAAAGATCCCCAGGTGGTCGAAATTACTCCGTAGCCCTCCACTACGGCTCCTCTTTCTCTCTTTCCACTTTCACTCCCACCTTCCTCCCTTCCCTCACGTCGCGGTTAGGTGTCCTCAGAAAACAAGTGAGACAGTTACCGCGCCTTTCCTTTCCTATAAATAAATCGGCAAAAACTTTCCTTTTAAAGCTCCATAGCAATACACTAGAAGTTAAGACCTATTTAGAAATGAAGGGTTATTTTTTTTTTTTTTTTTTTTACCTTTGGGAAATCTCTGCTTCATATGCCGCAACCCAGAAACTATCGAACCCGTTTTCTTAGACTATTGGGACGCCTTATTCTTCAAGGACATTCTACTACGAACGATTAAAGAAGTCCTACCCATAGATGCATTCGAAATTAGACTTTTACCAATTGAAGATGATGATGGGCTACCGCTGGACGTGATTATGTTATTGGGCCTGCACAGTATTTAGCGATCCAGAATGGCTTTCAGATATGCAGACATTGATGCGAGGAAAATACGGCAGTATTTTCGAGAATCCGTTGCTAGCGTTATTGATGTTTTCAAGACACAAGACCAAGTGGTTCCAAGAATGAAAGCGTTGCTATACATGCCTGAATTTTAATGGGTCACGCCGCCCGACCTGACGTGGTTTTTAACCCATGTTGTGTGTTTGTCGCAAAACCTGGTTTTGAAGTTGGCAATACAGAAAAAATATTCTAGAAGGCACTTAGGACCCCTAAAATGCGATGAGGCGAAATAGATTATAGCGCGGTGGACCGTAACCCTCCACTATGGCACCTCTATCTCCCTCTCTTATTTCACTCCCACCTTCCTCCCTTCCTTTACGGCGTGGTAAATGTGTACACAGATAATTGTGACAGATACTGCGCCTTTTCTATCCTGTAAGTCAATTTGAAATAGCGCTGATGCCTGCTGTACTAACGCCTCCTAGACATCTGGGTCTGCTTCTGTTTGCTGTGTGGTGCGGTGTTCCAGGAAGAGCCAAATGAAAGGCGCCGCACGGGCGCCTGAATCGGACGCCCAGCAGGGTCAGCTTTGTCTATGCACGAATTGCCTGGTGACGTCATGACCAGTCGTGACGGTACATGGCGCGCGCCTTGCCGAACACAGCCAGAATTCCATTGCACGCATCAACGTTCACCGGCGTTCCTTTAAAATTCGTTTACAGGAGTGAGTGGATGAGTGAGTGAGTCAACTTTATTATCCGACAGAATAGAGAGACAGAATTGTCGAGAGTAGTCTTACTTGGTCTTAGTGGAAGAGCCAAGTGACCTTTAGCATGGTGGCTTGGGGCGACTTCTTCAGCGTGGTTTACGGCGCCCAATTGTATATCGGGGCTCGCGTTACGCAGCACTTCCTCCCAGGATTCAAATGAGGGAGCTTCTATGAGAGCCAATTGGGAGGCGGGCCCTCTGAGCAATCCCACAGGATATGATTAAAGTCGGCTTTCTCTCCGCACTTAGTGCATGATGAGCTTATGCTGTCCGGAAATAAGTGTGAGTAAACTGCAGGGTTGGGGAAGCAGTTCGTTTTTAGTTTCCTCCAAACAATTCCTTGGCTCTTTTCTACCCCAGGTCCTCCCCTCTAGAGGAGAGGCACCTTGGGGCAGGTGAGAATCCGCTTCAGATGCTGGCCAAAATCCTCCCTTCCCTTACGGAGTGGTTCAAGTGTCCACAGAAACAAGTGTGACATATACTGCGCCTTGCCCTTCCTGTGAACGAATTATATATATATATATCGATGGAGGCGAAACGAAATGGCGTCCGACGCTGTGCTATGTCAGCGCACGTTGTTGTTGTGGCTGTAGTATAGTGAACTTGAAGTATTCTAGTTCACTATAGGCTGTAGGAAGAAGGGAAAGAAAATGCACGGCCTGCCACTGGCTCTGTAGCTGAGCCACCTCCGCTGCCTCGTGCGGACAGAAGAGAAAATAGAGAAGAAAGAAAAAGAAGAGGGAGAGAAAGACGCGCGCCGCAACAACAGCCGTCGTCCACCACCGAAGCAGTGGCGGGAGAGGGTGAAGGTTTGGTTTGGTTTGTGGGGTTTAACGTCCCAAAGCGACTCAGGCTATGCGAGACGCCGTAGTGGAGGACTCCGGAGATTTCGACCACCTGGGGTTCTTTAACGTGCACTGACATGGCACAGTACACGGGCGCCTTGCTTTTCGCCTCCATCGAAAAGCGGCCGCCGAGGCCGGGATTCGATACCGCGTCCTGGGCACAGTAGAGTGCCGTAACCAATTCACCACCCCGGCGGGGCAAGAGGTGGTAAAGGGTGGCAGTTCCTGGCCCTACGGGGCTGGTACGGTAGGTCAACGCCACTTGCGGCGGGGGCTAGCCAGCCACTAATATTTATCTGTTGTAGGCCGTCATTGAACCCGCTACTGCTTAGGTGGTGGACGACGGCTGTTGTTGCGGCGCGCGTAAGAGGCGGTCTACGTGGACGCAGCGAAATATACGTCAGACTCCCGTATGGTCCTGGCTGTAGCCGACAACCAAGCAAAGCTGCTTACTTGCAGCTCATTAATCACCAATTCCACCACAGACGCAGAGGAGGCAGCCATTGCACTCGCTCTCATCTCTACATCTGCCACAAAAATTGTCAATCCTCCCTTCACAGCCAGGAAGAACAAATCCAGAAGCAAGTCATCCGTCAAGCCCAGGTCGCCGCCCGAAGCCAACTGATTCCGGCTGACGTCTAGGGGGGAGATAGACGGTGCAAGGGGGAGCTGCGTCTCCACCGATCATCCATGCTCTCTGACGGGTGCAAATAAAGGGCTTTCTCTCTCTCTTCTCTCTGACTTCAAATCTGCGATTTTAAATTATGCCAACGGCTATATATCCCGCACCGCTGCTCGCATATTACGCTCCTGGCAGCCCCGGTACCCCATAAGCCTCATTTGGACGCCAGCACATGCCGGCCTCCCTGGCAATGAGGGGGTTAATTCCCTAGCCCGAGGTCTTACTTTCCGGGCTAGAAGAATGGAGCCCCCTCAGGCTGAGGAGCGCCTGCTCCCCTTCAGTTATATTCTCTTGTACTACCGGGACAAACGAAGATAATATACACTCCCAGCCCCCTCTCTCACCATAGCGCAGGCCGTACACTGGCGAAGCTTGCAGACTCAAACTGCTCCATACCCTACACTACTACATGCCCGATACCCAGACCAGTTTTCCTCCTCATGCAGACTCTGCGGCCAACCAGGACACTTCCTACACATCCTTCTTACATGCCCCACCTTTCCTCGGCCCCCATCACCGAACGTCGCAGAGTCCTACTGGGAGTCTCTCATGAAGAGCACCTCAAGTCAAGACCAACGGAAGATCATTTCCAGTGTTATGAGGAAGATTGCTCTTCAAGGACTTTCTTTTGCGTTATAAGGGTGTCTCCCAAGTAGTAAGGGAGCACCCAAGTGCCATGCAGGGTGGTGGTGGTAGAAACGTTTTATTGCCATTTGTAACAAATATTGGGGGCGAAGCCCCCTACAAGGCACTTGGGTGCTCCCTTACTACATGGGAGGGCTTCGCCCCACTATTTGCTCCAATGGCAATAGAATGTTTTTACCACCACCTTCTCTGCCTCTTCTTTTTATTTTCTTCTCTATTTTCTCTTCTGTCCGCGCGAGGCAGCGGAGGTGGCTCAGCTACAGAGTCAGTAGCAGGCCCTCTGTATTTTCTTTCCCTTCTTTCTAGAGCTACAACAACAACAACAAGCAGTGGAGGGTGCAATGACGGCCTACAACAGATAAAATTCGGTGGCAGGCTAGCTCCCGCCGCAAGCGGTGGTGACCTACCTGTCCCAGCCCCATCAGGGCCAGGATTCCTACAGATCCCCAGGTGGTCGAAATTACTCCGCAGCCTTCCACTATGGCTCCCCTTTCTCTTTTTTCACTTTCACTCCCGCCTTCCTCCCTTCCCTTACGGCGCGGTTCAGGTGTCCACAAGCAAGTGTGACATATACTGCGCCTTTCCCTTCCTGTGAACCAATTACATAATTAAAGGCGCAGTATGTGTCACTCGCGCAATTCCGCTGTCATCTTCACGGTAGACAAGGGGAATTATGATCGTTTCACGATCCGGGGTGCGGCACAGTTGGTAAAGCGCCTGACTGGGCATCCAAGAGATGGATGCTTCGATTTAAACTGATTTATTTATAGGAAGGGAAAGGCGCGGTAACTGTCTCACTTGTTTTCTGTGGACACCGCAACCGGGCCGTAAGGGAAGGGAGGAAGGTGGGAGTGAAAGTGGAAAGAGAGAAAGAGGAGCCCTAGTGGAGGGCTACGGAGTAATTTCGACCACCTGGGGGTCTTTAACGTGCGCTGACATCACACAGCACACGGACGCCTCTTCGTTTCGCCTCCATCGAAACGCAGCCGCCGAGGTCGGGTTCGAACCCGGGTGCTCCGGCACAGTAGTCGGGCGTCTTACCACTGCACCACCCCGGCGGGCCAGTGGAACCAACGTTTATCTCCCTCTAAAGTGCGACACCCTCTGCCGACAGCTCCTGCTCACAAAGATGACGCATGAAAGGCTTTCGCTTTAAAGCTTGATGCCCATACAAACACATATGGGCATCAAGCTGGGAAAGATGCAGTCGGGATAACCTGTTCCGGCCAATTAAAGACGGAGGTCTTACTTATTTGTGCGCCAGCTTGTAAACAGATTTATTTTCTTTCGCGACGACCCCTTTTTGCGCACTGTGTGCCAAGTGAGGCTCGTTGCCCAATTTCGTTGTTGCTACAGAAAGCATGCGTCTTTCTAGTTTTTTCAAAGAGGTTGTCAGCAGTGTTCGAATTCTGTCAGTTCGCTTCTCGACAGAATACTTAAGTTTAGTGAAAAAGAAGAACCTGTATAAAGCTGTTTGTGACAACTACTTCTCTGTTCCTGTGTACAGAGCCTTGTATAGCGGCCGTCTAGGCCAAGACGTACTGAAGCGTGTCAAAAGAATGCCAGTTTCTCCTGGGGTAAAGACGTTTTTCTTTAAGTTACATACAGGAACATTATCGGTACGAACGTTTTTTGAAAGCAAGGGTTTTTATCTGCCATGGGGTTCACTTTGCTTAATATGTAAACAGCCAGAGACAATAGACCATGTATTTCTGCACTGTTGGGAGGGTGTCTATTTTTGGGATGTGCTGCAACGAACTGTTAAAAAAGAATTACCATTAGACTCATACGGGATTAGATTCCTGCCAACTGAAAATAATGATGGGATTTCACTTGATACGGTTATGCTAATAGGCCTGCACAGTCTATGGCGGTCCAGAATGGCGGGTTTTCACTGTGACCCTGACGCCCGCCCTGCAAGACTGTACTTTCGCGAGAGTATACACGCATTGGTTGAAATGCACAAATTGAAGACCACTGTGCCAGACTGGATTTCAAGAGTAGAACCACTATGCGAGCTGAAGGAATTTTAACTTGACAAAGGCAACTCGTATGAGCCTGCCGGCTTCTGTATTAACAGTGTCATGCTTGTGTTAACCGCTCTGCTGTGAGCGTTCTGTTTGTAGCGCATTTTTGTTGGTTTTGTTTTGTGTTGGTGATGACCGGCAATAAAGAAGAAAAAAAAGGATTTCGCTTTAAAGCGATCGTATAATTGTTAGTACCTTGCGTTGTGGCCGCGATAACCCAGGTTCGAATGCTGGTCACGGCAAGTTCTTTTTTTTATTTTCACTCCCCGCGTCTCTTCTCCCCCAGCCCCCATGCTTCATCTGCATGCGTTCGTTTGAACTGGTCTGCCTTGGCGCCGGTGCACTCGCTCTGCTACCCATGTGGAATGGGTAGTAATGGATGGATGCTCTTGAAGATTTGGTCACATTGAAAATAAAGGGAAAAACAAAATGCTACAGGCGGAAGCTTTTCACGTCAAGGACCACCGTCGTGTGGTCATTGACCCTTGCAACCAGGGCGTCGGGTTGAAACTTTTTTGGCTGCTACATGGCGTGCAAGATTGCTACGTGAAGGCAGCTTTGGAACCTTTCGGAAAGGTGACCGAGGTTTCTGAAGACAAGGGGAAAGTCAAAGGTTGTGTCGACAAGTCGTCTACTACGCGCTCATGGGTGGCGTGCCTTGGCTCTTTGGCGGCATACGAGTAGTTAGGATGGGCCGCAAGGATGCTGTGCATGGGAATGGAAAGAGGAACTTTGGCAGTGTCAAGTACCAGCGCATGCAGAGGACGGATGATGGCTTCATAGACATCCAGTTCCAGAAAAGCCTGTCCCGGATACCCAAGAAGGCCATTGCACTTGCGACGTGCCTTTTCATCGGTGGCTCTTTGTTGATCATCTTGGCATCATTCATTTTCGCTGGGTTTTTCGATCCAGAAGTGCTGTCGTACTGGCTCTCTGCTGGTACGCACCGTGGCCTGGACCCCTGCCCATCACCTACACTGCACTTCCCGGATTCTTTGGCTCCGTGGATGCCTGAACAGTCATCTGCTGTATCAACCGGACCTGACCGCCCATATTCGGCGTCGCTCGACGCCTTCGCCTGGAAAACCACCGCCATCGACTACGTCATCAATCACATGGCCAGAGGCAACAGTATTTAATCTGCGGCACACCGTCAGCTCGGCGGGGCACGACACCGACTCTTGCACGATGTTCACCCCGGTATTGGCCTTCCAGGTTAGTTACCTAGACTACGCTAAGGAGACTCGTAGTAGCGATCGTTGTCTTTTCGCGGTGTCGTGCCCCTACGACTTGAAATGGCGCACTGCGCTGCGTGTGTTATGTGACATACTTGCCTTTGATTTGCTATCTGAGCTAATGCTGCTGCTTTCGGGAGATGTTGAACTTAATCCTGGCCCCGGACCAACCAACCTTTCCGATGTTTTAGATGCTCTCAAGCGGTTAGAAGAACACCATGCAGCCATGCGTGCCGACCTTGATCAATTGAAAACAACCCAAATCAGCCATGAAACACAACTAGCTGCACTTTCAAACCGAGTAGCAGTGCTCGAATTAGACGAGCGTAAAACAGTATCACCATCAAAACAGGTAGAGACTAGCCAGATTAGGCAGGACATCGCTGAACTAAAGGCCGCCAACATGGACGCGAATAACAGAATGCGCCGAAACAACCTGCTCTTTTTCGGCTTATATATGATAGCGACAAAGAATCGTGGACTGAATCGGAGGAAAAAGTTATTGCGCTGTGCAAAGAAAAACTAGATTTGAATCTAGAACCAAGCGAAATAGAACGCGCCCACCGCATTGGTCAATTCTCAACGGAAAAAAAAGCGACCAATAATAGTTAAAATGAATCACTACAAGGCAAAAGAAAGCGTGCTTGCATGTGGTCGTAAATTGAAAGAAACACCTTACGTTATCCGAGAAGACTTCGAATTCGCCACTCGACTCGCTCGCTCCAAATTGGTTCAACTCATTAAGCCCCGAGGGTGTCGCTTTAAGCTTCGATACGATAAACTTATCGTTGGCGAGAAATATTACACCTACGATCATGCCTCTGATACCATAACAGAAACAGATACGAACACCAAGCCCGCGTCAAAGATAAATGGAGCACGGGACAATACTCAGCAGGCCTCAAAGCAAGCCAAGTGACACTCTACTGAACTGCATGAACCGGTTCCGCCAAGCAATCGTCATTCACCCGCACTCATCAACATCGCTTTTACTAATATACGGAGTATTCTACCTAAACGCCATCAGGTTCACAGTTTCATTGAAGTCACAGACGCCGACATGGTCATACTCACAGAAACTTGGCTGCACCCAGAGATAGAAGACCACGAATTGTTCCCTTTAGACTTCCATTTCACCACATACCGCAAAGACCGCACTAACCGAAAAGGGGGAGGAGTTCTAATAGCCGTTCGTAACACTCTGCAGTCCTCGATTATCCGGCATGATAATATCCTAGAAATGATCTGGGTATGCCTTCACGACGCCTCCGGAAAGCTAGTGTTCGGTGTCTGCTATAGACCCCCAGACAGCCACGTATCATTCCCCGATTCCCTACGCCATGAATTAACGATTATGAGGAATGAGTATCCCAAAGCACCCATATTTCTGTTTGGTGATTTCAATTACCCACAAATTAACTGGCCATTGCTCTCGACACTAAGTTCGACACCTGCAAACGAACAGAAACTTTTTCCAGAACTAACCCTTGACTTTAACCTTCAGCAAGTGATAACAAGTCCAACGAGAGGAGACAACATCCTAGATCTCTTGCTCACAAGTCACCCGGACGACGTAAAATCCATTACTGTCCTTCCTGGATTAAGCGACCACATCTCTACGACGCTACCTTAAAAGAAGAAATCACCAACCAGCAAACTGATAAAAGACTACAAAAGGGCTGATTTTGATGCTATGAACAATGATATTGAAAAATTTTTCGACAACTTTCGTTGCACCTATCTAAATCGCACACCTAACTCGAACTGGAATTTGTACAAAGACACCCTACTACATTTGGAAAATAAGCACGTTCCAACACTACTTATTAAATCAGATACCAAGAATCAATGGTTTAACAAACGCCTCAAGTCTCTCCTTGGCAAAAAGAAGCGCCTGTATCGAACAGCAAAACTTCAAAATAGTCACTTAGCATGGGAAAAATATCGCTTGTGCGCCCAACAGTATACCACATAACTGACAAGTACTAAAGATAAGTTTTACTCTCAAGATTTACTATCAATCCTTCACTCTAACCCCAACAAATTCTGGCGCATGCTATCTAATAAACGACAAGATCGCCATGTACAACTCCTAGATGCTGATGGAGAACCAATCAAAAGCGATGACTGTGCGACCGCGCTCAACAATTACTTTACGTCAGTTTTTTCCGCTGCTAACGTTACTGCTAATGAACACATTCCAGAAATCTCACTTTCAGAAATGCCTAAAATCGAAATTAACCCTGATGGTGTATCAAAGCTTATTGCCTCACTGAAAATATCTACATCTGCCGGCTGCGATCAAATTAACAGCACGCTACTAAAAAATACCATTTCATTGTCTAGCCAGGTACTGCATCTAATTTTTACGCAATCCTTAGATACCGGGGTTGTCCCTGACGATTGGAAAAAAGCTCAAATTATACCCATATTTAAATCGGATGACCGCTCGTGCCCTAACAACTATCGTCCCATTTCCCTTACTAGTATACCGTCTAAACTACTTGAGCACATTATTTTTTCCAATCTTATGACCCACCTAGAATCAATGAACTTTTTCTATCCGAATCAACACGGCTTCCGGAAGCAGCTGTCATGTGAGACCCAGCTCGCCGAATTCATCCACGACATTCTACAATACTTAGATAACCTTGTCCAGATCGACGCTATCTTTCTCGACTTTTCAAAAGCATTTGATCGTGTTTCCCATAATCTTCTTCTTTTTAAGTTGTCATCGCTCGGCATTCCACAAACCTTGCTCTCCTGGCTAGAGCAGTTCCTTAAAGGACGTAAGCAGTTCACCTGTGTTAATAACTGTCGCTCAGCTTTTTCCGATGTAACATCCGGCGTACCTCAAGGTGCAGGCTTATCACCTCTTTTATTCCTCATCTACATCAATGGCCTACCGATCAACATAAAATCAAAGCTACGTTTATTCGCAGATGACTGCGTAATTTACAGCCCCATCCACGGCGCTAGCGCCATTGCCGCTCTTCAACAGGATCTAACCACTATCTCAGCGTGGTGTGACAAATGGCACATGCCTCTTAATCTAAATAAATGCCAATACATATTGCCACCTAGCGTTGCCAGGTGGCGCATGACTGAGGTGTAAAAGGAGGACGAAGTTGAAGAGGACGACAAAAGTGTCGCTTGCACGTTTACAAGTCCGGCCGCAAACACGAAGACGCCGACACGCTGTCACGAGCACCCGTTGACACTGGCGATACTACAGCCGATGACGATAGCGGTTTTCTAGGAGCCCTCAGCGCATCTGAGCTCAGGGATCGACAAAGAGCTGATCCAGACATCCTTCCACTCATCGATTATCTGGAAGGGCGTGATACGATTCTGCCTCGACACCTATCTCGGCACCTTGGTTCTTTCTGCATACGGCAAGGCGTATTGTATAAAAGAAACTCCCAGAGCCAAGACAGAACTTACCTTCTGGTAGTGCCATGCGAGCTCCGTGAGGATATTCTCCTTGCTTGCCATGATGAACCAACGTCTGGTCATTTGGGTTGCTCACGGACTCTTGCTCGAGTGCGCAACATGTATTACTGGCCAGGACTTTCCGCAGCAGTGAAACGCTATGTACGAAGCTGTCGCGAATGCCAGCGCCGTAAAACACCGCCCCAGAAGCCTGCCGGATTTCTCAAGCCCGTTAAAGTACCCCGCATTCCGTTCGACCAAATTGGAATGGATCTCCTTGGCCCTTTCCCTTTGTCGCAGGCCGGAAACAAATGGATAGTAGTCGCTACTGACTACCTGACTCGATACGCTGAGACAAAGGCAATCCCTCATGCCACAGCTTCCGAAGTAGCAGAGTTTTTCATGCACAACATAGTCTTGCCGCATGGCGCCCCTTCCTACGTCATTACCGACAGAGGGACAGCTTTCACATCACAGCTGATCGACCGCATATTTGAGCTGAGTTGCACGACCCATCGCAAAACCACAGCGTACCATCCACAAAGCAATGGCCTTACAGAAAGATTGAATAAGACGATTGCGGACATGTTGGCAATGTACGTCGATGTGCAGCACAAGACCTGGGACGAGGTGCTGCCGTACGTTACATTTGCGTATAATACAGCCTTACAAGAGACAACGCGCTTCACACCATTTCGACTTGTTTACGGACGCGAAGTTCAGAGCATGCTCGATTCCATGCTCCCGTGCCCAGATGATGACCAGCTATCCTCAGATGCCCAGCAATATGCCATCCGTGCTGAGGAAGCCCGCCAGCTCGCCCGTGTGCACATTGGGCAGCAGCAGACCACTGACGCGCACCGTTACAACCTCCGGCACCGCCAGGTTGACTACAAGCCTGGAGATCAAGTCTGGGTATGGACACCAGTTCGCCGTCCAGGCTTGTCAGAGAAACTCCTTTCCCGCTACTTCGGGCCGTACAAAGTGTTGCGCCGTGTGAGTGACCTTAGTTATGAAGTTATCCCAGACGGTGCCACACAACCAAAACGTCGAAAGCACAGCTCGGACATTGTGCACATTGTGCGACTGAAGCCGTACTACCACCGATAGCGCATGGCCACCCGCTGTGACCACTCTCTTGCTTTTCACACCATTTTTACCGGCCCTTCTCATTTTTTTTCGGAGGGAGGGGGTAATGCCACCTAGCGTTGCCAGGTGGCGCATGACTGAGGTGTAAAAGGAGGACGAAGTTGAAGAGGACGACAAAAGTGTCGCTTGCACGTTTGCGTCTGTGCTGCTGTGTTCTTGTGTCTGGGCTACCCCCTGCTATCATTGGTATCCTTAGTCACCGTGTACGTGACAATATCATTCTGCCGCAAAAACACAGTTATTGATAGCACTTACAACATAAAATCGGTCGCCGTCACGAGAACATCATCTTATAAATACCTACGAGCACACATCACATCATCGCTGTCATGGACAACACACATTTAGACCATCTGTTCCAAAGCATCACGCACACTTGGTTTTCTCCGGCGCAATCTAAAATCTGCATCACCTGAAGTAAAAAAGCTGGCATACATAACATTCGTACGTCCTAAATTGGAGTACGCGTCATCTGTGTGGCATCCATCACAATCGTATCTCATCTCAGACCTTGAAGCCATTCAAAATCGCGCCGCCCGTTTTATTACATCGCAGTACTCAAGAAATACCAGCGTAACATTACTAAAACGATCCCTCGGCCTTCAAACACTAGCAACTCGCCATGTTATTTCCCGGCTATGCCTCTTTCACTCTTTCTTTTATCGCTCACCAAGACATTTGTTGCTGCAGCCACCCCCACGTACGTCATCCCGCCTAAACCACAGTAACCCAATCGCACGCATTAAAACCCGCACCTCCGCAATGAGCAGTTCATTTTTTCCCTACGCCATAGTGCTCTGGAATGGCCTTCCCGACAACGTAATTACATGCTCCGATCGCCGCCTTTTCCGCGAGAAACTGGCTAATCACTTCTCATAAACATATTCATACTGCGACACCGAAGTGCCAACTGTTCCTTGTTTTCTTTTTGTATGTTTATTTCTTGCTTTTAGTTTGTCTGTATGTACGCCCCCCCCCCCCCTTATGTAATGCCTTCGGGCCTTTAAGGGACAAATAAATGAAAAAAAAAAAAAAAATAAATGAGCACCCCTTGCCTCTCGTCGTTGACCATTCTCATTCTGGTGTAGAAGACTTCTAGTGGTATGACACCACCGTCACAACGTTCGAAAAAACCTTCTGTCCTTGCAACTCGCTGTTGTTGTTCGCCTCTAACAACTACCGAGTTATCTGTCTTCTTCTCCTTCTTAATTACTCTTCTTTTTTCGCTCTTTGCACAGTCACGGACAGGCACTGCAAAATGGCAACACTGTGGGCAATGTAGCTCTCGCTACAAAACCTTTATTCTGCAAGAGGATGAGCCGGTGTAGATGATGAATGTCGGCATCTTCTCAGTCCGCGTCCCTAGTCCGGGATGCTGCAAAATCCCATCGCCTTTCGAGCCCGGCGTGCGAGAGCAGCTTGTGCCTCCGCACTCGAGGAGGAAGGTCTCCCAAGCCGGGGGAGGGAAGTGGGGTGACTGCGTTGACCGGCCCACACCATGCGGGATAGAGAACAGAGCTCGTCACAGTGTGGGCACAAAGAATTCGCTTTAGGATCATAGCGAGCAGCCTTGGCGGTGTTATTCGTCTGTAGCCGTCGCAGAATGCCTTCGGTAGCCCGGCCCTTTGCCGGTGGAGGAAGCTGGCAATGCCTGTCTGTAGTGCTCGACGATTTCTCGAAACCGCAGGAGCGGTCGGCTAGGATCATCGGTTGAGGAGGACGCGGATGTAGGTGCCCGGAGGTTAAGCGCTCGGGTAGCCGCAATCTCAACTTCGTTACCTGGGAGTCCCTGGTGGGCCGGCACCCACAAGATGCGTCTAGGTGAGGGTTCGGAGTATCCGACGGCGTTGTAGAGCATGTTATAGGGTACAGAACACAGGTGAGTTCTGACAGCTCTTGCAAGCGAAACGCGAGTCTGAAATCACAACCTTGCGTTGCGGGCCTACGATTGCGAGGGCGATAGCGACTTCATCAGTCCGGTGGGCACTCTCGGCGCGAAAGCAGAGCCCATTGGTTTGCAAGTTCTGGTGCAGTATGGCTGCCGTGTAGTGACCCGACGAAGTCGGACCTGTGACATCAACGTAGAACACGCCGAGTTCGGAACCATATTGTGCACCAAGCACCCGAGCACGCGCAGTTCTCCTGCCTTCGTGTGTGTGTGTGTGTGTGTGTGTGTGGAGTGAGGAGCTTGCTGTCCGAAAACATCCTGTGTGGCAGGATGCACAACAATGTGTTCAGGCCTGACATCCATTCGAGTGCGCCATACACTGTGCATGCAGAGCAGCATTAACAGGTCGCAAGGAACTTCACCTGGTTCTGTACATGGTAGGAAATGTAGTCCAAAAGGCGTCAAAGGTAACTGTTTTTTTTTTTTCAGGGTGCGTTTCAAGACATCCCAAAGAAAAACAGCATCGTGAGAGTCTAGAAAGATATGCTCAATAGTTTCAATAGTTACATATAATACATTCTACCGACCATGTTACGAAAAGACCTTTGCTCTGCAACCATGACTTTCCTGGAAGGGTTCCAGTATACAATTCAAAAAAGAAAGATCGCACTGAAGGCTTCACCGGCATTCCTTCCACTCTTTACAACACATAGTGTTCTGGGCCCTGCGATAAACAGGCACTGGCAAAAACACATCGGGCAGGTCTTTGTACATCTTTTTCCTTATTATAATGGCTAAATACTCATTTGAAAATTTCGACCCTAAGAATACTGACTGCTGAAACAACTTCTTGCAAAAAAGGACTTAACCCACTGCAGACAAAGACGACACTAAACTATAATCAGGCATTGATTCTGACAATCGCACTTGGATAACAGCTCTGAGAAAATCACTTTGTTGTCGCAAGAAAAAGAATCTGGTCACTATCTGTCTCAGAAATAAATGCGATAATCCTAGCCTTCCGTCGCGCACTTTGTGGAACAGATTGCATCGGCTGGAGGGTTCGCATGTCGACGCCCAAATAAATGTTGCGAACACTCTGTGCAACTTTTGCAGGGAAATTTTCGGAAAAGATAACACTTGCAGAACATAAAAAAAATCTTCGCTATTAAAAACGTATTGCACACTGTAGCTTTTGCAAACACAGAAAAAATGTGACCACTCCACTTGTTTGTCTGAGCCTTGACGCACTCGGCCTCGTCGGACCATTATTTTTTGCTCTCTCTGTAGTGGATTAGCGGCACGCCAAGGTACTTTCCTGGCGTGTCTACCCATTTCATTCTGCAATACACTTCCGGCGCGACTTGCCAGTTTCCTTACAAAATTCAAAACGCTTTGGCCAGCTTATTGCACAGCAGCTCTCATCACAAAAATTTACGGCCTCTTTTACCACTTCTTTCACACTTTCCTGGTCACATATGCCAATACACGTACTTCTTTATCACAAAAAGTGTAGCCTCTAAAAAGGGTTTAACGTCCCAAAGCAACTCAGGCTATGGAGACGCCGTAGTGGAGGACTCCGGAAATTTCGACCACCTGGGGTTCTTAGCGTGCACTGACAACGCACAGCACACGGGCGCCTTGCTTTTCTCCGCCATCGAATAGCGGCCGCTGAGGCCTGGGCAATACAGTTGAACGGGCCTGCCTGTAAATGGACCTTCTACCGGTAGCGCAATAGAGCACGCTACTGGGAGAAGGTCCATGTTATAGTATATGAAGTTTATAGTAGTGAGTTGGATTTATTTTCCAAACACTAGTTGAGTGCAGGGCTGGTCTCGCGCAGCCTGTGCGGAGACGCGTGAGTCATCTGTGAACATACCTTCACACTACCCCCCCCCCCCCCTCCCCCCTCTTTCAAACCATGGCAATGACAACAAGAAGCTGGTGAACCTGGCCCTGTCTTATCTGTTGAGGCAAGCTGGGGGAGGCGGGAACAATATAATGCGTCCATTCCGAAGGCCTGGAAGATGCTAGCTAGCACTGCAGTAATTATTGTGCAGCAGTTCGTCGCCTCGATAAAGCGAGGGGCTTCGTTTCTTGGAAAAGCCCGTGTAGCAAAGTCCTCCCCCTGTTTTCGCATGGCATCCCGGAGAAAATGGCGGCTTCGCGCAGCGCTACGGTCCATTGTCCTTCATCCGAGACAAGGATATGTGCATGCACACCCAGTGTGCCAAAATCAGGGACGACTGATACAAGATTATGAAGCCAAACTCATTATGGCACACAGTACATTAATCCACAAAAGTCAGCTGCCCAGTGTGCGAAGCATGAGGTAAAGTTCACACAATGTATTAAACTTCACCTCATTAAAGCTCACACAATATAGTAATGTTCATTAGAAGGAAGTGCCAATCAACCCTTCAGATGGAACTCCATACAGTAAGTTCGTGTTCGCACTACGGCTGTTCATCAGGGCCTTCGCAGCTTATGACAAGGTTTCCGTCACGCGCGCGTCGCTTTCATTCTACCAGCGAAAATTATATTGAAAGTCTAGCGTACTCGTTGCAGCGGACAGACACAAAGTGACCTGCACTTTGTATTTATCCCCTTTGTGTATTTCGATGTCCTTGAAGCGCTGTATTTTCTATCATGACAAATCAACTCCTCCTCCCCCCAAACATCCAATCTTATCAAACTACAGAGGGGTATCGCGCATAAATTGAACCATATTAGAAATAAGCCCGCTGAAGGGCGCCGTCCAGACGAAAAAAATATCTTTAACATGGGGTATGCGATGATTTTTATACAGAAACGCGGGACGCTAGCAAAGTGTGGTGGAACGACAAATCAAGATAATTCAAGCATAAAAACGCCTTACTTTCCTTCATGAATCAGCGATCACAGATGGATTGCTTTTGCAAAAGAACGCTGCCCTCGCCTAGATGAGACCACAATCCTAAGTCATGCTTGAACAAAAAGATATCACCCAAGCGTTCAAGATTACAATCGGCGGAACAGAGAAATGGATCTGTCGCTCTCGATTACAGCTAAACAGGGTCATCAGCCTGATTCAAGGCAGGTGGCTACGGGTTGTGGACTTTTGCATACAACCACACTTCGATATAGTAGTAAAATTCTGAGTAAAACTGGGCCCCCATGGTGAATATTACCCAATTCATCGCAGCATTCAGTGCGTGCGCCTCGCTGTTACCCTAACCGGTAGGGTCCCCCTATTATAAAGCTCGCCATTCGAGTATGGGTGCAAGAAGTGCGCGCGATAACGGTGGCATTGCAAGCCAAAAACGCTGCACGAGGGCCATGGCATAACAAAAGCAGTTGAAAGTAAGCGCTTATCGCGTACGTGATATCTGTGGTTCGAAAGAAGCAAATAGCACTACGGCTGTCAAGCCTCTCGCCACGAGGCTTTTATTTTTCGGGGGATCCAGTGGTACATGAAGCACGAACTTCGGCAACAAGGCACTGCACACTAAATTCGACACCGGGCCATTCAAGAGAAAGAAAACACATTGATTTTAAAGATCTGCGTTCAACAACAGCACACATACGATGAAAATGGAGAATATGCACAGAACTGGGTCACATTTCTTAAAAGCGCGAAACACGTGCGCGGGATTCCATTCGGTGTTTTAAGACTCCCATGGGTTGGTATGGCTTCATTTAACATGTTTCCATTCCGTGGTTATTCCGAGTTGCAATCAAACTTGATATTTAGCCTTCGTCGAGGAGCCGTGCTTTGATTGAGCGTCAGCATGGGAGTGATACGGGACGATGAAACGTGGTGGAAGATGCATGCTTTCCTTCACAGTCCGCCCAATCTTGATGTTCCCGTCAACATGGCGAACGTCCGCAGTCCACACAGCGATCCTGTCAACCTTTGTCCGGATCTGGACGACGGCACCGCACATGTTATCGCTGAACTCGCCAAAGTTTTCCCCGATCAGGCACAGCAGAACTTCGAGCCAGTAATTGTTTATAGTCGGTCCCTGGCCCTTGTTCAAGTTGAAGATCCAGCGACCGCCTTGCCTGTTGCGAGAGTCTTCCCACATGGGCTTGATGTCGGACTTGAAAAATGAGTAGTCACACCCGCTGCGTAGATTGCTGGGTAGCTCCACGTGGTGATAGAGGGCCCAGAAGTCTTCGACCGTGTCGAATGACGAGATCTCGACAAGGTTGTCTTCCCAGTTGCGGCTCTTTTCGTTCTTGTAGTACCAGAGACTCCAGCGATGTTCGAGTGGGTGCTTCAACGGAATTTCGAGCAGCGGCGCTTTTGCAGTTTTTAACGTGACTGCAGGTTCTATCTTGGCTGCAGGTTCTAGCTTGGCTGCAGGTTCTAGCTTGGCTGCAGGTTCTAGTTTGGCTGCAGGTTCTAGCTTGGCTGCTGGTTCTAGCTTGGCTGCTGGTTCTAGCTTGGCTGCTGGTTCTAGCTTGGCTGCTGGTTCTAGCTTGGCTGCTGGTTCTAGCTTGGCCGCAGGTTCCAACTTGGCCGCAGGTTCCAACTTGGCCGCAGGTTCCAACTTGGCCGCAGGTTCCAACTTGGCCGCAGGTTTCAGCTTGGCTGCAGGTTCAAGCTTGGCTGCAGGTTTCAGCTTGACTGCAGCTTCAAGCTTGGCTGCAGGTTCAAGCCTGGCTGCAGGTTCAAGCCTGGCTGCAGGTTCAAGCTTGGCTGCCTTACAACCTTTCGAATTCTTCTTGGCTTGCTTGCCTTTAGGCGCCATACTCGAAGACAGTTTTACTTCGCTGCGCGTGTCAGACGAACAAGCAACGCGTAGCACAGCCGCCGACTGTGTCACAAGAACTGAGAAGCGTTCAAGGAAGGCGCGATGGATGCCTTCAAGGGCGGTATTGTTAGAAGCACGTCACTTTGATTGGCAGCATGGCTCAGAAGAGGAGGTGCTACCACCCCCTTCCGATCTACGTCACGGGGGACGCACCAAGCAAGAGGCCAGTAGGGTGCCTCGAGGGCGAGCGCGTCGAGGTGCCCTCACCCTAGGGGCGAGAGACGTGGCCTGGCTTTGTTCGACCTAGTGGACAATACATTTGGGTGCGAGCGGCGTTGTATGGTGGGTTAGGTTAGGGGAGCTGTTTGCACCACTACGAAAGGCACGGGACCCTTACCCATTCAAGAGCATGCTCACTATAATAGGCAATCGTGCCCCTAAGTGCATCCTGCCCCTAGGCACAATAATAGTTAATTGTGCGCATATGAGCACAATTACCTATTGTAGTGCCCATGACCAGGTCGCTCCTGCCTTTCCCAGTGCTGCAAACAGGTTGCAGCTTGCCTGGTTTTTGTCAGTGTCACCCACTTGTTGTGCGGTGGAATGCGATAATTGATACAAGCGATACAAAATGGGTTTTGGAGGCATGTGCAAGGAAAGAAGTGACAGGCGTGCCGTGCTGGCAGGACCTGATTGTTCAGCGTGCGCACTAATGCTCGCGTATTTTTGTGGAAGATGATTTTGAAGAGGAAAAAAATACATGGCATCAATCGAGACCTACAATAACCTCATTTATAAGCACGGCCAATAGCATCAAATATTTGGCAGGATTTCAAGACCTTCTTTTTACTAACCACGCCTCTTCTAGGAACACAAAAATATCAGCCAAACGCAGGTTTTCCAAACATTTGTGATCATTTTCGCAGATACGAATCGCTAATGGGTAGCGTACGGGGAGTGTCTCGTACTTGTACTTGATCTAAATATGACTAAACACAATCTGAGATAAAATAAAAAAAAAAAGAAAAAAAAAAAAGAAAACAAGCTGCGCATCGCCGCGGTTCCACGGCGCTCCGCAAAACAGGGGGAAGAAAAGTACACCTCTGCCCACCAAAATAGTTTTTTTGGGCGCACCCACCCTCCAACCTGCATTCTTGACTTCACATTGTTCTAAAAAAGGGAGATGTCTTATCGCCCGTTCTCGATGCGCGGAAGAAGACCTTGGCTCCAGATGGGAGGGGAACCTCTGACGATAAAGTTTAACAGCGCTTCTCGGCCTCGTGATGGGCGAAGCCAGCGTCATTGCGTGAAGAAACCTACACTGTCCTCCGGCCAGAGTGGCGCATGCGCTAAGCTTAAGAAGCTGGAGCGCCGCGTTTGTTTGCTTGCTTCTTTGTTTGTTTGGTCGGTCGCTTGTTTGTTTGTTTGTACAATCCGCGTGACCATGGACATGCCTGCTGGAACTAAGCAACTAAAAACATGCTGTCCACACCCCGAGTGTGGAATGGCTCCCCCTTTTTTCCCGCGTCAAGAATGCCAGAATACCTGCTCTCGCACAATGGCCTGTGCGACAGGGACTGCATCCGAAGCTGGGTAGAGTGTAGTAGATGCATGCACTGCACCCAATTATTGTCCCCGAGTCAGGTTCTGCGGCCATTGCGCATGAATTTTTACCTCACATGGAAGCTGGCTTGCAGGTTTTGTAACTGGTCTATTATTATATCATATATCATTATATTATTGGTCTATTCAAGTGCATCCTTGGGCACGGCACGAAACCCGTTGTAAACAGTGTAAATGGCGGAGGTAATGGCCCTAGGCTTTGAACTCTGCCGCTCCAACGACGCTGCGGACGGTTGATCGTGTTCGGCTGGGAGGAGTCTGCCTCTGGAAAAATATATGCTACGCTGGTACTGCAAATCATGTCGTGCGCACGTCTACTCTCGGCTACTAGAAAGATATATATATATATATTTTTTTTTTCCTGAAGAAGCTTCTCGCTCGTCGAACGATTTCGATGTGAGACGAGGTTTCATGCTAGGTTGAGAAGTACTTCACTACATATAACGCGTATCTGCACTTTAGTTTGGTTGCTGTTTCAATAATCTTTTTCCTACACGTGTTACGCACGGCGTAAACACGTATGGGTGGAAATAGGGCGAGGCAGACATATCAGAAATGGTGGGGAAACATGCAGTTTCGTTTTAATTTTTTTAATAGAAAGATTGCCAGTCAGTGAAGGGCGTTTATTTAGACATGTAAGTACAATTCCAGTGCGGCTGGTGTTGGACCTCGTAATAGAGGAGCGAAAAACACACCTTAAATTCGACAGATGTATAGGCGCCTCTAGCAGCTGACAAAATAAGCATCCGATTTTCACTCATGAGTCAAGAAAAAAAAGAGGTAAGCATGCAACCCAAGTACGTTAGTATGATCATGCCAATATTTAAACGTGACTACATATTCTAACTACACATTATTTTTGTATTTTATCATTTAATATTTTTTTCAGTCAAGCACTCGTTGCTCGAGGGAAATTCGGCAACGAAGTACGTCACTTAGGCCGATGAATGTCCCCTACACATGCACATTCCTGCATTTGTAATTCTTCTCAATACGTGAAAAAATTGGGCAACTCATCAATGTAGCACCAGCATTATCTCGTGCCAGTTAGAAAGCCCCGAAGAAAAAAAAAAAGCGTGTGTGAGGACCAGTTCAATGCAAAGGGCTATCAATGGACATGTAGCGTTTTTAAATGCGTATTTACTATTTGTCCGTCTTGTTGTGTCACGTGAGTTTATAAATTTATCTTGATTCTTTTTCCTGCTTATTTTACTGCCTTTCACTTTCCCTCAGCTGGTTCCCTTTTTTTTTTTTTTTTTTTTTTTTCGCACCCTTCCACACCCTGCCACCACTTCCTTTCTCCTGCTGAGGGGTCTCCTTTCCAACTTCCCCTCCATTCATTCATATTCTTCTTCTATACCTGTTTCTTCCTTCCCCGCCGCCAACTGCCCCGCAGTGTTCATTAGTTAAGCTTGGTTTAGGCGTTTGAGGATGGTTTCTGAAAACGTATCCAGCGCTACACAAATGGCGAGGACAGAGAAAGAAATACACAGGACGGGCCCTGTAGAGGGCCGGGTTAACAGTGATAAGAGCCCGGTTAAAAAATATATATATATATTAGGAGGACCCTTTTAACTATCCACCACCCTATCCCACTCCTTGTTGCCATGTTTGTGATTTGACGGGTTTTAGTATTTCTTACGGAGAGCACTCGCCATATTTACTCGAAGAATCTGAGGACTGCTCATGAACAACGCCTGCGCATATACTTTCTCACGGAGCACACGGACAGACTGGAATATAGACCGAGCTATTCTAGTAAATTAGAAGACACACAACATCCTCCCTTAAAATATAGAACGTGCATTCGTAAAAAAAAAAAAAAAAAAATCTCGGGTAGTCATTTTCTTGGCTGGCTCGATAGCGCAGGACTGGCTACGTGAGAGCACAGACGAAGTAAATATGGGTTTTGCTCATAAGCTCATCACAAATTTTTACCGCAAATTAATATGCTATCAATCATCTAAACGTTTTGTGAATTCATAATAAGGGAGTAATTACACATTGATATCCACCCAAGCGCAGCCATACGGTTACAAAGGAAAGCTATACAGCTTTATCAGAAAACTTTGTAGCTAAAAAAAAAAAAATGTCTTGGTCGTTCAGCAAAATAAATTGAAGATCGCCTACAACAGTGTTTCTACAGAAACTGAGATATTATGTTCTATATGCTAATATAAAGTACTGCAAATAGTGTTTATTACTCCAAACATTGTTATAATGTGGGGGAGCTAAATCTCGAAATGGTAGGGTAACAGAGCTGGCTAGTTGGTGATCCATTATGTATGCATACCAGCGCAACACAGCAGGACACACAACGAAGAACGAGGACACACAATGTTGTTGGGAAATCAGTACATAAGTACATTTTTCACCCATTAAATATCAGTTGGAAGTTCAGCGCTTGTGTGTCGTCGTTTTTAGACGGGTGCCTTGCTGTGTTGCGCTGGTATGCATACGTAATTTCGATATAGTGGCACCTGTGGAAAATGAAATCGTTACTAAACTGCCACGAAATTAGTTTTAACACGCTCAAATAATCGGTAATATACATTTACATTTTACGCAGATTGCCCATATATAAAACGACATATTTACATCTTGAACATAATTTCTATTTTTAAAACAGAAGCAAACGTCACACATCTTTTCTGCTTTCAGCTTACAGAATAAATTTTCAATTCGCAATGTACTTAAGCCATGCTGTCACATCTATACTCTTAAGATGATGCTAAACATCCTCCTAATTATTCACAGAAATATTACCCGTTTACACAAAGAGGCAAAATATGAGTTCAAATATTTAACCGGTGTTCAACTTTTAAATGGGGCGTGTCTTCGTATCACATGTCCGCTTTCTTTTTTTTTTTTTTTTTTCATTCCACTTTTAAGCATGTGAAGAAAGGTATTTGTATTTTTAGAAGCGTTTTCGAAACAAATGCTAGGGGAGGTTCTTGATGAGATCGCCAACGTTGACCCGCCTGAGAATCGCGCGTCTCCATTCAAAGCAGCGAGAAATTATTGAGGCGGTTCTTATCCGTGAGCACCCACAATCTCAAACTAACAATGTATTGCTTTTGTCACAGCTTTCACCGCTTACGCTCAGACTAATAGAGCACACAACTGACCTCAACAGCAGTATAATTCAAGGAGGGTTTTCTGGCGGGCTAGTTGGTGCTTGTCGTTCACGGTTAAACTGCGGAAAAAAACACGGACAAAGAAAGAAAACACGTACACACACAGAGCGCAGAACTTCCAACTTTTATTCGAATAACGCTTCGAGCATGCCTTTTATAAGCTCAAAACAACCACCACATGACACAGCCGGGATCAAAAACAAATAATTGTCGACAGATACATGTACATGATGCGCGGACCCGCCAGAGCGCCAATCTAAACTACACCAGTGTATGCGAGCTTACGCACCATTCAACCTTGATAAAAGGTTAACAAGGGAACCGGAAGAATAAAAATCCTGAAAGTGAAGATACTACCAATACCACAAGTGAGGGCATCAACAAAACGCTGTATTACTAGCGAAATTTACTCAGCCAAATGGGATGAGACGTGGAGTCGACGTTAATAGCAGAAAGCGATGAAGGTGAAAAGCCACTAAAAGACGTAAGCTGAAAAGAAATAAGAACTAAGAAAACGGCCGAGACTAAAACTCTGAAAGTTAGAGTGAAAGATGGAAACAAAAAAAAAAAAAAAAAACAAAGGTAAAGGTGACGCGAGCAATGAAAAGGCAAAAAACCAGGCTAAAATCTAAGAAGGATGGAAAAAAAAACAATTAACAAGAGTACAGGTGCGGGTTTAAAAAGGAAGATTTAAAGTGTTCCTTTCTAAATACGAGATTTCTTTATCAGAAAGCATAATGGACGGTGTGCTCACACAATTCTTCGAATTCTTTGCGATTAGGAACGCCTCAATGCGTGTCCGCGCATAATGTACACGTATCGGTCAATAATTATCTGTTTTTGATCCCGGCTGTGTCATGTGGTGGTTGTTTTGAGCTTATAAAAGGCATGCTCGAAGCGTTATTCGAATAAAAGTTGGAAGTTCTGCGCTCTGTGTGTGTACGTGTTTTCTTTCTTTGTCCGTGTTTTTTTGCGCAGTTTAATCATGAACGAGCAGTATAATGGCAGAGGTCAGTTGGTTTACCAGCTGGTAGGAACGAACTCCCAACTGAAAGCCAGCTAGAACCCTTTGATTCCACTTTGCCACCAAATGGGACCCACTGGGGACTTGATAGGCACCTTGAACCAATAATCTCAGTTAAATACCAGCTGGGACCAGCTGAAACCAGTTAGAACCAGCTAAAACCATTTATTTTCCCTTCATGGATCCCTGCCTTGTGGCGGAGGGGCTTGCGAAACTCGATGAAGTCGTGAGCTCTGCTGTGTAGGGCCACCCAAGATAGACAGGTCACGGCAGAGAGTTCTGACGAAATGTGATTCACTGGAGAAGGTAATGGCAATCCACTCCAGTATTTCCTGCCAAGAAAACCCTATGGCCAGTCACAATACCATTAATGATATGGCGCCGGAAGATGAGCCCCCCAGGTTGGAAGGCGTCCCACATGTTACTGGGGATGAACAAAGGGCGATTCCTAGTAGCTCCAGGACGAATGAAGCGGCTGGGCTAAAGCCAAAAGGACGCTGAGTTGTGGATGTGTCGGGAAGCGACCGGAAAGTCCGATGTTGCAAAGAGATATATCACGTAGCAACATTGAATGTAAGATCTATGACGCAAGGTAAACTGGATGTCGTCAAGCGAGAAATGGACAGATTGAACATTGATATCTTGGGTATCAGCGAGCTCAAGTGGACCGGAATGGGAGAATTTAACTCCGGCGACCATTATGTCTTTTATTGTGGGCACGAATCCAAGAGAAGGAATGGGGTCGCTGTCATAGTAAACAGAAGAATGGGCAAAGCAGTGCTAGGGTACAACCCCAAAAACGATCGAATGATTTCACTTCAGATCCAAGGTCACCCTTTCAACATAACAGTTATCCAAGTCTATGCACCGACCACTACTGCTGAAGAAGCTGACGTTGAGAGATTTTATGCGGACCTACAATGCCTTTTAGACCGCACTCCATCATCAGACGTCGTTTTTCTCATAGGAGACTGGAATGCTAAGGTCGGGAGTGAAGAAATATCTGGAATTATAGGCAAGTTCGGTCTTGGTGAGCCAAATGAAGCTGGGCAGAGGCTAGTAGAGCTTTGTCAAGGAAACAACCTGACCATAGCGAATACTCATTTTCAACAGCACAAGAAGCGCCTGTACACATGGACTTCACCGGACGGTCTGTACAGGAATCAGGTCGATTATATTCTTTGCCGGCAGAGATGGAGAAGTGCTATACAAGCAGTAAAAACAAGGCCTGGGGCCGATTGTGGCACCGATCATCAGCTTCTTGTCGCCAAAATTAAGCTTCGATTGAGAAAAACGCAGAAAACTAGAAGGCCTTTCAGGTATGATCTGGATCAAATTCCATTAGAATATGCTGTGGAAGTGAGGAATCGATTTCGAGAATTAGATCTAGAAGACAGAGAGCCCGAAGAGATGTGGACTGATGTTCGCGATATAATACAAGAAGTTGCTACTAAGGTAGTTCCAAAGCAAGAGAAATGCAAGAAAGCAAACTGGTTATCTGAAGAGGCTTTGCAAATAGCTGAGGAAAGGAGGATGGCAAAAGTTATGGGGGAAAGAGAAAGATACAAGGTTCTCAATGCGGATTTTCAGAAAATAGCAAGGAGAGATAAGAATGCCTTCCTGAACATACAGTGCCAAGCAGTTGAGGACAACAGCCAATTAAGGAACACAAGAGCTCTGTATAAGACAATCAAAGATATCAAAGGAAGCTTCTGTGCTAAGCTGGGCGTGATAAAGGACAAACAAGGCAAGGACCTCACTGAAGCCTCAGAGATAAAGAAGAGGTGGCAGGAATACACAGAACTGTACAAGAAGGACCCGAATGTGCAAACCCAACATAATACGGTTGTGATTACTGATCTCGAGCCGGGCATCCTGAAGAGTGAAGTTGAATAGGCCTTAGCCAGCCTTTCTAAGATTAAAGCTAGCGAATTGATGGCATTGCAGCTGAGTTGCTTCAAAACCTCAACCATGACGCGGTTAACATTCTGCATACATTATGTTAGAAGATTTGAACAACCCTGCAGTGGCCACAGGATTTGAGGAGGTCAGTTTACATCCACATTCCAAAGAAAGGCAGTGCCAAAGATTGTTCCAACTACCGCACGATCGCGCTTATTTCGCATGCTAGCAAGGTGATGTTGAAAATCCTCCAAGGTAGGCTGCAGCAGTATGTGGATCGGGAGCTTCCAGACGTGCAAGCTGGGTTTCGCAAGGGCAGAGGAACTAGAGACCAAATTGCTAACCTTCGCTGGATCATGGAAAAAGCAAGAGAGTTCCAGAAATCCATCTACTTCTGCTTTATTGATTATGCGAAAGCGTTTGACTGCGTAGATCACAGCAGATTGTGGCAAGCTCTCCAAGAGATGGGAGTTCCAATTCACCTCATCTGTCTCCTCAGGAACCTGTATGAAGGACAAGAGGCCACAGTCAGAACTGGGCATGGTCTTACCGATTGGTTTCCGATCGAGAAAGGAGTGAGGCAAGGCTGCATACTGTCGCCCTGCCTATTTAACCTATATGCAGAGTGCATCATGAGGAAGGCCGGTCTGGACGAGCCTTCAGCTTGAGTGAAGATTGCTGGAAAATGTATCAACAACCTTAGATATGCGGATGATACCACTTTAATGGCAGAAAGTGAAGTGGAACTCAAGAGACTTCTGATGCGCGTACAAGAAGAGAGTGAGAAGTTTGGGCTTAAACTAAACATTAAAAAGACAAAGATCATGGCGTCTTGCCCTATCAAGTCCTGGAGCATCAATGGATAAGAAGTGGAAGCTGTGACTGATTTTCTGTTCTTGGGCTCCAAGATTACCTCGGAAAGAGACTGCAGCCATGAAATTAGGAGACGCCTGCTTCTGGGAAAGAGAGCAATGGTTAGCCTTGACCACCTAGTAAAGAGCAGAGACATTAGTCTGCCAACCAAGATCCGTATAACTCGTGCTATGGTCTTTCCAGTTGTGATGTATGGATGCGAGAGTTGGACTGTGAAAAAGGCTGACCGCCGAAGAATTGACGCGTTTGAATTGTGGTGCTGGTGAAGACTCTTGAGAGTTCCTTGGACTGCCAGAAGATCAAATCAGTCGATATTGTCGACCATAAACCCTGACTGCTCATTGGAGGGTCAAATTCTAAAGTTAAAGCTCAGCTACTTTGGTCATCTGATGAGAAGAGAGGAGTCGCTGGAGAAAGATTTGATGTTGGGAAAGGTTCAGGGTCGCCGGAGAAGGGGTAGGCAGCGAACGCGCTGGTTAGATGGCATCTTCGAGGCACTGCAGATGAAGTTATGTGATGTTAGGAAGATAGTGAGAGACCGGAAATCGTAGCGTGACATGATCCATAGGGTCACGAAGAGTCGGACACGACTGAACGACTGAACTGAACTGAAAACCATTTATTTGACTTTACCATCTATTTGGACACGTACAAAGTTTCGTACTTTGACTGGCGGACTATATGAGGCTGGTTTTTTGATGAAGTGTACGATGCGATGAAAAGCTTTTCAAGCATCCGACGTTGTAATACATACCTCTAACTTTAATCGTGGGAAATTATAGGAAGTAGATGATTTACATATTTTTTGGACCAATTTCTCAAAATCCGCCATTTTCTTTCAGATCTCAGAGGCTCCTGAGAACAGAGGGTCCGGTTCATTTGAACCCTTTGAGCCCTGGATAATCCGGCCCTGGCTCTATACTCTTTAAGAAGCCATGTTTTTTCAACTAGCCCCGCAACGCGTTTCGTTTGAGGCTGGCTTTTTGTGCGAAGCTGTACCACACGGTTAAAGGGTGTGTTCGCCAGAAACGTTGTGTATTTTTCTAAGTTCTTTTTTCTTTGCATTTTTATCCCGTCTTTCTCGCTATTTTGCCTCGCCTTTCCTTGCGCGCCTTTCACATCTCGCCTTCCCCGTTTCTCGTGTTTGCGGCCTTAAAATAAACGCCCATCAGACAGCCAGCTAGGGCTCGTCCGTGTCTCTCACTCTTGTATGTTGTGGCTCCCGCAGTGTTTATGCTTCGCTATATCACTCCAGCTAGCCCGAACCATCATCATTTCGCTGCAAAGGTTCTGATTACTTTCCCACGGCCGCCTCATTCAAGCGCGCGCCCAGTCCAAATGGCCGCAACTCTCCCGGAATTTCTCCTCTGGAGTCCACTCGTGGCGCTGCCTGTTCAACGTGAATGCTGCCCGCTGGGTTTGTTTACGGTGCCCATAAGCGATGCCGCAAAGCAATAATAACATATAAAAACAAATGAAAGCCCCACGACACTTTGCACTCACTGTGCTTCCAGTGATCTCCATGTTCACCTCCATGTGCACATAGCCCGTTTTCGATTGGGCCTGCTTTTTCACACGGATGTCACCTGATCAACGTGTGCAGCAGATGAGCAGGGAGCGCTGTGCACGGGGAGGGTTGAGGTTAAATAAAAAACCTGTAGTCATTTCGTTATGGCCATCAGTATAAAAAAAAATCAATATAAATTAGGGAGTGCTTTAAGAAAAAAATGGCAACAGTTTCAAATATCTGCCATTTTTTCGAACCTAGTTTGCGTTAGCTCAGTTTTGCATGGTTTTTGCGTGATTTAGCATTCATTTTCACATTCTACTTCTTGATACCTCTTCAACGATTTGTGATTTGGCGTTCTAGCATAAAGTTAAATGTTTAATCTGAAATAGTTGTTTAGCGATAATTTATTAAGACATATAGTTAGTGTAGCACAGTCGTACTTGTTAGTAGTTATCCAATGATATATGACTTGGGGATCTAGCTTAATCTTAAATATTTATTTACAATTAACTAATTATTATTAATTAATTATTCATGCATGTAGATGTCCCAGTTCGGTTATACTCTAGATAAGCTATCTGACGATATATGACTTGATTATGTAGCACAAAGTTAAATTTTAACCACTATTGAATAAGTAAATGTAATGCATAATTAGTAAAACGATCAGCTAGTTATGTCGTCATATACCAGCTAATCATAGTAGACTGACGTGTGCAGCGTTTTTGGCAGTAAGTCCTAGTCTGACTTGAAGGTCGAGCTGGAGGTCTTCTGACGACGTAGTTTTCGTCTAGCACTGAGTTAGAACTCGAGCTGTAAAACTAGGGAAGGTGAAGGGGATGTAGGAAAGGGAAGAAGACGGACCTTTTTACCCGTCGCGTATGTGTATATATTGCCCGGAGTAGATGCGCGGTGGTGTGTAGGGGGAGTCAGGTAGCAGGATCGGTAGGGCTGAGGGCCATCCTATCTGAAGTAGTCCATTCTCCACGGGACGGGGCAAAAGCCCGCCGCCTTTCCTTTACTGCCTAGCCTTCGCTACGTAACCACAGAAAGTTTTCCAAGATATACTGCCTTATCTTACTTCTCCTTTCAGGGGTCTCTTGACAACAGATGCCGCCTCTAGGGAGAAGTTCGGGTGCGTCTAACGCAAAAAAAAAAAAAAAAATGAAAACGCACTCCAGCGGCTCTCATTCATGTCTGAGGTGCTCTCAGACCCGTCCAGAATACCAGTGGTGACGATAATAACTGACAGCATTTTGTGCGCAGCAATTCTTTTACCGATTCGCTATATCCCTTCCGCATCGAAGTTTGCGGTTGGTTCTTAGCGCCGGCTTCATGACTGATGCAGTGTATTTTCAAATTAAGAAACTCAAGGTGATGCTCCTTTAGGAGGTAAATTGTAAATTCAAAATATTGGGTTACAAATATTTTCAAGAAAGATCCAACACACGCATTCAGGTCAAGAGAGATACGATTGCCATCAGACACAGGAGTCACAACACAGTTCAGGGCAGAAATTGTATCCAACAAGCAACAACCCATGGAAAAGCGTTTCTCTGCCAAACGTATTAAATGGCATCAAAATGACTATCCCCGCGAGATCGACCCCACCATCGCTTTAATAGTGTGGATCGGCAGCCGGCGGCGCTCGCAGAAACGCACTGCTTTCGAGTTTACGGCGGGTTTGTTTGCGACGAAAACATGCCATCTGCAATGCATTAGCGATTTACTGTTTCGAATGTTCCAATATATCAGAAAAAAATACATGAATTCGGCCAATGCTGCGGAAAAGAAGCGCGGACTTCAGGAAAACAAGGCACGCAACCACCGGTCTTTTAGATTTACTGGCGTCGTTTTGCACTCTTTGTGCCTTGTACCGCGTTCATGGGCCTGATGTTTTTGTTGTGTACCAAATGACAGTTTTGTTTTTCTTACAGCCTTTTCAACAGTGTGCGCGTGTCTTATACGAGTATCAGACAGGCAAATTTTGTCAAACCCACACAGATGCAAGGTTTGTACTCTGACCAGCAGTATACCTTAGGATGATTCGGGACACAGTCTGGTTCATTATATCGTACTTGACTCGAGTAATTAGCTGGTTGCACAGACAGCTTGCTTCCCGGTGGGCCGACAAAGACTGAGCCTGCATCAACTATGGCTAGACAACCATGCAAGCACAAGTATTCCCCAAAAATTACATTACGCCGACACGGTAAATCTCGCCGCACAGGTAAGCTGACTATTCACGTGTAGGGCGCTGAGTGGATTGAGTTTGCCGAGCGCACAACGAGAGGAATGCTTCTGGCGGCCAAAGTCAGAGAATCTGGTAGTGTAGCACTACGCCAACGACTATGAAGGATTTCCTCAAACCGAGAGACAAATGAAACCTCACGGTACTATGACATCATCACTCTTCATTAACACCCTAACTCTCCTTTAACTTCCTCTTCCCCAATGTGTAGTAGCAGGCCAGGGGCTCTTTGCCGCCGGTCGACCTCTCCACCTTTCTTCTCAATAAATTACTCTCTCTCTCTCTCTATCGAGGAAAGTATGAGATTTCTGATGTGTGTGTGATATTGATAAATGGCAAAATTAGTACGGTATTGATTTTTTTACAATATCAATAGATTTCACTCTGTGAGAGAGGTTTACACATTGAAAACATTTAGGACTTTCAGCGGTTAATTTTCAATAACGAAGTGCCAGCTACAAATTAGCTGCTACGAAGATATCGTAAAAAAAGTGCGCATGGGCGCTCTCATGTTCTTGCAAGGAATTTCGAGAGGCTGAAGATTTCTTTATCACTGTAAATATTGCGCAGTGACTCCCGCCGCGGCAGCTCGCTAAGGACGCGGCTGAGCTTTGGTCTCAAATTTTGCAGTTAAATCACAAGGACCACGAAAGGGACCATTCCCGGACCACAGGAGTACCAACTAGATAGCCATTCCGCTCGCCTGAGCCAGACTCAATAACAAGGCCACAACCAAATTGGGAACGTCGCCACCGCCCTATACGAGCGACACCACCGGCAACTGAAAATCAACAAGGGACGTATCATTCGGCAGCAGCGGCAGCTCGCTAAGGACGCGGATGAGCTTTAGTCTCAAATTTTGAAGGTTGATGACTTTTTTGCTTTTAAATACTTTGCTCTCTGCCGCTGCTGCAGTTTTATCTGATGTTAAACAGTGACTGATATAGATAGTCATGTCCCAGTTGCGTTGTTGTGCGTGCCGACGAGAACTTGACGAGGACGAACCCCACATCAACTGCTGTGAGTGCAATTTTCTTTCTCACTTGGGTGAATGTTCCGGTGCCATTTAGGAAACATACAGCGCGAAGAGAAAAAAGTCCTGGAAATGGAAATGTTACACATGCAAAGGTTATATCACTAAAGGCGAAAAGTCCGATTTTGAACCTGAAGGACAAAAAAAAAAAAAGAAAAAACCATAGCGGCTCACCTAATATAATGGGAGCGAAAAATGGATGCACTTCTGGCATTGCCTAGCAAAGTGCAAGGTTTGGAAGCTTCTGTGCAGTTATTGTCAGAAAAAATCGGCTACTGACTCACGAAAAACTGACGAAAGATAAGACGAAAAGAGTGGGCGACCTTGAAAAAGAGTTTCCTAGTAAGGACTTGATGCAGATCAAACAAGACATAGATAATCTTGAATACCGTTGCCGGCGCCTAAACATTGAAATACACGACGGCATTCCTGCTAGTGAAAATGAAGATCTCTTAAAGAAAGTGAATGAAATAGCACTAAAACTTAAAGTACCGCCCGTGACTCGAAATGACATCACACATGTATACAAGACTACATGCGAAAGCAAACAAGACTCCTGGAGTAATTGTGCGGTTTCAGGTTCAAGAAGTGCGTGATAACTGGCTATCAAACAAAAAAAGAGTTAAAAGGTGGTACTGATTCCGTGTATATCTGCGAAAACATGACAAGAAGCTCCCGCAACCTTCTCACAATGGCCAAGGAATGGGGCAGCTGTATCAGGCTATGCATATGTTTGGCATGCCAATGGTAAAGTCCTAGTAAGGCGCGAAAACGATGAAAGTGCGGTTGTTGTACGCGGGAAGGAAGACCTTGACCGCTTCGCATGATTAATTTTTTTTTTGTTTTTTTTTTGTTTGACGCTATGAAAGCAATCCTTTGTCATTGTAACTCGAAATGTTGCTTTCAGTTTCAGATTTTTCTTGTGTTGTTCCGCAATTCAAAATGTAATTGTAAACTGTCAATATTTTACTTAAATAAGAGAAGTCTACGTAATAAATTGGATGAAATTCAGATACTTCTGTCTAACGTAGATCATTCCTTTGATTTGATTTGTTTCACCGAGACGTGGTTCTCCTCCGATGAAGACTACCTTCCACTTGATGGTTACAACTGTGTCATGGCATGTCGAACAGGAAAACGGGGAGGTGGCGTGTGCATCTATATCCGTTCTGACTTACAATATCGAATAATACCAGAACTTAAGGTAATAAATGATAGTCACGAATGTATAACTATAGAGTGTTCAGATATATTGATTTCTACTTTGCACAGACCGCCATCAGCTTGTTTTAAAGATTTCTTATCCTTCACAGAAAGACTGCTAGATAAAAGTTCTCAGCTAAATTTTCAAACTGTTGTGGTAGGAGACCCTAATATCAATGCAACCTCAGATAACCCTATGTACAGAGATTTCTATATACATGCTGCTATGTAATCGATGTTCCTACAAGAGTAACACTCACCACGGAAGCCACACTTGACCCCTGTGTCACTAGTTTTGATCCTGATGATGTAAAAGCGGGCGCTTTAAAATCGGATATTAGTGACCATTTCCCAATATTTTGTTTTCTCTCTGAGAAAACACCTCCTCGACGAAAAAAAAAAAAAAAAAAACATTACAGAGAATATACTCCGAACCTCCGAACCTCCGAACCTCCGAACCTCCGAACCTAGCCTAACCTAAGTTTGTTGATGTTATGTCAAATTTCAACTGGAATAGCGTAATAGATGAGACTGAGTCCAGTACGTCCTATAATGTCCTTATATCGTCCTTTAGATCACTATATGACCAATGTTTCCCCCTCCGGCCTCACGAAAAGCGCAGGAAATTGAGGAAACCTTGGATAACCACTGAACTATATGAGAGGATGAAATTTCGTGATAACCTCTTCCCAACATTTTTAAACACAAGAGATGAGACTGATATCCGCGACTGCAAAAAAAAAAACAAAAAAAAAAACGCGAAATAAACTGAATAAAGACATCAAACTTAGAGCTAATAGTGAGTACTGTATAAATAAATTTCTTACTACTGCCAGTAATCTCAAATTCATGTGAATGATATTCAATGAATTAACAAACAAGAAACCAATCAACAGAAAAATTATTTTTCATAAACCTGGTGCCTCTGAAAGGGAGATCTCAAACTTGTTCAATAAACACTTTCTTACGGTAGGTTCCTCCTCGGACGCCTATCTTGGCATACCCTCTGAAAGTTATATCGCTAGCAGTTGGGCCTCAACTGTCTTCCTGCACCTACAGACCAACATGAAGTGCAGAGTGTTATTATGTCTACGAGAAAGACAGCTCAGCCTGTGGCCCCGATGACGTCAAAGCAAAACCGCTAAAAGCGGTGAGTGGTTTAACTGCGGTCCCACTGGCCCATATCTGTAATCTTATTATGACAACAGGCGAGTTTCCGGACAAAATGAAATTAGCTAGAGTTTCTGCTGTACATAAAGGAGGATCCCTTGGCGACTTAAGTAACTACAGGCCGATTTCAATCTTCTCTGTTTTCTCTAAAGTAGCAGAACAGATGATTTACAAAAAGGATAACGGGCTTCCTAAATACTCACAACTTAATTAAGAAAGAGCAGTACGGATTTTGTAAAAATAAATCGTCGGAAACAGCCCTTCTTGGAATTAAAGGAAAAATTCTTGAAAACATGGAAAATAAACTGTTCACACTAGGTATCTTGTTAGACTTCAGAAAGGCTTTTGACTGCGTACAGCATGACCTACTTTTGCGTAAACTCCCCTTTTACGGTATCCTAGGTGTAGCACTTCCTCTAATAAAGAGCGATTTAACATCTAGGTCACAGTTCACAAAAGTAAATAACGTCCAGTCCGAGATAGAAACAATTAAATATGGGGTACCCCAGGGGTCTATTCTCGGACCTGTACTATTTCTGCTATACATAAATGATATCGTTAGTATTCAAGGACGAAAAAAAAATGGTGCTTTATGCAGATGATACAAACGTATTTTTCTCAGGAAAAAACCTAAATGATATATGCGAGAAGCTAACATATGGCTTACAAATTTAAATGCATGGTTAAAATCAAATAAAATGCAATTGATTACGGAAAAAACGAAGCACTTATTGCTTAGGTCGAAAGGACAGACACATTTACCATACTTAGCCCTCGACTTTCAGGGATTATCTATCCAACACACATCAACAATCCGGTTTTTAGGTGTCGTTCCAAGAAAACTTGTCATGGTCTCCTCATATTGATTTCTTAAGATACAGTGTATATAGAGCCATTGGCTGAATAAAGTGAGGTCATTCCTATCGTCTGATGCTAAACGCAAAATCTACTGTGTACTTGTGCACTTGAGCCTGACTTCCTGTTCTCTGGTGTGGTCAACGACAACCGAGACAAACCTGAACCACCGTTTATCACTGCAAAAACGAGGTCTACGGGCTATTGGAAACGTGCCCTACACGGAAAGCATTGCTTCGTGCGGTATTCCAAACAGAAGCAACAGGGAATATACGTTTTTCTGAGCGTTTGAATTAAGTTGTATTGACAGCAGCGACCCGTTTTGCGTTGATACGGCGTCTAACGACAGCATCGCTTCGTTCGGGATGCCGCGCGACAGAGAATCTCGGGCGCCGAAGGCCGACTGATGATGTCCTTATCCAGCATAACATACTCGATATATACAAGCATTTTTAATGGAGTGTGAGATGATAGCGTGTTCACATTTCTTTTGCAAAATACAGATAGGTAACAAAACCCACCGGAACCGCAAAAAAAAAAAAAAAAAAGAACACGCTGGTACACGCCGTATGCGCGCACGTAAATCACTGCTGGCTGGCACACGATGCGAACCCGTACCCACACTGAGGATAGTGTTCACCGCTGCGCCGGATAGTGGCGACTCTGCTCGGTCTCGAGGGCTTTAGTCTCGAGGCCAGCAAGCAGGAAATAGTCAGATAATAAAAGCAGGCCAATTCCCGGCATCATGCTTGGAGATATCCGAAAGACGTCAGCAAGAGCAGATAATTGAACAGTCTACGTTCCTCGTGGACACTGTCACTCCCATGAGAAGTGGCAATATATTCTACAGAGACTCCTTCCCTGACCTCACAATTTATACTGATCCTAGATGAAAGAATATGGGAGATATTTTGGAAGGCGATTGCTTTATTCTGGAAACCGTTGTTTGTCAGATATCTTGTCCAACGATGGAGGCTAGCTAAATTGCAAGTCTAATGTCCGCATGCAAGAAATTACGAGGAATTCGCTGAATTCTGCGCAGTACTGTGAAGACAGAATAAATGTGTGATAGCATCAGTGTTCACATTCCTAGTTAGCTTCGTTTTCTGAAGTGTCGTTTTCTGCCTGACCTCGGGTCATCCGATTGGTGGGAACGCAGGAACCGGCATGTCATTTTGGTTGCCACCGTTTCCGTTTCCTGTGTTTCCACCAGTCAGATGAGGGTGAAAACAGTGAAAACGATAGTTCTGATAACGACGCAAACTCGGAGTGAGTGAGTGAGCGAGTGAGTATGAGTGAGTGAGTGAAACAAATTTATTGCTTAGGATATGGTCGGTTAGGGCAGCTGGGCTTGGTGAGGCCCCCAGACGATATACGGGCCCAGGAGAAAGCTCAGGATACGACCTGGAACCTCCTGTGTTATAGGGGGTATTCACGTGACGTCAAAGTACGCAGCCGACGCCATTTTTGCGTCCTGTTTTGACTAGTGCGGTCGGCGACTTAGCTGCTCGTGTGCATCTGTTTTCCCTGTCACTCTACATCATGCCAGCACTGGCGTAACGAAAACTAAATCGACATCATGAATGACAGTTCGAATTATCTTCAAAGTCTGCGCGATGCTGACAGAGACCGGTACATAAAAAAAAAACTGTGGCACTGACCCGATTGCAGTCGATGCGCAACTGCATGGTAAGCGTGGACCTGTAGCCGAGCATAAATATGTGCGACATTCATGAGTTCCTTGTACTACGGATGAGCCTCGTCACAAGAAACCAACTGAAAGGCTAGGAACCACTGGAAGGCAAAACTACGTTGCAAGTTGGTTGTTAAAGAGCAGCGGTTGAAGCAGACGAACTCGCGCTTTGAGCAGTTACATGCGTGCCGTACAATGCTTATCCCATCTAAACCGCTTAGTCCTTGTAGCTCAAATTTATTACAGAAATGGCATTTTGTAGCCAGTATTTTCTATACCGAACTTGTGTGGTGTACTTCCTCATTCGATCAGAAGTCGGATGTTTGCATCGCCTCTGACGGCAACGAAGTAAAAGAAGCCGCTGCCACAACCCCGGTGGCGCCACCTCGTTGCGTTGCGGGCTCGAAATGATTTTTGCAACAAAACTCTTCAAATACAGTGAAGTTTTGGCCAAACTAAGTTTCGGTTGATATTATTTATAAATAAGCTCATAAAGCTCTTTAAACCTTCCGCAAAACAACTCTGCCCGCCTACGTTCCTTCGCCGAATATTGCTTTGCAGCCGACGCAGACGATGCGAACATCCGACGATCCGACTTCTGATCGAATGAGTCAGGTACGTCAAACATAGAGTTTGTTGAGCCCTCATTTGAAGGCTCAGATTGCTGCAAAACACGCGAAGAGATGTGGCGACGCACTGCATGCGCATGGCTGGACACGCTGATGCATGTTGTCACGTGGCCGCGCTGCTCTTTTAAAGCAGTCGTGCGCGGATAGGGGCAACAGCTGTCTGCCAAGGAACATCCGGAAGATTTCAGCCCAGCCCATTTTTGACAGATTGCGCATCTTCCGTGGTACTTGCGCGGTTGAGTCGTGGCGTGCCAGCCATACGTGACGTCACATCTCGGTGAGTTGTTTCGCTCGGGCGGAGTCGTTCGTGTGTACTTTCGGAACCTTAAAGAAGCCGAGGCCATTCGCGCACCTCTTCAGCTTCCGTTGCTTGCACTGTGCACGGCTGTTAGTCTACGACAGCTCAAAAAGACAGCTGCGGTGCCACTACTTGCGAAGCCGTACGCGCGCACGGCAGCACTTGATACGTACGTTCGTCCTGTTCTTTCGATGGACAGAAATTTGGCCTACTGCGCCACAATTACCCCCAATACACTGTGCACGGCGCATTGTGAATACCCCTTATAGGAGACACATCTAAGGCTTCCCACACAACCCGGCCCTCGTCCTATCCCTCTCCAACCTTGCACATGTAGACTCCTAACTGCCCCTAACCATTCGGAGGCCGATATCGCTGCTCACTGGATGAAGTTACTCGTACACAGGGCCGCCTCAGCTGTTTCGACCAACGGAATCCACAAAAAAAGAAATCCAAGATGTTCACACTCAGTATAAACAATTTCAACAGGAGTCACAGTTGCAAAATTGTGGCTGTACGCAGGGCTACGGAAGCGATGTTTTCATAGCAGAAAAGTTCTTACCTTCCATATTGCATCTAATCTTGAGTTTAGCTGTTCTTTTTCATTGCGCTAACGCACCATGATCGTACATCCAGATCTTCCAGCGCCATCCTTACAAGCCAAGACAGAGCTTGTCCAAGCCGCCGAGAAAAAGTCTTCGCACGACCCGGGAGATTTTACTATGCTTTTGCAGGTCCTGAGTGCGCCGCAGCCACGTGACACAAGCGTACCGCAGTGTCTACATCACTCCTATTATACGCCCCGTGTACCGCCCATAGAGGCGCCACTGAAAGCTGGCTAGCGGTCGTTTTTCAAGAGTACTTGGAGGATACAAGTTGCCGCTGTTCATGCGTCGCTGCGAGAATTGCCGACGTTAGCGGTGGCAATTTTCGTTTTAGTTTCTTGTTTAGCTCCTGCCGATTTTTCGACGCTGGTCTGGAGCACAAAATTAAAGTACCCTAGAAGTGAAAACGTTGATGATGCTGGCAGCCATCTGATGGAACCCAATGTGTACACGCACCAGGTGCCTCCTACAAACAAGCGCTCAATGACCAGCTGTAATGCAGAGCCCCGCATCAACTTATAATACTGTAACAGTATGTTAAAACAGCGCTAGAAACACGGACAGATAGAAAGACAAATGTGATGGCTAATTGCCTGTGCCGGAACTTGGCATTCGCGTTGCGCGGTGATCCGGGAGCCTCCGACCTCTCCACAATTTTGCCTGCTCGTGTCGTCTTTGTCCGAAAACCGGATGCGAAGAAGGGTCGCTGAACGACACGCTGGAATTCGGGGACGACGGGCTGATGACGGCTACACGGACGCTGTTGCGACGATGGTGACGGTTCTGAGAACGGGAAGAAAGGACCCGAGGCGACAAGTGAGTGAGTGAACTTTATTAACTGCTCGGGGATCTTTTTCTTCGCCTCTTCAACCGAGGCTGACGAGCGGTTGGCGCCCCCAGTCCAGGGCACCACTGGCTTTCGCCAGTTTGCGAGCTCTTGTGACCAGGTAGAGCTGAGCCTCCGGGTCAGAGCTGGCCAGCAAAGCCTCCCACTGTCTTTCATTTGGGTTTTGAAAGCAGCAGAAGGACGGCGGTTGGTTGGTTGGTTCACAGGAAGGGAAAGGCGCAGTATCTGTCACACTTGCTCTGTGGACACCTGAACCGCGCCGTAAGGAAAGGGAGGAAGGTGGGAGTGAAAGTGGAAGGAGAGAAAGGGGAGCCGCAGTGGAGGGCTGCGGAGTAATTTCGACCACCTGGGGATCTTTAACGTGCGCTGACATCGCACAGCACACGGACGCCACTTCGTTTCGCCTCCATCGAAACGCAGCCGCCGTGGTCGGGTTCGGCACAGTAGTCGGGCGTCTTACCACTGCACCACCCCGGCGGGGCGCAGAAGGACGGCGGGGATTCTAGTTTTTGGGGAGACTTTCGTAAAAGTACAAACAAATTAAAGTGAAGAAATTGGTGACCATGCACCTACTGTAGTTTCTGTAGGCCTTAAGTGACCTGTCTTCTATTCCGTACTAGCCGCCATTCGGTTGTTGAAACTCAAAATATTGGAGAGGAAAAACTTCAATTGCAAGTTACTGCCGCTTATGGGCAAAATTCACACAGCTGTCTGTTTTCTAATGTGCTATACACCAATCTAAAGAAAGAACACACAAATAAAATTAGGTACCTCTGCTCATATTGGCAAAACCGTTATGTGCGCGTAGACAACGGAAACACGAACACTGCGTGTGCACTAAATAGTAACGTTAAAGGCCAGCTCTCCGGGTAACTAGATGCGCTGGAGTAGTAGAAATTGAAACTTAACGAACTGCGAATTACTAGCTCCCCCACCCCCTCCTCCCTAAAGCGAAATATTGAGCGATGATAACACCCGGCCATGTCGGGAACGTCAGAATTCTTGACCACAAACTACAAATAATCGCACCACAGATAACAATTGTGCATGGTACGCCGTGGGACGTAACAGTCCAGCGTTACTTTTATATCGCAAAACCAGAATGTGCAATGATAAAAAAAGTTTCCTTTCAGGTGTAAGAACAATGCCCACAGGTAGGAGCATAAGTGCAAATTATAGTCTGGCAGTAGAGAAAGAACCCTTGAGTGCAAACATATTAACACAAACATAGAGGTCACAAAATTAGCTGCCTTTCAGACTACTTGTCCCACGGGGTGATCGTGCGGTCATTCCAGACAAATTCTCCCTTGGGTGAGTCGATATTTGGAGGCAGGAGAGCCAAGTAGACTGCAGCATCAGCACCTGTACATTATTGAGAAACAAAATGCGAAAGTGCCAGGTATAAAATGTCGACAAGACATACCTCAGTATAGCTCAGAATTATGTCGTTAATGGGAAGAGATAAATAATACCAAACAAATTGAACCAATCAAAGAAAATATTTTTTACAGTCGAGCCTATCGAGACAAACATGGCCGTTACACACCGTTGGCAGCGTACTCAGTAATACTGCGTGAGAACGTTTCTTTCAACGGAAAATGGTTTCGGGAGCAATTTTTTCCCATATTCTAAAGCTGCAGCATAACAATCGATATATCCGCGGATCCTCTGTCGGAACGCTTATGAACTCGTCTTGCTATTTATTGTCAAAAACGGAGATATTCGAAAGCAGGGTTTAATTCGGTTTAGCTATTGGCCGATATTTGTTTGTTTCTTTTTCTCTAAGTTTCGATTATGAATATATATACATTAGGCAACGTGTTCTCGTTTGCGGCGTCTTCTCTCCCGTTCCAACTCAGTCCGCCGGACACGGCGCGCTTATTCGGCCGAGACGGTATAAAAGGACCAGCTCACTCGCTATCGTGGCATGGTCTGACCTGCGGTCAACCATGGCACGAGGCAAGATGCAAGTCGCATCTTGTCGGGGCTGAGTCAATGTCGGTGCCACAAGAGCGAGGCAATCCTGTTGTCCGGCTAATCCGATAATTCACCCTGCCCCAAGGCGTGACAGAGGGCGCGGCCCATTTCCCATCTCCTTTTGTGCAGCCTCTTTTGGGACCACGATGTACCTCTCAGTTGGGACTTGACTGCGGATGAGCTGTTGCTACTTGTTTTGACAAGGTCACACTCAAGGTCAAGCGCCGCACATCATGAAGGCCCGGTAGACCTCGTGAAATTGGCGAGCTTGAGCAGCTCTAGTTCATGCTGTTTTCGTCCACAAAAAAAAAAAATAATAATAATAATTCTGTGATTTGGTAACAGAGGTTGTTGCTGCTGCCGGACGGCGCCCTACAAGCCCAATTGCGGCTTTGGCGCGTCCGCGTCCTGTATTGTTTTTTTTTGAAGTGAATAAAGTATTATTATTATTATTATTATTATTATTATTATTATTATTATTATTATTATTATTATTATTATTATTATTATTATTATTATTATTATTATTATTATTATTATTATTATTATTATTATTATTATTATTATTATTATTAAATAGTCCATTCACACTAAAATTTAGAGGTCACTGCAGAAACTGCATTGGGAGACTGCGAAGGCATTAGCGCTACCACGACGTTTTTGTAACCCCTGTTTACCTTTTAGTGTTTTTATTTTCCTTTTTATTTCTCTATCTTTTATTTTAATTCTTTCTGTCTTATTTCTTTTTCTTGTTATATTTACTTTTTATTCTTTAACCCACTAATTATCATAGATACCATTATATGTTATTATGGTTGGTTTGTGGGGTTTAACGTCCCAAAGCGACTCAGGCTACGAGAGACGCCGTAGTGGAGGACTCCAGAAATTTCGACCACCTGGGGTTCTTTAACGTGCACTGACATCGCACAGCATACGGGCGCCTTGCTTTTCGCCTCCAACGAAAAGCGGCCGCCGAGGCCGGGATTCGATCCCGCGTCCTTGGGAGCAGTAGTCGAGCGCCGTAACCACTGCGCCACCCCGGCGGGATGATTATATGTTATTAGTATTTGTTGTTAGTTACCATCATCACTATTAATCATATTTATTCACCCTACTAATCCGCAACAGCCGTCGTCCATCACCGGTGGCAGGTGCAATGACGGCCTACGACAGATAAAAATTCGGTGGCCGGCTAGCCCCCGCCGCAAGCGGCGTTGACCTACCGTCCCAGCCCCGTAAGGCCAGGAACAGCCACCCTTTACCACCTCACCTTCCCCCCACCATGCACAGGAGTACGTGTGGCAGTGTCGTGCTGCGTCGTCTGCTGTCAACATCATCACGGAGAATTACCCAGCATGCGTCGCTTCATGCAAGCTCCCTATGCCTCCAACTGTATGCCATAATCACTTCACTACACCACGTGACCTAGCGCACATGCATCCCTAGCTCCCACCCACGAGCTGCTACTGGCAGGAGAATTCAATGCCCCGCACGTCAGCTGGGGCTACCCGACTACATTACGGCCTGGCCGCATACTTCACACACACATTATGCAGAATCACTTCACCGTACTCAACACTCCTGACACATCCACACGCACAGGCACAAGCACACAAAAACCGTCCACCCCTGACCTCGCGCTCTTCCTAGGCTCCACACAAATCACCTGGCAAAGCACGGACGCACAGCTCCTCAGCGATCACTATATCATTCTGTTATCTCTCGATCTCTCTCTACGCCACCAGAAAAGTACCCGACACCTCACAAACTGGGAATCATTCCGCAAAATCCGCACTTCCACCTCATCCCAAGCTCCCCCATATCCAGATTGGCTCCAATCTCTTCATTCGGCACGACAATCTGCAACTACGACAGAAAAGTCTTCTACGCCCACTGTAACTCCTGACCCACACCTAATCCGCCTGTGGAAGCGGCGCAAGCGACTCCTTAGAAGAATCAGACAACAGCCACACAACCTCCAACTCAAAGAAACTCTAGACCGACTACACTCTGACATAACACACTACTATTCGAACCTTGAGGCATTTAACTGGGATAAAGTTTGTAACCGCATCAATGGCACCTTCCACCAAAAATCCACCTGGCATCTCCTCCGCTCCCTTCTCGGTCCCCAACCCCACCCCACCCCCACTATCGATAAATTTCTGTCCCTGCAAGGTCCCGCTCAACTAGAGCAAATTCTATCGAACCTATACATTCCTCCACCTTTTCTATCAACCTATCCAGCTTACACAGGCGCCTCTCAAGCAGATCTCTACAAACCCTTCTCTCTCAACGAGCTTGATTTTGCTCTCGCACAAAATTCCCGCTCCTCGACACCAGGTGAGGACCTCGTCACCTACACTCTACTTCGAAACCTTCCTGACCCCAACAAAGAAACTCTTCTTTCTTACATCAACGAACACTGGTCTGAGGGCACTTTTCCCGACGAGTGGAAATCCTCGACCATTGTCCTTATTCCGAAATCAGGTAAACCGTCTACTCTCCAAAACCTTCGTCCCATCTCCCTTACCTCATGTGTGGGAAAGACTATGGAACGGCTGGTTCTGACCCGCTTTCAGGAGCATCTCGACGCCATCGACTTCTTTCCTCACGCCCTAATCGGGTTCCGTTCTCACGTCTCGACGCAAGACCTTTTCCTCCTCCTCGAACACACATTCCTCCAGCCCCCCTCAGCTCAGGTACATGCCTTGGTCACAGTTGACGTTCGCAAGGCATTCGACAACATCAGTCATGATCACATGCTCGACTCCATTCAGCACACTAACTGCGGGCATAACACATATACTTATCTCCGTAACTTTTTGCAGAACAGGACGGCCCAATTTCGACTTCAAGATACTCTTACTGAACCAATCGCCCTAACACGTGGCACTCCACAAGGTGCTGTGCTCTCCCCGACTCTCTTTAACATCGGCATGACCGCACAAGCCAGAAAGCTCACCTCCATCCCCGATCTGCATCATATATTTTACGCTGATGACATCACACTCTGGTGCATCCGCGGGTCCCCCGGAGATGTCGAAAACACGCTACAGCAAGGCCTTGACATCATCTCCTCTTTCCTTTCTCACACCGGACTTCAACCAGCACCGGAAAAATCCGAACTCCTTTTCCTCACGCATACACAATATCAACGCTCCACCCAGTCACTCATATCACTACACATCGATAACCAACCAATACCCCGAGTCAATTCATGCCGGGTTCTCGGTATGCACCTTCACACGAAACAAAGCACGCCCTTCGTTCAACAGGCCATTAACACATGTCATCAAGTTACTCAATTGGTTCGGCGTGTAGTTAAGCGTCATGCTGGACTAAGCGAGTCACGTGCCACGCAGCTAGCACACGCCTTGGCCCTAAACAAAATCCTCTACTACATACCTTACCTTAAACTTACACAGCAACACCTTACCAAGCCGCACTCAACACTCTATACAAAGCCGCACTACATCTCCCAGTTCACACGTCCAACCAACGACTCTACGAAACAGGCCTTTTCCTGCCTCTTCCTGCGCTCATCAACCTCCATCGGGAGCGCCAGCTAGCCCGCTTGTCCGGCACGCAACAGGGTCGATGGATTCTGCGGGAGGCTGGAATACCCCCCATTGATCTTCCTCTCCACATACCCGGTCATGCACTCCCTTCTAACCTCCGGTTTGCACCCATCCCTCGGCACATGCAACCGGGGCTACATGACGGTCGTCGACAGGCACAAGCTACCCACCACAACCCTCCTTTCTCTACTCATACGGTGGCGTACACAGACGCCTCACGCCTTTCAGACACTGGCACCGGCGCATATGTCATCCATTCCCCGCATCTTCCGGACCCCATATGCCAGACGTGTGGACCTTTTAGCAACCCTCCCTGCTCAACCACGCTTGAAATCACGCTCATCGTGCACGCCACTCAGACATTCATGCAAATGCCCTCCACAAACAACTACATTATATACACGGACTCACAAAGCGCTCTTCGATCCATCCACAACCGCACCATACCCGTTGACTTACGAGACAGTCTCGATGAGGCCCTCTTCGCCTTACGCCCAGCCACTGTCACTCTAAAGTGGATCCCTGGTCATTCAGGGATCGCCGGAAATAAGCTGTGTAATCAGATCGCCCGCGATTTCCATAACCGGGCTCCGGTGATCCCCTGGGTCAGCCCACCGACAAGTGACGAGGCATACGCTCTAAAACACATCCTGAAAGAGCATTATACGCAGCTAAAGGAAGATTTTGCCCGTCTTCCGGCGCCCCACCCAGCCCTCACTATCCCCCAAGCCAGAGTTCTCCGTAAAATTCAATCAAATGCCCTCATTACCCCGGCGTGCCTCTCCCTTTATCACATGCGAGCTGACCCCTCGTGTCCTAACTGCCCCTCCATCTACGCGAATCTTCAACACTGTCTTTTCCTCTGTCCTGCCGCCATACAATCCTCACACTATCCATACCCCCCACCTGTATCCTGGCGTGCCTGGCTGGAATCTTCTTCACCGAAGGAACAACTAGCCTTGGTACGACAGGCAGCCGACCTGTTGGACGCTTAATTTGAGTCCTGAATAAAGTGCATTACTACTGCTACTACTGGAGCGTCGCTAAGCGAGCGACCTTTCTTCTTCGTACAAATGTTTTCATTAGTAATTGGTTTACAAGGAAATGTGCGGTATCTGTGGCGCACACCCTCGTGAAATAGTGCATTCGCATTAAAATTTGCAGGATGCTCAGGATTAGCCCTGTCAGTAGACGCGATAAAGCCATTAACACCGCTTTTTCATTACACAAAATTTTGGCATTGAGTGACTGGTATAGAGTTTGGCAATGCGTTAAACGTCTCCCGTTGGTTCGGCTTTTAGAGGTAGGAAGGCGCTGTATAAAGTTTCGCTTCTCGCTGGACACCCACACTTACATTGAATTAGAGGTGCATATTGTTACAGGTGTAGCCGAAGATGTCGCAAGGCGACAATGATGTTTGGACGCTGTGAGCAAGAAAGACGACGCCGAAGCTGTTGTGTTGGTGTGCACTGACGTCTCGGAGGTGCTCCTGACTTTGAAGTGAGACTCTTGTCGCTCGGTAAGGCCCGTAAAAATTATGTTGCGGACTCGAATTCCGGTCTCGAACTGTCGCCTCTACTTTTACTTGTAGACTGATGTCAAATGGGAAACGAAATGGTATGTCATCACGCAGCACGAAGAACGGTAACGTCACAGTTTTGAAAAGAAATACGCGTTTATTTTTTCCGACACGTTTCTCAAAACTATAAGGTACGGAAACGGCTTTTCAGCACGAGTTCGACGCGTCGAGTAAAATTGGAGGGAGACGTAAGCTCTTCCTTCAACCATGCAACACAGAATTAATGGCTCCTGCCTGCAAGCTCCCCTTGTGGATCATCGTTCGCGGACATAAAGTTTGCTGCTCGGTTATTCACAAATCTCTTAATTTGTGCCTCTAATCTCACAGATATCACTAGCATACATTCGTACTAATCATGATTGATTGATGATTGGTTCACAGGAAGGGAAAGGCGCAGTATCTGTCACCCGATCATCAATCAATCATGATTAGTACGAATGTATGCTAGTGATATCTGTGAGATTAGAGGCACGAATTAAGAAATTTGCGAATAGCCATGCATTTTATGCATTTAAGAAAGACCCCACCGGGGTGACGCAGTGGTTACGGCGCTCGACTACTGTTCCCAAGGACGCGGGATCGAATCCCGGCCTTGGCGGCCGCTTTTCGATGGAGGCGAAAAGCAAGGCGCCCGTGTGCTGTGCGATGACAGTGCACGTTAAAGAACCCCAGGTGGTCGAAATTTCCACTACGGCGTCTCTCATAGCCTCAGTCGCTTTGGGATGTTAAACCCCACAAACCACAAACCAGCATTTAAGAAAGGCATATTATGCCCAAGCAGAAGAGCTCAGTACATTCAAAATATTACTCAGTTCGCAAAAAAAAAAAAAAAAAAGAGCTCGACCGTCACAGGCATACGATTAAGAATGCTAGCTCGAGTTTTAAAAAAAAAAAATTAATTCTAGGTCCTCAATTTTGGTAACACTGTGTTCATCAGAAAGCAACGACTCGTTTGAAACCGCACGCACTTCTCTACGATCACTGGTTAGCCCGTCAAGGCCCCACGAAGGTCGCACCCCATCACGATTTGGTGGAACAAATTTCTGAAAATCCCTCGCACGTGTTAGGACTCAGCGAAAAAAACAGATTTGTGCGCCATCTGGTGCCGATTCTTTCAACCACTCAGAACCTTGTAGGTCAAACGGGTGGACCACATTTATGCCACCAATGATGATTGTAAGTGGCGACACAGACAGCCATTCCTAGGTGGAGAATATAATGCCTATCATATATATAGTGAGAGTACTCCCCTGATGGGCCTGGGACAGGTAGGTCACCGCCGCTTGCGGCGGGGGCTAGCCTGCCACAAATATTTTATGTTGTGGGCTATCATTGCACCCGCCACCGTTTCGGTGGTGGACGACAGCTGTTGCGGAATCTTCTCTATTTTCTCTTCTGTCTGCCCCCGCCGGGGAAGGGGGGGGGGGGGGTGCAGTGATAAGACGACTGACTACTGTGCCGGAGTACCCGGGACCTCGGCGGCTGCGTTTCGATGGAGGCGAAACGAAAAGGCGTCCGTGTGCTGTGCGATGTCAGCGCACGTTAAAGATCCCCAGGGGGTCGAAATTACTCCGTAGCCCTCCACTACGGTTCCTAGCTCTTTCTCTCTTTCCACTTTCACTCCCACCTTCCTCCCTTCCCTTACGACGCGGTTGAGGTGTCCACAGGAAACAAGTGAGACAGTTACCGCACCTTTCCCTTCCTATAAATCAATCAATCTGTCTGCACGAGGCAGCGGAGGTGGTTCAGCTACAGAGCCAGTAGCAGGCCCGTGCATTTTCTTTTCCTTGCTACAGCCACAACAATATATATATATATATATATATATATATATATATATATATATATATATATATATAATGAGGTGGAGGTGGTGAATGGTGGCTGGTCCTGGCCCTGATGGGGCTAGAATGGGAGTGAACCCTCCCCTCCATCTGACAAGGCAAGGTAGGTCAACGCCGCTTGCGGTGGGGGCTAGCCTGCCACCGAATTTTTATCTGTTGTAGGCCGTCATAGCAGCCACCACCGCTTAGGTGGTGGACGATGGCTGTTGCGGCGTGCGTCTTTCTCTCCCTCTTCGTTTTCTTTCTTCTTTACTTTCTCTCTTCTGTCTGCACGAGGCAGCGGAGGTGGCTCAGCTACAGAGCCAGTAGCAGGCCCGTGCATTTTCTTTTCCTTCTTCCTACAGCCACAACAACGTCGGCCACCCGCAGCATTGCCCGCGCGCGCGACGGCGGCGAGGCAGCCGAGTGCGTGCAGCGTCGCTCCCGCATTTTTTTGCGACTGTAGGAAGAAGGAAAAGAAAAGAAAGAAGGAAAGAAAACGCTGCTGCTGCACGCGATGCATCACGCTCACCTTCCTGTTGATAATAATATTAATTGGTTCACAGGAAAGTAAAGGCGCCGTTAATGTCACACGTTCTCTGGACACCTCTACCGCGCCGCAAGGGGATAGAGAAAGGAGGGAGGGAAAGCGGAAAAAATTAGCTGGGGCTTAGCTTTAGTTAAGCCTGGAAATCGCAGAAGTAATGTCCGCATGGCTACGCAAAGTGTCTCGCTTGTGGTGGTGCACATTGCTAATCTCCTGTGTACCCACGAAATGACAGGCATATTTTTTATACGTCTCCAAACTTTATTATTCATTCACAATGAACCGCAGCAAGACCTGCAAGCTCTTGCACCTTGTATGACGTCAATCGCTTGCCGCCGTTTGCAGGTGGTCGACCGGCCGTGGAGCGTAGCTGCGGCGCAATTGAGCCGACTTGATCCCCCGTCTGTCGCTCTGGTATCACGTCAGTAGTCACGTGACCGACCACCGCCGCTGCTCGACCGTGGCGCGTAGCTACGGTGCGCTGAAAAGCCGACTTGCTACCCTGTCTCTCGTTCTGGCAGTTGTCACATGACCGACCTCCGGTACGGCGAAAAGGCGAAACCTGGCGTAGTATTGCTTTCGCAATAAAAGATAAATGAGTGCCATAGTGGAGAGCTCCGGAGTAATTTGGACCACCTGGGGGGTCTTTAACGTGCACTGACATCGCACAGTAGAGTAGGTCTCCCCTGATGGGGCTGGGGCAGGTAGGTCACCGCCGCTTACGGCGGGGGCTGTGCCACCGAAATTTGATCTGTTGTAGGCCGTCATTGTACCCGCCACCGGTTCGGTGGTGGACGACGGCTGTTGTTGCGGTGCGCGTCTTTCTCTCCGTCTTCTTTTTCTTTCTTCTCTATTTTCTCTTCTGTCTGCACGAGGCAGCGGAGGTGGCTCAGCTACAGAGCCAGTAGCAGGCCCGTGCATTTTTATTGTGAAGCAATACTACTTTAGCTACCACCTCAGCCCATGCCATGCCGCGGCCGCATAGCCACGCTTGACCTTTCGCGTGACCTCGCTGCGTGACGTCATACCATCTGTGTAAAAACGGGGCCACATCTCACGGCGTCGCCTTGCGCGGCGCATAGCCACGGCCGCGGCCTGACTCCCGCTCCTCTCACCAGGGGCGCTGCGCGCTATGTGACGGCATACCATCTGTGTAAAAACGGGGCCCTATCACACGCCGTCACCTTGCGCGGCGCATAGCTAGACACCATAGCATAGCCACGGCCGCGGCCTGTCTCCCGCTCCTCTCACCAGGGGCGCTGCGCGCTATGTGACGTCATCATCATCATCGTCAGCCTGACTATACCCACTGCAGGGCGAAGGCCTCTCCCATATTTCTCCACTTAACCCGGTTCTGTGCTAGCTGCATCCATTTGACCCCTGCGAACTTCTTAACCTCATCCGCCCACCTAACTTTCTGCCGCCCCCTGCTACGCTTTCCTTCCCTTGGAATCCAGTTTGTTACCCTAAGCGACCATCGGTTATCCTCTCTTCACACTACATGTCCTGTCCATGCCCATTTCTTCTTCTCTTCTTCTGTGACGTCATACCATCTGCTTAAAAACGGGGCCCCATCTCACGCCGTCGCCTTGCGCGGCGCGTACGGCCGCGGCCTGACTCCCGCTCTTCTCGTCAAGCCCATGAGATGCCGCCTCCAGCCTATACGCTTCGGCAGGTTGCAAAGAGAAAGCATCAGAGAGCTATACGGAGACAAAGAAGAACGAGAAGAACGGCTTTCCAAGCGACGAGCTCAAGATGCAGCCAGGCGAAAAAAGAAAAAAAAAACGCTCAGCGTCTTCGGCAGCAGAATCAATGGCAGAAGCAAGTAGTTATAAGTTTGGCCGCCGACAGTGTGGAATGTGCATCTCGTTCCAGCACTACTAGTTCGGAACGCCGGCACGCAGCCAAACGGGAGCGACGTGCCCAAGAAACACCGGAACAGCGGCAGCGGCGACTCGAGAAGGAACGTGCGTATCGAGAGAGGCAGAATGAAAAGCGAAGAAAACGGCATGCTGAAGAAACACCCGAGCAACGAGAGGAACGTTTGAAGAAAACACAAGAGAAATCTCTCGTGTTTCTTCTCGTGTTTCACAGATCACCGAAGCGTATTTATAGGTTTGAATAAAAGATGAAAACAAGTAACATGTGTGTGTCATGATTCTTGTCTGTGCGTGTTTACCCATGCCAAACATAGCAGAAACATAGCACAGCCAATAGTATCACCATAGCCATACTAGCATAAGCATAACCAGAGCATCACCACAAGCGGTACAATACCAGAACCCACGTATTGCTTCGCCACAGCCAATTTTATTTTCCTTCTTCCTACAGCCACAACAACAACAACATCGCACAGCGCACGGACGCCTCTCTGTTTCGCCCACTAGGATCCCGTACTAGGGACCCCACCTAGTATTTATAAAGGCCGCGGATCTTCAAAGATCCGGCACCACCACCACCACCCATCGAAAGGCAGCCGCTTCCGTCGCGGATGATGGCTGTTGCTACGCGCGTCTTTCTCTCACCCTCTCCTTTTTCTTTTCACAGATACAGTAGAAGGCCCATCCCTTCATATAAAATCAATCACTAGAAGGCCCGTGCATTTTCTTTTCCTTCACCTTTCAGTAGAAACAACAATAGCACTGACATCGCACAGCACCGTTTCGATGGACGCGAAACGAAGATGCGTCGTGTGCTGTGCGATGTCAGCGCACGTTAAAGATCCCCAGGTGGTCGAAATTACTCCGTAGCCCTCCACTACGGCACCTCTTTCTCCCTTTCCACTTTCACTCCCATCTTCCTCCCTTCCCTTACGGCGCGGTTGCGGTATCCACAGAAAAACAAGTGAGACAGTTACCGTGCCTTTCCCTTCCTATAAATAAATCAATCATCGCACAGCACGCGGACGCCTCTTCGATTCGCATCCATCGAAACGCAGCCGCCGGCTTCGGGATTGAACCCGGGTACTCCGGCACAGTAGTTCAGCACCTTAACCACTGCACCACCGCAGCGGGGCCAATCAGTGCTAAGACTCATGCCGCACTGAGAACATTTCATTTGCTTGGCGCGCATTGCAGTGCTCCTGCAACTGTGGGATTGTCAGAACGACGTCGCTCCTGTCGCGTGACATTCCCATCCCATGCAACTTGACTGTCGCGTGAAACTCTCATGGCCAAGTGACATAACTCAAACCCACTACCTTTACGTGACTTGAACCCATGACATCTCACGAACACATCTCGCAGACGCGAGTTTTCACCCTGAGAACAGAGAAAGGCTATCGCTTTAAAAACGTCATGCGGGTTTCTGGCCAAACCGGGTAAATATCGTTGCTCCACGGAGTGATCCAACGTCGGCACCTGACCCCATGCCATTATAATAAAAAAATTAATCTGTATAGATATCTCTTAAGCGGAGAATGGCGAGAGCCTACATTTCCTCTCCGATTTTCCTTTCATCGTTTGCATCTTATCGGCGTTCGTTGCAGTGCTGCACATAATTATATTTTGTTTACAGAAAAGGAGAGGCGCGGTATCTGTCACAATTTCTCCGGTGTGTTGGACGGTACACCATGGCTCCTGTCGCATGGCGTTCCTTGGCGCGCGTTCAAGTGTGCGATTGCAGATGGCAGGAATGCTAGAAAAGAACTAATAGTAATAATAATTGGTTCACAGGAAAGAAAAGGCGCAGTATCTGTCACACTTGTTCTGTGGGCACCTGAACCGCGGGGAGTGAAATCGAAAAAAGATAAAAAAGTGTCGGAGTGGTAATTTCAACCACTTGGGGATCTTAGACGTGCACTGACAGAGGGGTGGCTGCTCCTGTCCCTACGGGGCTGGTACTGGTAGGTCACCGCCGCTTGCGGCGGGGGTTATAGCCTACCACCGGGCTTGTATTTGTTGTAGGCCGTCATTGCATTTACAATCGCTTCGGTGGTGGACGACGGCTGTTGCGACGTGCGTCTTTCTCTCCCTCTTCTTTTTCTTCTCTGTTTTCTCCTGTCCGCACGAGGCAGCGGAGGTGGCTCAGCTACAGAGCCAGTAGCAGGCCCGTGCATTGTCTTTTTTTTTTCATTCAGTCGCAGCAACAACACTGACATCGCACAGCACGCGGACGCCACTTAGTTTCGCCTCTACCGAAACGCAGCCTGCCGGCCTTGGCGGCCCCTTTTCAGTGGAGGCGAAAAGCAAGGCGCCCATGTGCTGTGCGATGTCAGTGCACGTTATAGAACCCCGGTGGGCGAAATTTCCGGAGTCCTCCACTAACCCCCCAAACCAACCAAATGCAGCCGCCGGCGGTCGAGATCAAACCCGGCTGCTCCGGCATAGTAGTCGGGTGTGTCATCTTTGCACCACCGCGGTTAATCTCACGGAATATGACATATCTCGCGCACGGCATTTCGTTCATGAGCCTAGAAAGACTTTCGCTTAATAACCCTCGCAAACTTGTTTTGTCATCAAAAACAACTGAATTTCACCTGAATCTCAACGCAGTTTCGGAATTGTTTGAAGCGCGAGATCAACTTATGAGGTGATCGAAATGGTGCGTGCATGAGACAGCTACAAACGCGCCTATGATTTTAAAAAAAGAATGGATTTGTTGTGCATTCAAACGTAAATTTCATTACTTGGGACGCTAATCGCAAGCTTTCCCGTTGTGTTCCTGGCCCTACGTACAGCTGTTATCACCAGTAGCGGTAATTTCAGAATTAGGAAGGTAAATTTTGTTAAAGCATAGAGTGACTGGCTAGTTGGATATGCATACAGGAGACTGCAATGCAGTAGCAGAGAGTATTGAAGGCCTCACGAGAAGAACGCAAACACAAGCGCTAACTGACAACTGTATTTTAAGGCAAAACGAAAATGGTACGAAAATTGGGCGGGAGCTGTACGCGTGATCTGTGCGTCGCATACGTGCACTGATGTGTCACTTTGGCGATGTAAATATACATCTCTAAAAATCTCTGCACCCAAATTTATGGCCGATGCCCCTGTATGGGAATGTGCCGCCAGTTTAGAGGACAACAAAAACTACAACAGCAGCAGCGGAGGCTACGCGAAGAAGCTTCGACAGATCTAATATGTCTGGATGGCTACAGATTATGATCGACAGAAGATACGGCACAGAGCGGACGCCATGGTGAGAGGATGACATGACTCTGACCTACTCCATGTTGGGATTTATTGAGTAAGAAACGAAGGGATTCTTAAGGGGCGCTACTAATTACATAACAGGATCCAGAATTCATCGCACGGTACAAATCCTCCCGACAACGTGCGAAAGGAGCAAGGAAGGCTAAGCGAGCATCGGAGATGCCTGAAGAGCGGGAAGAACGTCTCGCTAAGCGGCGGCGTTAAGTCTCCGATTGACAAAAACTCCGAGTCGCTGCCGAACTACAAGGACGTCCAACGGTACAGTAAAAAGAAGCCAAAGCTCAGCGAGTGTATGAAGGTAAATTTCGGCTGTAATTTGGAATTGGTTTGTTTTGGTTTGTGGGGTTTAACGTTCCAAAGCGACTCGGGCTATGAGAGACACCATAGTGAAGGAATCCGGAAATTTAGACCGCCTGGGGTTCTTTGACGTACACTGACATCGCAGAGCACACAGCTCCTTGCTTTTCATCTCCATCGAAAAGCGGCCGCCGCGGCCGGGATTCGATCCTGCATCCTTGGGCACAGTAGTCAGCGCCCTAACCACTGCACCACCACGGCGGGACTTATTCAGCATTGGATTCTCACGTTCAGACTATCCAATGGGTAATCGCCATTGATCTTGTGTACCAAAGAGAGACCATTATGCCCGGATATTGTGCAACCAAAATTGAGACATGGGCGCAGCCATCTTAGTTTGATGGTGGCGCCCCGTATGAGCCAAACTGGGAAAGTCCGCTGCGGCTCCTCTTAACGCCATCTTGGGCTGTGCTGTACGTACGTGTTGATGCTGCTGTGCGGCAATGTAAAAGTGCTGTTTCGCGATGCTCGTGAAAGCCACCCGACACCTTGGTGCTATTTGTGCTTTGTTTGCGCGCGCCAGCAAATCATATACCATCCGTTTGGCATGGCGGTAGCTGTTGGAAACACCACTAGCGGCCGGGGTGACTCTGAAGGACTGTGCTCCACTTCCGCAGTGAGGATGTATCTGTTGGATCTTTCACGATACATGTACTTTCAATTATATTTTATAATCGCAATGGTAACTGTACACAAACACACAGCGAATGAACCGTACGGGCAGCTACCGAACGCGGAATGCAGATGATGCTTGTTATCGCCGCATTGATTTAACGTGAAGTTCGACCCATTTCGATATGCGATCGAGCTGTCCTGCTTCAACAATGTATACTTTCAAGTTAAACCATGGTTCAAGACCAGCACATAAAAGAAGTAGTGTCTAAAGTACCATCCGTCGACGTTTTTATGCAGCCTTGGTGTTCGTCCCGCGGCGCAACATCGTATACCCCCGTCCCGTACGTCGTAGCAGCATCGTTTTCACGACCTATTGTCGAGCAAAACGTCTAAAAACGTGCGCTCTCAGCTGCACCATGAACGAAGGCGACAAATTCGCAGCACATACAGCAGCGCTTACGAAAGCGGCGCCGCCCGCTGGCGCGGTGTACGGCACTCTCGTCGAGCGCTACTCGCTAGTCGTCGCTAGGCCTAAATTGTTTCGCATCGAAGGCATATCTGACGGTGCAATTTGTAATTGCTCAGCGCTAGAGTAAATGGTCTCTCATGGAACTGCATTATTGCCGATCCCATTGTATCAGTAAAAGAAAGATGTAAATTTCGGTGACGAGCAGCGGAGCCAGCGTGCAGACGAGAGCCGTGCGTCGCACCAGCGGCAATGTGTTGCGTAACTTATTTGTCAATAACACTGTATGAGTCAGAAATCCGCAAGAAAGTTTTTTTTTTTTTGCTGTCGGCTTATTGTTTAAGTGAAGAACAGATTTTAGCGCGCTCTTCTTGCGCAGGCGGGAGAGATCCGCCGTATATCGTTGGCGCGGAGGGCTTGCGGGCGGCACGGCCTGCCCGACGCGCGTGGTTACTACGGCGGAGGAAGTGAAATGGGCATCATATTCGTGAGTTTGCCATTGGTACTAAGTCTATCTGGCTTACATAAAACGTTCATGGGCGAATTAAATCAGGATAGACTGGAAAGCGGTGAAGCAGAAATATATCACAGCCGAATTCGGAATGTCGATGCATGCTTCCCGCATACGCTCTCGGCAATCATCTTGCAATTTCTTTAATTGTTTGTGCAGTCCACGATCACGCATTGCTGTCACGATGACATTACTACTAAAAGGGGCGCTAATAAAGGTATTTAAGTTTCTCAAACGACAATATACCGAGGTGCAAGGCCGCTATGCTATGCATGAAGCGTGCGAACGCACAGCTCACTTTGTACTGACAACAATGGGCCGTCGCAAGGAATCTGATTACAGAGTATTTTCCTCCTCTCCTGCTTGCTCTCGGTAAAACGGTCTGCAATTTTTTGTCACGCCACCTGGTGGATTCGCCCGACACTGCACTCGCGGACATCGCCCGCATTCGCCCAGATGGCGTATGTGTATGGCGTATTTATCTAGGTTAAATGAAGGAACGGTACAGATGAAACTTCATGAACACGATGTTCACTGCACAGCGCGAGTGTGTCGCAGTCGGACTCGATGGAAACGAAGATGTTTGCTGCACAGCTCGAGAGTTCAAGGTCGAACGTTCGGATCCAGAGGACCTTGAGGTTTTTATGCGAAAGTAGAGCTTCCGCTCTAATAAAAAAATCTGGCCGCGAATGCGCCCCGCAACGCGCCGTCCCACACACGTCATTAGGCGCGCCAGATCACAAGGCTCGCCAATGTCGCACACTTTGCCTCAGTGAGGCAGCGGCTACTTATAATGCGAAAATGCGTCGCCCTAATCGGTTGCTAGGAGCAAGGTTTAAAAATTACTTGTAAATTTCAGGTTTGGTGTGGAGCTTTTACTGTGAACTCGAATACTCACAAATGCAACCTCTATAGAACTGTGTCGTTAGAACCTGAGCAATAAAATCGTTTCGGTGTCACTAACTGTACTCTGATGGTTTTGCAGGCACTGACCTAATTCATTGCATTGATAAATAAATTCCTCCATTGAAACGTTTTCCTCTTAAAAAAAAAAAAACGAGAGCAGCTTATTGTTCTCAGCTTGCACGTTCTCAACCTTCTTGCCAGCCAATCAAACGGCTAACAGAACAGGGTGTCATGCACAGACTTTACCACATTACCAACAACAAGATGATGTTACGTTGTGCGAAATAATTTGCAGCACTGCTGTACATTGCGTGAGGTCATTTTACACCAGAAATCGACTGCATAATCAGAACTTTGGCAAAGACTCGCGCCATAATGTCATCATCACTAAACGTTGAGATGCATCTGCTTGCTATCATCTCACTGTGTAATGCTATCTTTTTAAACATCATAAGGTGATTACAAATGCTGATAAACGCTGATGCTTTCAAAAGTATAATGCGGCTTGTAGGTTTACTAAATTTCACTACGAATTTCATTTGCATCTGCAAAGAAAACTGTTGCAGCGCCACTAGCAAACTGCACCACGTGGTGTCTCCATGTGCATTATTAATCTGATTCGTCACGTGCTTCAACAAGTTTCACCTCTAACTGAAACTTATGTCGAACTACCGGGTTAATTGAAAAAATACGAGAGAGGCCTTCGCCCTGCAGGGGGTATAGTCAGGCTGATCATGATGATGATGATGATGATGTCGAACTAAATTAAGAGTATACGATAACTTTCCCAGCATGTTGCTTTGTTGCAGCAGGGCACTGAGTAAGGCTTTTCTATCTCTGATGTATCATGGTTCTATGGTGCCATGACGCTCACCAACAAGTGCAAATACGTTGCTGGCTCTAGACAACACTTCTGATATGAGTGTAGCACCTTTGAAGCTTTGTAGTGCGGAGGCGGGCTGCAGGAAAAGGCTGATGGTGCAATTGAAATAAGGCATAGGAGTCGGCAAACATTAAAGGCCACGTGTTGCTGCCCATGTCCCTGCGTACATCAGTGATCGGTGGAAGGGTTTAACACTACATTTCTGCAAGTATCCTAGCTTTCTAAGGCATAGTGTAGATGCATGTGACCACATTAATTAATAGCGCATGCTTGGGTGTTCATAAATCTCAAGCGCTGTAGAAGAAAAAAGGAAACTGGACCATGTCGAGCACGCATATGCGACGATGAAGGAAGAAAACAAAACAAGAGGGAACCTGTTTAGCAGATACTCACCTTGTTCAGGTGTCATGGTCCCCTTGTGGTCGGACATATCGGTGTCGACAAAGCCTGGATGTACCTACGTTTTCGACAGGTCAAGGTACCACAAAACCAAGGATATAAGCGGTCATCAAAACGTGCCTTATTTTATATTTATCACCTGCCTCAACTATGTTATGAGAAACTGAGCAATATGGAGAAGCTGAACAATATTTCCATGAAAGATGTGAAACGTTTCTTGTTCTGTTATGTTCGTGTGAAGTCATGACGTACTACATCAAGAGTAGGCGCGTTTACCCGTGCAGCACCGCCCCACTCCCTTGACGTATAAGGGAGCGCAGTCTGGAAGCAACTCCAGACAAACTCGTATGTCGCGCCGGCACAGTGAGCCGCATGCACCCGGCACTCCGTTCACTGTTCGACCTGTTAGGCCGCAGCGGCCGATCTCTCTCACTATCTTTGGGCCTGCCCACAACCTCGGTCTTTCGTATCCATCTCGGACCCATCTTGCTCTTCCCGGCAGGACGCTCTGCTTGCAGCCAACCTGATAAACCAGCGAAGACTGGTCACACGGGCGAGGCGTGAGGCGGAGGCCAGAGGGCTCCGGACATTTAGGAGCCCTCTTGGGATATAAGAGTTTTTTATTATTACTATTTCAATAAAGTTCATTCCTCCTCCTCACCTTCCTCCTCGTAGAGGAAATAAAAAACATTCACGGAATGCACCAATGGAAACCTCCAAATCTGCTGCTGCCGTTTGATCATTTAACGTGCTGTATACAAAAACTATTGCTCCATACATATGTACTTTATTCTGCACTTTAGCTAATAATAGCCTTGGTTGCTTTTGAACCATAAAACCCAACACAAAGTATAGTTATGAAATGACCTTGTTTTGCTCTTCATCAGTGTAATTTTACAAATACGTGTCATTTTTTTTGCCATGTTGGCACCTCGAGTGAAGCTTGATACAACCTTGCATTTTCGGATTTCGGGCCACTGCTGAAAAAGAATTATACTGGCTACGTACAGTCTTGGTCAAAAGTCCTGAAGCCAAAGGATTTTCATCTCGGCCACAAAATGAAGCCGTCACGGCGCCATTAAAGGCTAAAAGGCTGTGAAATGTGCCGAGATAGTTTCTTGCTGTGATAGTAAATAATTGCCCAGCAATTTAAAAGCTCTTGGGTCTTAAATGATGGCATGATTGCTTCATTCTGCGGTTGACACGAAAATACTTTGGCTTAAGGACTTTTGATCAAGGCTGTACATAACTGCGTTACATACTATTTGCAAGTCACTTTCAGCAAAAAGACCCCCTTTATAAATTATATTTTGGCTTGAACAAGTCACAACATTAACACCCAAAATCTACAGCAGAAAAGTTTGTAGAATAAAAAATAGACGTGCCAGAGTATAAAACTTTGGGGGTTAAACGTCTACGAATAAGAAAAATTGACTGCGAATTGAATAGAAAGTTTTCAAATACTTCCGCATACTTTTCTAATCATTTGGGATATCAGCGAAGATAATTCGTACGAAGGACAAATGACTTTCCGCGAAACGCAGTTACGAAAGGAAACAGCTAGGACATTAAAATTTGTTTGTTACCTTAATTAGCAAATATGCTGCATCTGCGAGGTCTGCCAGGCATCAGTCAAACTAAGTAATAAATTCTATTGTGTAGACCAGTGCCTTGCTTATAATTCTGCGAATAATAGTCGTATTCGGTGAAAAGCTTATAATGCGACAGTTTGACTTGAATGCTCACAATCGCGCTGTCGGTGGCAGTGAGCTATCTGCGGTACCCCTATTCTAAACACTGCAACCGCGACAGCACGTGCGGCCCGAAACTTCTACCGTTAATTCCGCCCTTCTCCGAAAGGCGGCCGCTTTAGCGCACGCCGCGTCCATAGCTTCCGGCCACAACACGTATCCAAAAGCCGATCCGTCACCAGGGTGTATCCATCATAAGGCTCCCAATAGTGCATAAAGTATTTCGCCGCCACCACCCTTATCTTGGTGATCTAAACAGAAGGGTCGCTGTAACTCAGGTTCACACGTCAGTTGACTGCGTCGTAGCAGAACGCAATAGCAGTGCCGCGTGTTACTGCACGTTAACCCCGTAAACCTAAACTTCATTTCCGGCCCACGAGAGCGCAGGGGCCGTGCCATCGGCGTCTCGGCGCCTGTCATGCCGTTGATTTTCTTTTTCTTTTTTGAAAAGTTCACTACGCCAGCCAGCTCGAGCCTTCAGCGTCAGTGTCAATGGTTGCCTGAAGAGCGCCAACTCGGGCCTCTCCTTTCATGTGGGAGGGTGACATTAAAATCAGCCTGCCAGGAAACTTGAATTCATGTTACCCATATGCCACATATGCCACTCTATAACAGGCATGCAAGTGGGTTATGCACAGAACGCCGTTGAACTTTGATGTGTTCAGCGAGCGGAATGCTGGTTGTGTTCGATGCAACGTTGAACCCCTCTAATCACACACACACACACACACACACACACACACACACACACACACACACACACACACACACACACACACACACACACACACACACACACACACACACACACACACACACACACACACACACACACACACACACACACACACACACACACACACACACACACACACACACACACACACACACACACACACACACACACACACACACACACACACACACACACACACACACACACACACACACACACACACACACACACACACACACACACACACACACACACACACACACACACACACACACACACACACACACACACACACACACACACACACACACACACACACACACACACACACACACACACACACACACACACACACACACACACACACACACACACACACACACACACACACACACACACACACACACACACACACACACACACACACACACACACACACACACACACACACACACACACACACACACACACACACACACACACACACACACACACACACACACACACACACACACACACACACACACACACACACACACACACACACACACACACACACACACACACACACACACACACACACACACACACACACACACACACACACACACACACACACACACACACACACACACACACACACACACACACACACACACACACACACACACACACACACACACACACACACACACACACACACACACACACACACACACACACACACACACACACACACACACACACACACACACACACACACACACACACACACACACACACACACACACACACACACACACACACACACACACACACACACACACACACACACACACACACACACACACACACACACACACACACACACACACACACACACACACACACACACACACACACACACACACACACACACACACACACACACACACACACACACACACACACACACGCACGCACGCACGCACGCACGCACGCACGCACGCCCGCACGCACGCACGCACGCACGCACGCACGCACACACACACACACACACACACACACACACACACACGCACGCACGCACGCACGCACGCACGCACGCACACACACACACACACACATACATACATACATATATGAAGGAAAGAAGCCAACAGTCGGCGAGGCCAAGGAAAGCGTTGGGGATGGTACTTTTATGTTTTTTTTTTTTAATGTTTGCTTAGATAATCACCGAAATTAGTTTATCTAAGCGAACATTAAAAAAAAAACATAAAAGTACCATCCCCAACGCTTTCCTTGGCCTCGCCGACTGTTGGCTTCTTTCCTTCATGTATTATAACGAGCACCCTCATTTCCCCCTAATTGATCTGCTTATATATATATATATATATATATATATATATATATATATATGGCTAGGCAGCTAGCATAATCGATGTACGGGCTTTTGCCGCGCGCTGGCAGCCGCTCATCTGAAGAAAGGGCAAGTGATCTCGTGGAGTCGTGTTACAACTTACAAGTTTAAGATAGTGCCTTTAGGAACTGTGGCTATGATTCGGCGCGAGCTCAGATGAACACAAAATTAGGAATTTCTTAATGTTTACGAGGTTCCAACTGTTCGCATATTGAAAGCGCGTCACGAATTTAATCGCATAGCAGATACTATTCAAAATTTCGAACATTCACACACCACTAACAAACAGTGCGACTGATTTCGCTCGAAGCCAGTGTGCAGGCAGAAGCTCGGCATCACAGTTTCAGTTATGCTCTTATACCACGTACTGCTACACAGTGGCTACTCTGCAGCAAGGGCATTGCTTATTCCTGTGTAGCACCAACCATGCCATCAGTGAACTTAGGTAGAAAGAGTGCGAATTCATTAACAAGCACGCTAAGACATTATGCACAGTACGATGGGAAGCTGAACACAAAATGAAGTCAAGGAATACGGTACCAACTTACCGCATTCACAACAAGGTCTTCGCGAGGGTCCGCATTGAAATGGCGTTGCTGGATAAAGCTCATCACAGTGACCCCCAGCTTTGAGACAATGTAAGCAGAGTAGCCCCCCACTTCAGGCCCCCAACCTCTTTCACTACTGGTGCCATCTTTAGTATCCCTGTAAAAATGATGGAATGTAGTTCATGAGGATACAAATGAATTACAGTTACTATATGCAGTCGTGATTCGTTAATATGAACACTTTGGTTTCTGGGAAAAACTGTCCATAAGGCAAGACGTCCACAATAACGAATCGCGAAAAGAATTTAAAAATAAAAGTTCACTGTGATTTAATTAATTAAGGTCTCGTTTCGTGCACAGCAGTGGCCACTGACGCTGGAACTGAACGCAATTTTCGGAGCTACAGTCCTATTATCCAGGTCAACATTTTGATTGAAAAGACGGTGGCACAACTTGACGCGTCTGGTGAGACTTCTATGATACAATTGATCGTGTCCCCCCCCCCCCCCCCCCCCCCCCTCACATATGGATAAATGACTTAACTTCTCTGACTGTTGACATCTCAAGAATGTTGCTGCGGGCTAGTTGGTTAAACATTGCTAAAAGGGGGAACAGCGCACAAACAGGATGAAGAGAGGAACACAGCGCTTGTGTTCGTTCCTCTCTTCGTCCTGTTGTTTGTGTTACACGGCTATCTACATAGCACACGCTTCAAGGAGAGTTTTCTCCACATTCATGCACTATACAAAATGGCGAGGTGCATCGACTGGGCAGCATCGTACTGTGAAGCATAAAACTAAGGGCCATCACTTAGTCGCTTGTATTTTTTAATTGCGTTCCTTTCGTTTCATGCACTCTAAATGCAGAAAACAGATCATATATGTTTGGGGTAGCAGATATTTTGTTCTCAACACTGTCCAAGTATTAAAGTAACAAAAATACATGGGCCCCAATTGCCTCTTGGCGTTTTCTTCTCGTCTATACTGTCCGAACTGCGAGTTTTAATATCAACGACGCGTAAATACATTAAAAAAGTTTGGCCCCCAGAAAAATTATTCATAGTCTAAGTCATCCAAGTTAACGCACCGTACACACGAAGGGAAGCCAACAGCCGCTGAAACCAAGAGGCTTGGGGATTTTTATTTTTTTTTGTGGTGTTGGTTAGTAGGAATTAGTGGTGTAATCATTTTTTTCCTCAAAATATAATCATTTATAATGTAAAAGAAAAGACGGCCTCATGCTGCCGATGAGATATCAACCCCGGCCACATGAGGCCAAGGGCAGTTCATCGCAATTCCAGCTACAGCGACAGCTGCAGTGTATTCATACGGATACCGGCCTAAAGTTGAGCGTTCATCTTCTCCACCCTCAAACATAGGGGCACCAGTGCAACATCCTCTAATGCCGCAAGTGCCACACGGAACATTATCGAATGGCGAAGTGCGAGTGATTTTTTTTATTTTTTTTTATTTGCTACCTAAGAAATCAAGACTGATCGGCCAGAACCAGATTCAGTGTACAAGCATAAAATAATGAGGGGCTCATTACAAGATATATTTGAGGAATCAACTAAGCAGTCATTGAAATAGGTTTTTCTAAGCAAACAAAAAAAAAAAAGAATGGTTTTAGCTCCCAATGTATCAGCTTTAACTTCTATCTGAGCTCGATTTATCTCTTTTTATGTTTCCGCGCGGTCTATATATATATATATATATATATATATATATATATATATATATATATATATATATATATATATATATATATATATATATATATATACTGCTACACCGCTGACCATCTTCTGGCGCCACCAAGTGGCCGAATGTCTTGGCACGTGGCTAAGCTTCATCCTCGTCTCTCTCGAGTTTTCGCTTGATTAAAAAGGGCCAGCTCGGTTGTTGTGCTGCTTGCTACGTGTGTTGGTGACATTTGGTGGATTGTGCAGGATAAGATCCCATGTACGTTGCCCCCGAAGACGTCAGTGACGCTGCTCATCAACGCGTGGACGCGACTCCTGTCCATAAAGCCAGCCGTCGCCTGCGAGGCCTACAACCTGAGTTTGAACCGCTGTCCACCCCGCTACGAACCATGACATCCACGACGAGCAGCCAGACAAGCCAGCCTTCCAGCAACGCCCCACCGTTCGTCCTTCTCGCACCGCGATCACCGCCATCATTTCATGGTGACCGGTTAGAGGATGCGGAAGACTGGTTGGCCAGTTTTGACCGTGTGGCTGCATTTAACCAATGGGACGACGAGCAGAAGCTGATGAATGTGTACTTCGCGCTGCAAGACTCGGCCAAGACGTGGTTTGAGAACCACGAGGCGTCCTTTGTCAACTGGGCAGCCTTTCGCCGTGAGTTACTTACAACATTCAGCTCGAGTGCGCGCAAAGAAAATGCAGAGATTGCAATTCGTTCAAGGTCTCAACAGTCAAATGAGAGTGTGGCCATGTTTGTCGAGGACATGACGCGACTTTTCAATCGGGCCGACCCTACCATGCCTGAGGCTACGAAGGTACGGCACCTCATGCGCGGGGTGAAGGAGCAGTTGTTCGCTGGCTTCATGCGCGACCCCCCAAGAACTGTCGCAGATTTCGCGAGAGAAGCTACCAGCATGGAACGTTCCCTGCAGGAACGGAGTACGCAATACGGCCGCCAGGCAAGCGTAGCGGCCACACCCTGCTGCGCGTCCGTGCCAGCAGCCAGGGACGAGGCATTGCGGGAGCTTGTGAGGAGCATTGTCCGCGAAGAGCTGCAAAACCTCCACTTGAATGCTCCCTCTGCAAAGAATTATTCTACCGTGGACGTCATCCGTGATGAAATTCGGCGAGCGGTGCAGCCACCACCACCACCAGCACCACAACCGGAGCCATGCATCATGACTGATAGTGATGTCTTACGTCGACCTGCTCCCGAGCCAGATCCATTCCATCCCGTTGTCGGACCACCGCCTCGCTACATACGCCCCGTCGAGCAGCAACAAGATCTGCGCCCCGTCGAGCCGCAGCAATACCAGCGTCCCGCTATCAGCAAGGCGCACTTGTGGCGCACGCCCAACAGACGGCCGCTCTGTTATCACTTCGGCGAATCTGGTCACATTCTTCGCAATTGCCCATACCGGAGAATAGGCTTGAGAGGATTTCCACCAAACGCGCCTCGACCCGGCTATGGCGAAAGACCACAGGAGATTGAGGAGTACCTGGCTGCTAACGAGATGCAGCCAACGTCACCACAACGGCGGTCGCGATCGACATCTCCGAAGCGTTTTGCTTCGCCCAGTCGGTACTCTTCCTCTGGGCAATTCAGAGGCACGTTCCCTCACCGGGAAAACTAAACACGGCGACCTCCGGGGGTGGGGCCGCCGCTACGTTTCAGATTAAACAGCCTCCACCCGACGATTTGACGCGACGGCCCGAGCGGCGACGACCCGATCCGATGACCTTACCGACGTGCTGCGAACGCATTGTTTCCGGGGAAATCTTTGTAACCGCCGACAGTTGTGATGTGACCGCACTTGTGGATACCGGCGCCGATTTCTCCGTCATGAGCAGCCAGCTAGCCACGACACTCCGTAAGGTTCTGACGCCTTGGTCTGGGCCAATGATGCGTACCGCCGGTGGTCATGTAATGACGCCGATTGGCATGTGCACTTGCCGCATAGAGATCTGCGGTTTTACTTTTACTGGCACATTTGCCGTATTACAAGAGTGCTGCAAAGATCTGATTCTCGGCATGGATTTTCTTCAAGAGTATGGTGTTGTTATAGACCTTCGGGAGCAGCTCAGGGTATCGTTTTCAACCAAGCGAGCCGTTGATAGCAACACGGACTTCCGGAAAACGATGTTGCGCGTCTGTGACGACCACATAACGATCCCTCCGCGTGCGAGCAAGTTCGTCACAGTCGAATGTGGTCTCATCACCGGCACGCGTGGCATTGCTGAAGCTAACATGTCACTGCTTCTAACTCGACAAGTTTGTGTAGCTCGGGGCCTTGTCGAACTTGTCCGTGGCCAAGCCAAAGTGCTAGTGGCAAACTTCACATGTGAACCACGACATTTGACGGCGAGCACGACGGTCGCTTATTTTGAAGAACTTGGAGAATGTACAGGCCAGTACGCTTTATCCAACACGTCAGACCTCGACAATGCGACGCCTACAGCCATTCAGACTGATGTGAACCCGCACCTCTTCCCCAGTGAGAAACGCTGCATAGAGAAGCTTGTCAATTCGTTCCGCGACTGTTTTGCATCAACCTCCAAGGTCCGACAGACGCCACTAACGAAGCACCGAATTATAGTTGCCGATGACCAACGTCCACTATGTCAGCGTCCTTACCGGGTGTCTTCAAAAGAACGTGATGCCATCCGCCGCCAAGTAACATAAATGCTCCAGGACGACGTTATCCAACCGTCGACGAGCCCCTGGTCTTCGCCTGTTGTCCTCGTCGCAAAGAAGGATGGAACCTTGAGGTTTTGCGTGGATTACAGACGCCTCAACAACGTCACGAAAAAGGATGTGTACCCCCTGCCACGCATAGACGATTCCCTCGATCGCCTTCGCCATGCCACTTACTTTTCGTCCCTTGACCTCCGCAGTGGATATTGGCAAATAGAGGTTGACGAGCGAGACCGTGAGAAGACCGTTTTTATTACGCCGGACGGTTTGTATGAATTTAAAGTGCTCCCGTTTGGTCTGTGTTCGGCCCCTGCCACATTTCAGCGAATGATGGACACTGTACTCTCTGGTCTGAAGTTGCAGTCATGCCTCGTATATCTCGACGACGTTGTGATTTTCTCGGACACGTTCGACGAGCACCTGAAACGTTTGCGCGCTGTCTTCGAGGCCATCCGATCTGCCGATCTCTCTTTAAAACCCGAAAAATGCCACTTTACTTTTAACGAGCTGAAATTTCTCGGCCACATTGTCAGCGCTCGAGGTGTTAGCCCAGACCCAGAGAAGACAGTCGCTGTCTCTTCATTCCCCAAACCAGCGGATAAACGAAGCTTGCGTCGATTTCTCGGCCTCTGCGCGTACTATCATCGCTTTGTTAACAATTTCTCCAAGATCGCTGAGCCTCTGACCCGCCTGACAAAAGACGCCGAGCCGCTCTTTTGGGGCCCCGACCAGGAAAACGCTTTCACGGAACTGAAGTCCCGTCTCCAATGTACGCCAATACTTGGCCACTTCGACGAAGAGGCCGACACGGAACTGCACACGGATGCCAGTAACGTTGGCCTCGGTGCGGTCCTTGTTCAGTGGCAGGACGGTGCAGAACGTGTCATTGCTTACGCCAGTCGCACTTTGTCCCGTTCCGAAGTTAATTATTCAACTACCGAAAAGGAGTGCCTCGCTGTTGTGTGGGCAGTCATGAAATTTCGTCCGTACCTGTACGGTCGTCCGTTTCGTGTCGTGAGCGACCATCACTCTCTGTGTTGGCTGGCAAACCTGAAAGATCCATCGGGTCGGCTTGCTCGATGGAGCCTTCGGTTGCAAGAATTTGACGTTACAATCGTGCACAAGTCCGGCAAGAAACACAGTGATGCTGACTGTCTGTCCCGCGCCCCTACTCCCTGCCACGCGGACGGCTCCGACGACGATTCCGTTTTCCTCGGTGTTATCGCGACGTCCACCTTATCCCGAAAGCAGCGGGCTGACTCTGAACTTTTGCCCCTCATTGGATACCTCGAAGAACCGTGTCATCTCCTCTTGAGCTCTTCAGGCGCGGACTGTCGTCATTTTGCCTGCGCGATGGTGTGCTCTACAAGAAGTACGGTCCAACAGAAACTGCTTATCTACTTGTAGTACCCACAACGCTACATGACGAAGTTCTTCGTGCGTGCCACGATGACCTTTCTTCCGGCCATCTCGGGTTTTCTCGCACATTGGCACGGATACGCCGAAAGTACTACTGGCCCAGGCTAGCTGCCGTTGTGCACCGCTACGTCCGTACCTGCCGTGAGTGCCAGCGGCGGAAAACACCACCCATTAAACCAGCTGGGCTCTTACAGCCTATCGATCCCCCGAAATTCCCATTTCAACAGGTCGGCATGGACTTACTGGGCCCATTTCCGAAGTCCTCCATGGGTAACAGGTATATAGCGGTTGCCACTGACTACCTTAGCCGCTACTGTGAGACCAAGGCCATTCCCCGTGGTACCGCAGATGAAGTTGCGCATTTCTTCATTCACAACATTGTACTCCGTCATGGTGCGCCAACAGTCGTCTTAACTGACAGAGGAACCTCGTTTACGTCTGCACTCACAAGTGAGGTACTTCGACTCAGTGGCACCACCCACCGCAAGACAACAGCCTATCATCCTCAAACTAATGGACCGACTGAGCGGCTTAACAAGACAATTGCCGATATGATTTCTATGTATGTAGACGACGATCATGGGAACTGGGACCGAATTCTGCCGTACATCACGTTCGCATACAACACTGCACTCCAGGAAACAACACGTTTCACTCCATTTCATTTGGTCCATGGACGCGAACCCTTGACTATGCTGGATGCCATGCTTCTTCCAGATTCTGCTCCCTCCACTGTTGTGGGGGCTGACCAATTTATTCGTGACGCAGAAGCTGCACGTCAGCTTGCCCGACAGCGAATTCGGCACAAACAAGTACACGACGCCCAGCGCTACAACCTGCGACACCGAGAGGGGACTTACACGCCCGGCGACCAAGTCTGGATATGGAGCCCAATACGGTTGAGAGGGCGCTCTGAAAAGCTTCTGCGGCGATACTTTGGACCTTACGAGGTGCTCCGCCGCCTCAGCGCGGTGAACTACGAGGTGCTACCACAAGGCACTGTACGCTCTTCTCGGCAGCCCAAATCTGAAATAGTTCACGTTGCCAGAATGAAGCCATATTACAATCGTTAAATCATTTCAGGGTCCAAACCAGAGCCAGAGACTCTCCCGTATAACTTGCCCCGCTTTTCTACTATTCCCCTACGCTTGCGGCATCGGGTCGATGCCCCTTGGAAGGGGGGCAATGCCACACCGCGAACCATCTTCTGGCGCCACCAAGTGGCCGAATGTCTTGGCACGTGTCTAAGCGTCATCCTCATCTCTCTCGAGTTTTCGCTTGATTAAAAAGGGCCAGCTCGGTTGTTGTGCTGCTTGCTACGTGTGTTGGTGACAATATATATGCTAAAAAATTAAGCGTATATATTATTCAGATAATTTGCTAAACCACTAATTAATTTTTTAATCATTTTAGTTTCGTTCCTAGTCCCAAAGAGGAATTCGAAGCCGTGAACAAGACGATGCCATATCAGTTCCCGAGTCGAAATAAAACTCGTTTACTAAAGCCCTGCATCCGCCGCGGTGGTGCAGTGGTTAGGGCACTCGACAGAAGAAGGAGAAAACATTTATTTACACTGAAGTGGTTTGGGAAAGGGATTTGCTTATGGTTGTGGCACTGGGTGGCAGACCCTATTCCGGGACGCTATTGGCCGCCGCCGCCGCCGCCGCCCGAGCTCTCTGGACCAGGGCACGTTGGACCTCAGGTCCGAGCTGGACAGGGCCACCTCACAGCCCTGCCTAGTTGACTGTTTTATAGCTTTTATATTTGTATTTTGCTGGGAGGCCCACACCATGTGGTTATAGGTCAGCATACTGCCCGCAGAATTTGCACCTACCCGTGAATGCCGGGTTCACGTGTTTTAGTATGGCGGGATTTAGAAAACATCCGGTTTGGAGCCGTCTAAGGTGGCACTCCTCAGATCTGTCAAAACCTTTGGTGAGTCCCGGGAGTGCCCTTCTGCAGAGGCGTAAATGATTTGTAATCTCCGCATAAGCTATGAGCGGGATTGGCCTGTTTGTCTCGGTAGCACCGGAGGATTGAGCGGAACCCCGGGGTAGAAACGCTCGGGCAGCCGCGTGAGCGGTCTCGTTCCCCTCCACCCCCTGGTGACCGGGCACCCATATAACCTGTTTTTTACTGGTAGCCGAATCTGAATTTTTCTTATGTGCCAATAATATTCTTCGGGCGAGTGGCGCTATCCTACCCCGCATGTAATCTCGGCAGGCCTGTTGCGAGTCCGACATTATGTAGGCTGTGTCGCAGTGGGTGGCGGCCAGTGCAATCGCCACTTCCTCCAACATTAGCGCGTCGTTAGCTTTTACTGAGAGCCCGTTCACCTGCTTTCCTTTGTGCACAACAGCAATGGTGCAGATGCCATCCTCGGTGGGACCCGCTGCATCCACGTAATATGTGGATGCAGATCTCGCATCCAGCTGTATACCCAAGGATGCGAGATCGAATAACGGCCGCTGCGGCCGCTTTTCGATGGAGGCTAAAAGCCAGGCGCGCGTGTGCTGTGCGATGTCAATGCATGTTAAAAAACCTCAGGTAATAGAACTTTCCGGAGCCTTCCACTACGGCATTCCTCCATAGCCTGAGTCGATTTGAGACGTTAAACCCCATAAAGCAAACCCAACTAGAGCCTTACAGCGCAATGGAATCCGACGCTGTTTTTTTTTTTTCGTACGAAACCGAAACCGAGCGCAATAGATGCGCAAGAAAAAGAAACATGATTTCCGGTGATAACGTGAACTATGGCGACGGCGTTCAGTTCAAACTGCAAGTGATATTGCACCATGTTACATGTACATTCTTTTGCCTTGTGCTTGGTGCATGTGAAGGGCCAGTCATTTCCTACTGCCGTTATGTTTAAGAACGATGGAGCGAAATAAAGTGCCTGGCACATCACAGTGAATAAAGAAATTCGAATCTGGCGCCGTGTCCAGGGGATCACTTCATCACAGGACTTCGTTGCTCCACTCAGCTCCCTGCTTGTCTCTAGCGCTCAAAGTTCGGTTTTAGCAAGACTTTAGAAAACGAGTTTCCTTTTGCTTCAAAAACGAACATGACCTTGTCTTGTTCACGGCCTAGAGCTTCTTACTGAAAATAACCACCAAAGGGATATAATTAAGATAATTAGTGAGCTTTAACTTATTAGCTGTACAGTCAGAAGAGTTTTACGGCAAACTGTGTCCAACACGGCTCAGAATGTGTTCCTGCGAGCATTTTTTTGCGTTTCGAACTTATTTTAAAGTAAGCTCAAAGGTTCGAATTTTTTAAAGTGTTCGCTGAAGCACACGGCATACACCTATATGGCGTGGCACAATATCGCAAGCTGCAGTTCGAATTGGGCGCAATCGTCACTGCAACGCATTAGCGGACATAGTTTTAGGAAACCGAACAAAGGTTGAGGGATCCCTCAGCGGACGTGTAGCACTTCCATACATAGAGCTTGCTGCGCGTCTAGTCTTGTGCTTCTTTCAGTTTATACGCATACACATAAGTACGTTGGTCCTGAATTTTGTAATAGTATCTGCTCTTCTGATTGTACTTCCATGTGTCTTGCTCTCTTTGGGCCATTAGGGTAAAAAAAAAAATGAATTAGAACTGCTTATCTTTAGGAACTCTCGAAACTTTGCTGAAGCACCCTGCATATGGTCAAGAATTGCGCGGGTGAACGTTCTCAAGATACATACACCCATGTGTTGGATAGCCGCTGACACACCTGAGTTGTTAAAGTTCCATGCGACATGCAAAAGTCGTGGGTTCGGATCCCGTCGGAGCCATGTGGTCTTAATTTATCTAATAATTCTATTTTGAGTAAATAATGATTACTATATTTTCCCATAATGATCAAAGCTACAAAAATTTTTCTTCCCGGCTTCGGCGGCTGCGTTTCGATAGAGGCGAAACGGAGTGGCGTGCTGTACTGTGCGATGTCAGCGCACGTTAAAGATCCCCAGGTGGTCGAAATTTCCGGAGTCCTCCACTACGGCGTCTCTCATAGCCTGAGTCGCTTTGGGACGTTAAACCCCACAAACCAACCAACCAACAAAATTTTTCTATCATTTACTTGGTTGCGTTGAGTGTTAGCTGCCTTCATAAGGTTAGCAAGTTGCTTTTTACGCAGGAGCACGTGATGTGAAATGGCAGGCAGATGGTAGTAGGTATTGTATGTGTACGTAATATATAACATAGTATATGTAGCAGGCAACGGGTAGAGTAAGGATTTTTTTTGCAAGCAGACTATTCAGTGTGACCGCATGATCAAACAATCAAAATTAAAGTGAGCAAATACGTACAGTACAAACTGCTCCACGAGGCTGCCGAGCTCTTCAAGAGTGATATTAGGGTTGCTGAATTTCTTCCTGAGCTCTTCTCCAGGAATTCTCGTCAGCATTCCAGCACAGCTGGTCATGTTGACCACCCTGGGGAAAACATCGCACTAGTACAGTGCACATATATGCCGTGTATGCTGCACAAAAGTATCCCTCATATAGTATACTATACTGAGAGATATCCCTTCCTACAGACATCAATTAAAGCTTCTAGTTGAAGAAAAGTGGGTAAATGGATGACAAAATTTTTCTCTCTCCACCGCAGCAGAAAAACATGGTTTTCATGTCTGACTGCCTGTATTCACAGCTTTAATCATGCTGTCAGTAATGGCAGAAGCCTAAAGGAAACTAAAACACTGAGCTGTTTATTATAACAAATCTATTTCGAGAGCTCCGCCACGGGGATTAGGGCGCTCGACTTCCGAACCCAAGGACTCGGGACACATCAAAATCATGGCGACCGCTTATCGGTACTAGGCAGAAAGCAAGGCGCCCGTATGCTGTGCGATGCAAGTGCACGTTGAAGAACCCCAGTTTGGTTGGTTTGTGGGGTTTAACGTCCCAAAGCAACTCAGACAATGAGAGACGCCGTAGTGGAGGGCTCCGGAAATTTAGACCACCTGGGGTTCTTTAACGTGCACTGACATCGCACAGCACGCGGGCGCCTTGCTTTCCGCCTCCATCGAAAAGCGGCCGCCGAGGCCGGGATTCGATACCGCGTCCTTGGGAACAGTAGTCGAGCGCCGTAACCACTGCGCCACCCCGGCGGGGCGAAGAACCCCAGGTTATTCATGCTCTAAGCGATGCAGTAGTGGAGGGCTCCGAAAATTTCGAAGAACCCCCAGGCTATTAAAATTTCCGGAGCCCTCCATTACGGCATTCCTTTATAGCCTGAATCGCTTCGGGACGGTAAATGCTATGTATACAAAATTTTTAAGCTGAACTTTACCTGCAGGGCATATGGCAGCAGTAGTGAGGTCAATAACACGAAATTCTACGACCACTAACTAAATATGTGCCCCTTGAGTGAACAGCTGCATGGTTTGCTTTGCTCAAAACTGACATTCTTGTGTGGTGTCATTTATCCTCGCTGATAAGATTTTAGTTTACCTATAACTCACATCAGAATAGGTGGAAATTATATGGAAGCAGTCAAATAACAAGGGGATATTGATGCCATATAATATTTGGTTTTGGTACATAAACGCGCACATGAGATGAAACCTTAGCGCTTATTATTCATACACATGCTTTAAACTGCAGGCAAATACAGATATTAATATTTCAGGTTGGCTTTTTAACGGGCTTTTCTTAATTACTGCTATGCAGTCAAACGTTGGTGTCCGGGTTCCAGACCCTGTCAATGGCTGTAGCTTCCTTTTAATGCCCAGCAATATGTGACCGACAATTTTTTGTAAACACACAGAGTAACACCTGTATTAGTTGCTCGTCTATGAGAAAAAAAGTTGGCGCTTTTCGTCATCTATATCTGGAAATGCAAACATAAAACTTTTTACGAGTTCTGGGGATAACTCTACCACTAAGCCTTATGACTTGATTTCCGCCTTTAGCGTTGCTCAATACATAAAGGACCTTTGATGCAAAAAAAAGCCTAAACATCTAAAAACAACGTACCTTGCATGTGGGCGCAGCAATGGGAGCAATTCCTTGCAGACATTAAGTGTGCCAAAAAAGTTTGTCTCAACAGTGACTTCAGCTTGCTCTACAACTGGTGCTGTGGAATCTTTCTACAATAAAGAAAAATAAACAGACCGAAAAAATATATCAATATCCATATTTCATCACTTAAGAAGCCAAAAAAACAACGGTTTTTTATCAATATCCATATTTCATCACTTAAGAAGCCAAAAAAACAACGGTTTTTTATCTTTCTTCACTCTTGCCTGTTTGCACATACAGTCTCTCCCGGATATATTGAACTCGGATATATCGAACTATTGCTTACAACAAACTCTCAAAATATCCCCTTGAAAAGCCCATGAAAATGTATAGGAGTGGTGTTCGCCTATATTGAACTGCCGTTCAGGAGAACATTCGATATACCGAACTGCGCGACGTGCCCCGGAAGCATTCGCCCTAATGGTGCCACACGGTCACTTTTCGCACGCGGAACCGGATCAGCTGTGCAGCCTTGGCAGCCTGCTGGCAGCTTTAAGGCTGTAAAACCACTAGACCAGGTGAACACCACGTCCGTTTGAGAGCGGCCTTCGGTCTGGCATGAGAGCTTTCAACGCGACATTTCTGCCATGCGAAGAAGCCAAGTTTCTGTGCACTGATTGTTGTGCGGAGAAGACAGCCTTGCTGAACGAATGTTGGCGGTGGTTCTCGCGTAACCTGCTTCGCTGTTGAATGACAAGTTATTGTTCGTTTGTAGCACACTGGTAACAGAATTAGACCTCTTATGACCAGCAGTGGCTTTTCCTGAAGCACCATATGTAGCAACGTTGTGAAGACTCCAACCCCAAAAGCACTTGCGCAACGCGGCGCGAACTGGCACACCGATCAGTTCCTATGTTGCACTCGCGGTGAGCGGTGGGCTGCAAATATGACCTGTGGGACGCGTATCGCAGCATGAAGCGCGCTGCTACGCCTGGGTAAACAGTATGCACTCGCTTGCGTTGCAAAGAAGCTCATCTGTCAACATGTTCTATATATCGAATTATTGGTATATCGAAGTATTCGCAATCCCCTTCGAGTTCTATATATCCGCTATGGACTGTATTCCCTTATGAAGACAATTATGTTCTGTCTACCAAATCGGATCATTCATTGAGTTCAACGGGCTCGGAATAATGCTCATAAGGAGAAAAGATGACCAGATGGTTAATCTTGGGGCTCATCACAAGTTACCGTGCGCTACCACAGTTAGCCCTAGTTATGCATTGTTTATCTAGACTTCCCATGGTTTTGCTTGATTTCAACAAGCTTGCCCTGGTTCACACACCATGTGATGTGCACTTCCCAAGTTGGCAAAAACGACACTGATAGAATTCCCTGCTTTAATCATGTTGTACGAACATGTCTGCACGGCCTATATATAGGAGTGGCGTGTCTGAACAGAGGTTCTAAGAATCCTGGTGGTTTCGGGTTGCCGTCTCAAAAGTGCTGCCCACGTTGGCAGCTCCTTCCGTTTGGGCCATGCCATGTGACCTCGTGACGTCACGCAAACTATCAACACAGACGCTAAGTCGCTACTACACGAGTCTACAGGCTTCAGTACAAACAAAAGTTCAGAAATGATCAGTGAGACTCATGGCAGATGTGTGTGTGTGTGTGTGTGTGTGTGTGTGTGTGTGTGCGCGCGTGTGCGTGCGTGCGTGCGTGTGTGTGTGTGTGTGTGTGTGCGTGCGTGTGTGTGTGTGTGTGTGTGTGTGTGTGTGTGTGTGTGTGTGTGTGTGTGTGTGTGTGTGTGTGTGTGTGTGTGTGTGTGTGTGTGTGTGTGTGTGTGTGTGTGTGTGTGTGTGTGTGTGTGTGTGTGTGTGTGTGTGTGTGTGTGTGTGTGTGTGTGTGTGTGTGTGTGTGTGTGTGTGTGTGTGTGTGTGTGTGTGTGTGTGTGTGTGTGTGTGTGTGTGTGTGTGTGTGTGTGTGTGTGTGTGTGTGTGTGTGTGTGTGTGTGTGTGTGTGTGTGTGTGTGTGTGTGTGTGTGTGTGAAAACCTTTATTTGGAGGAAGCTTGAGGTAGCCGGAGCAACCTCACGCAAACACTAGGTGAGCTCCTCATTACAGGAGCCCATTGGCAACCGCCGCGGCTCGGGCTCGGTGGGTCAGGGCCTTCTGGCTTGCCAGGTCGGAGCAGCCGAACAGGTCTGCCTCCCAGTCCTCCCGGGTGTGGTTAGGTTTGGGGGCGAGGTTCGGGGTTGCTTGGCATGCCCACACCATGTGGAAGATGTCCGAAGACTTCTCCGCACAGTGCGGGCATTTTCCTGTACAGGCAGGATCAAAGTGTTTTAGAACTGCCGAGCACAGCAGCATTTTCGAGATATATGTGACAGTGTTACCTTCGGCGAAAGCTACGTGATTATGTTGTTATCGCCTATTTGAAGGAATGGCAGGGAATTAATGCTAGCATCTCACATGGGACGTCCTGTAGCCGTCGGCATTTCTTTCAGGTGAATTTTTCGAGCCGAATTGGATCATCCTAGCCTTGTAGTCAAGGAAGCGGACACTCCCATGCCACCTACCAGAGGCATATGCTCGTGTATTTACAAGGTGATGAGGCTCCTCACTCCCACGGAATGCGGCGGTCTGTAGGTGTTGACATCGAATAGCTGGATTTCCGACGCCGACTGGCTCAATCTGGGACTGCTTTCTCTTGAACCGTATCTCCGTAACAATGCATCACGAAGCACGGAAACACTATCGCAAGAAATAGCGCTGACTGTCGCCATCGAAGTAGCTACAAGGAGGTTTCGGTAACGCCTTCCAATGTGGGCGGCTCACCAAGTCAACACAGGTGACCAGTGGATTGAGCCTTACTTTGAACTGCATTTCCCGAGCAAGGAAATTAGGGTTCACGGCCTGTATTTAGGCAGCCGTACGCAAAGTGTGTGGAGAGTTTTTGACGGACTTCTGCATGTCTCAGTGTCAGGCAGCTGCAAATATATGAAGAATAAAACTCTAGTCTGCTCCTGTCCCTTTCCGCCGCATCTTAGCAAGTCTGAGAAAGCACCTGAGTGCCTCGACCTGGCTGAGACGACCCAGGTGAAGCCAGGTCCCGCACCTAATTGTACGCATATGAGCAATAATTATTTGTGACAACAGCAATAAAACAAAAATACACTTGCTTGGTATGCCACGCCTGCATTGTTCACAAGCACATCGAGGCCTCCATAAGTGCTCTTGAGGAAGTCCCGGAATTTGCGAATGCTCTCAAGATCAACAATGTCAAGCTGATGAAACTTTGGATGCAGAGACTGCTTGCTGAGCTCTGCCACAGCTGCATTGCCACGCTTCTCGTCCCGAGCTGTTCAGGGAAATGAAATGGGGCACGGTGTCTTTTTTTCGAGTTCAATTAATATAAGGGTCTTTTTATAACCAGTCAGTAACAGCAGCAGTGACAATAAATTACAAAAGACAGTAAACGCTCACCGCCGACTATGATACACTACTAATTAACCGGAGTCTGCACCACAACAAAGCAGCAAAAAAAACAAACAAAAAGTAATTGATAAACATTTCGCACCAATCCGTACCAAGCATACATATGCCTCCTTTAGAATATAGGACTGGGCTGTCTTGTGCGCAGCGACGATAAAAGAAATCGGAGCAGGGACTGCAATAAAGAACTCTGACACATACGAAGAGAGGACCTCACGCCATCTGAGCCTTTTGAAGATAGCATTTGATGCAAGGAAAGGAAATACCAAAAGAAAGCGATGCAGGTATACAATTCACGAAAATGGACAATTTAGTGTACTCTCTCTGCTACTAGTAAATAATCTATCAGTAACAGGCTGCAGAATTTGCTTGTGATATCGTGTACTAGAGCCATTTAACGTATTACAAACGGCAAAATAGGTCTTAACTGGTGGAGTCGAAGGGTTCTGCAGGCCAACAGTAAATGACGCACACAATTCCTCCGCGACAGAAACTAGTCCATTATAAGGTCTTTTTGGTTACCTGTATAAAAAGCTAACCATCAGCCCAAACTGAAAGCGCAAAAATTTCGACGCTCCTGGCTTGTTTGGTAAAACATTAAAAACTTATTTTGTTTACTGATCAGATCCGTAATACACCCGCGGCGTACCACTGCCCATAGTTAGCCAACTACTATCTTTTTTCTTTAGGTTGTATCCTATTATAAAGTGCCCAGTTGGCATCGACGCGCGCATTTTGCTTGCCAAATCCGGTGGTAACAGAGACACCTGTGCTTATCTTTCGGAGCATTTTGTACTTATAACAGCACTGGCACGTTCAATAAATATGGTCTCTTCGAAGTTACAATCCAGTCCCTGTCAATAGACGGCTTCTATTGCTTTTAGTTGGTTGGTTTGTGGGGTTTAACGTCCCAAAGACAATAATGCAAGAATTCAGCTTGTTTGTGTGCGATACTGCTTCTGAACATGTAGTGTACAAGTAAAAAAGCAATTATAGAAGACAATATTAGCTAGAAAAGCTTCTTTCATGAATCTTTGAATACACACTTGCCACCTATTCGTGTCTGTACAAATTGTAGAGTTTACCACTAATTTTGATCATTACGCTTCGGATTAAAAGAAAAATTATTACAGTATAGGACTTCTAGCCTACCATCTCCAATTAACCGGTGTCTGCATGAAGCCTTTACGAGCTCACTGACTTGCGTTGATGTGGAAACCAAACGAAGTCTGGCTTTGCAATGCAGGCTTTATGCTTTTCAGGACTTTGCCATGATTTAACATGGCTTACAATGGCTCAGTATGATTACAATGACTTACCAGTATTTTTCGACTGAGTAGCCCTATATAATTTTGACTGCACCTGTAGAATCAATTGCACACGGCTGAAACTATGCATTCTCGTTATTTTCAAATAATTAATAATGTTCACATGTTTGATTTTGACAGGAGTTATAAGGCGTAGGAAGTGGACACCGTTGGCTTAATATTGATCAAACGATGTTCCACCATGTGCGCTGAAGTCTAAATACATGTATAAACACCGTTGCAGTGCGAATCACTGCAATGTAACAAGTGCGGCTGGCATTGAGTTTGCGATTTTTGACTTAAGACGTTGCAGCAGATCGCCAAGCTACGATGGAAAGACCTTTTTTTTTTTTTTTTCGTTGCCATTCAGCGTGTGAACCTAAATATTGCGTCGACCTCAGTGCCAGTTTAGACAGGCTAAGCTCGCAAGGAATATGAACTTCCAGTGCTACCCTTTACTTTTGTTGTTGTTTGTACGGCAACCAACTGATGCCAGTGAAGTTTCCTGGAGTTTACATGGCATGTTAGAAAAATATATAATCCGCAATATTTCAAAGACGAGTAGAGATCATTGAGGAATCAGTATATCGTATTCCCTTGCGCAATGCACACTTTCTTATAAAGATATGTTTGGCGCAATTGGGAAGGTGCTTTGATTACCTGTGGCAAAATTTACTCAACGATGAATTTAAAATGTTTGATGTTTGACTGATTATCATTTCTGATGCCTATGTGAGCGCACATTTTTTTATATTATGACAATGAATGGAGGAAAGCATATAATTATTGAATCTTAAAATCCATCTCAAGTTACGACTTTTCCTTCTTAACAACAAATTCAAAATGGTGAATGTGTTTACAGGCATTGTGATTTTACAAGGCCAACAAACTTGAAATCATACTTAATGTAGGCCGTATACATACCTGTCAGAATGACATCTCCATCAAACTGTTGGCAGAGAAACTTCACTATGCAAAAGCCAATACCCTTGTTGGCACCTGTAACCTATACGCGCACGCATGCAGAACAAAGTGTTGATTAGCGATTTTATGTAATGGTTATTTATTCTGGCGTCCCAGCAACAAAGAGAGCTCTACTTGACTGTGTCACTCGGCCTTCTTGCTATATAACATGCATTACTAATGAAAATATTGAATATCGATACATAATAAAAGTGATAAAGCTTTCATTTCAATGTGCAAATCACGAAATATTTGGCGCCGAAGATTACCACAAGATGGGCATAGTCAAACTTGCAATGTTATTTGATCGGGCATACCGGATGTTTCAGAGAACACTTTCACTGAAAGGCTTGAAAAAATATAAATATTTATATTGTTAATATATTATATTAATATTGTTAATAATTATTATATTATATATTATAATTATTATTATTATTGTTATATTATATTGTTATATATTGTTCAAGAAACACCTCTGCTACGACGAACTTCATTTACTGTAAAGATCTTCGAATTAGAGTTAGTTAATTAAAACTCACAAATTAATTTCCTACTTAATCCAGTTGAGTGGTTAGTGCTAACGGCAAGTTAGAAGTCGTAGAAAAGACGATGCCATAGTTTTTCAAATGCAAAAAAAAAAAGACAACACATTTTTGAAAGACCTGCTGCGCGACGAATTCCGGCAGATTTCTTTCGCAAACCCAAAACTGAATGAATGCGCGCAGGAAGCTGGGTTGAAATGGCACGTCCGTTGCTGACATGTTGCAGCGATTACGGAGTAAAATTCGAACTACCAGCTCTATTGTGACGTGTCATATGCTTTCTTCCGCCCCATCGTTTAAAAAAATGGCGACCACCATAACTGCAGTTATTTCCCTTGCCGCGAGCGGCGAAGCAAAACAGTGTCCTTGACATGGCACAGTGGTGCATACAGTTCGAACTGGGCGTCGTAGTCACTGCAATACGTCATTATCGGATATATGATGACGTGTGCAGTGGTAACAGCACTCAATTCAAACTGCAAGCAAGCGATTTTGCGCGATGTCATGTACATTCTTCTGCTTCGCAGCATGGTGCAAGGGAAATACCAGTCATCACCATACGATGGTGCGAAGTAAGTTGTATGACAGGTCGACGTCGTAGTAGAGCAGGTAGTTCGAATTTGGCACCATTGCCACTGCATACGTTAACACCGGACGTCGAGCCTGCTTGCATCTAGCCTCGACCGAGCTAGTCCGAGCTTCCTGTACGTCTCTTGTGCTCAGCTTCGGTTTCATATTAGGAAAAGTGTCGGATTTCTTCGGTCTGCAGAGCTTTACAAATGAGTTTTGTAGCGAAAGCTACACTGGCCACGAACGAGGAGTTTCGCGCGGCTGGAGGCACAGAGCCGTTGCCTGGCAACCGCCGCAGCTGGCGGACGCCGCGCGCTCGCCGCGCCATCTGGCAATCAAGCAGCAACCAGAAGATGTCTCGTCTTCAATGCAGCAACAAAGCTAGACAACCAGACAACCAGAATAACCTGGACTTGCAATCAAGATTTAGATGGCATAGCCGAGCTAAGCCACTGCTAATTTTATGCTGGGCCGGTCTCCTCATCAAAAAAAAAAAATCGTCTCAATCGAGAATCAAACCTTAATCCCTAGGATCCTCAACCGAGCGCGGAAGTTTTTTTTATTGCATGGAAGTACTTTCAACTTCATGGATGAACTTTCAACTTCAACTTCAACTTCGAGCTAATTTAACCAGGTCGCATCCTGCAACCAGCATCGAGCTCTGACTATGGCCACACATCAAAATTCCAGGAGACATATACATGCATCTAGTAAAAGTAACCAGGCAGGAAGTCGATCCTGCGCAGCATATACCCCCGCACCATAGCACACTGTTCTCTGAACAGAGACTTCGATGAACGTGGGGGCTGTGCGTGGCAATATGTCATGCGGCTCTTCCACAGGCTAAAAAGTCCCAAGAGCACTAACAGGTCACATGGCGCCTCAGAAGCTTCCATTGTAGGCAAAAATCTTATAGTATAGGGCATAATATCAATGTCCTTTTTGAGAGTCCGTTAACGAATGTCCCCAAAAAGCCCTTCTTCACGGCAATACACAAATTAATGATCTATTGTTTCTGGCTACTGACACAGGCGACAGTCTAGAAATTGTGTCCGCCGTGACTGTGTTTTTTGCGCAGTTTTTGTTTTTTTTGAACCCACTATTTTCAAGTGTTCACTTTTCATGTCTATACCTAAGACAACTTTTTTTGTGAGTCATCAACGATCTATGGCTGGGAAAAGGTTGAAATAATACCGATTGACAATAAGACTGGAGATAGAAAATGTTCCTGATTTCCGGTCTAGAAATACTCGAGCATATAGTTTTGAAACACATAATTACCTCACATCGGCTATCACCTCATCAGCATGATTTTCCACCCACACGCACACCCAATACACACGCAATATATATGATTTGTCGGTTGGCGGCACACGGGGTAAGGCTTCTGTCTGATCGGGCGGGCGCATCCAGTATCAATCGCATGATGAATACGAATTGGAATTGCTGGCGGCTGGTCCCGCGGAGAAATTGGGAACGGACACATGCTTGGAAAGTAGATCAATTAGAATTCGGCACTCAGTTGTGGACACAGAAGGGTTCACCATGGCCTGAACTCGAGACTGTGTACTGGGGTGTGCCTTCTTTTCATGAGCACGGGTACTTGTGTAGTTGCAGAAGTCGACAAACCTCCTTCATGGGCGAGTTTCATGTCACACGGTAACACGGCTGGCTCTTCCGAATAGTTCACTGTCCGCAGAGAGGTGAGGCCTCTATTTGCTGAAAAGATGCAATGGGGATCCAAGACACCCTTCTCTGCGTAGGTGATTGCAGTTTGTTCAACTACAGTGTCAAAATCGTCGCACCAGTTTCTAGATGATACAACCTGGATGAACTCAGCATAAATCGCGGGCATAACTGTGTCCTCCGGTGCAAGAAAACGCTCCGAAATTAGGAGACGAGCCCTCCACAAGAGCTGACATCAACGTAGTGATCAGTGAAATTTGTCCAGATCGGCAGTCTAAAGCTGCACCACACTGTTGCAAGAAGCATATGCCAAAAGCTATTTCATGTGTAGAACGACAATACTGATAATCCTGATCGAAACGCTTGACCACCAATAACAACGTTCTCACAGCGCACACTAAGTGGCACCAAATATATTCCCCGCCAACACCACGAAATACGACCGCTTGATTCAGGCTGAACGCTTTGCATCCCAGACTTAGCTTTGAAAGCTAAGCTCAAACAAATACGGTTGCCCCAATATTCACCAACGCCATAGTGCGACTGCCATTAATGAGTACTTTGCCATGCCATCGGCCGCGCCGGCTAGTTTCCCGGAGGTAGAGAACGGTGCCGAAGAGATGGAGAGCGTCACTGTCGTTGGGATGGTGGCGTCATGCTGCGTTCAGAAGCAGGCAAGGCGTTGCGCAACTGTGCTGGGTAGTAGCCATCACATTTTGGTAAAGGCGATGGAGGATTAATTTAGTGTCGAGCCGATGAAAAACGTTAGGCCAAAGGCGGTTGTCATGCGGCCGCATACCCCGTCGACGGCAGTAGCGAGAGATATGTCCGGTCATTCCACACCTGTAGCACACAGGTGGCGGGCGCCACCGGTCAGCGGTAAAGTACACACAAACTTGATCAGGGCGGGAATCGTAGTCAGCCCTGCGTTGCTGGCGAACGACTTCGCCTGTGTCGGTTGTCATTAGTCCCAATCGCTGCTGAGAAGAAAAAGTGTCATAGTGTCTGCGGTTGTCGAAGTTGTGTGCGGTGTGAGCTGGAGTCCAATAAGCAGTTGTGGTCGGGGGCTCTGGCTGCAGCGCGCAACCTTCGTGTTGGCCTTCATCTCGGAAGAAAGAGTCCTGGTTTCGAAATAGTTCTCCTCGGACGATCCGGCGTATCAAGTCAGCCATTGACTCAGGAGCACCAACATCTACACTTGTCACGGAAGTGACGTTGGCCAGTCGGCCAAATTTAGGGGCGATGGCGATACGACGAAGCTTAAGGGTTTCGAAAGTGCGGCAGTGCCTGATCACGTCAGCGGCAGAGCGCAAATGATCTCTACTAGCTGATCAGGCTTAAATACATCCTCGGCGATGCCTTTCAGCAAATGCCCAACTTTATCTTTTTCAGACATTCGTGTGTCCACTACTTTGCAAAGCTTAAAAATTTCCTCAGTGTATATGGTACGAGTCTCACTGTGTACTTGGGCTCGCTGGAGCAACGCTCGCTCTGCGCGTTTCTTCAATTGCAGCTCCATCGCCGAAGCACTTCTTTTTTCCTCTGTGAAACGGCCCCAGCTCGTCAGTGTGTCTTCATGGTTGTCGAACCAAATTAGCGATGTGGCTTGCAGAAAGAATACAACATTAGCTAGTTTCACAGTGGTGTCCCATCCATTGTACCGACTCACCCGCTCGTAGTGTGTGAGCCACTCATCGATATCTTCGTCAGATTTCCCAGTGAACGCCCGTGGCTCGAAATGATGCTGCCAGTTGCTTACCGTTAGTGGCGTTCGCTGGGCGTTGCCTTCTTGAGCCATATTCAGGAGCAGCGGTGGGAAGCCAGCGAGTCGGCGGCTGCGTCGAAGGTCAGAGGAATCCGTCTTGGGGCGACCCCTCACCTCCATCAAACTGTTACGCATGTTCAGTAGAGTGGAAAGTTGGGCCAGTTGGTACATATTGGTGAGGATTAAAACCAGCGGAAAGACGCAGAGAGAGCGTTGTGTTGTGTGCTTCTTTAATTCTCACCGTTACGTATGTGCATATATATATATATATATATATATATATATATATATATATATATATATATATACACAGACAAAGACAAAGCTGGAAAACCACGCTGCATATATCGATCTACCAAGCACTGTAGCAAAGACCATAATTATTCTTACACCGTGGACCATAAGGAAGTGAAAGTGCAGGAGAGTACGACGAAGAGGGAGATAAATCAAGGCGTCGATCTAACGGCCGCGTTTCTCCTTCTCTCCTATACAAGCGATCATTGCTATTTCATAAGCACCGGGACTTCGGCAGAAGTACCCAGGTAGCACCAGCTATAGGTTTGAAATGAATAAATGAATTAATCACACGAGAGGAGAGACGTAACACAAGGCTGCCAAATGTTTTAAGGTCTTTCAGCTCTCTGAAAGTGCGCACGTATAGTACACATCGTGTTCGCAGGCCAACCATGCGCTGATGCAGAAAAGTTTCATTTGAGATAACATAGATCTGTAACGTAAGCTTACCACAGCGACTCGAATCGACGACATGGTGAAACTACTGCAAGTCACCTTTGTAGGACGACTAACCAGAGCAGGAAACACTAAAACAAAAGTACATGTGCATTCGCGCCACACCTGCAAACTGGCGGAGCCGCACGCGGCATGTCGTTGCCAGTCACAATGACTACTCTGCACAGGAAGCACCGAAAACAAAAATAAGGCATCTGCGTACTTACACGTACCTCATCTGCTCAACTGAGCAACTGGCGGAAACATATGCAACCCTCGCGTGGTCGGCCGGTGACCGGCCCGCTTTCTACATGAACGGCGCATGCTGGCCAACATGAAAGCATTATCTGGTCTCGTGACACCGCGACGGGGGCGTAATCTTCTGCTTTATTGACCTTTTTCGTTTCTTAGTGCATTCTAAAATTATAGTTATCGCCGCATCGCTTGCACTTGTGCACGAGCCGCCCGTATCACGCGTCTGCCTACGTCATTCGCTCCCTCTCAAAAGCAGAAGCGAATTACTGTGCCGAAGCGGAATACCTTGTCATTGTGTGGGCGACTAACCAGTTTTGCCCGTAGCTCCGCGGCCAGCCCTTCAAGGTAGTCACTAACCACCGCCTAATCACTAATCCATTGCCTGGTATGATGGAACCTCCGAGTGCAAAAGTTGGAACGAGTTGCCACTGTTAGTTCAAACGCCAACTGCTTATCCCACGCACCTTTCAAACCCCCGTCAAGCATCCTTGAAGACGACGATATGCTCCGCAGCGATTTTCAGCCCGCAAGAATCATCAAATCATTTCTTGGGCTGTGCTTCACCACGTTGAGAAGGTGGTCGTTGTAGAAACCTTACAACAACCTGACTCAGTTCGATCTTATTGTTATTAATGCGAAAGCATTACTTCACTATGTTCACAGATTTCTGTCCGCGCAGAACGTGTCCGCAGCAGTGGGAGTAATTAAGAAGTGGTAAAGGTTAATGAGTGGTGTCAATTTATAGAGGGTGACGTAATATTGTGTCCGAAAAATAATTAGGCCAATAAGTTAATTATGTAATTAATTAGAATAACTGGTTCACAGGAAAGGAAAGGCGCAGTATCTGTCATACTACAATTCTGTGGACACCTGAACCGCGCCGTAAGGGAAGGGAGGAAGGTGGGAGTAAAAGCGATCGAAAGAGTTGGCGTATTGGATGTGACGTCACGCAACCGGAAGTAGAGCCGGAAAGGGGCATAGGAAGGGATTGGCGCGCAGTTTGAAAGTACCAAAGACTAAAATAGGCAAACAAGAAGTGAATTAAGCAAATTCAGGAAGCAACCAGAAGCAACCAACAGCGTGCATCCGTGCTTTCGCATTACTCCAATGAAGATTCTGCAGTGTTCTTTAATTTTTTTGGCGCCACTATACTTGGGTACAGCAGGTGTCTTTTTACCTCCATGCAAAATTTCCTACTGTAATGAAATCATCTGCCTTGCTAAATTTTCTCGTACTATTTGGATACAAATGCACAGTTTCGATCCCTCGTGTGCTTTATAATGTCCCATATTTATTTCATTCATCTCACCTTTACGTTTCATTTTCACTTCCCCTCTAATAATTTTCTTTTTGGACACGTGAATATATGCATCTGAAGAAATCTCTCTGCTCCCCAGTTCTTAGCCGATCCCCTTATGTGGATACACGCATCTATTATGTGGTCAACAACAACAGTCTGGTCTCTGACAAACCACAGCACAGTGATATCTGCTGTCGTCGTCTGCCGTGAGGAGGAAACGAATGCCGTTCCTATAGGCCCTTTCGGCGGTGCGTGTCAACAATCTTCATCCTTGTGATAATGCGCCGAATCATCCTTTTCCCTAAAAGCAACAGATTGCATTTCTGAGGAAAAGGTGGTGCAATTTCTCTCTTTTCTGCGGACGTCCACTCTGAAATAGGTCAAGGTAATTCGGTCCCGCGAAGCGAAGTCCGATGTTACAGCCTGAGTAGTAGAGCTTACGCTCAAATAAAAGCTCCTGTGAAACTGTCAATTTATCGGCTATCGTTTATCGACTGTGTTTATCAATAAACACAATCGATAAATGTTTGACTTCATGCCACTTTTGAAATTTTACTCAGGCATAGTTAAAAAGCATTTGAAATCATGATAACTATGGAGCATTACATTGCGTTTAGTGGCGCGTTTCTATACACTTAAAAAAAAAAAATACCAGCCATACCAGCCACTACTTAAATTTCAATTCTAAATACCCCATACCACAAGGCCTTCGTCGTCTCCTGTCTTCTGAGGACAGCAAAAGTCCATCCACTCCTCCGAAGCGGAGAGCAAATTTAAGGAGGAAGAGGCCACCGTGTTCTCCAATCTACAGAAATATAGCTACACACGCGGCTTCAATTAACTTATATTCCGCCGTCTCACGAGCCCTTTTCAACGATCATCCGCCCTTTACCGTGACCCAAAGACCCCATTCCTAGAGACAAACAACCTGGTGTCGTCTACAAAATCCTGTGCTACTAATGCCCGGCCTCACATATCGGTGAAACAAAAAATCTCGATGACGTCCGGTTAATGAACTTGGAAAGCAACGGCCCCTCGCCGAGCACTGCGAACGGCCGACCACAGAATCGTTTTAGAGGAGGTGAATATCCTGGCCGTACATGGAGTCCAATCCGTTCAATATGCGGTGGACAATGACCGCGAGGTTTGCCTCCGACCTTTGGCAATATGTCAGAAGCCGAAGGTCGTTCTGTGTAAGGGACAATAAGCAATTTATAATTTGTTGACTTATCTTGTGCCAAGGTCGACCAGGACGGTTGCCGACGTTAGACTAAATAGGGCCAAGGTCGTTCTTTCAGTTGGCCAGACTGACTGACTGGCTGAAAAACTTTATTGAGCAGAGATAAGGGAGGGGGACGTGTAGGTGGGGTCTCTAGTCCGGGACTCCAGTGGCTGCCGCTGCTATCCGCGCGAGTGTCACGATGGCCCGTTGGGCCTCTAGTCCAGAGCTGGATATATAGGGCAGCCTCCCATCCCTCAATAGTTAGCACTGCATTTGGGTCATCAGGTGGATTGTGTGGGCAGGTCCACACCATCTTCTCCTCGCGATATATACATTTGGGGTCGCAGAACCCGGGGTGTATTTTGTTTAAACGGGCTGGTGTGTTATATGTACCTGTCTGTAGGCATCGCCTTCTAACTTCCTCCGCTTTGGAGAGCCCAGGCTGGGGTGGATATTTTCTGTGAGAGAGTCTGAAGTGCTGTAACCTCTCCGTATACGCCACCAGAAGACGAGTATGTACCCAGGCTTCCAAAATATTAAAAAAAAATCATGAACACCCCGAAGAAGACAAATGCCTCGTCTGGACACCGGGACATCAAGGCGTGGAAATTAAGGAACGATCGAGTGCGCTCATGCCGCTGCCCGAGCTCTCCTCCCCCGGGACTCGGCCCCTCCATACCCCACACCCCCTTATCTCGGCCGCACTAAAGCCCCAGACCCCCAGACATTAATGGACGCCGCCACGTCTTGGGAAAGGGAAGGCCGCTGCCTACTGCTGCTGCTGACCCACACATAAGCCGCCCCTAATGAAGGGACCGAAGTGGTCCCGAATTTCCGCAAATTTGGGACAAAATAAATTTTGGCTGATGCGTCTTGCTCAAACTTTTCTTTCAAGAGCCCAACCAAGCGGATTTCCGTCTGAAGGTGATCTCGTTCAGATAGCTGTTGATTACTACGAGTTTCTGGTATGGCAAGCTAAGTGGCCCTCTGCATTCACACAATTGTAAACAATAATTCTTAAATAGTATTATATAATGTTGTCTTCGGCTGACGGTACTCGTGGAGCACTGTTGTAGTGCCTGACAAACCAACACTGCCAACATCGCCACAATCGCAACATTTCGCACCATGCGCCGGCGTCTAACCTCCTTGGAACGTAGGATAGCCTCCGAGACAGATGAGAGTCTCGGAGGCTATGCAGGAGTGCACAAAAAACTCCATGAGTGCCATCATGCCATCAGCAAGACACCATAACTTTCGGTTTCATTTCGAAACAGTTTTTTAGTATTGTTTGAATCCAACGTTATCCAATCCGTTTGCATATTGACTTTCGGTTGGTGAAGGGTATTTCCGATCTTCGAAGATGGGTAGTCAAGGTAAGTTACGAGTCCTCATTAAGTTTTGTACTTTCCCTCATTATTTCGTCGGAAACATAACATAGGCACACAAAGGAAGTTTTTCGTCATACACAATTAACTGATAATCTTGGTAACCTTACTGTGCGCAGCATCGAGTACACTAACGCACATGCCAAATTGCAGCACAACTGCGTACCGTAACATTAAGATTGTCGCGAACTCCTTATTTGCTGGCACACGGCGTACTGTATCTTATACATCTGATTTTTGTGTGTGCATTCGCTGATACAGGCGAAAGGTATAGGTGCAGATGTGATCAGTCTCGTGTTGAGAGCTTCGGCTGTAGCAAACGGAGCAGCAAGTGCAGAGTCTTGTGAGCGATTTAAATGACATTGCAAGTAGCAATTTTCGCAGATAATTCTTGCGCTTGAGCGCTGCCACATGTCTGACGGCAGCGGTCGGATATGCCAGCACGTTGGCTGAGCGCAGACCGTATGCCTCGGTCATTTGAGTGCGGGCCATTTGGTCCGTATTATTCTTCACGTTTGTGCGCTTATATTCTTTGCGCAACGTTCTTCAGGGCTGTCAAAACTTTGAGTTCTGGCTCTGAAACACATGAACGTAGTTCCCAATTGCTTGAAAGTGTTTTTATCTGGGCATGTTATTGTAGGTATACTTATTTAGGTATTTAGTTGAGATTTGCTATCTTCATTTCCCTTCCGTAGTGAGCCTTATGTAAGCTGGAAAAAAAAAAAAAAAAAAACATTTAAACGAGGACGAGACGTAACGTGTACAGTCGATACATTCAACTGAATTGCATGATCTGGGGCACATGTACACTACACGTTAGATATGTGCAAAATGATAAAATGAAATAGAAAAACCTCTTTTGTTTCTTTTTCATTCATTTGCACATATCGGACCTGTGTTGTATCTATGTGCTTATGATTATGCAATAAAATTTCAGTTGAAAGTTGGCTTGCTTGTTTATGTCGTGTCGTAGTTGCACCATGCTCCAGCAACTTGCACAAACTTATTCCATTATGTTGTGTACACTGCGCATAACTTAACCAGAAAAAACGCAGACAGCATGCTGTTCTTTCTGCCTCCTTATGTGAGCACACATTATACGACTTCATTAACATACTTGTTACTAAATGTATATGTGGGTGTGTCTGCAAGCACAGGCCGAGAGAGACTGCTTACAAAGAGAGCATGCTTTCAGACTAATGTTCCACTAGCCTCCAGGCTAATACTTCTTTTAAAAGGCAATGCCACGGCAGCTCGGTGGTTGGGGCACTCTACTGTCAATCCCAAGCTTGTGTGTTCAATTCCTGCCATGGCAGCCACATTCCGATAAAGGAAAAACGCCAGGCATCCATGTGCTGTGCAATGTCAATACACATTGTAAACAATCCCATTTGTTCAAAATTATCGAAGCCCTCCACTATGGCATCTGTCATGCCAATGTAGCTTTCGAATCTTAAACCCCATTTACCATACCATACCATTCTTTTGAAAAATTGATGATCATCTGGTTACTTTGGCAGTGCTTTTCCAATTTTGCTCATTTCAATCATCTCCTACACGCGTGTGATAAAAGCTGGCCTCTAATCTAATTACATAGTTACATTGTGTTTAGGCAAGTGCAGGTAAAGCTGTGTGCATCACGGAGAAGCTGAATATATTAGCAGTGCAAGCTTACAGAATAGACACTGGAATCACTGTGAGCTTGTGGTTCCACATGGTAAAGCCCTGCTATGGAATGGCTACATTTTCTGATGGATGCTTCAATTTTCAGCCATCTGGGGGCCGAGCCGCATGGCAACTTCAGTCTTGCATCGCATTTTTGGGCCCCAGTGTCGCAGCACGGCAGTGACACTGCAAGTGCGCTCCAGTGCCTCGAAAACCTCTGAGCCAGCCCCCACAGATCCCGCTCAGGTGCCCTGGAGGCCTTATTCACCTTTCAAGCCAACAAACGCAGTGGAATTTGCGCTTGCTCGTGCCGACGACATCCTCGCTTGGGGGAGGAAGGTAACAAGCTACATCAACAAATTCTCCCTGTGGTTCCTACTGCAGGCTCATTCTACTTACGCATTGCTTTTGATCGTTAAACATCAGGATGCAACATTCCATACACCTTAAGGAGTGAATTTGATAAAGCTGAAATGAAATTTGGAGTAAAACTCAGAATTCTGCTTCCCTCAGGGCTGCCAAGGTCATACTAGAGAAAGTGAAACGTTAGTGTTGTAGTGGCAGCCTGTCAAAAAATAGAGGTATAACACATTTTTTTTTTTCTATTTGAAAAACACCTCAGTAATGCCAAATCTGAAAAAAATATTAGTTCAGAAAGTTGCGTGGATAATGGAGCAATATATTGATTTTTTTTTTCACTGGCCGTCTTGAACTGGGGAGTCAGTGCGGCACTTGGCTTTGATTAGAAAATTATTTGTCTCTTAGTGTTTGTGTGAAAATGAAGATAGCCTCACAGCAGTATAGATATGTGGCATATAAGCAATTTGATATTTTTATGTTATGAGATAATTTCGGGGCACTTAAGCTCTGTTTTTAAGGGTACGACAGGGTAGCGATAACAGCTCCCACCAGTGGCTCCTCTTGTTGATCTCACCCCTCAATGACATACACTTGGTTACTCGCCTAACCACTGCTCTCTTAATTATTGCCTGTCTCATCTCGCATATGCTATATTGCTGTGTTGAGTTTCCGACTGTACATATTAGCGTACAGTCATAAAGTCCCACCTTTTGTGAAAGACCATACATCATAGATATGAAACCTGCTTTAATCAAGCCATATGAATGTGCTTGTGTAGCTTACGATTAGCATGTCTGCCTTGTGATCCAAGGGTACCCGGCTCGACTCTAATCCTGCCCTGTGAAAGTTTTCTTTTCAGCTTAATTCATTTACTGTTGAAATCCACCGCTCCTCATATGATGCGAGCTCTGTTTGACCATTTTAGATTTTCACTGGGTTCTCCACTGAAAGGGAGCCTTAAAGGGACACTGCAGCACTTTTTGTAAAAATTGGGCTTTCAGCAGAACTCCATAGTTTTTCATGCTGCGAACTCGAATATCAGATTGAAATTAGGCAGAAGAAAGCAGAAATAGCCTTTTTTCAGCAGAAATACGCAGCCCACGCAATGGGGCTCATCGCGGGTCGCGCCGCCGCCTGTGACTGGCCAAGACGTCGGGTGACGACATTTGGAGGACAGGGGAAGCTGCCGATGCGGCTCCTTCGCTGCACTGTGTGCTGACTGCAGCTCTCTGCAGCTTTGTGAATGTCATTATGGCATGCCATTTCCACACGAATGACCATCGGGATTTTCACGGCATGTACCCGTACCAGACGCGCCTACAAACGATGCAGCACTTCCGTTGTGGGAAGCGTAGGTTTGGCATGAAAACTTGCTTTGGTTAGAGTAAGGCATTTTGAAAAGTAGTGTGTAGTAGTGTGTGTGTGTAGTAGCAGAAACTACATGGCCCTCGGCGAAACCTCGGCGCGTATATTCCTGTGAAGGAAGGGCAGCGAACAATGCCCTAGCCGACTACCTCCGTCTCAGACCTCTTGCCCTGCACGAAAGGTCATTGTTGTGAAAAATGAACCCAAGGCTTGGTGTACCAAATCCTGCTTTGAGTGCCAGTCGCCGTACCTTGGAGAAACTAAGAATTTTATAGAAAGGGTGAAGCGCTGCACAGCTGCCACCGGTCAAATGAACAATAAGTGAAGCGCGGTTGCCGAGCTCTGCAATGCATATGAGGCATTGACGGGGCTATTGTCCTGGAGACCAAGTCAAATGCGCAAAGAACGCTGCTTGAGTCATAGGACATTTAGCAGACATAGAGAACCTTTCCTTTTTTATCGTACTCTCACAATACACGTTTAGTGAATTGACGGCTGACATATGTTGAAAGCCAAGAAGCTGCAGCTCCTCCACACCCATACCTTCATGAAAAAACCATGTTCCGAAATATATTTTCTTACAAGAGCCTTGTCGTTTTCATTTCCAACTTAATTTTCATTCCCAAACGAGACAAGACGATGTAAAATGACGAGGCAGCAATGGGTGGAAAATCGCAAGGCCATATATGAACGACTTTGATAATTGCTTGCTTAGACGCATCAGAGGAAACCTCGCTCTGTGCGCTCCTTACCTGAATGCACCAATACCCAGCAGAGCGGTGCACTCCTTATCTTCTAATAATGCCCCCTAAGGGTTCCACGAACCTGTCAGGCACGTGCCGTGCTGGAAAGGATCCCACAAAGCTTTCACAACCAAGCGGCGACACAGCAGTAGGCTCTTCTTAATCATCTGCGCAAAAATCATCAGCGCGTGCTGCTGATGAGTTGTTCATGTTTAGCAGAAGCCGTTGCGCTGAGCTTTTGCGCAAAAAGAAAAAAAAACGAGACACGCGAATACAACCATGCGCCGATGCTGTCTGCCCGTCCCATCGCGAGATTCCACTCCATGAACGGATCGCAATCAACGCTAAACACAATGGTTCACATACAAATGAGACCTGAATAGTCAGAAACTAATGGAACTACGAAGTACAAGCCTTACCTCCTTTTTCTTCCTTTAATAACAGCGGTTCTAAGAAATGATGACTGTCCCGTCTCTTTTGTGCAAGGAAATAGAAGGAACTGCGTCATGTTTAAGCCATGCCTTTTTGTCAAAGCCCTATAGAAATCGCATTAGGAACAAACTGCATGTAGTCACAGTCACGAAAATGCTTCGAGTAGAATGTTTTCTTTGCTCGGCTTGAATTTATCTCTCTTCTCAGCAATGCTGCTTTACGCCGCGAGCTTTTAACATAATGAAAGATTACATTGTCGCGTCCACAGCTGTTAGTGCATCCAAACACATGCAGAGTTGTGTTGTATCAGGTGCGCAATACTAAGTTGATGTGTTTTGTATGTCCGCAATGCATGCAAGACGAGGAACAGCGCACGCCGAAAGCCCCCTTCGTTGGCTCTGAATGCGTCCAGCTCCTCACGATGACGTCACGACGGACGGAGAAGTTAGGTTTCTCTCTCCGCTTTCCTCCTCCTCAGCAGTCGCGCGGGGCGTGGGAAATTTGAATTGCACGCTTTCAGTCGGTGATTGCGTAGGTGTTATTGGGAACCAAAGCTGGAGTTTGCTCCGCGACACCGGCGCTCGGTTTCTAGCGGAGCGGAGAGGAACTACAAAACCTACGTGCATCCGCGCCCGCGCTGCGCCTGGCTGTCTCCGGAGTCTGCGCAGCCCGCTCGCTCGGGAGCGCGTGCTACAGGCAGTCGCACGTGCATGCGGAGCGGGAGAAGAAGAGTAAGGACGAGGGGGCTCAAAGCCGGCGCTCATTGCCAATGGGGTTTCTTATTTTCACTTTTTTCTGTGCCCCGGCTGACATAGAGGCTGGCTGGAAGCACGTTTTTTATCGGTGCTTTCGAAAGTGAGAAATTATTATTAATTGATCGCCGCAGACATTGTTTTCAAAGAAGGCTTGGTGTCAGGCTCAGAATTAAAAAAAAAAAAAAAAAACATGAGCGCGAATTCGCTACTCGAAGGCAGAGGCAAGCGACAGGTATTTTGAAAGACTTGAGGTGGCACCTCTTGATGTCTCTGTCCATGTTGTCCAGAGAATGAAGGGTCCAGCCTTCTCGTTGAGAACTGATACGTGTGTACACAGTGACGAGTGCTCCGGGCGCTGGTTGGGGAGCTTCCTTTCTATTTGTGACTGCACACTTGAAAGGGGCCTATTCAACTCTTTGGGGACAGACGTTTTAGGCGAAACTACCGGCGCCGTGGGGCCTGTTTTCGGCGCGTTTAGGACGCATTCCCTACAAAGGCACAAAGCATGCCGCCTTACCCTTTGGTTAGTGCTGACAGTGGTCAGGGCGAGTTTGCTGCTGCGGCACTGTCATTCGAAACAATGACCTATCAGCCTTTAACAATGAGGGCCGGATTTCTTAACGACCTGGGTCATTGACGAGAAGTCACGGCATGCCATTTTTTGCGGCAGTTTCCTCTCTCCACGAGGCGAAGAGCGAGGAAATGCCTGACAACCTTCCATGCAGGCGGGGACATCTCTCCAAGTAAACCTTTGTCTTCTTAATTCAACAGCTACGCTGTGCAATTCCTTCAGTTATCTCCTCTAGCGAATGCGCAGTTTTGAGCTCTCGAAGCAGGATCGCGTATGAGGATAGAAAGATTGACGTATGTGTTTTTCCTTCATAAACGCCAAGTGATGGCATTAATGACATACATCTGTTTGTTGAGGCTGACTTGGTTCCACGATGACTGCTGTGGCACCGCCAGTTACAAACAGAGGTGCGAGATACGAGCGGTACGAGATACCTAAAAAAAACAAAAAGCCGACAACCATCCCGTTACCGTTTCAACACGAGTTTTGTGAAAAAGCGCACCGTCACTTTTTCATTCCAGTTCTTTTTATTTTATTTTTTGCCTCGTTTGTTGGACCGCGACTGCGGCCAGAACGCGGCCGGAGGAGGAGAGAAAGAACCGAGCGCGCGCGCGCAAACACGTGCTGGAAAGCAGTGCGGAGCAGACGACAGCATGCTTTTCTATGCGCCGGGGAGGAGACGACGCGGCTGCTCTGCGCGGAGGTTTTGACGGGGTCTCCATGGAGGGCGCTGACGCACAGAGCGGCGCAGCGCCCCCTGGTCCAGGTTTTCACCGCTATATGCGTAATCGAAAGAATAACTTCCCAGGCATGATAAAAAAAATAATGTACTTAAAAAATCTATGGTATTGGCACATTTGAAAACCGCTGCAGTGTCCCTTCAAAGCTGGCGCTTTAATGTGCTGGGAAATGAAAGTAATGGAGTTTGATAATTAACCAAGGGCTATAACTGATGTAGCTGACTCTAAATTGCAGTTCAGGTAACAGTTAAAAGGGCAGGACTGCTCAGAAAGAAAACATGAATCTTCTCGCTGGTTGCAAAAACTCCGAATTAGGAAGTTGCAAATAAGATTTTTGAAGTCTTGAAGTTTTGCATTGAATGTCAAGAATAGACAGATTAGCTAGAAATTTCTGATTATAGATGCTAGCGTAATAGCTGTATACAAAGCAGTATAAAGCTGGCTGTGCAGTTCTATGCAGGTTTGGGAGGGCTTAAAAGGAATGGCTAAACTGTGCCTAAAAGCATGCTTCCATTTTCTAGACTAACATATTTTAAGCTGGTCTTAAATTCAAGCATAGAAATCAAAGGGTTGGATTAGCATTTTTTTAGTAATCGATGCTGTGTGGTTAGGGAGAATATAAGGAAAAGACCTCTTTCACACCACTGATGTATAGCGAGGTCTATGGTTATGCAAGGAGTTGTTTGCAGGGTAAACTAGTACTTCGAAACTTGTCCCACTGAACGAAGGAGGCATCTTAGCCAAAGGTAAGTAGGTTAGCTGACAAGTAAGAAACCCATAGTGGAAACCAAACAATCACATTTTTTAAAGGGGACACTGAAGTCAACCTTTACGAGTATATTACCACATTATAACCAGCTAATAAAAGGAACTTCTGTAAGTTATAAAATACCAAAAGCAAAGTGTCACATTTCACAAGTAAATTGCGCACATCACCGAAGTTCGGACATGAATGTCAGAGGCTATGGGCCAAATTTTGGCCCTATGCAGCACCACTACTCACTTGAAAATGGCGGCAATCAGTCCTTTGCGATGTAGGCACAGCGAGTGTAAATTAGGGGCGGTAAAATTTTCTAATTGAATTTTTTTGTTGGCATAAATGCATCTTTTACTGCTGGACAAACATCATCATGGCCAGAAAGTGTTAGGCAAGCAATTTTTACTGAAATTAGTAATTGATGGAGTTGTTTTCAGTGACCCTTTACCAACACTTCGTGTTATGTTGGCTATTATGTAATGCGTCAATGTCAGCACTGTCAGAAATGGAGACAGCAGGTATGGTGGCTCTGTAATTGCATTGAACAGAGGTGGAACAGTCATGTTCTTTACGTTTTATGCAGACTTCACTCTGGCCTCTTACCTTTGGCCTGGCTTGCTGCGCTGTGGAGATGATGCACATTGCAGCACCTCGCTACGATATGGACCGGTATGGTGTTGTGTTTCGTGCAAGTCCTCGTCAAGCTGACGTCATCATTGTAGCCGGAACAGTTACAAACAAGATGGCACCAGCATTAAGAAAGGTATAGTATGTACTGGCAGCCTTTACAGGTTCCATCACTTTGGTGAGACTGTCAGTATTAAGTATATATTTTTGCAGCTTCCTTCCATACAAGCACACAGGAATGTGGAAGTATGCTTGAAACGATATTGTAACATCAGTGCATCCTGTTTGTGCTGTCTAATATGTGCATAACATTTATTGAGCTATACAGTCGAACCCGGTTATATCGAACCTGGATATATCGAATTTCGGTTATATCGAACTCACGGAATATCCTCTTGAAAATCCCATGTGAAAGTATAGGAAAGCCGCTTCATATATCGAACTTAATTTCACCGGTCGTTCGATATATCGAACAACGCACCACGCACTGGAAAGTGTGCCTTCCCCAAAGATGATATCGCATCACCCTTGGCCGTTTGCCGCATGACATTTTCAAGCCACGCACGGAAGGGATGAGAGGGGACAGTTCGGCGACGGCTGGTCTGAGCATCGCCGCGCCCATTCCCCAAAGGCACGCGCATCTGCATTTGTCGTTTCCCGCGCGCCAACACATGACGTTTGCAAGCCATGTGCGTGGGTGTGCCTATTCTTTTGCCGAGCTCTCTCCTTCAGCACGCGCTACGCATACGCCAGGCCAGCTCAGCCCGTTTTCAGACAGACGTCGGACGCTTTCTCCAGCATCTGTTGCGAACCCTCTGCGCGCGGCGGCTGACGTGGCTATGGCGCCCGCGGACGTTAAGAAGCGGCAGCTCTCTTTCTTTTTTTTTTTTTTTTTTGTGAGTCATCCTTTCTTATCGTTGTGCTGTTCAGACGTTGAGAAGCGGCAGGTTCCTTTTTTTTTTTTTGGCGGGAGTCGTTTATCCTTGCATGTATGAATCAACGTAAGCACGCTGATAAGCATGTGATAAATCGAACCAGGCTTGTGCAATCAAGCCGTCACGGGCACTCTGCCAAGTTCGCTCCTGGCCACCACAGGAGCTATCAAAAGATAAACGCGCCCCGACGTTATCGCTGCGCAGCATCTTGGCACGCTGCCAAGAAATGAGCTGTAGATGAGACGACCGAAGTGGAGTGACGCGCGCCATCGACATGCAAGCGAAAACGTTCGTGATTTCTGCTGCGGCGACACAGAAACCACCTTGTTTTGAGCTGTCGCGGTGGCTCAAGCGGCCACTCTGTCGCTGCCGCTCGTCGCTGAGATTGCTCGCTCATGTGAGCGAGCTGGCCTTAATGATTTTTTTTTTTTTTCAAATTCTTGGGTGCAAAAGTGGAGGGTGGGTTCATTATGCGAGTGGGTTGGTTACACGACAAATACGATATCGTTTTTCCGCATCGTAAGTGCCGTCGCAAACCGATATCTGTATATCGAATTATCGATATATCGAACTATTTCGCGATCCCCTTCGAGTTCGATATATCCGGGTTCGACTGTATTTGGAATTTCCTTGCAGATTGGTTTTGACGTGTGATGTTTGGAGTTGAAATGAACAAGATATTTCATTTTTGTAACACAAGACCTTTTAAAATGTGTATTGAGCTTATTTGTATGCATTTATCTGCAAAATAGTTAAAGTACAGCTAATACTATGCTCCACACGGTGTATATAGCAGCGGTCTCAAAACACACAGCCCAACGTTTGTTAAAATGTGTATTGAGCTTATTTGTATGCATTTATCTGCAAAATAGTTAAAGTACAGCTAATACTATGCTCCACACGGTGTATATAGCAGCGGTCTCAAAACATACAGCCCAACGTTTGCGATCTGTGCGAAGATGTTTGATGAGGCCCACTGGCTCCAAACTTTTCAGCCCTTGCACCAAAGGTGCATACCAGCTTCACAAGTCAGCTTTACGACCAGGCTCGTTTTCCAGTTAAAAGGCCTTATCTCCAGATGGTACGCATTTTTTATGGAAATGAAAACAGGCCCCTTAATCAGCATGAAAATGAAAATAAAATGACCCCTTAATCAGCATGAACTTTAGATTGACAGCAGCTGCTGTCAAGAGCGAGGAGCTGGGAAACCAGTTCTCTATTACGTCTCCAAGTTTACATTTTTCTTTTTTGAGGATAAGTGATTTACTAACTGTATTTAAGGATGTAAGGATGTATTTACTAACTGATGTACCCCTTCAGTGTATACCTCTCTTCAAGTCATCCTGAAGTGGCGCCCGTCCAGCATTGAGGCAGAATCGAGCGTGCGCTACTTTTCCACAAAGAGTAGAAGGGTTTTCCTTTTTTATTTATTGTGTTTATATTTTCTTGTTTTGCTTATTATTTCTGTTGACAATTTTCATTATTTCCTGGCTCCAGGCCTGTGATGGATGAAATTTGCAAAGTGCAGCCCCCATGGCGATACGAGTTTACGATGCTTGGTCTGGAATGCATAGATGGCACACTCTGGAATGTGCTGGCATCATTTATGAACTGCCCAGGTCTCCAAACAATAGCTTATCATGTATGTGCTTCTTTATGAATCTAGATTTACTTACTCTAGAAACTACACCAAGCCCTGTAGGCAGTGGTAAATGCTGCCAGCGCTCCCTGGAGTGTGTATGCCATTCAAGTTTTCTAAGTATATGTATGGACATCTGTGCAGGAGTTTTATGTATATCACAATAGTGTAATCCATAAATAAAAAATGTAAAAAAGAAAAAGACGAAACAATGTTGTATTGTAGTGTAGCCACTTTGATTGCTGACAGTGTAAGCTATGATCTTTAAGGACAAAGTTAAAGGCCTTTCTTTTTCCAATTATTAAAGAAAGAGTTTGTTGCCTAATTTGTAATGTGTGCTACTATTTGAGAAGTTCTAATAGCAAGTCGAATATCCTCCTATTCAATTCTTCAGATTAATCATAATGCATGTTCTATGTTATTCAAAATGAATTAACTATCTTATTGTCTTTTTGAATGTGTTTCAAATAATTAGTAAGAATACGAATAAGGCCTGCCATATTTTTCTTCCGACTGTTCCGAAAACAAGGCCAGCAGTGACACCGTGAACCATGCTGCCACGACCAGTATGTGCGAGATAGAGGGTGCAATGCCACGACATAGCTCATTTATGTGGTGGCATTCATAATTCTAGTAAACGCCGTCCAAGGCTGGACAACATAGAAAGGCTCGGACAAGCTCAGCAACCTCTTTGTTCCCAGTCTTGGAGGCTATGTCATCCATCTCACGTTGTGAGCCGTGGGTCTAGACTTTTTTTGTCATCAACTGAAAGAGGTAACTTGTACCTAGAACTTGACGGTCATAAAGTTATCGCCAAATTCGTAAACATGCCTAGACTCAAGAATTTACTGTTGCGCACTTCAGAGACCAAGCCCCATTAGAGTAGAGTCACTTTTTGAGGAAAACTCGAGGACTTCCTCTAGAATCTTGAGTTAGCACCAAAGCTACCTATACGGCTTGACTTGGGCTTCGCTTGCAAGCTTGGTGGATGTTGCATTGTTTGCTCTACTCATAGCGTGCTGCAATTCCATAGTGGAGATTAGTGTTGCATCTTTTAACAGCTGTAGCTTTAACTCCATAAGTTATCGCACTGTACTATAGTGCTACCTCTGGCACTTGGTTTTTTGTATGAATATTCACAGAAGCACCAAATATTACTGCAAATCTGCTCGATTTTGTATGGAAGAAGTACTGCACTGACTTGGTAGGATGTGATGTAGGAATGTGTGAATATTAAAAAATTTCGAATACCGAATTTAATGTCCTCGTACTTGATTATTCGAACAAATAAAGTTGTAAAGGTTGGAAATTATTCGAACGGGATCAAATATGCCACGGATTTCTCAAATTCTTTTCGAATAAGCGGCATGAAGTTAGCATAAGGCCTTCATTAGTATTTTTTCTTCGATGACTATTCAGTAAACAGGGCACAAAATCGACACTGTACCATCCTGCAGCGATCAGTATGCATGGGCTTAGTGCCACTACATGGTCAATTTGTGTGGCTGTGTTCTTAATGCTCATAAATGGTCTCTAAGACGTGATAATGTGCCAGTATTGTAGGAGGCCACGGCTCAAATGTAGCTGTCACTCATCTCATATCCTGAGATGTGGCTTAATGAGAAAAAGTAGTTTTCTTGAATGAATGATGTGATGCTCATATTTTGAAATACTGAGTTCGCAGCCCCTTAGGGAATACTAGTGTTTCATCTTTTAACAGCTGCAGCCAACCTGAAATCGCCAGGCAGCACCACTGCATTTCAGCATTCAACGCAATAGGTGCTAGCGCTGAGTAACGCCGGCTAACTTTCGAGGCAGCTGTTGGGCACTTGAGCAAAGCGTTTCTTACGATCCTCGTTTACAGTTTTAAGACCATTGAGAGTAAGTTCAAGTGTTTGCAGCTTCCACTGTTTGCTACAAAGATGCTGCCTGCTGGCGAGGAGCGGACACGAAGTGTCTTTCACAGCAGACGTTGAATGTAGCATAGAGTATTTTGTTTATGCTTATTTATGTGCATGCTTTATGACTGTAGCCCCAAACGAACAGTGCATGTGATGGTTGCTTAAGAAAACAGTGAAAACCAAAATACAGTTAAAGGATATCAATAATTGCTTATAGTAGAATAGGTGTTGGGCGAGTTGGTTCCTGGTGAGCGAAAGGGAGATTGTGCAACAAAAACGATCCCAAGAGAGGACAGGATGGGACGACAAGTAACCTACCTTTCCATTGTGCATTGTAGTCCGTTTTGCAGCAGAATATACAGCTTCCTCGCGATTTCGTCCCCGTAATTTCACATCTGGCCTTATATTTGCCACTTATACCTCACCACAGACCTGTACAGCAACCTACGGTGTGGATATAATTATTTTAACCACACCATGAACCTAGTCTGCTTCATTAATAACTGCAAGCAGGCAACTTTATTGAAACAGCACGGAGCAAGCATGTGATGATCCAGCGGGTAGCAATTGTTTTCAGCGATAAAGCATTAATCAGAGAGCTCTCGGAAAATATGATGCACTTGCTCTAGCAAGCCAATGCACTGAGGCCTTCCCCGCAGCATTATTCTGTCACTATTTACCTCCCATCCCGAAGCACTCCAGAATCTTACCTGCTGTGAGACTGCCGTGTGCTTCATTTTGTTTGTGTATCATGCATGCCTTGTTCTGAGATCACTTTGCACAACCGACTTCTTGCTGTTGCTTTCAGAGACTATGTTTGTGAAACCACACTCATAACTGAAATTCACTACAAAAACATTATGCGAGAAGCTAAATGCCGCATACCACAGCAAACCAACGTATAAACTATTTTTTTCTGACCAGTTGTTGTCATCTCCCTTTCCCATTTTAAAGCAAGCAAATCAATGCCTTTCGCAGACAGGAAAAAAAAGCATACGAACTTGTCACCGTATACTGCTGAAGGGTATTAAGTTCCCCTTCTCACCTGTGTTTGAACACTAAGGGCTGCCCACCAGGAAAGCGACGCATACCCCCAATCTACATCCTTAGCCAACACTTGCATTGAAATTACAGCAGTAGCAACAATACCCATGCCAACACACCCATCCCCCTCACACTGCGCACTGCTATACACCATTACCTCCCACGCACCCCATGGCTGGTTACTGCACCTGTCTATTCCAACACTTTCTGAAAAATGCATTCCTCAAGTTATGCGTACACTAATCTAATGAGAGTGTAGTGGCGCAAATGCAACACAAATCCACACCTACGAATCATTCACTGCACTTTCGACTGCTATCTTACGCTGACCCATCTTTTGCTGCAATTCGCATTCACATGAAGCAAATGCTTAAACATCCAGTGAATTTCTTCCAGTGTCTTGTCGGGAGGTAGTATTTCATCACTTGGGTATTCACCACACTTGTAGTGCAGCAGTCTGTTACGCAGTAGCGCGGGAGCTTATTCTGCTTTGGATCCAGTATGACGTTTGAACTGTCACATGAGTCGAACATGACAATAAGATGTGGCAGTTAGGTCGAATTTAACTCAGATGCTCACTTTATAACCAAAGTGGAAGGAGCAATGAATAACCTGAGTGCTTCTTGGCAGACTCAGCATTTGATGCTCATGGCCGCTAGGCGATGGCATGGGTAGCAGCAAACTGCATTGCAAGTTGTTTATAGCTTTAACTACGCAAGCTATAGCACCACATTGCAGCAACACCACTGGCATATATGCCACACTATTGCTTATTTTATAGAAGTATTATTTAGGAGAGTAGTTTGGTTTGGGTTTGATTCGGTTTATCGGGTTCAGTGTCCCAAAGCGACTCATGCTGTGAGAGATGCCGTAGTGGAGGGCTTCGAAAATTTCGACCACCTGCGGTTCTTTGACATACATTGACATCGCACAGTACATGGACGCTTTGCTTTCCGGCTCCATCAGAAAGCGGCCACTGCATCTGGGATTTGATCCCACATCCTTGGGCACAGCAATCGAGCGCCCTAACCACTGCACCACCACAACGGGGCATTCGAAAAAGAAGTAAATATAATACGAATGTAGTATTCAATTCATATTCAAGCTGGTCCCGTCGCTATTTCATTTATGTTTGATTGAGTAGTGGAGGTACACTACTCATATTCTATTCGGTTATAAAACGAGAAAATAAAAACAAAAAAATGTTTGTGCATCACTATTGCTCTCCCTTCCTGCAAACCATTTATTGGGCCTTCCCAGTACCTACCTTCCCACCACTATAGCATAAACAAATATTCTGTAGCGTGTTGGTACTATACGGATGGTTAATATAAAGTTCTTCAGTGAAAATATTTCATTCTGTATTGCAAATTATTAAAACTAAACTAGTAAAACTTTCCAGCATTAAAGGGGCTCTTTTATTCTTTATTCTTTTGCTTTTTGCCTTTAGGACACTGTGCTGGCTGCAGGCTCAAGTAGGTCGCCAAAGTAGTAATATTTTAATCTTCTGCAGAAAAGCTAGTTTTGAGCCAATTTGCTGAAACAGCAGCGATATTCGGCAGCGGAAATGAGGTGGCAGCAATGGAGATTGGTTGCAGGTAGTTTGAACCTAGTTCCTTTACTGTGGAAATAAATCTAACACTTGATATTTTTGAGTGAAAGACTTGCAGTGGACAAAGGCTGAAAAAAAAAAAAAAAAAAAAAAGAGTAAAATTGAACAAAATCTAATAAGAATAATACTAGGGGTAACACTTTCCGCTTCGCTGCAAGCTTACATGGAGGGGAACCCCAGCTGTTCAAGCAGCACCAAGACGCCAGCAAAGAAAACAAAAAACCTGGTCAACACACCTTGGTCATAAATCTAAAGAAAAGCCAGACAGGAGACAAGGCCACAGGGAGACTGGATATACCAATCTTACCAACAAAAAACAATGTTGTGGAGCTTCCTTTGTTGAGTTAGTCACTCCTGCCCTGCCTTCGGTGTGTATGTGGAGGGACGCTGTTACCTACATTGTGCGGCTATGGGCAGCCTTGGCAAGGCAAGAGCTGTGTGCGAGCTTTCGTTGTACATGTACCAGGTGTAGCCCTGATTCGTAGCACCTAGTCTTGACACTGGGTGAGTGAAACGCACTTTCGGTTGGTTGGTTGGTGGATGGGGTTTAACATCCCGAAGCAACTCGGGCTATGAGAGACGCCGTAGTGGAGGGCTGCGGAAATTTCGACCACCTGGGGTTCTTTAACGTGCTCTGGCATCGCAGAGTACACAGGTGCCTTGCTTTTCGCCTCCATCAAAAAGCGGCCGCTGCGGCAGGGATGCGGTCTCGCACTTTTGGGCACACTAGTTGAGCGCCCTAACCAGTGCACCACCACTGCAGGGTCGAAACGCACTTTCATCTCATCTCATCTATCATTTTATTTTGAAATTCATTACTGAGATGGCTTGTTTTGCATTTCAGTTCTTTTGCACTTGTTTCTGGAATGCGTGAGAAAATATTTTAACCATAATAATTGGCAGTAAAATGACCTTTCTGTGTCCCCCTTTAAGAACTTACATAAAATTCATGTATAGATGTCTGCAAAACTTCATTTCTGCATCTGTGGTACACGTTTTTGGTTGCAGCAACCTGTCAGGCAGATCGCACTTCACAACAAAAATAAGCACAATAAAACTGTGTATATGTATGTTCATAACTGCACTTCCTTTTCTTCTTTGATAAATCTAGACTAGAATATTTGCATGGTGTTCTACAGTTGCTCATTGTTGAGGAGATGGCCCGCCAGAAAGAGGAAGTGCGGTGGAAAACATACTTTTTTCGTCGGCCTTTTTTATTCCAATGCCTGACTCACTGATGCAGATCTTTCGCCAAGGTTTCTTTCCTAACCTTTTTCATTGCTGCAGGTGTACGACCAGATGCTGGAGCCGCGGTGGGTAATCTCCATGGGAAGCTGTGCCAATGGCGGTGGCTACTACCACTACTCCTATTCGGTCGTCCGTGGTTGTGACCGCATCATCCCCGTTGACATTTACGTGCCAGGTATGACAGCACTGGCTGGCTTCCCTTTGGTGCCCAGCTTGCTTAAAGCATCCTGAATGGGTGGGAGGTAGCTGTGGAATTGTTGTCAGCAACTCTTGGAGGATGGTAGCCAAAGCTCTAAACGCTAGTTTGCTTTGTTTCCTCGCAGTTGGTGAAATGCTTTGTTGAGAACTGAGCTTCCACTTGAGTGTCAATGCATCAACATGCTGTTGATGATCAAATGCATGCAATTTCTTTTTGTTTAGAAGACCAGTGACGCACTGCTCAGTGGTATAAAAATTGCAGGTGAAGATAGAAAAGAGGAATTTTGGGGAGTTGTTCAGTTCATTCTATTTTCCTGTGTGGAATACTTTTAAATGAACTTTTATTTTCTCTTTTGTTATTTCTTATTGATGCAATGAAAGCCAGTGGCATCTCGTATGATGTCTACTGCCCTGCCACTGGACAAAACAGAACAGCATTCACAACCTTCCTATTTGTTCATGAAAAGGAAAAAGCGTGTTAACAAAATACTGGAAGCCTAGCATGTTCTTACGGTGCATTGCATAGCATCTTGTGGATACTGCATGATCAATAATCATTTGGATTGCGTCTTTAATTCTGCAGTTGTTGCATGCATTTGAGATTTTCCCGGACTTTTCCCTGCCTTTGTATTCACTGTGCAACACTTTTGTTCTGTGTAGCTCATTTCTTTGTGTGTTCACCTTAATACTTCAACAGTGCATCAGAAACCATTAAATAGATACATTACAATTTCTATGGCGCAGGTTTCAAGGACGGTGCGAAACACTGGTCATAGAGAGTTGGCACATAATCCCAGTTCTTCCTTTTCAGGCTGTCCTCCTACAGCAGAAGCCCTCATGTATGGCATTCTGCAGCTTCAAAGGAAGATCAAGCGCATGAACATGGCCCAGATGTGGTACCGAAAGTAGTCTGTGCATTGTACGTAGTAGGGAATTAAAAGTCTGCCCATGATTTTTTCTCTCCTAGGTGCTGTAATAAAGTTGTGTGAAAACTATGCCTGCCTATGCTACATAGCCTACCTGAAACGAGAGTTATTTCAATACAAATACTGCCATATCTGAAATGAATCACTTTGTTTGTATTCATGGGTAGAAGTTAACGGTTCTTATGGTCCTTCTACAAAGAGTCTCTTGGCACCAAATTCTTGACGCTGTGTCTGCATGCTAGTTAGTAACTGAAGTGTTAGTTTCATTACCTTTTAGAGATGCAGTAGACGTCTTTGTTAAGCCGATTCGACAGTACTAGTTGAGTTTTTGAAGCACGAAAAGTAGCCACACACTGCTTTCTTTTTAACAGTACTGATGTAAGTGAGGTTCTCATTATGACACAACATGCAGTTAAGCGCCAGCCCATGTAATAGGCATTTTGTTGGTGCTTGATTATTAGAGCAAACTTTTTTGCGAAGATATGATTCAACTGGTAAAAAGGTTCCTTGGAAGCAGCTTTGCTGTTCTTTTTTCTGCAAGATTGAACTCTCAAAAGTTTCGCCTATGATGTGCTCATGTCTTCAGCAGCAACTTCAGTGCACGTGGGAAAATGCACTTGGTGAATAAGCCGGGTTGTGCAACAAAACTTAGTGACACACTTCGGTAATTCTATTTATCTGTTCATTTTATTCTGCAACAGGCACCAGTTCTGACTGCTGCTTTAAAGCTTAACTAGACAGCTGCATGTATTCAGGTTCACACTCCACCGTACAAAGTTTCAAAATATTTGACATACTGCTCGCAATGCTCGCCCTTGGCAAACTCTGGGACACCCCTGAGGGCCTCGTTACGATGCTCAAAGAACTTGAACACTGCATAGAATATTGCAGGGTCCTCACTGGTTCTTGCAGCCTCCAGAAATTTGCGGGCTGAAATGGAGTCCGAAGTGCCCAGGTTCTGCACAAAGCGGATAGCACTGAGCACCCTCTTTTGCGACAGAAGTACTTCCACGATTTCCTCATTGGCTGTGCCCAGCCTCTTGAGCATGTCCAGAGCTAGCTGTGTTGCTGGTGGGTACACTGCATGCAGCGACAGGAGGAGGCATGCTAGTGGTTTGGAATCTGTCAGAACATGGTATTGCAGGAACTGATGTAACTGATGGAACCGCCGATTATGGACAAGTACATTGATGAGTAGTTCATTGTGGCAATAGGGAACTGGCAACTGATGCTGCACCAGTGACCTGATGTACTCGACCAGGGTAGAGACAACAAAATGAAACCTGTCCTCGCACTCATCAGCAAATTTCGAGAAGACGTGGGCATACATGTCTGAAGGGTCCACACAGCCTTCCTTTGCAGCCAACTTATCAAAGACATCCGCAATTTGGTCAAGGGGCAGCTGGGAGTCCTTTTCAAGAAGACGGCAGCACACACCGAGGAGAACATCTTTGGAATTGGACCGCTGCAGGAGGAAATCAACCAACTGTCGCTTGTCGTCAAAGTGTGCCAGCAAGGGCTCCAGTCTCAGTGCAACATACCACAGGCATCCTATCTTTGCATCAATTACTATGTTTGGTTGGAAGACAACCCAGTTGGGTGAGTACAGTTCATAGCTGACCTCTTCTAACGAGTTGTTTGGTGGCACGGAAACCTTAAGCTTGAAAGGGCGAATGGGTGACGGGGGTACTACAGGCCTGTGATATGTCACAAAACCGTCGCTGTACCCTGGCAGCTTTATGTCGAACAGCATTGACCGCTTCGATGCTTGGTGGTGCACAATGACTAGGCTGTCCACTATGTTCACAGCAAAGCGCCCGCTTGTGTCTAACTTCAAAATGTCCGTCTTTCTTGGCGGCGCTTCCTTCTGCAAGGTGTAAATGACGATCTCTGCCCCCGTGCCTCCGACTGAAGTTCTCGCTTGGTGACGCAGTACAACGATAACACACTTGCCGTACAACACTGCTGTCGTAACGTCCCGCTCGAGCAGACACACTCTCGGAGGCTTTGGAATGATAGGCAGATCAACTTCGAACTTGGGGAGCCGCGTCGCGACACCAGGTTTAAATTGAAACGGATGCAAGATGTTACCAAGCGGCCCCGACGACAGCACAAGCAGCGATGTAGCTGGCTGGTAAACAAACCAATTGACTTGTAGCGTATAGGTCTTGAGGGCACGCAGAGTTCGTTTCTCTGAGCTGACCTGATACAACTCTATGCCGTGGTCGGTAACGAAGACAATTTCGTTTGCACAGGTCCAGGCTATGCCCAAGATGTTGGTGGCTTTTCCTTTGCAGCTCTGAGAATACTCCACAGTGTCGATCGTGCCAGAAAAGTTAACAAACTCGACGGACTTTTGGCTGCGCTGAATGGCAAGTACTTTCAAATCGGGAGAGAACTTTATCGAGACAACGTCCCCCTTGTCGTCCATCCTGAAGTCAGTAGATTTGTCGTCATCGGGACCCTTGACGACAACACCCGTCGCTCCGCCAGACCGCACGACGAACACCTGCTGGTTAGCATCGTCGAAGAAGACGTTCGCAATCTTACTGACAGGTTCGAACCTGATTGGATTAGAAGACAATTCAAGGAAGTAGTCCTTTTCGTCTGTCATTGCAGAAGACACCGCACCCGCACCAGAGCAGACCGATGCAGGTAACCGCAGCGCCATTCGTGCCAGAATTATATCAGTAAACAGTGGATAAAGAAAAATTACTAAAGAATGTCTTAAGTCAGAATGTCTGTCGCAAAAATAAAAAAGAATCAAGTGCAACAAGTTATATCTAGCAGCCTTTTTTTGTTATTTTGTTCTTTTTATGGCTTACTGGGTATGCGAGAGCCACACGCAAACACACACACGCATACACACACCACGCAAAGATCAAGGGGCAGCAGCAGTCGCGGATTGAAATTAACCGACTGAAAGTGGCATGGAATCAATAGGTAAGTGGAATCTGATGAATTACTTTATACGCTAATGAAGACGCAGATTTTGCTACTTTAATGAGAGTCATGTAGTGTAGCCTGCGTGATTTTCCCGTCTTCTGCCAGCAGACTCGGCGATGTCGGCCAGGGCCCCGGGACTACCGGGACTGCGAGGCTGAGATAGGCGCCGAGTCGGGGTTGCCTAACGCTGCTACGTGCCATTTCTGCGTTGCAAGGTCTTGGAGCATCACTGGGAACGCCGTGATGTACGATCCAGAATCGCCTACGGGGTAAGCACCGAAAAACCAACACAGTTGGGACTGTGTTTCTTTTTTTATATGTTTGTGTTTTATCTGGCGCTCTCCACCGCTGCCCCTCTCTGGGTGCTTCAAACATGGCCGCCGGGAGTTGATCATTCGCTGACCCCTGACAGAAGAAAAATCGCCGTTTTTCAGCAATACAGACCCATACAATGGTGTGAATGGCCCGAGAGTGTCGACATACATCCAAAGAGGCACATACAACCGACATAGTGGCCGCTGGTGAGCGGCGGAACGCCACGCTCCCGATCAAAGGAGGGGAGGCCACAGCGACATTCGCGAGGTATCGACAAGGTGCAGCTTGCCCGTCATTGCTACTCCAGAGACGCGGATGAACCGACAAGCAGGCAAGAGACCTTAGACTGCAGCACGAGGTTCGGCCGTAGCCGTTGCGATCGTCCACGTCAAGCTTGACGCCAACTACATGCTGTGCGAGAGCATTTGCTGAAGTTGCTGCTCGGCTTCTACGAAGCCATGTTTCGTGCTCGGCTCGCCGATTTAAATGGCCGTGCGAGCAGCTGGCTCGCTTCGCCCGTCGCAAGAAGGAAGCCAGTACAGTACCAGCCGGGCACTGCGCTGGTAAGAATAGTTTCGCACGGTTTTGCCGGAATATGTGTGCTGTTTCCTAACACTTTAGTATCAGCATCCAAGGCAGCTATCATCGTGCAGTTTGCGCGGGCCGGACGCTTGCGCTTGGGCGTCGGCGTGCGCCCCGGCAGCCGTGGATTATCGAGCGGTGTTTTGATGGCCAGGAAGACGTCTTGCCGCTGCTGTGTGTGCGACTAAGCGATGATCCGTTTTGCAGCGTTTGACTGGCCGGCGGCTCGTTCTCGCGAGCATGCGGGCACCGTGCCATTGTGGCTAGCGCCGCATCTCCTACGTGTATCCTTGAATCGACCGTATTTGCTTACGTCGTTGACTTCGTCTTCTGCCCGCTGTGATCGCGTCATGATCACAGTTGTAGGCATAAGTCACCATTGCCTGTCCCTGTTGCCAGCACGACGCCGCACATATTCCTACGCCAGCTCCACTTGTTTAACCAATGCTCAGGCCAGTTCGCATGTGTGATTTTTCTTTTTCTTTCTTTTTTTTTTTGCAGGTTTGCACACCTTTTCTTTTCATGGCTGTTTCAACAAAATGTTTTGCTGTGTGTGTGTGTGTGTGTGTGTGTGTGTGTGTGTGTGTGTGTGTGTGTGTGTGTGTGTGTGTGTGTGTGTGTGTGTGTGTGTGTTTTGCGAGATTCTGAGCAACCAAACAAGCGACCTGACATTTTGTAACATATTTTTTTGCAGAATATGTCACAAAATGCAGTTAAAACACTTTTGTTCACCTGCTTTTACAGAGCCCCAGGGGGTCTAAATTTCCGGAGCTCTCCACTATGGCATCTCTCGTTGCCCGAGTCACTTTGGTGCCTTGAACCCTATAAAACAAGTGATGGACAGGATTCTGAAGCAGCATCAGAAGCATCAGTTGTTCTTGTGGGCTTTGTACGGAAAGTTTGGTGCTCAGGAGCCTCACTACAATTGCAAAGGAAGCATATTTGGATTAGGCTTGTGTTCCCTCTTTTGGAGCCGTGGTATTACCCTTTGCTGCTGAAGTAGATTGGTGATATTTATTCTGCGAATAGCCTTAAGGGCAAAGGTTCCATTTGCATATAGATGTGCTATCAATGATGGAAATGACCATGCCTCCACGTTTAGCTGGACTTTGAAGACACATTCTCAAATTGTGCGCATTAATTTAGCAGGGGCCTGTACTTTGTATAGCCTCATCTAATACATATCAGCACTGCACATTTTAATCTTGAAGTGGTTTGTGTTAAGGCAAAAACCATGGCAGTACACGTATTATTCAAGGTGAAGCTAGAAATGTGCAGAACATGGAATTTGTATTTCTGCAACACGCAGTGACTGATGCAAAAACCTGGAGAAAAAAGCTGGCAACACCTTTTTGAGACACCCACTGCTTTTACTTTTTGGTGTGCTCCATGGATAATGCAAGCCTGTCTTGTGCCCATCCCCCTCTTTTTTTTTCTGAGGTCACGGTGTACCGTCAACGTACTTCCATCTATGCTTGCACAGAAAAGAGTCCAAGATCAATGAGGCTACCTCTAAATGCGTTTCTGAGCACCCTGACCTCAATGTTGTAGAAATGCTGCGAGTAGCAGCCACCTGGATACTACTTAGAATTGCATGATTAGGTAGCTCCTCCAGGAAGAAACTTCGCAGATCCTGCTCTGGAATATTGCACCACTGCAGAGTTATTAACATTATTTATTGCGTCAAGATTATGTTAAAATACTAACCAGTACAGCATTAGTGTAGAGCATTATATCATTAGTATATTGCACTGTGCTCATGCCGATGACTGTGCCACCTTTCAGGAACCCCGCGAAGCATATATGGGTCCACTGGTTCTCGTGTGGTTTCTCAGTGTGCTTGTTTTAAACAAGTGCATCATGCGAGCTGTTGGTTAGTTGGGAATTTTAATTCACTAGGCCTTCCATTGATGTAAAAGAAGATATTTCTGTGCAGTTGGCAGCTCCAAAGCTATTAATTCACTTGAATGCAGAACTGAAACTGTAACAGAGATCAGATGTGCCTGAACTTTTTGGTGTAGTTAACGTTGCAGGGAATGTCCCACCCTCGTAGCCTTGGCTGCACAGCCACAGAAAACTGTCCCCGAGTGTAGGCTAGTACGCCTTGGGTTTCGTCTTTATAGTAAGCACTGTAAAGTAAGAGACATCATCATACTGGTTGACACAGTAGTATAGAGGGTGTACACGGGTGTGTGACCATTAAGCGAACATTTCTCAACAATTTCAAGTTCCTCACTTTACACTCAACCTTTCTTAAAACACAAAACAACAGTTGAGAAACAAAGACTTCCAACAAGTGGAAGCCAAGATGAGGAGTACAATAGCCTAATTACAATATAAGAATTAAAAAGTGTTTTATCCGCAGGTAAACAAACTGCACCCGGCCCCGACCGAATATATTATAAAATGCTTGCCAATCTATCCAAATGTTCAAAAGAAGCACTTTTGAATTTTTTTTAACAAAATATAGATTGGTAGAATACTCCCAGAGGATTGGAAGAAGGCGATAGTTGTACCATTTCTAAAACCAGGAAAACCACCGACATTCTCAAGCAGTTATAGGCCCATCGCCCTCACCAGCTGTCTAGCCAAATCTTGAATAATGTTTACTCTTGAATCTCGTGAACTTTTGGACATCAACCAATGCGGTTTTAGAAAAACATGTTCAACAACAGACCATCTGGTTCGCCTCGAAAACACAGTCAGAGAGGCTTCTATACACAAGCAACACTACCTCACAGTTTTCTTTGACCATGACGAAGCATACGACACAACCTGGAGGTTCGGGATTCTACGCGACCTAGCAGACTTGGGTAGGGATTCGTGACCGAAGGCTCAAAATTCTATACGATTATCTATCCAAACGTACAGCTAGAAGCAATATGAAAGGGAACACGAGAGCGCGTGGCCTCCACTCTTTCAAATGCTCTGTCACCGACAGGCAATAAGAATCAGTGGTAAAGACTCATATAAAGTAAGCTTGGTCGGCAGCTCTTCCCGAGCATACCCTTGGTGCCACCCATTCTCGTCTTGCGTTAGTGGCAGCACTTTGCAAAGCGCGGAGCTCTTTGCAAAGCTCTCATGTTCCCTTTCATATTTCTTCTAGCTGTATATTTCAGATGCATCTTGGTGCTACACTATCAAAAACTTTTACCCATGAAAATGGTGTTCCGCAGGGACGTATATTAAGCACAACACTCTTTCTAGTAAAAATGATTTCCATTTCCAAGGCAATACCAAAATCTATTATGTACTCGGTCTACGTTGACAATCTTCAAATAGCTTGCACTTCTTCCAACATAGTAACGTGTGAGAGGCAAGTACAGCTAACAATTAATAAACTTGTGACGCGGGTACAAACTGACCCCACTCTGCACCTGAACGAGACTGAATTACCAGTTAAAAATTAGCACAAATTCCTGGGGATAACTTTTACTCTTAAAAAGAAAGCTACCAAATCCCTAAATATACTCAAGGTCTTTTCAAGAAAACACAGGGGGTCTGATAGAACATGCCTTTCGCGCATTTATCACTCCGTTGTACTGTCTTGTTTGGATTACGGTTGGGTTGTGTACGGGTCTGCAAGAGAACCATACCTATAACAACTGGACCCTGTGCACAACCTGGGTTTACGTCTCGCATCTGGTGCATATAGAACCTCTCCCCCCATAAACAGTCTCCACGTTGAAACAAAGTGAACCCTGCCTCGAATACAGAAGAACCATGCTTACTTTTTCATATCTCCTCAAAATACGCTCATTACCAAAACATAAATGCTACCCTCTTGTTACAAAGTGCGGCTCCAGAATGTTGTTCAACAATAGACCCCAGTTAATCAGACCCTTGCTACTCCAGCTCGAGGATAAATGCCAAGAGCTGGGAATACTAAATGCCCTCCCTGATATTGAATCAAGGCACGATCCACTACCACCGTGGTACAGCCCCCCCCCCCCAATCGTTTGTGATTTCACATTGACTCAGTTTTGTAAACAGAAAACACCACATGAACATATTTTGCAAGAATTCTTAGCTCTTAAAGAAAAGTACTCAAACTGCACACAGTTTTATACAGATGGCTCCAAGACAATCAAGCATGTTGGAAGTGCAGTAGTGCGAGGAAAATTGGAAAAATAGTAAGACTACCTTAGTGTACGAGCATTTTTACCGCTGAGTGTTATGCACTTGCATGTCTTGACAGCCCTTCACCACAAAAACGCAGTTGCTCCACCACTTGGAGACATCATACATAATATATCAGCAGCCTGTGCTCAAGGGCATAACATTTTGTTGGGTCCCGAGTCATGTCGGAATTGGAGGCAATGAGAGAGCAGACGTTTGCGCTGCTTAAGCCCATGACAAACAGATCAAGAACATAAATATTCCATACAGAGACTGCATGGCGCTAGTGCGCTGTAAACTAAAGGAGAAATGGCAGTCATCATGGTGTAGAGAGGTAAATAACTGCAGTTGGTGAAGCCGATTTTTGGGGAATGGAAATCATGTCATCATCAAGAACGTTTCATAGAAGTGATTTTATGCCGACTCCACTTTGGCCATACTCACTTGATGCATAATTTTTTGTTGAGAAAAGAAAACAAACCATTGTGTGAAGAATGCGGAGAGAAACTCAGCATAAACCATGTTTTATTTTCATGCACAGGACTTGAAACACAAAGGAAAAAGTATTTTACTAGATTTTACAATGAACACATTCCGTTCCATCCAGCATTGATGTTAGGTGAAAATGGTCTTGTTGATCTGTCATGTGTTTTTAGCTTTCTAAAGGAAGCAAATGCTTTAAAGAAACTGTAGAATGAATACATATACTCCACTAAACTCAAGATACAACCTTGTGCCTGGCGCATGATAGCTTGGGCCGCTTATGCGCCATTAAACCCAATACAATACAATACTGCTTTCACTCTAGGTTCAGTACAACTACTCCATGCACTTTCGATTGATGTACGCACTAATACCTGTGAATGAGCCTGATGCAATAACCATTTTAATACTGTCCTAAGGCATGCCATCAGGGAAACATACAAGATAGGTGCCAGTAGTTTTCTACATCAAAGAAAGCGAAAAGGAGTATTGCTAATGTCTACTTTTTTTCGTCATGTTGGTCAAAGTAGTCATTTATCAACATGAAAATTTCACAGAAAATACAAGTAATGGCAACAACAAGCTGCTGGTGGGAGCTAAGTGATTGCATCATTCAGCCACAGCGGTGCTCATGTAACCTTCTGCTGGTGAAGAGCCTCAGTGTCAGGCTACAGGTAGCATAAATGCCTTCAAAAGCGGAAGGTTATGAAGGCATTTGTGCTACTTGTAGCTTCACATTGAGACTCAGCTCGCGCTACTACACCCGACCATAGCAGGAGACATGATTAATTTTCCAAATGTGGCACCCCTAAATTCTTTGCTACGTGAAATACAGTGTGTGCAAAAAGGCTGAAGAATCGGTGACTTCTGCATCAGCTCGTATTTGCTAATGAACATTATTTGAGTATTTTTCAAGCCCTGTAAGACTTTTAGAATGTTTTTCTCCTTGCTCCCAGTGTAAAATTGTGAATTCGAGAACAGCAAGTTTCCACCATCGTCGAAAACAGCATTCCTGATAATCTCGTTTACAAAAATAAGTTTGGCTTGTAGATGGAATTTGCACCAGGATTATATGCACATGCGATCATTCGTCTTTATATATATATATATATTTTTTTCTTATCGCAGTTCCCCTGCCACAGCTCTGAAAAGTGTGAATGGGGATTCTGAAGGCTCGACCAGTGAGGACAGCAAAGGTGTGGACAAGTGAGTGTTACCTTTATGCTTTGAGCTCAGATGAAGGAATAAATACAAATTTTTGTGCTCGTTACACTTCATTTGTACATTACTGCATGTTGGAAGATAAAAATTTGACCTTTTGTATTCTCGTGCAGCCGATGTGGCCCGTGCGACCATTGTCATTGTGAATTAAGAGTTGGCTGGAGTTGAGAAAAAGCTAGTTGTGCATGTTTACAAAGCACTCTTGCAATGCACGCAAAGTGTGTGCAAGATTTAACAAATCGCTATACCTGCAGCATTTCATCCCATTAGTCAGAGGACTTAAAGGGATGCTGCATCAAATTTTAGGCAGCCCGCTATTGTACTGCAACGAAAGCTGTCGTTCCTAAGACGACTAAGCTCGCATCTTTTGTTGCACAAAGTCAACACACTGTTGTTTTTTTCCTCACTTTTTTCTTTGACTGGTGTGCCTGTGGCTGTACCTGAAACCACAATGACGTCACGCGTTCCCCTGCCTCCGCGCTTAGTCCGCCTGTCTGTTGGCCACGGCGAGCGCAAGCTGAAGCTGTGTCAGCGGTACAAACTGCGTAGGGGATGCGTTAGGGGTGCTGTCACTTTCTGTAGTCTTCACGCAGCTGCTGAATCGGCGAAGGGGAGGAGATGCAAAAGAACTGTTTTCCTCAAGGTTGTAACATTACTTCAGCGTGGGGAAGCGACATATGTTTCTAAAAGGTGGCAAGCACATAAAAATATCCAGCTGTGTGCCCTAGCCTTGTAGAAAAATCTTCTGGGTCTGATTTTTTGTCAGGGCTATTTCGTCCACAGCAAATGCAAACCAAACTGTTGTGCGTCGCTAATCCTCAGCACATTTATATAAAAAATACGAACAAGGGTATAGGGGGACGCTCAATCTGGAAGCCAACGTTTCGACAAGAGAACATGTCTTCACCTGGATGCACAGACAAGTGATCTCGTTGAAATTTTTGCTTGTGAACTAAGGTTCCCCCTAAACTCTGCTCAGTTTTCTTTGATATTGTGTAGCCATCTTCTTCATCTCCTTCTTTCGTAATCCTCAGCATGGGATTAACAGCGGCTTAAACCTCATGTTTAGCCGTATGTAATTCCTAGAAAGCGCAAGAAGCATGACAGTCAAACCTTTGCAAAGAGGGAACCTGAAATACATGAAAATTACATGCGACCCATAAAAAGAACAAGGAAGGTTGAAAATGAAAAAATTCACAGTGGCTTAGCTGTAGTTAAGCCTAGGAGATTGCGAAAGCAATCTATGGAACTGGCGTGTAGTATAATCAAATTGACTCACTCTCCGGGCATAGTCTGTACACCTTTGATCCTGTAGATCTCCGTTGACAGCAGTGTAGCCGGCCTTTGCAAGTGACCCTTCCTGCCTCTTCTTACGACGTTCAGCTTTCTCTTGAGGTGATTCTTCCGCACGCCGTTTCTTTCTGGCCTCGTTACTTCCCACCCTAGACGCACGCGCCTTTTCAAATCGCTTTTGTCGTTCCTCTACACTTTCTTGAGCACGTTGTAACCCTCTAGTTGCATTCTTGCGCTCCGCACTGGTTAGATACAGAGTTATGTAGATACAGAGTCCTCACAATTCAGAGCAGACATTAAGTCCCGCCCCGATAAGTCTTGTTCTGCTTCGGTGGCTTGAGAAGAAGCACGCTTCGCCGAGCCGCATCTTGAGCACGGCGTCTAGCTCGACGCTCTTCACGTTGTTCCTCTGTCTCCGTACCTCGCTGTCACTTCCTGGTTTCACACTGGTGAGCTGCCTTCTCCCTCTGCTTCTCAGACAGCATGAAACTGTCTTACAAGCACTGAAATGACATGCTTTATACAGCACAGCCTCCCCTCCTGTACTTACCGAAGAGAGAAGAGAGGCGAAGTGTCTCCAATGGAAGATGACACCACCTGTTAGACCACAGCACACCTAGCGGGAAGCGCAAAGCGCCCGGACGCTATGCTGATGAACCGACGTGGTAGCCCATCTTCGCCTCGCTTATGAAGTCACACCACCTGTTACACTACAGCACACCTAGTGGGAGAAGCGTGGAATGCTCGGCGTGTCTACGAGCCACGCTACGCTGAAGAGCCGACTTGGTAGCCCAGCTCTCGCGCTGGTACGACGTCAATAGTCACGTGGTGTAAAGCGTAAGTACCGGACCACGCTACACTGTAGGCTCGAAACCTAGCGTAGTATTGCTTTCGCAATAAAAGCGCTCACTGTAGCACATGTTGAATGTATGTAATCACATAGAAATAAAGAATACATAATAAAGTCTAACAGGGTAGTAGTAGCAAAGCACCAGACAAAAATTGCTTCGTATTGTTTGCTACTGCTATTGAGGTTCCTGTTATTAGACTTTGAACTGTCGCTCTACTGCTGGTGCTGCTTACGGTGTGTAAAATTTTCTTTTTCAACCGCTGTGACCCCTATCGCAAAGCAGCAGCTAATTTTCAGCGGATGAAGCACTGAATGACTGTCGTTCCTTGATGTTCTCGGTTCCAGGAAAACTTGACCGATGCATATACATAATATGCAAAGCTATTACTTTTCTGGGTGTGCATGCTTGGCCGAAATGTCTGACTCTCCCAGCTTATTTTACCCTTCATCACTTGCTCAGGCAGCGGGATCGCAGCTGTATGATGTACAGTCCCTGATTAACTCGATATTGAAATAATCGAGATTTGTAATACCTCTTTGTTTTAACTGTTGATTTCTAGCATCATTTCACGCCACCAACTCTGAAACCTCAGGCACGACAGCTGAAGCGATGCCACTTCGGTATGGCAGGAGCAGGTCGCTGTGAAACGTGTGATGTTGCCCACGCCAGCCGCCTACGTGAACGGCGTCTGCGACACACATACAAAACTTAGAAAATAGCCGCCCATGCAAAAGTACATGAAATAAATGCTGCAGCCTTTGATAATCGCGCTTCTTGAATGCATTTTCAGGTATTTCACCCAAGGTCAGGATATCTGTGCATTATACCTTTAAGAAATGAACAAGCTATTGCTTGGCGCAGAAAATGTGTCATAGCAGCATACTTTGTGTACTACATTAAAACTTAACTTTGTTCATTCAAAATCAGAATTTTTCCTGTCTCCCATACTTTCAACTGCAAATGGGATCGGACGATACGAAGCAGTGGTCTGCAGCAGCTTGGTTCATTTCAAAACTTGGGGTGCTAAGTGGGATCCCAATTTTGCCCCAAACCAATGAAGCCACGGCCTCTTGGAGCCGTGGCGTAGTGCCGCAAAGTGATGCCGATGTTTGATCTGCTGTCGCTGTCCAGCGCCACAACTCCGAGCATATAAAACTGCCCGGTGGTATGACTAGCGCACTGTTGAAGCATGGGCCTGCAATAGAGATTACATGCTTCACTGCAATGCATTCATGTATATACCAGTTTCAGGGTAACATGCTCTCAGCGTTGGCCTCCTATATTATCCATGCCCGGTCGTAGGTGCAGCAAAGATACATTAGGACCTTCACGAAATCTGATGCATCCCAATGGCTAAAAAATTTGCTTCCGAAACAAAGTATCGACTTAGGAGCTTGCCAACGCATCACTACCAATTTCTTTATTCAATTGACCCACATCTGAAATCAAGACTTCCTCCGAAATATCCTTGCCAACTAGAAACTCTTTACCACCGACTTCGTCTAAACTGTGCATACACAAATGGATTGCGCTACCGTTTCGGTGAAAGGAACAGCCCGCATTGTGACAACTGTGGCTCGATTGAAACTGTGGAACATATCCTACTTGAGTGCACTGCGTACGCTGACGAGCATGCAAACTATGAACACAGCATGGAGAAGCTCTCCCCGGTGCCTTTAACAATGAACAGTGTTTTAGGTCCCTTAGCCTGCCCTAGGCAACAGAGACTCTTGATAAACTTTTTATTTACATATTTGAAAGACATTGGACTCCTTGACAAACTCTAAATTCACCTCGCATGTTTCCCTCAGGCATTTTGCAAGCTGTGAACTCTATAAGCACATTTGTCGGATCATGCATTTCATTATTTGATTTTATATCATTACTCCACAAAGCACCTTAACACGTATTTAATGGCCGTGTTCTATCTCCCCCTTAAATTCTATTATTTCTCTCACCATTCTTTTTTCAATCTTTCGCTCCCGAATTCCTCTACCCACACAGAGTAGCATGCCAGCGAAATCTAAACGCCGGCAAAATTCTCTGTTTTTCCATTAAAAAGTCTCTCTCGTGAAATTAAAAATCTGCTTAGAAATATTTCTGTTCCATGTATTCCTATGGGCGCTAACCCTATTTTTCACCCCCAGTCTGCTGTGACGCCGCGAGCGCCCCCTTTGTTTGTAAACACGGTGTTGGTCTATAAGGCATTACTTTTCCATACCCACTTCCAAATGCACTGTGGATAGCCTTGAGGAACTGCAAGGTTCAGTGCCCTTAAAAGCACCGTCCTGACTTTTTTTTTTTTTTCTCTGTATGCACATTATGAGTCTTTTTTTTTTTTTGCAATCGGCTTTTTATTAAATGCCCACCTCTCAGTCATACTAAGACCTTTAAAATCCAAAATAAAAACGCAGCCCGCTTGACCTATGCCAGTGTGGCTGGGGACTGCACAGAGGTGGAAATTAAGGGATTAGTTATTATAAAAGCAGCAAACTGATGTACGTGGATATGAACCTGCAAGTGGAGCTGCCGACAGAAGCCATTAATGCTGTCTCATCCAACATTATTAGACTAGATTCAATTGTGAGCCTCTCCTCTCATGTCCTTACTGCTGGTGTCTCCACACATTTGCAGTCTGCCTGATGGTGGTTCTACTATGCCTTGCTCTGCAGCAGATGCCTTGCTTGCCTCAGCTTTGAGCTCGCGTAGATGGTTATCTTGTACGCGTTTCACGCTCGCTTCCTTGCGAAATTTGCAGTACCAGAAAAGCGATATCCACCCGGTGTCTTGCCACGTCTTCTCACTGCTTTTGCTTACTGGCTTTGTGCCACAGTTTCAGGAACCTAGCATAAAAATGTATATGTTGGAAATAAAATTTAATGACTCGTGCACTGAGCTCCTGACACAAACGCTAGCACTCACGCACACAAACACAGCCACCAATGCACGCATGCTGGCGTTCCCACATGCACACAGTTGCCCACACAGATGCACGTGCATGCATACAGTGCAGTCCACTTATAACGATATTGAGAAAACTGGAAAAAAAAAAAACGGAAAATCTGATCTTTATAAGCGATTAGCGTTATATCTGGACTAAACGCAAAAAAAAAAAAAATAGAAAAAGCACACACCAACATATTTTCACATGCATGTAGGCTTGCCTACTTACCAGCGATGAGTAAATCGGGTTGAACAATGCTAATCGTAGTAAAGAGCACTAAACACTTTATTACAGGATACATCAATAGCACTTAAAATAGCCCTTAAAAAAGTCTGAAGTCACGCTCGCTTGAGCAGCAGCTGAAGCTTGACAATTGCTGTGAGGATCGTTTCCAGTAGCGCACACACTGGCGGTAGTATTTTTTGCGTGCATGAAGCTAATTAGCGACGGATGAACTGCAAGGCATCGCCAGCCTCGATGATAGTTAAAATCGTAGAGTGCGAGTGCCCGTATTTTTTCACGAGGCTTTCGACCTTGAAACCCTGCCTGAAATCTCGATGAATCTGCTGTTTCATGTCAAGAGCTATTGCGCCGTAAATGTGATCGGCGCCATCTTCCACGGATGCACAATCAGTGATGGCGATAGGCCGCACATTTTGTGCGGCAACAGGCAGCGATTGTGATGATAGTGCTCATCTCCTAACCGCACGCAATGGCGCTTGCAGATTTCTCCACGACAGTCCGTTTTCGTCGCATATGTCGTATTTTCACGTCATTCTCTTCTTAATAGTTTATTCTTTATTAAACATTCAAATTTTCGTCGTAAATTTATCTACTGGGCAGCGATAAAGCTATTGTATTCGATGTACCGCCGATAATCGATCATTATATCTGGTTTATTTTCACATTGGACCAATGGGGAAATTGATAAATTTCAAGAACTTCATTGTTATAAGCGATATATCATTATAACTGGTATCGTTATAGGTGCACTGCACTGTACATCCATACGCACGCATACCCACATACACATACTCAAAAGCCTGCACTCACCACATACACTCTCACACACACAGCTGCCGTAAAAACCACAGGAGTTCCGTACTAAGGACCCCTCCTAGACTTCGTAAGAGACTTAAGTGCGAAACTTAAGTGTTTCTCAAATATCTTTGGCAACTTGGGGTGCCATCCTAAATTCAACAAAATATGTTGGGCTATTTTATGAACACCTTCAGTAAATCGTAAAAGGGCTACTGAACAAGGTTTGAACATTTTAAACAAATCCAGTGCTTCGTTCAGGTATCACAGGAAAGCCAACCCCGTTCTCTACGCTGACCCGTTGAGCCCTGGGATGACTTACCATCCAGGGAGGCGTCTATTAGTCTTATTCTCTGACTGACGAGTAAAGCATGTTGTATCGTCTGCACGGCTGCTTTTGTATCGCGCCTTTCATTTTCGCATATGCAAACGACACACACACAAAACGAGGTCTTTTAGTTTCTTGCCTGCCCACATAGGTTTCGGAGTGTTCTTTGTGCTATGCCACTCATACACTCGTGCAACTGTGAACACAGAAAGACCCAAATGCACCGAAGTACACACAGAAAAAGATGCATTCATGCACCGGTCTGCCTTGCTAAGCAACACTGGAGAGAGCCTGTCATCCATGCTTTGGCCACCCATTGAGCTCGGGCAGCTCGATGAGGGCGTGGACGAGCATGTCGTCTGTGTAGCCCTCTTCTTGACTTTTGAACGAAAGGTTGCCTAGGAGTCCTCTGCCCCACATCCCTGAAATGCTTGTGGAGCAAAAAGCAAGATAAAAAATATTAGCCAAGGCGAGGCCATGACGTCAGCATCTGACATACTTCATCAGACTGCACGTCTCCCGCTAAATTTAACTGGAGGAGAAGGACTATTTCCTTACGGAGGATAGTTGACCAGGCAAGAGAGAGAAGCTTTTCAGAAGCTGAAGGGAAGAAAAGAAGCATGGCGCTGTGGATTGATTTTGATTGCTGTAACTCTACTATTAATGAGTCCTCAGAAAAAGCATTTGTTTGATTAGAAGGTGATGCATCACAACAACCAGGTTTTTTTTGAAGAAATTTGCAAACTTAGGATGGTCAGTGACAAACATCTCGAAGTTGTGTTGATAGCTTGCCGTGTTCTAAAGAAAAAGAGGCCATTTCCACTGAAAGTAAGTTTTTATAAACTAGAACAGGCTGAATTGAAATACAGATGTCACCCTCCATCCACATGGATGCACATATTCAGCTCTCTGGGGCCGCAGTATCATTTCCTTCCAAACTTTGATCATGGTGTCACTGACACCGAGAGTTCGAATTGTATGATGGCAAGAAAATTTTCTTAAAGGCAATTTTCTCGGCAATAAACGTGCCTTTCACTGCCAAACAATTATCAGCATAGCCAACAAAGATCCAAGTACTTGTCACCTGCACAGAGCGAATGTTAGATAGAGTTGCCCTCTGTGTGTAAATCCTGCTGCATTCACAAGGCTTTGCGAAAAGTGTTTTCTTGGCTCCGATTCTCACAAAAATTTACCTGTAAAGTGTAACCCAGAGTTCAGAGAAAAATTGGGCCTCACCATATTGAAAGCTCCATAGCACAATCTGTTGAACGCGACAAAAAAAACTCGTGAACTGTCAGGGGAGGTCAAAGAATGCAGCTCACATGGAAGAAACGACCGGTTGGCACTTTGTAAGTGCTGAACGGCGCCTTAATTAATAAAATAATTTGCAGTGGACGCCGTCACTTATACCCCTTGTCACACAGGCACAAATTGATCGAAATCGAGCTCGATGCGGATCCAGCGTTGCTACACAGCGAATTCAGTCACGATCGCCCACGACTCTGCTCTACTACAGTATTGCTGTCGTTGCCTTCATCTTTCCCAGACAATGACCAAATATACCAAGTAACAGTAAAGATTGCTCAAAAGATGTGTTATAAGAAATTACAATCTTAAAATAAATAAATTTCTATTTAGATTTATGTGATTTGTATTGCAAAGCTGTGTACAAACTCAAAACCACGTGTGTTTTGGCAGTGGTAAACAAACGTGCGGGCTCGAACAAGCTTCGTTGTTCCCATGTGTGTTAGTCGCCTGGTATCCTCCCTGCGTGCGCAGTGGATCAAACAACTGCTACTCGTCTACGGAAGGTGTGGTCTTTTTAAAAAGGTAGAAGAAAGTTTTAATAAAACGTGTATTTTTAGATATATACAAACCGATGGCGACGATCATCATGCGCGTAGTGCCCTCTCTTATGTAGCTGTCTAATTTGTCTATTGGAAACAAGTGGGTATGTGTAGCACGGTGCATCTCTACCCTGCTGAAACTTCAATCATGATCGCTACCGATCACAGTCCGATGTGCCCGTGTAACAGCGATATTATTCTGTGGCAGTATAAGCCCACAAAATGATGCAAGCAGGCTTTAACAATGCAGCTAGTATTGCTAGAAACCATTCATCTGCACATCTGTCCCTTCTGCGAAGATGCAGGAGTACCTGTACAGATAGCAGGTCTGACATGGTTTTATCAAGTTTTTATCTCAAATCCATAGTCTGGCATCTGTTGAGAGTCACAGATTGGGAATCTGATTGGCCACGAGGTATGAAATACAAAATATTTAAAATATTTTGGGGAAACATGACGATACGCCATCCACTGATAAGGTTTGATCGCTGCAGCTACAAATGCCAGACCCAAATTGGCCTATAGTGATCAGCCCACTTGACCTAACTTGTTAGTTTCGATCGGTCGTACTGTGATATTCGTTGCGTTATTTGTTTGCTACCGCAAATATTGATGCTGCTAACACATAAACACGGCAAAGCAACGCTATAACTGTGGACTGGACTTATCTTTCTCACGTAGCCAAGAAGCAAAAGTGATACAGGGGTTCACTCGGTCGAAAGAAAGCTTCAAGCATGCCTACGCTTCCCATAACTCACTCACTGAATAAAACACATTTCGAAGGCCACACTGTTAACCTGACCGTTTTAAGCACATTACTTATGCGTTCCAACTTAGTGCACCACAGACATCTAACCTTTTTTGATGCAGGTTGCTCTTTTTAGGGCTTGATGGCAAACGATGCAGGTTAACATTGCAGTAGCTGAGCTCTCAACACACGTCAAGCACGTCGTACACAGCATTCAAAGTTCAAAGTAGTTCTCTTCCTGTGGTAGTTACTACATCCGAAAACAATGTGGTGGGGCCCAGATTACTTCTTGTACTTCTGCTGTTGCAGTGAACTTGACTGTACAGGCATTTATCTCGTCTCAAGTGCTTGTGAAGCATGCATATAGTATTTGAGGGTGGCAATGTCCTTGTTCCTTTTGTTCAGTGATAAGTGAATTCTTTTGTAGTGGCATGCATGCCATCTCGAGTTTTTGTGATGCATGCATTGTGTGCCAATTTCAGGACCCTACTGTTAAACATTTGCAGTCACTGTCCTCGGATGATGTTTATATGGCATGTAGGTTAATGAAATTGAGGTGCTAATAGTCACCTTAAATAAGCAGGGACATCAGACTTTGCCATGAGAAGCCTGTAGTACTGTGCATGGGAATGCAGACATTTATCAACTTGGCTGAGGCATACACAATTATGCTGAACCCACAGATAGCTGGCAGCATGACAAATGACACTCAGAATATCATTGCATATTAGGCTTCTGAAAGGCAAGAAACCTGCAAGCCAGGCAGGCTACAATTTTTTAATCTCGACAGCTGTCAAAGTACTAGCATTTAACTTCTGGAATTCAGCAGATAGTGGCATGGCCTTGCCTGTGAGCAAGGCAGTAAGCTGGTTACAGTTCTATACAGATGTTTTGAACTTCTTGGGATGGTTTATCTTAGTGTGGCAAGTGGCAGAACAACCTGCTAACTTGTAAAAAATTCCATTGGCTGATCCGGAGTAGCTTGTCTTGGTCCGCAGGGTGAAGGCGAATTCTGCTGGTTGATCTGGATCAGGTTCACAAGATCCACTGGTTGTACTGGAGCAACTTTATCCGCGATGGAGCATTCTCATGTGAGTCCCCAAGAAGCGGCAGATTTCGCTGGTGCGCTGCCATCACTTCAGCATAGCTGAGCCGTCGTTGCCTGTTCTTTGCACGGTTAGAGACATAGCCGGTTGACCCTCGGCATTTACATTCCTAACAATGAATTGAAGAGTGATGCCTTTTTGTCCGGGTTGTTGAGGAATCCCAAAACTATCATCGGTGATATGCAAAATGAGTGGTCATTTAGTGGTAATTATAAAAGAATGTTTTTAATTGCTTCACAAACTGTTGAAATATTGCTGGCTGTATTGACACTGCAATGTGCAACTTTTAAGGCAAAGTGGTAGGGACACACACAGCATGCACTCATTCTCAATGTTCAGCGCTAAGTGCAAGCAAAAATGAATAGTATCGTCATCGCTGGCCATTCTCAAGCAAAATTATGCAGTTGGCCCAACTTCCAGAATTGATTGCACGTGAAAGCTTCCGTTGAGCACCTTCCCGGAGCAAGTTCATGCTTCACTGGTTGATCAGGATTGGGTAGCTTGTGTGAGTCTGCACATTGGCCCTTTGTGCATTTCTTTGCTGCAAACAGCAAGGTGCCCGCGGGCTGTAATGTCGGTAAACAGAACCCCAAGTGGTCGAAAATTTCGGACCCCTCCTTGAGGTCTCTCCTAGCTTGACTTGCTTTGGGATATTAAACCTTATAAACCTAAACAAAACCTCAAAAGAGGCCAAGCTTTAGGGCCAACATGGCATTCAGAACTACTGTATGTTGCTGCTAATCTGTTCTGATTTGTTGTTTAGGTCAGCCAAAGTTACTTTAAACACCTTTACTTTTTGGCCGTATGCCTTATCTTGTCACAGATACCTGCGTAGCTGGAAAAGCATTGATCATTGCATAAGATATGTCGAAAAGAGAAAGCTGCAATTATTAGTGACACTTGAGCCTAGAAGCGTGCTCCAAAACAGTTATAATGCTCCAAAACTGGTTTTATTTTTCCAAAGCTGCTCCAAGATGTTGTTACTACTCCTAAAAAAACTGTGCCCTATGTTATGTCAAAGAAATCTCCATGGAAATCATCATTGCTGCTTCACTCTATTGGTGTAAACAGGCAAGGACAGTAGGAAGTCGCATCAATATCCATGCTGCTAACTGCAGAACGGAAGCAGCGAATGCATCAATGTTTCGTGAGTGCACGTGACTTTCAGCAATGCTTCATCAATTATTTAGTGTCCAAGCGCAGCTGTATTGCTACGCCCAACTGGATGTGAATGGATTGTGAGTGGGATGCGACTCCCTCGTTGCTCTGAGGCATATCTTCTGTCATTATACAACCCCTTTAAGTCTTGTACACTATTATCAGCAGAAAAGAAACAGGAAAAAAAACATGAGTCTTCACTGATCGGAGGCACGATTTGTACTATGTGAAGTTTAAATTTAATTATAAGAATAAGGTCCCACTAGAGGGCTGTGATTGAGTAGGCTTTATTAAAAGAAGCTGGCACTTAGGCCTAGTCATGGAACAAGGAGTTCATATGTAATGGTCAAAGCCTGCCTAACTTAACAAGGGAAAATAATGCTTATTGCATTGATAGTAACCTGCATTAGGGGTGGAAGGACAGTTCAGTGTTTTCATTGGCTTTTAAGAGGGATATCACAGACAGATTGCATAGACGTTACGGCAAAACTGCTGAAAAAGGCATCATCTGGACAGCTACTGGCACGAATAAACTTCTAATTTTCACGCCCGGTCAGAACGCTTGTTTCTTTGATTTTCCAGAATCCGACCAGTGACTAGAGGCGTGTGGCAGACTATTTGAGACACAGCATATTGGTTTTTCCCCGCATTTCAACAGCTGTCTCCCATGTCTCGTTTCACTGTCTACAGCATGCCCCTCACACTTTTTGAGGGGTAAGTAGGTTTTCTGTGCATAACAAACAACATTGTCACACAACTTTCCTCATTTCTGCCATTTCTGACTTTCTGCCTTCCTCCGAAAAGTAAACAGTGGCAGGAACGACTGTTCTATAGCTTTCACTCTTCTCTGTAACGTGAGAGCATTCATTCCAATGCCTGCATGGTGCCAGGTGAATGTAGACAGTTTTGTACATATTACAGAAAGTAAGTAACCGATTACAGTGCTCAATTGTAGAAAGGTTATCTATTAATTTTGAGTTACTTTCCTTCCTGCTTTTATTGCCGTAACACTTTTTTGTTTTGGCTACTGTGAACTAGTGCAAATTTCTTGATATTTCGTAAAAGTGTTGCTAATTATCAAGAGGGGTTGTATGACAGAGTTGTCTTGTTTCCTTGCCAAGGGATCGGCACTGAGCACCCAACAATAACACTGCAGGCGAAAGCAACACTATGAAGTATAAACAGCTTGCACATCAGCGTATACACTAAACCTTTGTACAGCAGTACAGCTCCAACACAATTCTCACTTGTGCTCCCTGTATTTGTGGCTTTACGCTCTCTGGAAGCTGCAGGGTTGGGTGTAGTGGGATATAAGTTGTGGTGCCATCTGACAGTATGCATGACATTCCATGGAATGCGAACTGCTACACTGCGATGAGCTAGCCATTGCCCAAATATGATACTTTTCCGCAGCCAGTGCAGGTATGTTGTCGCTTTGTCACAGAAGAAACTTCCCAGCTAGCACTAGGGTTTGTCACCAAACTAAGATTCTCAAAGCTTTATCATTGGCTAAAAATAACGGGTTATAAGTAATCAGTATTGAATAATTATGAATTGTGAGAAAATGTAATCGATTACAGAATTATTTGTAACGCATTCCAAACAACGTGGATCGCACATTCGCACTTAAAGGGGACAGAGTGATTGTACTACTACTGCACACCATAACTGCTCAAGGCTGAAATTTCAGCAACAATCAGCGGTCTTGCCTATCTGCACGCTTAACCACCTACATGATGCACCACGCAGCAGAGTAGGTGACGACAAATAGGAGAGGCACACAACCACACACACACACACACACACACACACACACACACATAAACAAGGACTATGCTGCACTGTCAACTTGAACACCAACATCCTCTTCCTTCTCCACTTTTAAGCACACATGACATGATGCGTGGTGCATCATGTCGTCTGACCAACTAGCTCGACTTTCTACTGTATTATCTTAGCCACCTGTCCTAAGTATATATTGTGCCTGAAGCTATATGTGTTGCGTTTTCGCCCCTAGTCCACGTAAACATAGTAGTTTTCCCAATGACACACTGAGACGCCGTCCATATGGAAAAAGTGCCTCGTACAACTTTCACTGCAGAAATCTTAACATTTCATACTCGAAGTGAACATAAACGATGCGGTAACACGCATCTTAGCCTACTACATCCATCATATATGCCATAAAATTTGTTACTAGTAGAAAGGTACCCGACGGAATGTGTTCATGAGGGCTACTCTGCTAGTCTGCGGTGTGAATAGAAAATGCTAGCCGCAGCTTTCACTTGAAGAGCCAGCTTTTTTGTGTGATGCATGTGCTGCTGAGGAACCCACTTCCTAGCTTCTGTGCACTCGTTTGCAGTAAATTACAAGCTGCATTCAAAGCAGTTGTGTTGCAGAAGCAGGCCAAGTAGGGTAACCTGCATTTTTTCTGGGAACACTGACAAATTAAATAACCTAGGCATTAACACTTTCTATCTACTTCTTGCCCTCACGCAACAAATGCAACATGCACACGTCATCAGCACTAAAGTGAGATGGGATGCCTAGCATATATAAAGAAGAGCTGTGACAACAAGAAATGATAAATATTATGAGCTTGCTATTGGCAAGGCTGCAGGTTATGGGGGTTTGTGTTTAAAGCAACATGTTCAACCTGCCTCTGCTACAAGGTAGTTTCTGTGGCAGCACCCAATACTTACTAGGGATTTACTGGTTAGTAGTTTCATTAATTGCCTCTCGGCAAACCCAATAATCCAATAAGAGCGCTGTTTTGTCACTTGAGACTGTGGCAGTTAGCCAGATGTTGAAGATAGTCATAAATATTTTTACTGAGCATTTGCCGTAGGAAGCTATAGCTTTGACTCTACAAGCTATAACACTGCTTCCAGCATTTTGCTGTCTCGCCTAAACATTCATTTTGTATGAATATTCACTCAAGTAGTGAATAATAATAGGAATGTTTGACTTCGTTCTTTCACTATTTTATTTATATTCAATTTATATTCTATTCAGTGCCTAAGCTATCTACTAATATTTGATTCGGCCTCAAAAGAGTACTGTGCGCACCCCTGTTAATAAGTCTCACATTCAGGGCAGGCACATAAAACCATCACAGCTAAACTGAAGTTTTTTTTATACCTATGGAGTTTAAGGAAATCATTTGCCTGTAATCATCGAGGAAATGGGTTATCTCTACACCAGAGAGTTGGTAAAGAACATACACCCAAAACGAACTGCAATAGTGCCACAAGCATTATAATACCGCTGTGCACGTGTGATTTTGTAGCCTATCATAAAATAGGAAACACACCACATATCACCATAAGAAAGGAAAACCACCACTACCACTCTCGCTACCAGCCCCACCCCATAGCACCCATATTCGGCGCGTGAACTAGCAGTCGGCCAACAATGCAGTGAATACCTTGCATCAGTGTCAGAAAAGCCAAGCTTTCGTGGTAAACACCTACCGGGCGGCGATAAAGCTATTGTTGTATCCAATGTACCGCCGATAATCTATCATTATATCTGGTTTATTTTTACATAAGGGCAATGGGAAAAATGGTAAATCTCAAGAATTTGATTGTTATAAGCGATGTATCGCTATATCTGGTTGGTATCGTTATAAGTGGACAGCACTGTACTTTAATAGCGCAACAAAACACGGACACAGAGAAATAAATGGACACAACAAGCACTCACTTCAACTTCTGACGCCAGGAAGGGAACAATGTACAAAAAAAAAAAAACAGAAAAAAGAAAGATATCACAAGTCGCATAAAAATAAAATTAAAAGGCAGAATTTAAAATAATTGCAAGCAAATGAAAATGAAAAGAAGAAATGAAAAAAACTCATACGCGCTCCAAACTAGCACCCATGTATTGCAAGGCAACAACACTCAGCGAGTCTCGAAGTGTAATCACGCAGCCACCAAGGCCAGGATCGTCTTGCAAACTCAGGATGGGCAGATTACTGCTGACGCTTTTCTTTTGTATTCGAGGAAGCGCCAAATGAAAGGTGGATCGGATGCCCAGTGGGATCAGCTTCATATATGCGTGAATCCGCCTTTTTCACAAGGCTGCTCTGCACATGCGCGCCTCTCCCGTGTTGAAAACAAACCACCAGCCCCAGCTGCACATGCGCAGTTCCTGGCCTCCGCGATCGGCGCAGCCGTAACTGATCTCGGAGGCCATGTGTAAATATTCGTGACAGGCATATGCGACAGATGGCGGTAGCTGTCAAGAACACACACCGTCATTTCGCTGGTGCCAAGGGCGTTTTCAACCAGTACCAGACGAATTTTCAACCACTCCCTGATGGCGCCACATTTTGTGAAAAAGGTGGATTTTCTGGTGACGCCGTGACCGGATGTGACGTCATTTTGACATCAGTTCTGGTTATTCAACATGGCTGGATGTGATATGACATCATAGTCATCTCTGTTGAGGGTCAACATACTACACCGCTGATGTCATTAGTTTCAAGGTACGACATACTACACCACTGATGAGGTCATTAATTTCAATTTCAAGATATGACATACTGCATCACCGATGACGTCATAAAACTAAAGCGTTAGGGATGTACAGACATGATCATGGCCGCGAGCATGAGCCATTAAGGACTTTCGCCTTAATACATGCGGCTACACACAATCCTCGGAACAACCTCCTGCTTAAACAGCATCGCTGTTAAAAAAAACGTGCCTAGCATTGCATGATGTGCTCTAATATGCAGCAGATAATGGAGTGGAACCTGGATAGAAGAGCACTTCACTGCGGCAGTTTACTGTGGCAGCTTTACCGGTAGCTCACAACTCAATGACAGTTCTAAGATAGCTGCGTACAGACTGCTGGTGGGTGATTCGCTGAAGGCCCTTTGCTCAATGTCCCGAGGAGCGAGTATACTGTATACCTCGCCACAGGTTCATTATCTTCCTAGATAACAAACCTGTGGCAAGGTATACAGCATCTGAGAGCGAACAACAAGTGCAACGCCTTATCGGCATTCACTCAATGTTTCGGCAGCCAATCATATTGCAGGGGTGAAAGCAGGCTTGAGCATTTTGGAGCAGCTTTGGAACAACAAAATGGGAGTTTTAGAGCATTTGAATTATGTTTTGGAGCACGTTTCCAAGGTCGAACGCCTTTGATAATTGCAGTTTTCTTTTTCTGAAGTACAAAATCTCCAATCTGATTCTTTTTTATACAGGTTTAATGCCTTTCCAATTTCGCACTCATCTCTGACATGACAAACAGCCAAAGCATGTAAAGATGTATAACACAAGCCGACCTTAGCAAACTTGGAACAGCAACAAACGCAACTCTTGCTGGTGCGCTTCATAACTGAACATCTAGTCTGACCTAATGCGTTTACCTATTTTGATTTTATAGATTCAAATGTTGAGTCTACCACTTCGATGCACTCTAGCAGCGATACTAACTTGAAATTCAGATTAATGGGCATGACATTTCTGCTCCCTATATTGTGCATATCTTTTATTTTATTTATTTAGAATACACCTCAAAGCCCGCAGACATGGGGTATTACATGATCCCTTTTGATCCTATGCCTGGGCTGATAAATTTCTGAGTACATGGATTTTTCGTCTGCCAAAAAGGCGCCTTCAGACCACAATAACATGCCTTGACAAGCTTGGCGCCAGTGCCGCTCGATCGTCTTGTTAGTTTGTAATATTATGGCGGTCTACAGGAGTGGAAGCAGGCTCAGACATTTTGTAGCAGCTCTGGGCTACAAACAGATGGCATTGAAGGGTAGCCTTTCCATCCTACAGTTTCTTTACTTCACTGCCTCCTGCCAATAGTTTATCATTCTTTGCTTGAGCAATGCTGGGGCTCATTTTTAATATTTTGGTGATAGGCCCCGTATGCCTTTCCAACACCCTTGAGAAGCTTCCTAGTGAGTGACAGCTTTGGCGTACCAACCCATAATGCTTCAGGTATGGTTTTGTCTGTCGTAGGCCTGGCAAGCTTGCCACTGACAAAGAGGCTCAATGGTGAAATGCCTGCTAGGTTTCACAGCAGAATCATTAAAAATAACACGTGCAGTTTTGTAGTCGGACAAGTTTTCTTCCTAACGGCTCACAATAGTTTGCACTACCTGCTTCACTTGTTGATCTCGCTTCTCTCCATCAGTGATTCAAAAGGCTGAGAGGAGGTGATATGCCACATGCACAGTACATTTTTTTCCCCACAATTATCTCCAACCGCCAGTAGCTCATACTAAATTTACTAGCAAATAAATATTTATTATACTCCATGCATTCTTCCCTTGCAAAAAATTCATTTGTCCCAGTGGAAGATACGTTATATCTTTATCACTGATGCAATGACATAGTTCCCGTGTTCTGCTGAAATTGATGGCAAAACATCAAAACAGCCAGTTTGGAGCAGTTTTGGAGCAATATTGCATTTTAGAGCAGGATGGAGCAGGGAAAGCAGTTTGGAGCAGAATAGAGCAATTGGAGCAGCACTTGCACCCCTGATATTGTTACTAGAACAAATCGCGACAAAAACATTAGATAGATGGATGGATGAATGAATGTTAGGAGCGTCCCGTCCCCTTTGAAACGAGGGGGTAATAGTCATCACATGCTCAACCTTTTTTTATGCTTTTTAACTTAGATAACTCTTCAATTTTAGCAACTTTACTTCTAGACTAGATAACCCTTCAACTTTAACAACTTTACTTCTAGACTTTACCCAGATTATCTTTAAATACTCATGCTTAATTTCGATTTAGCTTCTGTCCTCTCCCTGCTATTTATCCACCACTCTTCCAAGCATCTCTTCCTAACCTCTGCCGCCTATTCGTTCATGCTTCCTTTGTTACCTCTAAACCCTAGGGCCTTGGCTATAGTGATTGTCTGCATCAACATCTGGATGATACTGCCACACTACAGCATATATTTTCAATTGTTCAATAATATGTTCAATTCTTTCTGGGTACCTACTATGCGTAGGGCAAGTTTCATCTTGATTAAACTTTCTTTTGTAGCTTCGGGTTCTATGACATCCTGATGTAGCTTCAAGGAGAAGGCGGCAGCCTCTTGAGCTGTCATAAAAGGTTTCCTTCTTAATCCGTTTTCTATATATATCCAGGGTTGACTTCTTCCATTTAATTATTCCAGTTTTTAGCCTCTGTTTCTCCATCCTGCCTTCCTAAATACTGTTTAATTTTCTGGCGCTTTTCGGCCACTATGAATCAATACCCTTTAAGTATAAGTATTTCAATACTCTAGCTGCCCATCCTTAGCGCCAGCACTCAAAAGGAGGTTATAATAGATATGCCCAGCACTTCGAATCCACAGCCCAGAGGAGCACAATTATCTGTTATAGTGGGCAGGGGTAAGAGACACTTAGGAGCACAATTGCCTATGATCGTGATCCATTCCCTTTCGCAGTGCAGCAAACACCTTGCGAGACAACCTGTTTCCAGTAGTGCAGCCCTCTTGCGGCCCCCAGGGAAGTATGTTTGACGAGAGGAACTACCGAGAAATTGTGCAGAAAATCATTTACAGTAGTGGGGTTGGCTTATTTTCCAAGCAGTAGTTAAGTGCAAGGCTGGCCTCGTCTAGCCTGGGCAGAGATGCGTGAGTCATCTGTGGGCACACCATGACACAGTCAGCCCCACTCCCCACACGGACGCTGACAACCTGGTTGTATCTTCTCGTTTGAGGCTAGCTAGGGGCTAGGGGGAAGCGGGGACAATGCAATGCGTGCATTCCGAAGACCTAGAAGATGCTAGCACTACACGCAAAGGTTGTGCAGCAGCAGTCGCGTCCCTGAAGCGATGGACGTTTTGCGTGCAATGTGATGTGACCCCAAGTGAAAATGGCGGCCGACGAGTCTCCGCGCATGCGCAGGTGCTACTTGAAAAAAATATGAAGGCTGCTGTGCTCTTCCCGTAGCATCACGGGCCCCCACTTTCGGCGGAGCATAAGGAATCGCGACTGGGATCGCAACAATAAGCAAGCTTCCGTTTATCAACCCATTTCTGGATTTTTTTTTTTTCAGTTCAAGAGTTAGAATGAAGAGCAGGTACTTTGCTCAGCATTAATTTAGAGACACTGGCCACGTGTGAATGGGGCACTGATGTCAGCAACTTTCGCATTGTGTTTTTTGGTCTTCCTCAGCAAATGGTTTCTTTATGCATTATTTTAAACAAATTTACCATTGTTACTTGTTGTTCCTTTTTTTTTTTTTTTTTTTTTCAACGCAATTTTATGAAGCAAAGCAATACTAAAAATAACCACTATTAGCTTCACCACTGCGTACCGTGATTTTATTGGAGACACGTATTTATTCTTTAGATTATGCTTTAAATGAAAACAATCGCTCTGGAGAGACACACTACCCTAGTCGGCTTATTTACAACATAGCAACTGAGTTTAGAAATTATCGTGTAAAAACTGGTGTAGTAGCCATTTACAAGGGGACAGCTGCCTGGTTCCAGCGTTTCTTTTTTCACCTTATCGTTAGCACCCATTCTCTCATTCATCTCGCAGCAGCTGTTTTTCGGCAAAATGTTGGTGCTGCACCACAAGTGCTTGGGGCCACCTTCGAAGGTGTCGAACTCTGGACGCCTCTCGCACGATGTCGGCCTCAGTAAAATGGACTTCGCAAACCTAGAGAAAGGTTAACTTTGTTTGAATAGCAGCTGTAACTTGTCAGGCTGCATTCGCTGTCTACAATTCTAACCTGTTTCATAGTTTAAATACTTTGCGGTAATGCAGCGCCATACCCTGGAGTGCGGTGACCTTCCGAAGTTCGCGCATGGTGTCGTCCATATCGAGCCGTTCTGTTCTTCTTCGTGCTCGAAAACTTGAAAACTCGATTCTTGGGCCCGATTTGTAAAGGCTCCGGCACATCCTGACAGAACCGTAATCCACATTCCGTTCCAGGGAAAGCAGTGGCACGTCACCTCGTTGGGCACAACAGCAAGTGCAGCATGAAGCGTAGACTCTGCTTGCACGGTGAACGTCTAGAAAAAAACGTGATTCCGCGAGGATGTCGTGCCATGCCACCGCGTTTTCTGCGAATACCACGTGTTTGTGGAACCGCGGTCGCATTGTCGTCTCCGTCGTCCCCTGCTAAACTTTTAGGAATAAATGTTAATCTTGTGTACTAAATTTCTGGCCTCCCCTTTCATTGCTTCGAAATGTGTTTGCAGCACTGTGAAAGGCAGGGAGACCTGGTCCAATCTGGATTATGGGCATTAAAATAGGTAATTGTGTTTTGGGTGCCCTTCGTTCCTCAAATCAGTGGGGGCCACAGCAGGAGCAGAATTACCTATTATAGTGTCATGATCCTGAGTGGGCCAGGGCACCGTGCGTTTTGCAGTGCTGCAAACCATTGCCTTCCAAATGGATGTGCAGTTCTTGGCCTCCATCGACGCAGCCGTAGCTGATCTCGGAGGCCATGTATTAATATTCGTAACAGGCATATGCGACAGATGGTGACAGCTGTCAAGAATATGCACCGTCATTTCGCTGTCAGCTGTATCTCCCAAGGACATTTTCAACCAGTAGCTGACGAATTTTCAACCACTCCCAGAGGGCGCCACTTTGAAAAAGGCGGATTGACAACTCTTGGAAAATGAATATCACTCCTAATGCAGGTGGCAGCTTCGCGTGGACGACAGGCAAGCAATTGTAGGAACACTGGAAACTTGCAGAACTGATGCTACACCAAAGTGATCAATATATGTCAAATTGATGGACTCTTTCTTTGAGCTTTTATATATACCTTTCATAGTACCATCCTCCTATATAGAGCAAAACTTTGCTGGAATGAATAAATGGGGAAAATTGGGAAAATAGTTAAGACTTCAATTCCTAGTGGATCCAGCTGGAATGCCCTATTGGGTCCAATGCTTTTTTTTTTTTTTTCTTCTAGAAAAGGCGCGTGCAGTACCTACCTGTCAACTCTGTTTTGTTTATGGTTTATTGGGTGTAACATTTCAAATCACCATCCAGAAATTTCGAACACTTGGTTTTCGTTAAAGATGCACTCAAGGGATTTTTGGAAAAATCATTCTCGCTTTTATTTTGTTTATTGCGTTGTCGTGAAAGGCGTTAGTCACAGCCAATACAGCCGCATATTGAGACCACGGCAATAAAAGTATGACCGTACTCTTTTGCTTTCTCGAGAATAAACCCCATCACTCTGCAGTGGCCAATGCAAACACTACAACAGCTGAACGTAGTCCGCCCAACGACTCGCATGCTTTCGAAGCTCGTTCCACGTGATGTTAACGTCGGGGGTCAACACCAAGTGGCCATACTATAATTATAGATTGGGTACCGAATTTGGTCAAATTACTTGATTATTTGTGCGGACACGCTATCATAGGTTCTGCTTGTGCGCTCTTGGTGACTCCATTCACGAGACAATAAATACTTTCGCATTAATAATTTTTAAATTATTAATACACGTCCCTAAATTCGCGCAAACTTACACATGCGATGGTGAATGTTAAAGATAAGTTAGAAAAAGACCCGGTGTTGTCTACAGTATCCCTTGCGCTGGACGTGAGCATGTATACATCGGTGAAACGGGAGATTTTCGGAAAAGACTGCAGCAGCACAACAACGATGTCGGCAAGAAGCACGTGCGTCATTTGCTCCTCAGTCTCGTCGCAGGCTGTTCTGGTTTCTCATCATGCGCGGCCAAACCAAGTAAGCACCGTGGTCAAACTTACCTCGTAAAGAAGGGGACAACAACGCTCAAGCTTTCTGCGCAGTTTCAGTGCGAATGAGCCTCCGGTTGAGGCGGGATAATTTTTCAAAAGGGGGTTCGATGAAGTCGCAGAACACTGCATGACCGGGTTCGTACGTTTTGTTTACTTTTTGTTCGCGTTTTGCTTTTTGCAGTGTAGTTTATCCACGGGGTCGTTTCTTTAGCCGCCTTGTCAGGAGAGGCAGGATGTCGTCGATGTTTGGGGCCAGTGTCGTCAAGACCACCCGAAATGATGACTCACTGATGTGGTTGTTAATCCCCATAGTGATGCAGTTGCTTCGCAAAATCGTCTGTGGAGTACCATCACGTCATGTGTGTGACATCACTAAATTGTTCTAGCAGGCAACGAGGAGTGATGGAGGAAGCTGCATCATGGAAGCGTTCGCTTGTATGGCGGCGCGTGGGAAGGGGTCTCAGGCACGCGGCCTGCAGGCTCCAAAAATTTCAGCCTTTGTTCTGAATTCACGCGCCAGCTTCACGAGTTGTTTTTACCACCAGGCTCGTTTAAGGCCTCATCCCCAGATGAAATGCGTTCTATGTGGAAATGAACCTCCGTGAACTTCGCGCGGACAACAGCTCTCTGTTTCATCTCCTTGTGCACATCTTTTTTATTGTTGTTTTGGGGATAAGTGAGTATGATCTTAACCGTTGTACCTTGGTTGTTCGTAGCTTTCTCCGAGCAGCGTGCGCCGCTTTTATTTTCCACGACCGATGAGAGGTCTGGGAACAAGATTCTGCGATTTTTTTTTAGTTATTTTATTGGTATTTTTGTTTTATTTGCATCTTTGTTTTGTTACTTTGTCATTTTTCCGGCCCCTAGCCCGCGAGGGACAAATTTTCTCAATGCGTCCTGCATAGTTTGATACGACCCCTGTCCAAAAGGCACTCTGCGCATTATGTCCATGCATGCATACATAGGTGGCCGTTATCGAAGATGATCGCGGCAACTACCCAAGCGATGGATCCGGCTTACGGAATGGTTTACGCTGCGTGCACCGTTTGTAAAACGTCCCGACAGTGCCGCGGTAGTCGATCCGAGGGCTGCGATTCAACCCATACCCAACCCCTACGCCAACTGCTATTACGTCTTTGCCTGTACATAAGACGGAGTCGTTGGAACCCGAGCCCGATAGCCGATACTCAGTACAAGCCCGCGCGCTACTGTAGTGTACACGCGATACACGTAGTGCCACCGCCGCATCGCCTTTCGTGTCCGCAGTACATGTTCGCGAAGTGCCGTGTATGCCGTCTTGCTCGCTCCGGCCGCGCATAGCGCCAGGAAAGAGTTCTCATTCATATTTCGCCTCTGCCTTACCTCGTACCTCGGCCAGCTACCACTTATTCGGCTCGAAACAAAATTCTGCGACAAGCTTGCGCATTTTGGTGCAGATGGGACGTCCGACAAAAAGAAAAATGTAAGTCACGTGATTTCTTATCAGAGTGACGCAACCGCTTCTGTGGCGTTCAGGGTAATGTCATACCATTTCGCTTCCTATTTATCATTCATCTGCTAGTCATGTTGGAGGCTTGTTTAGGATATAGGAATTCAGAAATATACAGCCCGAGGGGGTGTCCTAAGGTTTGTAGTGCGGCTCCTAGAAGCACTCCAGGAGCACCGAAGTCACAGAAGGGTGGGAACATTTCTCGTCATATTGGAGACTGTGAACACTGGAGGTGCACTACGAGACAAGGTACAGGGCTTGGATCCCAATTGGGCTGTAATGTAATTGACACGCTATACTTCCAGTCGTGCACCGTTGATTATAAGCATAATGTTCACCGAGAAGTGAGACAAATATTGCGCCTTTCCCTTCCTCAAATACCAAACCAACTAGACGCAGTGGTTAAGGCGCTCGGCTACTGAACAGGTGTGCCCCAACTTCGAACCCGACCGCCAGTGGCTGCGTTTCGATGGAGGTGAAACGAGGTGGCGTCCGTGTGCTGTGCGATGTCAATGCATGCTGAAGGTCCCCAAGTGGTCGAAATTTCTCCGTAGCCCTCCACTACGGCACCTCTTCCTCTATCCACTTTCGCGCCCACCTCCCTTTCTTCCTTTATGGTTCAGTTAAAGTGCTCACCTAGAAGTGTGAAAGATACTGCGCCTTTCCTTTCCTGTAAATGTAAAACCAATTTAAAAATGAAGGGTTCCACGCTGCTGAACCGAATATGGAGCGAAAGATTAATATCTGCGGTTCACCGAGCGTTCTTCTTCTGTTAGGCGCAGCGCCGGCTAGGGAACCACGGACACGGCACGCAGCGACGAGCGGTTAGATCTGGCCTAGTATTGCTTTCGCAATAAAATTAAACAAGACTGTTAACACTGTGCCATTCCCGCAGTTCAACAGTGCTTTCTAACGTCTTAATTGGTTTAAGTGGAGCTAAACGCTTGTGTGTGTGTGTGTGTGTGTGTGTGTGTGTGTGTGTGTGTGTGTGTGTGTGTGTGTGTGTGTGTGTGTGTGTGTGTGTGTGTGTGTGTGTGTGTGTGTGTGTGTGTGTGTGTGTGTGTACTCGCATTACGAGGAGAGCATTTTGACCAGCTTAGGACGATCCTGCGGTGTAATCGTTTTACAACGAAATTTTGCTTTTGATCTTTTGCTGATAGGGCGCGTGCACTATGCACGTATGCATATACATACTTTTGATTTTAAATTATCGAAAAGATAACTCGAGATCGCAAGAGAACGCTGCGATACGTCGCCGTCAAAACTCCGAACACCTGCGTGTTGGCGTTTACCGTTGAACGCTCGTGCTGGGTGTCCGTGAACGAACGTTCACTTAGCTCGGCTCATTTGGGTACAGTAAACAGTCACTTTGCACTCAGCCGCGTATTCTAACTGTGTCAAACACCCGCAAATAAAAATATCACAGTTAACGTTCCCCAGCATTTGGCCAACCCGGAGACTATCGCCGTCCACCCAGCGCATACCGAAGTGCGGAGAATGACCTCCTTCTCCGAGACCAGGTTGGCTTACTTAATTCTGTCACCAGCAAGGCTACTAAACCTTACAAACCGGGGCGTATACCCGAGCCCTAAGTGCCCGGCCATAGGCATGGTTGAACACCTCCTGTGGACTTGTTCTGCGTTCGACACCACTATCCGTTAGAGAGCACTTCATGCCGTGGACTGACACCCTGCAGGAGTGGATCGATCCGCCATTGCATATCGGACCCACGGACTCACTGTGGCGAGACTGCCTAGACTACTGCAAGGAAAAAAGGACCTGATGGCTTCTTTACAAACCGACCTCGGGCCCACCTAGCCTCGAGGAAGAAGAGAAAAGCTGCCCCCCCCTGCTTCCGTAGAGCACTTCATTTCTGCCGCTCATAGCTCACCTTAGCAAGGTCAATGCAGAACTTAATGGAGAAATGGAACATATAAAAAGTTGCTCAATATATATGTTATGTCTGTCGCTCCTTCTCAGAAATGCCGGTCGCAAGCAACATGTCTGGAAACGTTCCATATTGCGGCAGGTAAATGAAAGCTCTGGAAATGCCGCAAAATAAGTATCTGTACGCTGCCCAGTGCATGGTTGTATCAAACTTCATCAATTACTCGAGACCACTTACTTCGCCACCGACTATAGCAAAATGGCAAGCATAATGAGGGAATAAAGAACGCTCAACTCTACGTACAGCTGACCCACGGCAAAGAAGGGCTGCACGGCGCACGGGGGATGGAAGCTGGAGACGTGGCGGTAAGCTGCCCGGGATAGTTGTGTACCTACAAAAATCGACTCCCTCATGTAATACCCCCAGAATGGGGCCTTTGAGGTACTAATTAATAATAAATATCCCACGTATGCAATGTCATTGGAAGTCCTCGAAACACATGACTGGCAGATTTTTTACAGCGGAGCATTGTGATCTGAGACGCTTCGATCGGGATATAAGCAGATCTCGGATGGCAGCTTCTATAGTGCCTCCTAATTTTCCCGGCGAGTTTTCTCCGATCGTTGTACTGGACGCCCTTGAATATAGTTTACAAATCTCGGATAAAGCCAAGCGTGGTCATGTTCTCCACTCTTTCCGGGAGAAAAACACATTGAAACAACGGCAAGCGAGGTTTTCTCTGCGAGATGTTAGAAATCACACAGCATGTACTTAACCAAGTTGATGCGAGGCTGCGCAAACACGCTTGCAAAAGGGCAAGCTGATGAAGTGACACAAGAGGAAAGTCGAACGAGGCGGGCGACTCGTGCGACTCCCAAGGATGCGGGGCGTCTCTCATAGCTTGAGCTGCTTTGGGACGTTAAAACCCACAAAACCAAAACCTTTTTTTATTTCGTAGTTTCCAAGCACGTTCCTTATCGTGTCGAAAATAAATTAAAAAAATAAGCCGCTTTCTGATAAAAGGTAGTGGGAATTCTGTGTCGGCTGCATTCTTCAATCGCAGGTGTCCGCTCAAAGCTCTTCGCGTCCGACGTTACCGGCTGAGAACTATGGACGGCGCTTCCGCTTCCTTGTTATGTTGCTGCCGTCGCCTGTTTTTGGTGGTGACGGCTTTAGACACGACACGTATTGATTGAAAATGCCTGGCACGACACCTTTCTTCAACATCGGAAACACGTGTATTCCTGAAAGCCACTGCGTTGCAGTGGCAGCCTTTTCATCCACGGGTTTGTCAGGAAGACTACGGATTCGAAATAACGTTGCATACCTGGGGAACTGGCTGCGCAGTACGTGTATTCGAGGGCTGCATTTCTAAATGAAACTGACGATTTTCGTCTCGAACAATACATGACCATGCCCTGACAAGCAAACGTTTCTTTTCTCTAGAAGTGCGCTTAACAGGATACTCGCCGTTGGAGCAGGACGAAGCGATGGTCAGCGCTTCGTCCTCTCATCCTTCTTGTGCTTTGTCTTTATGCGCCGAGCCCCGCAAGCATTTGATATGGCGCAGTCGAGGGGACCCAAGTCACCAAATTACACGTCGTGAAATATACGGATGCACTCTGGCGGTGGCAGCCCCTAGGGCATCGGCCTGTCTAAAGGTTGATAAGGTTGGTTCACAGGAAGGGAAAGGCGCAGTATCTGTCACACTTGCTATGTGGACACCTGAACCGCGCCGTAAGGGAAGGGAGGAAGGTGGGAGAGAAAGGGGAGCCGTAGTGGAGGGCTACGAAGTAATTTCGACCACCTGGGGATCTTTAACGTGCGCTGACATCGCACAGCACACGGACGCCACTTCGTTTCGTCTCCATCGAAACGCAGCCGCTCGAACCCGAACTCCGGCACAGTGGTCGGGCGTCTTACCACTGCGCCATCCCGGCGGGGCCTGTCTAAAGGTGCAAAGTTCCATACATCGTCTGCGCGCAGCGCGCGCATCATGTTTCTAGCACAGGCGTCGCGTATCTAGCGTAGCGAAGGCATTCCTCCAGAGCGGGCGTGGGAAACAGCAACCGAAACCAGCTACCGCTTGCCGTGTGACGTGACGGCCAATTTCTCATGATTCTCTCCATCCCGCGGCGCCCCGATCGCTCCCTCCTAGCAGTGTGACACCAGGTGCAGTATGTGGTAAATCCAAGGTAAATCCACAAAAACAATTAGCAATCTACTGGAATGGGATGGTATCCATCCGGTAGTCGATGCAGGCGCAGTCACTTTTACCGAGGCCCTGGGGTTCAGAGATACCAGTGGCCGGGTGAATGAACCTGTGGTAGCCACCCTACCTGCGGTGGAAGCTAGCAATAAATGATTGAAAGATTGGTGGCGTAAAAGAAGAAAAGTAACAATGTTGGTATAGTTAACTGATCTTAAACAATAATTAAGATATAGGAGGGAAAACTAGGATAACAACTGCTACCACTCCGTTTCAAAGGGGACGCTTCTATATTCCATCCATCCATCTTAGCATGCCTCCCATGCATCTAGTATTGCTATAAAAAAAAAAAGCTTATATGTTCATTTATTAATGAACAGATTATGTTAATTCGATTTTCAGCGAAATAGTTTTGTTTGCTTATTAGGTCTAGTATTTACAGACCTAAATATTGGTGCCCTTCAATCCATTAAAGCGGGCCGTTTTTTTTTTGTTTTTTTTTTTTCGCATAGTTGATGTCCCTGGCAATAGGTTTGATCTCGACTAACGCGCCTTCATAGCGCGCCGTGGCTGCGACCATGCGAATGATCATTCTGGAACTACACTCGAGGGGACTGCTACTAAAGCAAACGCGCAACAAGCTTCGTGGTACTAAATGAGCGAACATGTATCTAATGTGGCGAAACCGAGCACGCCGACTTTACCACCGTACCGAGGAACGAAAAGAGTCCGACCGGCCGATCATCTGCATTCGGTACTGTGTTTACAATAATTTCAACGTGCATGTGTTAGGGGTTTCGTTGCTAAGAGGCAGTTGCAAGCTGTGTTCGTATGCCGTCCACCTTTGCAAATTTTTGGCAGCGCAAAAGAAACGGGGACACACAAGACACGTAGACTACGGGGCAAGCGCTTGTCCTCTCGTGTTGTCGTTTCTTCTATGTAAGCATTTGTGGAAGAGAATCGAGCAGTGGCGTTTACGTGGGTACCGTCTGAACGCAAACAGCGGCCGCTTTTCGATGGGGGTGAAAAGCAAGGTGCCCGTGTGTGCTGTACAATGTCAGTGCACGTGAAAGAACCCCAGGTAGTTGAAAATTCCAGAGCCGCGCACTTTGGGACCTTAAACCCTGCAATCTAACCAACGAACCATACAGATACGCCTTGGTGCCTATATTTTGTTGATCACAAACTGAGAGGTCAACGTGAGTAAATAGCAGCAGTGAATCGAAAGTCGTAGGCTCCGGAACAGCGGTTAAATCGTTGCCGGTCGCTGATTCTTGATGGTTATATATTTTCTACTAGAGCGCCGAAATATCAACTTGCTAGCGCACATCGCGCGCTTGACTTCATGTACCGTGCATTTTTCGCTTCGTCCATGTGGCACATACCGGCACAGGGGGATCGGCCAAGAATTGGGCAGCAGAGAAAGTTTTTGGTGTCCAACATAGTTTTCCCCTCACTTCAGTTTCGTCTTTATCCTGTTGTGCTCGCACTTCAGCTTCGTCTTTCTCTTTTCGTTTTCGTGCACTCGTGCGCTCTTGTCGTTGGTGTCCCAGCCCCAATTAGAAACCGACAATCCGCGAAGGGGCGCTTGTATCTTGGTCGGCGATCGCGGAACCCCTGTTGAGTGGGCTGGCGACAAGGAGAAATGTAGAATGGGGGGATAGACTGTTGCTGGAGGAGTGAAGCTTTGGGTGCTCCTTCAGAGTGATGTGCCGCTCGCGTGGCGGCGAGCCACGTGCGGGCTTTGCGTCTCCCATTCGTCGGCGCAGCACAAAGCCGTCGCTGTGGACACGGTTCCTCCCGCGCTCCCTTTTGTTCCCCCCATTTCTTTTATGGCTGCCGCCTAAAGAAGGCGTCGGCGGCTCCGTTTGGCTTTTTGGAGACTCGTAGGAGATGGGCTGTTCTGTGAAGCGCCGTCGACAGTGAGGAAGGCCGTGCTTAATTGTCCCTGTCTCGATCGCGTGCGGCTGAGGATGCTGGCGCCTTTTTGGCCTATTCCCCGCCGCCTGGAGGCATACAATGTCCTTGTCCGTCCCTATTTTATGGTGTCTGTTTGCCTGGTCTGCTGTTGACAGTTTTGTATTTTTCGTTCTACCCGTGTCGATCTCAGTTTCGTGTCCCCTCTTTTCGGCATCTTTTTGTGTGCAGAATGACGGAGAAAAAGAAGATACGGCGGCTGAGCCGTTGTGAACAAGTTGTTGCCGGGGGTGTTCCTGCTCGCTTTTTCATTTTACCTTACTCGATTTGTTTCCCATTTCAAAGACGTCGTGGTGTTTCTAGAGAGAGAGAGCCGTGGCGCTGGTGCGCGAAACCCTCCCTGCAGTCCTTCCAACGCCGCAACAAAAAGGAGAGAAATGAATAATGGCAAAAAAAAAAAAAGCTCATTTTTCTAGTTTTCTCCTTTTCGGCGCGGTGAATGCGCGCGCTTCATCCCGCATTTGTGACGCCGCTGTGGCAGAGCTTGGATCGGCTCGCGTGGCCCCATCCCTATCGGAGCGCGCTCGGCGATCTGCGTGGACGGTTTCTCGTGCTACTGCTGTCGTGCCTGGTTTCTTCCACTGCGCGCGCGCTATGGAGATCTGTTTTCGAACGGTGGACTTCGGCGGCTGGTTCCTGGGACCCTGTTATGGTCCGGCGGCGTTCGTCCTGGGGCTGTTCGGGTGAGTGCCCGCGCATCGCGTCGATCGAACAGTTCTTGTGGGGTTACGTCTCGTTCGTCTGCGAGCTTTCCAGTCGCGCAGTGGCCTCGTTCGCCGTTGCCTCTTTTTCCACTCGCTTTGTTACCACGGAAGATGGTTGTGTGTATTGGAAATGGCCTAGAGCTATTCATCTGACACTTTCAGGGCTGACCGATTTGATGCAGGAATGTTTCAGATGCGTAGTCTGTCTGGGATCTTCTTGCATTAGTCCTTTCACAGGCAAGGTTGCCAAGTAATGTTGTTAATAAAATGAAAAAAAAATCTTCACCAGATGCACGGTATCTGGCATCATTGGTGAATCATCTACCTCTGACTGATGCTTTTGGTGTGTAACGAATGCAGGGAAAATCAGGGGCACTTCATTACATATAAAGGGAGCTAACAGGCACACAAAAAAAAAAGTTTTTTTTTTTTTTTGCCGTTTTGTTGATCAATATGAGTAAAAATGTTTTCACGGAAATCTTTGATTAGAAAGTAGTACCACAAAAAAAAAAAAAAAAAAACGTTTTTCTTTATCCATATGAGTAAACACAATAAACCTTGTGTTTGCTACATGATGTGCCTTAAAATGACAACATGTGTTCGATGGGCATCCCGCTGTCAGTGTGCTTCATACTGTTACTTTTTACCGCGGCTCTCATTTATAATAGGAATTGACGTTGTGCAGGGATGAAACCTAAAGTTGTTTCTGCCACATAAAACCGTTGTCTGAATAAATATTTTAATTTTTGTTGCAGAGAGGAGGATGACGAGGCACCACCGAATCACATGACTGCTGGTAAAGCAACACGAAAGATGACTCGTCGGCGACTAAGAGGTGGTGACAGGACAGTTGACTCTCCACTGCGGCACGAAAATGAGGGCGAAAAGCCAACTCGTTCGAAGGGTGTCGCGGTGGACAGTGCAGCAACGAGCGTGAGTGAGGAACTCGTGATGGGTGGCAGCAAAGGCAGCCGCAGTGGTGCAACATCTAAGAACAGTGTGGTGATTGTGTCGTCAAGGCGGAACAGCAGTGAACAGCCTGATCGCAGAAAAGCAGAAACGGCGCCCACGGTTGGAGCAGTGGCAGTGAGGCAGACAGAGGCTGAAACAATGGCTGACGATGATGAGGATGCAGGCCATTCCGTCGACAGTTCACTCCAGGATGAGTCAAGTATGGCATCTGTGACTGACAGTCAAGCGTCGTCAAGCGATGGTGAGCAGCAGCTACTTATGTATCACTTTGATGCTGTCCCTACTGCTGCTCTGCACGGATGTTCGTAAAATGTTGATTGTAGTACTTTTACCTTGCGATGTAAACGAAGAGAAAAAGCAAAGAAACCAGTGCAGGGCATAGAAGTTGCACTGTGTCATTAAGCAGTTGCTGAGCAGCGCCACTACTGGTTGTGTGATGGTCTTATCTACGCCTATTGAAGCCCAGCTGATGCATTGTCGTAATAATTTATTGTGCAAAATTATTGTTGGCATATTGTACCATAGTAACACAGGACCCATTAGCTACTGCTTTTATGCTCAGTACTGTTGCTTAACCTTCAAACATTACCCCTTTAAAAAAAATTGCCATAGATACCCAAGCCTGCTTAAATGTGACAATGCAAAGGTATTACTTTACCTTATATTACATCTTTAATTGTGACCTGTTCATTCATTCTACATGGCTAAGAGTCTTGACTGCGCATAATGTTGCCGTCCAGCAGAGGTGTGCTCACGATTTTTCGAGGCTATGTGGCTTCAAATGGTGGGTTTGCAGAGGGCCTCTGTGCGTCCTATCTCACCCTTCCAGTCGAAAGCAGCTGCCCGAGATGGCAGCTCCTGCCATATCATGATGGTCTCGTCAGTTGTTCCATGATGTCGCACAGCGAGCAATCAGTGTTTGGCCATGTTGCCTGTATAATGCTTTTGCATTAAATGCATGGCTAATTGCCTGGTGGAGGGGGTTATGAAGAAAGGAGTAGTGTAGTAGCTGAGCGCCCTAGGTGGATACATGAACTTTGCACACAGAGAAGTGGTGAAAGGAACGAAAGAAGTTTAGGTGCATACACCAGCAATAATCGTAACTAGGTTTTTAAATACTGTGAGATTATTTATGTTTTGTGGCTGTGGAAACGTATGTGAAAGGTAGAAAACATATAAGTATTCAGCTGAATGATTTCCTTACCCCCCCCCCCCCCCCCCCCCCCCTTCTTTTTTTTTTTTTTTTTTTTTTTTTTTTTTGTTCTATTTTTTAAAGGGCACTTTGATGGCTGTCGAAAATGACTGCCACTTATCTACACTCAGTTTTTGTTTAAAGTTGTGAAAAATTTTGGCGCACGGGGGTTCAAATTTAGAATTACATTTGTTCAACTGAATGATGTACGGACTCTTGGTTAGTGGCTGTAGTTCACTCCAAACGTACCGGCATACCCTTAATGATTTGATATTGCAACAGTTCCGTGCGGGAGATTTTCGGTTCTGAATCATGTGAGGGGCAGTTGTGTGACATCGCTTGCTATTTCTGGTGTGTAAAATGAAAATTGCTTGGATCGACAGATATCAATTAGTATGTGGCAGCAGCTGTTTGGTCCGTTTTACTCTAGATATTCGCCTACATTGGATACATAGTGTAATTTCTTTGCTTGATGGCAACTTAGGCTAGCTCAGACATGAAGGGTTGAAAATTAATGTTTCAGCTCTTATTGCTCAGTCACACTTGTTGCGTGCAGTCCATGTGGCATGAAAGCCTTTGTGCAATAATAGCTAGTAAAAGTATAGTTGATGTCCTTATGAACATGTTGTAGAGGTTTTTTTGTTTTGATTTTTTTTTTAATGATGCCGCATAAAACATTACTACAGATGGATCAAGAAGGATAGGTAACTAGGCAACTTGGTAATAAAATAGTTCATTGTGATTGGTACAGCCCGAAAACAGGCAAAGGGCGAAAAGAAAAGGATAACACGAAGGAGCATTGGGAGCAAACAGCGCAACATATAAAATTTGCCTATGGCTAGTTTATAATAGAATCTTTTCTCTCATTTACTATGATTTCAGTTTGAACACTTGATCAGTGGCAGTAATGACATACAAGACGTGTCGAGGTCACATGAAGCACATAAAAACATATGCAGTGTAGGCTTTTCGTTTCAGCCTTCGGAACAGGCATGTAAGGGAGCTGCTATTCAAACAATGAAAGGTGGTCACACTGTGGTATTTGATGCCTCTCATGGCCTTAATTCATCTGTGTATGCCTCTGCCATCATTTGGCTCTTAAACTAAGCCCAAAGAGACAAGAGAGGAAAAAAGTTGTTTAGATTATATATATTGGGCTCAGGGGGATTCCACATCAATCTGCTTTAATGTGTGCTATGTATCATTCAAAAGAATAACACTCTGCCAAAATTTGGTATCCTCACTCCTTAGTCCTTACGTTTCATTTGGGTCATGAGAAGCACCATAGTAGAGAGCTACTGAGGATTCCATCTCAGCCACCAGGAGGTTCGTTTTACTGTGCACTAGCATTGTGCAGCACATGAGTATGTTTGCATCTTGCCTCCATCAAACTGTGACCACAGTGGGAAGTTCGTAGCCACTGAACCACTACAGCAGGTAATCCACATCAGTAGTGCTTTGTTTCCTCATGCGTTTCATTACTGTGAGAGCAGCTTGTAAGAGTGAGTAGAAGCTTTTTTTTTTTTTTCTTTCTTTTTTTTTTTTCGATTAGGAAGTGAGGAGGTCTTGGCTTTTGCACTCAGCATTAATTTAGTAGTAGCATTGAAGATGAATATTACCACAAATATGATTTAGAAAGAAAGAAAGAAAGAAAGAAAAGCTTTGTTGTTGAAAAGGCTCATTTGGCAAATTCATTTTAAAGGTATTACCTGCTAGAAAGAGGCATGTTTTTCAGTTTGTGCGCTTCATGCTTTGCAACGGGATGTACATTCTTTTCTCAAGTTGACCTGCACTCATGTGACATACATTCAGAAGGGCCCAATTTTTCTCTCAGCCGGAACATCCAGCAAGAGCAAGCAGAAGCAAAACAGACCAGGCGGCAAGACAGCAGCCCAACCGGCCAAAGCCAGCCGCCGCAGAAGGTCTGATGAGGTGCCCAGCTTTGAGGGCCCGGCTACGCGCAGGCGTAGTGTGCGGTTGAGAAGCGGCGAGAAGAGGCGCGGCACCAGCCCAACTGAACTCATTCCTGCCAAGAGGGCACGGCAGAAAAAGCCGCCCGCTGCAGCTAAGAAGCCGGGAGGGCGAGGAAACCGGGGAAAGGTCTCCAACGGGGAGGATGAAAGTACAACCGAGAGTCAGGGAACGCTGGACGAGGAACCTCTGGCAGATCGAGGCGAGATTATGCAGGACCAGTCTGACACGAGCATGGACGTCTGCTCAGTGGAACAGCTCGCCATTGCATCTCTTGAGGAGAAAGGCTCATCGTCAAGTTCTCAGGTTGGCCTGAGTGGTTGTGAAGACAGCCCAGCGAGCACTGTGCAGGAAGATGCAAAAGAGGATACCGAACCTGGTACAGACCAGCAAGCACCTCTGGCTATTGGTGCTGCTTCTGCGTTGGATTCATCAAGTTCAGTTTCTGCTGTTAAACCTGAGCAGAAGCAAGATATGAGCGTTGAAGTACGCGCAGAAAGTAAACATGAAGAGGTAAGTTGGAAAATGCTATATGCCAGCTTGGTTCATTGGTGCATTCTTAGCATCTTAGCCGGATATACAACTTCTTATTGCAGGTTCAAGTTTTCTTGTAAGTGCACTTGTACGGCGTAGCTTGATTAGATGCACACTTTATTTGTTTGCAATAAAGCACAGATATGTTATACTTGGCACTTTGTTTTCAAAGAAGCTGAAAATATGAAACAATAATATTTGCCACACTGTATATATTATGTGTCTCTAAGCTGTTTGCAATCAGTCTCCTGGTAGCATGAGGAGCCCAGAAGCCTTCTTCAGAGAGCCTTGCTGGTGCCTTCCCTCTGTCTGTCGTGTCTGATACTTATCACCGCTATGCTAATGCTTCATTTATTATGCTGCTTGGATACAGTAGCAGGAATCCTGTTGGTATCCAACTTTTTTTTTTTTTTAATGTAGGTTTTTCTGCCAGTAGCCTTTTTCGCAAGGAAACTTGGGTAACATGAAGGCAGATTTTTCTAGTGCAGATCCCTGCAGCTAGGTTTCTCTGCTCTCCACTTAGAAGAGTCGTGAATCTAGTGACGGGAGAAAAAGTATTATTTTCTTGTCTAATTTTCTACCTTATGTACCTTTTGCCACCAAGAGAACATTGGCACATCCAGAAAGAGTCGCAGAATCGAATGTTAATGGGAGTTGTCCTTGTTGACCTTTTAACTTTGGCAGCTGTGTTGGCACATTTTGCAAGCCTTAATACTGTGTAAGCATAACACCGGGGGGCAAAGCTGCAAAACACTAGTCACCACATTCGCAAACAGCTAGGGATAACTTTCTCAGGAGCTGCATTCTTTGAATCTGCCCTTACTCTTTGATTTCCCTTCACTGGGCATTGTTACACGTCTGATGTGTTTGTTTTGTTCTTTAAGTGGAGCAAAGGACGCTGTTCTGACGTTCTAACTTATCAGAGTCATTTTTTATTATTGTCTCATGAAATGCATTGTTTAATTACCAGGAGCAGCTCGAAGAGGATGCCAGTGAAACTTGCAGCACAACCTGTGCTGAATCAAGCACAGCCCCCGAACTCAAAACTCCACAGAGTGATTGTCCTGTGGCAGTCGCCGAGGCCGACACAGCTGGCGCCTCGGACTTGGCACTCGCTCCTGATGCTTTGCCTTTGTCAGATTCCGATGAGAGAAAAGAAGGCGATCTAATCGGTGGTCAATATAAGACAGAAGTGCACGAAAATAGTACACCGTTGGTGGCTGTGGTGGACACAAGTTCTTCTGTATCAGAAGGGAGCAACTCTGTTCCAGGCCAGGCATCACAGTTGTCTGATACAAAAGTGACATTGCAAGTTAGTGCTGGTGAAGCCTTAGCAGCGGACAGTGAGGCTGCCACAGTGCCCTCGCACCATCTGTTGTCACCCACACGGTCACCACAAGCAGTGCAAATGCCTGGCCATCGGGACCGACGCTATTACAGCAGCCCTGAAAAGCCAGGCCAAGCGGATGTAAGGGCATATTTTTTACTTGCGACTTTTAAGTGCTGGACTAGGCTTGGATGGGCCGATCTTCCCTTTGAATGCTCGTGTGTTGAGTCTTGAAATATTAAGCTTGAGAGTGCTCGTGCCAAAATATGCTCTATGTTATATTTCTCCTGCTGCGATATCAAAGCTTTCGCAGGATTTATTATAGCGCAGTTCTAGAGACGAACACCGACTGAAAGAAGGACACAGGACTGACTCCCGTCCTATGTCCTCCTTTCTGTCAGTGTTCGTCTCTAGAGTTGCGCTATAATGAATCCTGAGAAATAATACCATCCAGCCTGCCTTCAATTTCTTTTCTTTTTTTTTTTTTTTTTTTTAAGTTTATCACTTCTAGCGGAACTTCTTGGGCTAGTGTGCACAACATTATTAAAATGGGAATTCATGCTGATTGTGCAGAGTGATGGTAGCTCTTCCATTCCATTTGCCTTGTATAAGTTTTGTTTAACACATTTATCCTTCCTAGTGGAGATTGCCCCAGGTAGCATTGCTGTGCTGCTTTAAATTAAAGAAACGGGGAAAGTTCGGCTCTCGTAATATATCTATATTTTGATATAGCACTAGTCTTCAGTAACCGCCACATATAATTCCTCAGTGACAAAAAGTAGTCCACTGTCAAAGCTTTTCTGGTTACCGGAATAAAAAACTATCACACCAAAAATTGAGCTCAAGAAAATTTCAGTGCTCCTAGCTTGTTTGGTGTAGTCAAACAGCAAAAACTGATTTCATTTATTAGTACACTTAGTACATTCACCCCCCTACCATTGCCCATAGTCAGCAATTGCTGGTTTTTTTTTTTTTTTTTTTATTATTATTATTATTATTATTATTTCACTGTAGAGAGATTTTCCACATTTCAAAAAGGAGCTCTCTTTTGTGACCCCCTTGCACAGTGGGCTCATGATCTCTTCAATCTACTGTTTGCTTGCCACTCTTGTGCAGAGCCCCGAGAAAGGATCGTTAACACCAAGGTCATCGAGGCGCAGGACCAGATGGCAAGATGCGGAGGCAAATGCTGTTTCTGAGCCAGTCTTGGTACCCGTTGCTGACCCCTCCATGTCGCCAGTAGCCATTCCTGTTGCGTCGGCTATGCTGCCGGATTCGGTGCTACCGGATTGGGCATCCAACAGCAGCAAACCTCAGGAAGCGATGGATGCACAGGATGCCGTTTTACCACCACCTCCGCCTCCGGAGATTCCGTCTCCACAGAGAAAAGAATCCCTGGCTTCACTGGACTTAAGCCGTCCTGAAAAGGTGAGGCGCAGGAAACAAGTTGTTAGCACTCGTTTCATTCACTGAACGCTCTGGTCAGTTAATGCTTAGGGCACATAGCAAACACAGAACTGTCTGGCTCTAGAAGCCGGCAAAATGTGCAGGAGCAGAAGCGTAAAGGTGCCAAAGGCTGTTGTGTTTCAAAGTGAGCATAATGGATGGATGGCCTTGCTTGTTTTGCATTTCTCTGCTTTAAGTGTAAGTAATGTATTATTTTTGATAGAGTATCATCTAAACACAATTTTAGCGCAGCTAATTGCCTGCCACAGGGAACAGTTTTCATAAGGGGTTTGTTTCAGAAACGTCCTTGGGGACTACATCTGACCTTAAAGAGTCTCTGAAATGCTACTTGCGGTAAAACTTATGGGGGTGTTACTCCCGCAAGAATGCGCCACGAGGGGACTAGACGCTACAGTCGCCTTCTAGCCCCGACGTGCAGCCCTAGCAGACAGAGCTGTGACCCCCAACCCGCGGTGCGAGAAGTCGCTACTGCGGCGGGTTCGAGCCAGAGGGGACAGACACCGAGTTCGTACTCAAACAGTTTATTGTGCTCGAGTACACGGCAAAGGAAAACACACTAAAGAACAACCGCCGTGTAGCGAGCGAAAGCCGCGTACGGGGGTGAAATAGAACCACCTAAGGGAGAAGCACGCACGAGGAGTGAGAGGTACTGCTCACCTGCGTGCGGCTTCGTGCTCACGGCCCGCGGCAGTCAGTGCGCGCTGGACCGGGAGCAGAGGGTGAAGGCGGCGGTCTCCCGACGGGAATGCTGAACCGTGCGCGTGCACGCCCAACCGTAAAAAGACGCCGAGGGAGCTGCGACAGACGCGCATCTCACCTCGGCTCGGGGAGAGGAGGTTTCCTGGATATGCCAGTAGGAAAGAAGGGAACCCGTGCGGTGTCGCCGCGGGAGCCTGGGAGGATGTGAGGGTGGCCAGAGTGCCCTCTCCTCGCGGTCCTCCCCAAGAGCGCACGTAATCACGCGTGGTAACTACGCGCGGCCCTTTATAATGGGGGCAGGGGATTATGAATCCCCACAAACTCTAGTGCAAGAAATAAAAAGATGTGGTCTTTGTGAGTATCCGCTTCAAATTTGGAATGACATCTCTGCGCGAACTTCCCCACTTGAGTCAGTAGGGCTACTGGGCGCGCTTGCTCATTGGATGCTCCCAAATTACGCGGACGGGGCGGGGCGTGGGTGGGGCGCCGTCACGATTTATTTTCTTCTTTTTTTTCTCTCTCACCGGCATGGGCTGAGTTGAGTTGGGAAAGGAAGCACATCATTTTCAATTTCTGATATGTTTGGTGCTAATAAAGCTAGCTTAAAAATTTTTCCGCTTCAGAAAGGATTGATGGAATGCCAATTGCTCTGCTTGTTTTATAATTTCAGTAAATGACTTTCCATCGGCCCTTTAAGAATTGGATAGCATTAGAAATATGGGATAACCTTATTTTACTATGTTTACTATGCAGATTGTGATATAAGGAAGTGGTGTTCTTTTTTCTTTTTTTTTTTTTTTTTTACGAAAAGTGCTGTATATAACGCAGAATTTGCTGCCACTGCACAATATCTGCAGGCTTGGGAGGCTTTGTTTATATTATGTAGCTGTAATGTTTGTTATGGGCATGGGTGGCTGTCATCTTCTGTTTGTATCTTATTTAATTGCTTTTTTCGGAATCATTAAAAACTGTTGCAGAATGTGGTTCGTAGCGCAGCATTGGTTGCAGTGAAGCATTTGAAAACTGTGCACACAACACACTCATTGTGTGTGAGCAGCCTTAACAGGCTTACAGGTCATCATTTAGGTTGATGACAGCCTTGTTACCTATATGCGTTCAACAAGCCCGTAACACGCTCACCAAGCACTCTTGGCGCAGCTAAATATGGATGCAAAAACTCAATATGGCACCGTCGCCAACATGTACCAGTTCTTTTCCTTGGCCCACATTGGCTTCAGCACCTAGAAAACAGGTCTTAAAGGAGTAATGTCGTGATGAGAAGGAGATACTTGTTCAGAATATTCAGCCTCATTTTCTAGATGCTCGTAAGGGTTGCTGTGAAATAGCGCACGAAAACCAATTTCTTGCAAATGCATGACAGCAGACTTGTGAAAACGGGTGCACTGGGCCGGTGGTTAGTGGGAAACTTTCCTAAAAGGATTCTCAAATGCTACTACGTTGTTGCCAAGGGTTGTAGGGGGTAATGCTCTAAGCCAGATCAAAGTCCTGTGCTGTCCGACGTTTTTTTGCATGCACTGCAACTGCTTTGATTATTTCTGGGCACCGTAAATTTTATTTCAGTTCAATTTTCTAGCGCCATTACTAATTTTTGCCTTGTGAAATCAGCGGGATAGAGGCACCACCAAGCTCACCAGACTTTGAAACCGAGCAACCATGCCGCAGCGACAAAGGACACAGTGCACTCGTAACCTGCATTTGTATTTGGCCGTGTGTAGCGTGGAGGCTGGAGAATGCGAGAATTCTAGGGACATCAGCCATTATTCAGACGCAGCGTAGCATGCTTGGCTGGAAATACTGCTGTGCATAATATTTATTTATCGGGCCGCATACTGCAGTTTTCGTGGTGAGTGCGCTGGCATCATAAAATTTTATCATGCCAAGACCGACAGATTTTGTTTTTTGTTTTGTTTTGTTTTTTTCCCTAATTTGTGAGCATTAGAGGGGACAGACCACGGAGAACATAGTATGAGAAGTATACAAGTGGTAGTTGTTAGGTCACTTGGTTGGCAGGTAATGTGACGTCATGAGACCATATGGGACACGGCAGAGGACTACCAACTCGGGCAGCTACTTTGAGATGGAGGGGTGATGTGGCAGTTAAACCCGCCGGACCTTGGTTCCCAAGTCAGACATGCTGCTATGCAACCAACTTCACATAGCTTATTTAGCGGAGCTTTACATCTGTGTCGGTTGGTCTTGCACATAATGTGTAAGCAAGGTTTAATGCAGTGTTGAAGCACTACGCATAGTCTACATTTGAATAGATTCAGAAGCGGACGAAAATAGAGTGACAGGAATATTGCTGATTTCAAATGTCAGCATCTTAGTTTCCAGCTGCACATCAAACTGACGTCAAAGAAAAATGGTACATCAGCTTTAAAAGTTGAAGTGGGGCATGTGAGTAGACTGCTAGAAGAGCTATCCTAATAGGAGAATTAAAGAAGGAAATATTTGAAAATCCAAAAATCTAAAATGTCTCTGTGTGAATTATTGTGAACCGAAGCAGATTGCATCGCCGCCTTCTGTTGAATTTCCATCTCTTCACCAATCGTGAACTCCATAGATTTTTCATTTCAAAGACTTGCCTTGTGACCTAAGGAAGTTGTTGATAGGCTAGAGATGATGGTTAGGAGCAATACCTGTTTCGTTTGCCATGTCAGAGGGATAACAAGTGAGCAACTTTACAGATAGATGTGCTCGATGCAAAACGGGGTTTGGTAAGGGTTTCTAATGCATCTCTGTAGGAAAATCTTACTTTATAAAAAACTTACTTCTCATATATGCATGGGCTCTTGTGAGAGCTTGCATAGCAAATAGCCTTCCTACGTAATCTAGATTATCATACAACACAGTTGCCATCATCATCATTGGTATCATTCTTAATGACACTAGTTTCTCTCATATGACAGTGACGTTAAATGTTGATTATGATAAGAGTGATAGTATAGTTTGCTGGCTGCCCTTGGGAACTTGGGCAGAAGTTTTTATATCTCCAGTTATCTCAGTGCTGGGGACTGTGTTTGTGTGGCAGTGAGAAGTCATGCTTGAACCCACGTGAGCCAGACCTTTGTCGCTGTTGTACCCCACCTTGCGCATATTAGCAAGCATGCAGCATTTATCTTGCTACCATACTAAAAACAAAAAAGAATGGAAAAGAAAGGTGCAAGATGGTACCAAAGAAGAGAGAATGCAAATAAAGTGACATCACAGAAATTTTTGGTTTTATCTACTTTACATTGGAAGAGCCTTATTCCTTCTCCCACAAACGTTTTCTGTTGCACATTTAAAAATTTTGCAGGTCAAGTCCCGGTGGCGGCGCAGCAGTGAGTTGGAGACGCGCGACGTAGCACCTGCTGCCTTGGCGCCACGTTCACCCGTGGCTCGTGACTCTCCTCCATGCGGGAACAGGCTCTCCAACATTCGAGAAGAAGCCCCCAGCAGCGGCAAAGAAAGCCCGCGAAAAAAGGACCGTAGTCCCCCGTCTGCGCCTCCGAAAGAGTGCAGGGAATCCACCAGAGAGTCAAACCGAGAGTCCAGAGGAGGAGGAGGGGGAGCGGGCAGTAGGGAGCCATCCGAGCCATCCGGTTCCTCCAAGAGTTCCAGGGATGCTGACAGGGCAGAAACGAGCAGGGACAGAGGGAGCAGCAGTGGAAGCAATGGTTCAAGTACCACGAAGCCTCTAGGCTATGAAGATATTGAAGAAAACCTCTACCTCTTCGAGAGGTAAGACCGCATGTTGCTTTATGGCAGGTCCTCTCAAGCTGGGCTCTGCGGAATGCTTCTCGGGTTTCACAAGCGCCCAAGTTCATGCATGTCTCAACCCAAACCTTTCCCTTCAATCATTATATGGTTGAAAGAGATAAGTAAATATGCAATGTCAGCGGACGTCCAAAAACCCCAGTGGTCGAAATTTCCAGAGTTCTCCACTACGGCGTCTCTCATAGACTATGTCGCTTTGGAAAGTTGAACCCCACAAACTAAACCAAACTAAAGAGATAAGTAAAGATTTATGTTGGGACAGTTGCACTATAACTTGAAGAAAAAAGGAACTGTCACTTGAGATAGGACTAAGAGCAGAAAAGTTTGGGACAAAATACTGCATTATATAGCCAGTCGTTTACTAATTAAACTTAGGCTTTTTCTTTTTTTAAGTCTGTGCATATGCATGCCCTACTTCACGTACATGTTGTGTAGGAAGAGATGGAAGCCATGAAATGTGAGGGTGCACAGTGAATAATTCCGTCTCCTCAATGGTAGGGTCCCGCAACCTTTTTCTCCTCAGTGGTTGCCTCTGAACCGGTTAAACTGCGATTGTTACTGAGATGTGTCTCTGAACGCAACCCAAAGGTAACATACACTCACTTAAGGCAGGAAATGATTGCGTGGAAGCTAATTTTGAACAGTGTTATCATTGTCGTGCCGTCACCTCGTGGTTCAGTTCACGACTGGTTTTTGCGGCTATTAAGAATTAAAAACATCACATAATGCAACCTAAAGGGGAACAGCCCCCGAAAAGATCTTGGTAGCTTATTTTAATGTTGCGTTTAATAAAAATCAGAAAAAGTTACACTCAGAGGATTTGAACAGATGTTTTATTTGCTCAGCGCTAAGGTAAGTAGTGTCAGTTCATTGCGCCATTGAAGCAATGGGTACGTCAGGCTTTAAATGCGCTTCTTATTAATTTTTACAATATTTCCGCTCTCTGTCGCCAGGGGACGCTGCTCAGAGGACCCTACCATTGAGAAAACGGAATCTCGCGTGCACAATGCATTTGAAAATTGTTAGCATTATAAAAACCTCAGTGTGAGAAACTTTCAGTGTGAGAAACTTTCAGTGTGAGAAACTTTTCTCGTCCCTGCAATTGTCTTGCATTGGGAGAACACCAGTGTGAGTCGATCAGCGTCTGAAACAGTGCTCAGCTGAATTAGGTCGGCTGGCTGATGCTGGCTGGCTGGTTGGTTGGGTCACCATCACTGCAAAATCAGAAAGTTAAAACTGAAATTAAACGGTAAAAAAAAGCGGTGGCCAATTTTCAGTGGAGACAAAAAAACAGGCACTCTGCTACTGTACAACGTTGGTGCACAGTAATGAATCCCAGGAGGTTGAACAATGCTTTCAATTCAAATACTGCTTTGAAGCAGGACTGATTGTTTTTAGTATGGCATTGTAAGAGACATGGTCACGTTGACGATGGCAGGCGCAAGACAAAAAGCAAGAAGGAGGTACGCCGCATGATCTGCGACTGCTCGCTGACCAAGGATGAGAAGGACCGAGGCATCATGGGCTGCGAGGAGGACTGCCTCAACCGCCTGCTGATGATTGAATGGTAAGGCCATTTTGGAGTCGCTCCTTGCCTTGTAGCCATGGCAGGACGCAGTAGGTTGGCATGCGCTGTGAAAGGGAATGATGCTTAGGAAACTTTTGCGAAAATTCTCCTTTTTTTGGTCATTCAGTTTACTAAATATGTGCCATTCATGTCTCGATTCCCTTGCTCGGATGCATGGTTACCTGTACCTGGGAAGTGTTTTTGCCTACTAAAGTGCCAGGGGGTGTGGTGGAGCTCGCAGTTTTTCTTGCTGCTACGTCCATGGTATCATTTAAGGTGAGTTTGGTTGTGTGGGCATGTATTGATGCGTAAGAACATGGTAGAGAACTCTGTTACTTCACATGAGGGAATGCGCCTGCCAGCTCATTGGGGGAACTCTGGATCTCCTTGCTCATTCTTGTGGATTTCGCTAGATACAAGGGAGAGGTGTGCTTATTTTTATGCATGAAAAAATAAGAATAGTTTTTGCGAATCCTGCAGTTGCATTATAATTTCCACGTTAGCACTATCGCACTATTGGCATCATCGGCTAAACAGCCGACCAAACCGAATCAAGCCAGAGTTGCTGTGGCATGTCGCATTTCATATTTGCTTGCATGTGTGATGAGGGTTAGCTAGGCCACTTGTGTGCGGTGCGCTATGTAAAGTTAAAATTCTCATGGGCTTAATGTCGTGGCACTATCGAAGCCCAAGAAGAGGTAGTATTTACAGACATTTTTGCAATATTATAGTTCTGAATTTCTATGCTTCGTTACACCGAGAAAAGGTGAATACTGTTTGCATTTGGCACAATGTGTGGATGTGGCGTCAGCGTATTTCACGATGGCAAAGGTGGTTTGAAGCTGAAACTATAATTAGAATTTGAACTAGAAATGCTCACGAAAGAAAAAAAGAAAGGCTAAGTAAAAGTACAGTAATGGCAGAAGAATGAGAATGCGAGAGGGCCTAGTTGGCGGAATGTTTCACAGGTTGTCTACTAGTGTGGCATAGAGGAATAGTAGGGGGACCATCGGTCAATGGCCTTCTTGCGAACGAGGTGGTACCGATGCCAACAGCTGCCCAACTCCCAGTGCAGTGTGGCATAGACGCAGACATCACAGAGAGACAGTGTAGGCAGAACGGATAAGTATCGAGTCATGCTTGTGTGACAGGCCTTTAACTGCAGTGAATTCAACAGCATACAGTAAGGGAAGGCATGACTTTGAGGACACAACTGTGGGCTGCGAGTGTTTACACGTGCCAGTTGTATGTTAGCATTTTTTTTTTTTTTCCCTGTATGCGCAGGACTTCTGTATGGCTGGACAGCCAATAAAAATCGGTGCTGTGTCGTGTCCTGCCTTACTAGGTCTTGTCATTTGGCTTTAGTTACAGAAGTCTTTTGATGGCTAGCATGTGTGTTTTTTTTTTTTTTTTTTTATGTATGCAGTGCGTTATACCGTGCCGAAAATATTTGTCCTGTTGTTTAGGGGAATCTCTCAAAGTGGAGCAGTTGTAATAAAGGAGCATTAACTTATTAGCGTCCACTCGAGAGCAGCCATATACTGCTATAACAGAAGGCTAAACAGATTCTCAAAAAGTTTTGGTTGGAAGAAAAATTCATCCCAGGACTAGGGCAAATTTTTCTGCAACTAAATATTTGTGAGAAAACTGAATAGCTTCCCTTCGTAGCCGTATGGCTACGCTGCAATGGAAGCAAATCTGCTATTACTCCCTTCATAGATGGCGTCCAAAAAAGGAGTCTGCTTTGAGTGGCTGATTTTCATGCGGTAATCTCCAAGCCTCCTGCTCAAATGCGTAGTATAGTCCAGTTTTGAGTTGGCATGCCAGGAGGAGTCTGCCTGTAACAGCAAAGATATGAAAAGACTGAACTGTTGTTCTTTATAGCTCCTTAACTACGCCCAAGTAGGTGCTGATTATAATAACGCTTTTCTGTTAAAAGCTTACTGCATTAAGGGATGATCCCAAAGGTACAGTAGTGAGCAAAAGTGGTATACAACACTCATCCTGTGTCGGAACTTGGAAAAGGTGCATTGCAACACCATCTAGCAGCAGCCATCTGGGATTGAGACAGTAGTGGCGATGGCCCATTTTATCGACATGCATGTGTTGTTGCTCTCCCTGTCACTGTCGCTAGTAGTGTTTCGATTCAGTTTTCCTGAGCTCTGCCACCAGGTAAGTGCTGTATACCACTTTTGCTCACGACTGTACATTCATCTCGCAGTGTTAATTATAACTTGGATGGTCATGTAAGCGAAGTCTTTAACATAGTCTTCTCCTTTTTGCAGTGGATCTCGGTGTCCTAACGGTGACAACTGCAGCAACCGGCGGTTCCAAAAGGTGTGAACGAAAAGTCATCTTTATTGCACCTGAGTACTCAGTTTTGCGAAGTAACTTCGCCACATGGCAGTGCAATCATCAATTCCATTTGTCTTTTGCAATGCAGAAAACCTACATTAAAGTGGAAAAATTCATGACTGAAAAGAAGGGCTGGGGTCTGCGCACCTTGGAGACCTTGTCCTCGTAAGATTTGGCTTGCTACTTCCTTTTTGGGGGGGGGGGGGGGGGGGGGGGGGGGGGGGGCTGTTTCAACATTATGAATCTTTCATGCAAGCTTTATTACCTGTTAAGTCATTCACTGGGAGAAAGTTTGCCTTTTTTTAGCCTGCAAGTCTCAAGTTATGTCACAGTGAGTTTTATACACATCTTACGCGGCTGTAAGGCTTTTGCAGTGCTATTACATCGCATCAACCCCCACCAATCTGAGGGTTATCACATAAGGGGTGGGTGCAGGTATAGACAGTCGTATGCACAAAACATATTATTATCCAATCTGATGAAGAGGGGTAAAGATAAAATACATTCCTTGTAGGCTTGACATTAACTAGATTTGAGCCTGTGTGACTGCGTGCCTCCCTCCATCAGTGTTTCTTTTCCTGCTTCAGTTGTGGCCAATGCACTGCTGCAGCATGCATTGATGGTGCATTTACCTTTGTACTGTGTAGAACTTCTGGCACCCTCTACTACGGCATCATTCATAGTCTGTGTAATCTTGAAGTGTTAAACCCTACACATTGAACACTACATTAAATTTTGCGAGCTTTTAAATAGGTGCATGTCCTCCATCTTCACTCATCTTCATTCTCTCTGCTTTGGTGTTAAATGCGTTCAATTTATTCTGCTTCATTTATTTCTGGAGAAGCTTTTTCAGCCTATATATTGAAGGAATACGTACGCCCTTCACCCAATACATTCTAGCACTTCTTTTTTACTGCACAGCAAGCTGTTTTACAGTTTATTCACTGTGGACAATGTGGAGGGCTTCGTGCCTTATTTTATTAGCCAACTTATCTCTGTTCTATGTGACAAGGATGCATGCAGAGTTTGTCTTCTCTAGCTAGTGGTGTTCCTTGGTCCTTTCTTTTCGTGCGTGGTTCTTCTGTGTTGGCGTGCACTATTTGAGGGTCCAGAAGTGACCCCTTTTGCCCTTCGGTCATTGTGCACACAGGGGTACGTTTGTGATGGAATATGTTGGCGAGGTGCTAACCCCCGAAGAATTCCGCAAGCGCGTCAAGCAGTACGCCCGCGACAACAACCAGCACTACTACTTCATGGCACTGCGTTCGGATGAAATCATTGATGCCACTCAAAAGGGCAACGTGTCACGCTTTATTAACCACTCCTGCGACCCCAATTGTGAAACACAAAAGGTTAGTAACCACCTTTTTTATTTATTTTCTTTTCCTTTGTTTCTGTCATAGTTCTATTGTCTGATTCCAATATAGTGCTTATTGTGTGTTCAGTTTTTGTTCGTTTGTTACCCATACCTAACCACTTTATGTAACCATGTAGTGGCTTGAATGCCTTTCTCAGCTCAGAAGCAGACTCATTGATGTTAATGTTAATGCATGAGGAGGAGAGGAGAATAAAATTAATGGTGTGGTTGTTCAGCCTGAGTCTTAAATGTGATTTTTGCTCTGTTTATTCTGCCTTCCTCTATTAAGTTGTCAGTTCTTGCTAAGGGCAGAAGTGTTTCCTGCTTTCCCTCTGTCAGTGCGCCTGCATGCTTTTTGAACCAGCTTTTTTTCAATATGGCCGCTGAAGAAAGCAGTGTTAAGAGGTGAAGCTTTTGATTTGTTTGGTACCAGCTTTATGTGGTGCTACAGCTTGCTTTGTTTTCAGGCCCTAGAAGAGTACCATAATTTCACGATTCTAACGCGCCCCTGATTGTAACGCGTAGTAATACTTACCGCCTGGAAATCGCGAAATAGGCTTGGTGCCGATTCTACAGTGCACAAGAAACAATGCAATGAACAAGCATCTGAAAATTGCTTAAAACGTGGAACAAAATTGGCACACGCAAACACAGTTACGAGACATGGACGTTATAAGCCACTCGCCGTCAGAGTAGATAGACAGCTCTTTCTCGCTGTCCACCTACCACGAAAGGTCATCTTCAGCACCATTTTTTAAATGCATGCACGACCATTGTGGTTTTGAGGTTTTTCAGTTTTGAATCCGATTGTAGCGCGCATGTATATTTAAGCGCATCGGTTTGAAAAAAAAGGTCTGCGTTAAAATCATGCACATATGGTAAATTCCTGGACTATGCGCAGAACCTTACCGCATTTTTGGGAGTAATACACAGTTCTTGCTTTTATCCGTTTAATGCGTGCCACATGCTTTTACACTTTAGATTGGATGTACCTTCCTTCTTTTTTTTTTTTTCTTGGTCAGTGTAATTAGGCAACAGACCTTGTGATTGTTGTGATAATAAATGGGTTACAGTGGACAGTGAACGGGGAGCTCAGGATTGGTTTCTTCACAAGACGCCCTCTGAGAGCAGGGGAAGAGCTAACCTTCGACTACCAGTTCCAGAGATATGGGTATGTCTCCACTGCTTGTGGTCTTTTCCCCTCTTAAGCCATTAATTAGCCTTAAGGCTGTTTTTGCTGTCAGCTCGTTCAATCCCAAAGGCATTCCCAGAGTGGGAATGTGCCTAGAGCAGATTGAGAAAGTATGAAATGTCATTTCTAAGGCAATGTAACTTTAAAAAACCATTAAACGCATGAGGGTACAATTTGATAGCGCCTCATAGAAATACATGTAAGCAAAGTTTGCTGTAATATTTTTTCCGTTTCACAGAGTACCAATTGGGGGTGCCCGGTTGTTAAAAGTTAGTGTGTGCTTTGAAAAAAATGTGACAAAAGTAATCTATTTTAAAACTCCGCTAAATATGCTTGTTGTGAAGCCATACATACTGCCGACAGGCAGCCTTGCTCTATCACCTGGTTGTTTCTCCCAATCACGCAGCCTCTCGTATAGCCTGATATGCTGAAGCATTCACTAAATTTGCGTTCTAATACCAGTCATTCAGTATACCGTATTTACTTGCATAACGGACCTACTCTCAGGATGACCCCCCCTTTTTGCCCCTGAAAGTTAAAGGGGGGTGGGCGGGTCGTCGGTGCGCCCCTAATTTTTGCTGCAGCGTCGTTTCATTCCAAGATGCTGCGCAGCGATAACATCATATGGCGTTAGCTCCTCCTGCGGTTGGAGGGAGGGTGGGTGAGGGTAGCATACACCGTTGCACGGCAAAGTTGGCAGAGTGGCAAGACATTGCACCCCCTTGGCATTGCACCCTCGTGGCTTGCTCGGTGCGCGGTCTAAGCTGCTGTAAGCCCGGTTATGCAAGCCTGATTTTCATTATGTTCGCTTTATCACGCCTAGATAGGGCAGGCGCCGTCCACTGTCGCGAAACGTGAAATCGTTGCAGCGCATGATGGCAGCAAACACCTTGTAAAGTAAATGAAGCTAAAACTCGGCGTCATGATTCGCACGCACTTTTTCTGTTTAATAGACCCTCCACCAAAACTGGTGTCAATTTTTTATTTAAAAAGAAAGTAGGCCTGTTACGCGAGCATATAGGTACACTACTCAGCCTAGACAAAACTACATTCAAAAGACACTTCCATAACGTCATGGCAGGGGAACAAAAGAGAACAGCCCGCTGTAGCAGACGACTCTCTCTCATGGAGTGCAGACGACACTGGCGTCTGCGAACGCGGCTTGTGTTAGTAGAAGGAGGGTTTTGTTTGTTAGTTACTGCTCACTGCTTTTTTGTTATTGTGCTTAAGGACTCTCTTCAGCTTAAAATTTTGCATCATTTGAGCGGCAGTATTTAAGAGGTAATAAAGTCTGCGCAGCGTTGGACAACACAAAAAGCTGTCGCGATTGCGAGGAGCACCCAGTAGATGTGCAAGAATGACGTACCTCTCAGAAGCTCAATGCACATTTATCAAAGCATTTTAAAAATAGTTTGACTTCAAAATGATGTAGCATACTTTGTGGCACATTTTCTTCAAAGCACTAGCCAGCTTTTAACCATCAGCCGTATTTATTAATGCTCTCCAAAGCTGGAAAACTATTTTGGCAAGCTTTCATTACATGTGCTTTCATGGGTCGCGCTCCTGACTCGTACTCCTATATGTTCCCTATATTTTAAAGATACTCAGTGTCTGTAATGAGATTTCAGTTTCGTAATCTGTTCTATGATGTTCTTGGTTACTCTCCATTGAGTGACGACATCACAGATACAAAACGAGATGAAGATTTCTTGAAAACTTTTGGCTCCGTGTATTTCAGTGAGCTCTAAGCCTTCTTTTCATCCCCAGTCAGCCCAGACTAGTGACAGTAGCACAACCGCATCTTGTTTCTGCTACAGGTCAGTGTTGTTCGATACCAGACCATGTCTATGCCCGTAAAGCAAACTGCATTCAGTCTTGTATTATAATAATCCTCCTTAAAGCTATAGTTAACGAGTGTACTATATTCCGAATGGAAACTGGGGGAGTTCTGCTAGTCAAGAAACACAGATTAGGCTGTGAACTTTTATATATTCTTTTCATCATGTTCCAGTGTATTCTTTTTGTCGCACAGCTTATCAAGTTGTGCTTAGCTATTTTTGTTCACATGTGTGTGAGCTGTCAAAAGCAAATGGGAGGCAATATTTAAAATAAAATTTGATTTCATCGCTTTGATTTAACACATCCTTGAAAAGATATAATCCCGTGCATAATAAGTACATAGGACACCTCAGTGATGAAATCTTTTGCGACACGTAACCGAATAATACGAATTGCCTTATACATATGTCAGCATATGATGACAGTGTACGCACATATAGACCTATGTAGTCATCATATTTTCTCTGCGGGACTTGTAAGAAAATTGCAGACAGCAGAAGTGTGCTGTATTATTTTGGCCGCATATTCACATGTTGCTTAATTGTGACTGTAATACATAGTTACCTGTAAAACTGTACCATTACACTTTGTTTGGATTTACCCTATCACCTTTGGCCCAGATGAAGACAAGTCCCATTGTCGAAACCTTGGCTCGGCTTGCGAACTGAGGCTCCCCCTCAGCCCTTGTTCAGTGCTCTCATATTTGGCTCTGTCACATTTCATATACTATTGACAGCGCCTGTACTTTGTGGGTGTGGTATTTGATTTGTAAAATGGTCTGCCCTTGATGCATATTGGTTATTGCTACCGCTTCTGTAGCAGATTTATACATTAGCAAAGCTGTTTCAGTTTCGTGCATGTGGATGGCATTAATTTTGTATTAGAGTTTTTCAAATAGGTGGATGGCACTACAAGTTATTCCACAGCTGCAAACAATGGAATAAAATAGCTTCAGCTTTTAGGGTTTGCATTGTGGCATGTCTGTTCTCTTGACACACTCCCTGATGAGAAAAATATTTTGGGGACGCTTAAGCTCTGCCTTTAAGGACGTGATGTGACAGCCTTAGTGGCTCCTGCTGCAGCTCCCTTTGTGGGTCCTCGTTCATACTGGGGGATACATAAATCCTCTGACCCATTGTAATGGCCGTGAGTAATTGTCACGCAATGTTACGCACACTCTGTTTGGGAGGATGGTGAAAGGAAGGCACACCCATCTCCCCCCACTGCCTTCCATACTCCCGCAGTGACACCGCCGTTGCAGAGGCCTTCCCTCTTTTCCCCTTGCATATCGGGAGACACCCCCTCTCCACAGCACGAAATGAGCTTGTTCCTCCCGAGGGCCTCTGGTTTCTTGGCTGGCTGACGTGCACACGTGCGTTTCGCTTTCTTCGCCAATTAGGCCACCACCATCACCGAATTGCTCAACCGTCATACGCTGTGACTGCTACAGGCTGCACACACATATCCATGTGAGAGGGCAGAACATTCCTCTCCTCCTCTCTTTGCGTGTGCTTCCCTCTTTGGTGGTTTCTTTCACTCTCCCCTACCCGTACATGGATGTGATGTTTGCTCGCTACGGCGGTTGTTTCCGACTGTTGCCTTGCCATCACATAATCAATCAAGTGCAGTTCAGGTACGCAACTTTGGCACAAACCTACTGTAGTGATGACTCATTGCGTCGTGGGTTGGGGTCACAGCTCTGACTGCTAGGGCTGGCACGGTGGGGCTAGAAAGCGACTACAAAGTCTAGCCTTTTTGAGCATTATTATAAGCCCCATATCCTTGGCACCCCATGTTCAACACGAGCTGCTTACTGGAAGCAACATTTATTTTGCCAGAGTAAATATACAAGCGTAAAACAACTGCCGTAGCGAACAAACTTTCCTGTTATATTTGGGGCGTGGGAGCCGTATGAATAAAGAACCTCTCAACACGGCCGCTAGGTAGAGGGTAGGGTTTATTGCAACTTTTGCAAGAGAGCCACAACAGTCCCAATCATGTACAGGTGGTGAGAGAAACCACCAAAGAGGGGTGCGCATACGAAAAAGGGAGAAGAATGCTCTGTTTACCTCGCGTAGATTCATGCTCACGGCCCGCAATGGGCTCTCCGGTAGAAAATTTGAAGCGTGTGCATACGCGTAAACCCACCCAAAGACAAAGACATTGGGAGAAGCACGCTACTCCCGGGCTGTGGAGGGTGATCTCTCCATCCTTACAAGAGGAAAGAGGGAAAGCTTCCACAGGCACTGTTGAGTTCTCTGCCTTCCATCAGTTCAAACCCACGTATTGGTTTCGAACGCGGCCAGTGCAGCTATGCAGTATTGAATGAGGAGTGGGTTGTGAAGTATGGGCGGGGCACCAGTATTGAGCGAAGCTGGTGTGGCTCAGTGTGCTCATCATGATCTTGCTTGTCCTCCAGCAAGGAGGCACAGCGCTGCCATTGTGAGTCTAGCAACTGCCGGGGCTACATCGGGGAGGACACAAAGATGTCGCTCAAGTCTGGCCGCAGCCTGCCTCCCAAGAGGACCAGCAGCTCTTCTTCATCCTCCAAGAGGGCGGAGGAGCGCAAGCGGGACACGGTGGAGGACCTCGCGGTGAGTGCGCTACCATGTTCTTCTTTTCTCGTTGGTCCCTCACCTGACTCCTTTTATGCACCATTTGTTTTTAATTAGGATTCCTAGAGTTTGCTTCGGTGATTCTGGCTTTGCAGTTCAAGTTCAAACAGTGCGTCTTGAAGGCAAGAGACTAGCACACAGGCACGGATCAGACACCTTGTGGTATTTGCTGTCAAGTGCTATACCTGCACAAGTAACATCTTGCTGCAAGGTTGTTGTGCATTTAACATAGTCACTGTTACAGAACAGCATGTTTCAGGACTAATTGGTGCAGCTCCGTTTGGGTGGTCCTGCTTAAACTTTAAGACGAGGACATAAACGAATAAATGAATCAAACTCATTGCCAGCTTTCAACTTTAATGAAAACAGATTGAAGAGTGCTGAATATATTCGCAATGGCTGTATGTAAGACGGCAGATCCATGAGCAGGGTGTGTTTCATGGATTCTGATGGCTGACATCACGGAATGTGAAAAATTCGAAGAAAGGAACCTGCAGGTTAAGAACACCAGTGGGAAAAAAGAAAATGATTCAGGCTCAATCCACATTGTGTACTCCAGGGGCTAAGGTTCGTTTTTGCCATGTTTCTTGATGGCACCTTGTGTTCATGACACGGCTTGAGCCTGAATTTTCAAAAATTTTTTTTTTTCCACTAAGCGCTGCCAGATCCGCGCCTTGTGCGATGTTCACAAGAGAGCTTTGCATTGCTGCTAGCTTGAAGATAGCTGCCAGCCGACACGTCAGAATAGCGCGCTGTCAGCATTAGCCGATTATGCTTATCTCTCCACCAGCAACAAAGCAAAGCTGGCTTGAGCAGCACAGGGGGAATGAGCCTTGCATCATTCCACCAACTTGCAGATGTGAATGCTGTAATCGCTTTGCGTTTAAACACACGGAGCGTACATAGGCAGAGCGTAAGAAATAATGGCGGGTTCTTAAGGTGAACCCTAACAGCATTCTCTTGAGTTCACTTGGGAAAAACGCTTAGGTTCCTCTTTTGTTTTTTTTTTTTTGTTTTTTTTTTTTTTTGTTTTTGTTTTTTTTAATTTTGGTCAATCTTAACTGAGACTTTGTATATTCCTCTTGGTTCAACTTGTTTTCATTGAAGATGAAAGTTGGCAGCCTGTGCTGTTCTTCTAGCTACGCCCTCGTCTCAAAGTTCAAGATGACTTTCCCTAACATACTGAAATAATACATGGGTACAGCCTAACAAACAGTACCGTGCACAATGAAGTAATTGTAATAAATAGTAATGGTAAGTTTGCAATACAACTTGCTATGTCAACATTGTTTATATTATAATATGCAGAAAATAGAGCTCGAGGTTTTTTATTCTTTCACTCTTGTTTAAAAACTTGATACACAAGCCAAAAACTCGCAACTTTGCTCTTCACCTTCCGTAATGGAGGTGTTAGGGCTGGAGGTAAATAACAGGGATGTGCCATAGCAATGCCAGGAAAATGGCCTAGGGTGGCTCGTTGTCATTGCCTCACTGTTTTCATAATAGACTCGTCTCAGCTGAAATGCTGCTGCTGTTAAGCCTAGCCTTTTGAGCAGTGCAGTTGTAAGACGGAGTAACCGAAAATCATATATTTAGTGCTTGTGTATTTGTACACATTTTTGTGTGTAAAAGTGCAAAATCATTTATTTTCTAGTTGGTTCGGTTTATGGAGTTTAACGTCCAAAAGCAACTCAGGCTATAAGAGACGCCGTTGTGGAGGGCTCCGGAATTTCGACCACCTGGGATTCTTTACCATGCGCTGACATCGCACAGCCCTTGGGCACCTTGCTTTTCATCTCCATCGAAAAGCTACTGTCGAGGCTGGGACTCGATCCCATATTCTTGGGCACTATTTAACATCTATAAGTAGCAATTTCTCAGCATTGCCTCCATGGGGCAAATGGCCATTAAGATTAAGGACTATAGTTCTATGAAATTGTTTCTTTCAAGTGGTTGTGCTTCATTTCTGAGGAGAGTAGCACAAAACCACATACTTGCTGGTCAACCTGTGAAGAGCTTAGTGTTTTTGTTGAAATCCGTTTAATACGGCATTCATACAAACTACGATCTGGTCATTATTGGTATTTAGCAGAGTTCTCCTCTATTGTTTGTAGTACAGTTCTCAGCATCGAGATGATCACACTAATGGAAGGAATTGCATTTTTGCTGACTGTTGTAGCAGCAGTGATATCATAGCAGTCACTGGTGCCTCAATTGAAAGGTAGTGGGGTTTTTACAGACATGGGAGACTGAGGAACGTGACGCTTGCGCAGTGTGCGAGATCAAGTCAGAGCTTTGTATCGAGTCTTGTCCGCTTAAGGGGGGACATGGCTCCTTAAAGGTACTTCTTCAATTTTTGACCGCATTTGATAAAACCTGGTATTCTGATTGTTTCTTGCACTGATTTCAAATATGTAACTATATTTCCAATTGGCCAATTATTTCACGAGATAATGGAATTAATTATTCATAATTTGCAGAAACAATTAAATATAACCGCACTTTAAAAAGTTAACAGAGACGTATTGCTAGATACTAGAAAGGATAACGAATACAATTTTAGGAGCACTTTTTTGATATAACAAATATTAGCAATGTTATAGCAGTTGAAAGTTTTCAATTTTGCTCTAAATCAGACAGGAGGGCACCCACATTTGGTACAGTGAACTTTGAACTGCTATAACTTCGCTAATATTTGTTATATCAAAAAGTGCTCCTAACATTGTATTCACTATTCTTTCTAGTACCTAGCAAAGTGTCCATGTGAATTTTTTTATAATGCAGTTATTTTTTCATTGTTTCTGCAAATTATGAATAATTAATTTCATTTATCTTTTGAACTAATTGGCCAATTGGAAAAATAGTTATGTTTGGAATCAGTGCAAGAAACTGAATCAGAATAGCAGGTGTTATCAAATTTGGACAAGAATTGGGAAAAATAGTATTAAGAGCTATGTCCCCCCTTAATTACGAGGGCAGGAAATTGCATGAATGGTAACGGAATGCGGCACCACTTACAAGCCTCGCATATGTCTGTGTTTGCAGCATTTTTTACGTGGCTTAAAGAATGTGTGCACTAAAGTGCCTTCTTTAGAATGATGTTTAGTGTAGTAGTATAGTTAGACCAACACTACATGGAATTTGCTTATGCCTGGCAAATAATTTATAATTGACTTTCTCGTATTATGAATTTCATTTCGTCTGTCAAACAGCGGCCGTGCCATCAAAGTCTGATAAACATGATGCATTTAAAAGCTGCAACATAGTCGCTGTTTCATCATTTGAATTCATTGCAACCCTGCCGGCCTGCTCCAAGAGCCAGTGTGGTAACAAATGAAGAAGCAGCTGTAATATTGTTGTTCCTGTTTGCCTCGCGTTACCCGAAAGCAACTTCGATGTCGATGCCACCAATTTCGTTGTTAAAACAAATTAAAAAAAAAAAAATTAAAGATGGAATTGAATCGTAAGCTGGTTATTGGGCATAGGTGAATTTCGCTTGCTGTTTTTGCGAGACTGGGGATACCTTTCTTGTTTGAAGATACTTTGCATTTCAATACAAGGAAAGAGCACTACCAAATTTGGTGCCGGTATGTCTTAGGTCAAACTTCCTCAAATCACGCGGTGCTTTAGTTCATGGTGGCCTCACTGAAAGTGGTAGGTCATGACATTTTTGGGTCGTAAGCCGGATTTGTATGAGGCATTTGTGCTTTAAGTGCAGTTCCATGCTCGCCACTGTTTGTTGGTAGTTTTCATGGTAATATGGGAACGGTGGTGCTTATTGGAACTAGTTTTTACCCAGCATGATGACTGAGTGACTGTGGTGTTGGGATGCCAAACCCGAGATGAAAATATGTCCACACGTTGTACTACATGCATGCATGTTCAATCCAAGGTGGTTGAAATTAATTCGGAGCCCTGTGTTGTGGCATCTCACATGGCCCACGTGCAGAGTCGGCATGTCAGACACCATGTAATATATTGTGATGTCAAGTTTTATATGTGTAATACAGATATTTGCTGTGCGCTTAATGACGTAGGACAGTATGGTAGCTTTTGTTTATCGAAGTAGTGGGGATAAAAAAGTTGTTTTTGTTCTTTGCAATACCACGTACACCATTGATGGTAATGCTTCACAGTACTGAAAGAGCTCTTATAAATGATAGTTTATTGAGCAGTCACATTTCTGCTCTGTGTTCATTTCTTTCCTTTTCTTTTTCTGGCCTAATTTACTGGAAGCGACTGGAAAGCAGCCAATCGGTGCTTGACATTTGCCACATACGCATACTTCTGTGATGTTTAGATGTGTTGCTCGGACATGTAACACAGTCTCCTGAAAGGGCAATATTTACAATCTTCAGCTCTACCAGTTCAGTCTGCCTTTTTCACAAGATTTGGCACCCTCGGACAGTGCAAGAAAACGCTTTCTATATATATATATAGAAAGTATAGATAAGTGCTTGAAAACGGACATACTATGTAGCACGTACACAATTCTGGTTCCACAATCCAGGCATAGTCGTCTGGTGTGACATGTTAAGTGCGTGCTTGACAGCTGCCTCCAACTGTCGCTTGCACCTGTCACTAACATGACATGCGCGTGTGCAGTAGAAGCTGGAGGTTTGTTTTCAACTCGTGGTGTAAAGGAGGAGAGCTACACATGTTTACGGTTGTCTTGTGGAAACGAATTCTTTGGAACCTGATGTTGACTTTACTAGATGCATATACTGTAGAATCTCGGGCGTTACCAACCTGGTTTGTACCGATTTTGAGCTGTTACGAATTCATAAATTTCCTCGACCATAATGCATTGGTTACGAGTTATGACAGTGTTTCTCAAATGGAGGTCCGCAAAGTGATTTTCGTGGTCCGCTAAACCCAAGACTACACACGCAGAAAGAAAAGAGACCAAAAAAAAGTTCGTGATAACTCTGGTCAGGCTAGACACAGTTTTTCAGGCTTAAAAGCACGGAGGTTCAAAGCCGACTTCAGTTTCACAAGACATAAGAATGCGAGAGGAGTGCGAAAATGGAGAGCACGCGCTAAAGAGAGGGTGAAAGAGATCATCTACTACGTTTTTTTATGCCGGTATTGGTGAAACTCTAGCACTGGCTACACTGCTAGACGAGGCTGCTATGCAAAGCATCTCAGGCCCCTTCTAGCGGCATGCGTACCGGCGCGCTCGTGCTGGCTTATCAAGTGCGTGTTTTTTGGAGGCCTGTTTAGCTTTGAATCAATCCCAATTTCGCGACCTCCTCCTAGAACCTCGGCAGCAGTCCGCACAAGATCTTCTCCCGTTCTTGAGGGGTCCCTCACCCTTTCCAGTTGTCTACAAGGGGTCCGGGATATCCATGGCTAAGAACCACTGTCGTACGATGTGCACAATTTGATTTTCCGAACACTCTGCCGCTCTACTGATATGAATGTGATATGATACGAAGGTGTGAGCCGCGATCGCCAGTCATGCTGTACACACAGGCTTTGCACCAGCTCACAACCTGCACCTGACAGACTCCTTGATCACTGGTCTCACTGTAAAAACCGGGAAAAGTTGGCGCGCGACCCTTAACTCGCTGACTTCATGGCCGCCAATGACATAATGCACAGGGATTAATTAGCAAGCTATTGCCGCTAATTAATGAACCCTCTCAGCCGTAAACAGAAATGTATGAATGCATCTTCTGTGCTTCTTTCTGCTGATTTTGTTAATTCTATGATATGAAAAATCAGATGTAGTTATATCACGATTTCGTGAGATTTGTGTCACCGAGATTGTACTGTACATTATTGTGCCATGTAGAAATGCAAGAGCTGGAGCTCGAAGAATTAAGAAAAGAAGGCTCTGAGAAACTGCCGTATTTCTCATAGACAGAATATGTTTTTTGTCCTAGTTCCATATTAACACTTCAGCAAACCACTTAAAAGAAGAAAGAACCTTTTCAAACGAGGAGAAACAAATTGCAACATGTTTGGAAAATGTGATATTCTCCATGTGTAACAGATGCATATCCGTCTCAAGCGGGGGGAAAAAGTGGCAGTTATGATTTTAGTCCTTGCAATACCTAAATTAGTTAATTTAAGAAAGCAACTTAGTGCTTACATATGTAGGAAGATTGTTAATACTACAGTATATGGTCCTCCTTGGACTAAGCAATGAGTTGCACTTGGTTATTTTTTGTACTTGGACTGTCAAACCTTTCTTACTTTGCACAATATGCTGGGTGATAAATAGCATCTTTTGTTTTTTTTCTTGGTCATATTGTGGCTTTTCATAGGAGCTTTCTATAGTTTCGTCACTTAGCAAGCATGGTCATTGTTCGTCAACTCTTCCAGTACACTTAGTTGCATTTGATAGCATGTTGGAAGTGCTTGCTGGCTCGTCAGTGCTGTCCATACAAGTCCAATTAGTGTGACCCGAGTAGGCGCAGACATCCACATTTAAATGGCAACGGCTAATCTCGGATGTTCCGAGATTGGTTTTGCATAGCAGTTTGTTAAAGCAAGATGATTCTGCAAACCAAGTTAATATGAGTGCGCCGACTGCACACATCCGCTGGAGTAAAAACGCGTACAGTGCCTCTTGCAGTTGCTTCATGAAGGCCTTTTGAGGCGTCCCATAATAGGTGCCCATGCTACTTCAGTCGTCTGCACTCCAGACTGTGGCAGATAAGTATATTTCAAGCTCTCTAGAGAGCGTCTTGTTGTCTAGTACCACTGAGGCTAGCTGAGACAGCAGAAGCCATTCCTTCGACTATGCCTTCTACTGCCTCTTACATAAGGAAGGCGTTTTTAGGCGTGGTGTCATAGCTACAAACAATCTGCCCATACTATTTCGGGTCCTCTGTGCACTCCAGACTGTGGCAGATGAGTGTTTCAAACTCTTTGGAGAGCGTCTTGTTGTCTAGTACTACTCAGGTTAAATGAGACAGCAGAAGCCGTATCCCGAGGGCCCGCCCTAACTCGGCGCTTCTCTTGCAGCGTCCGGCTGTCTGGCCAATAAACTGCCTGGGCCGTCACGAATGGATATGTGACCACTTGAGCTTCGCTATTGGCACTCTCGGCCGAGGTAAATAGAAGACTCGCTCCATTACCTCTTGAGCCACGACACACACACGTCCGCATGTTTCGGGACACTGCCACACATTTTCGGCCATGGCTGCAGGGAAACCCAGCCGACACGAAGCAACAGTTGCATGACACGGGCAGCTGCCCCTTTGAAGAAGAGAAGTAATACTCCACTCATGGCACACAATTGCGCAACACTGCCTTTCAGGTTGTCGCCTCCGCCTCTGCCGTGGCACAACGCAAACAATCAGACAACATTTGAAATACCTCCAGGAGAGACCAGCCGGCCAGTCACTTTCCAACATGTTGTGAAATGCCAAATGGTTTTGCTCTCTTTGACTGAATTTATGTTGCCAGTTGCCACTATGACCATTTGAAAAAGCAAAGGGTTGCTAAATGATGACCTACTACTGCAACTATAGCCTGAAAAGTCATGGGGAGGGCGGGCCTATAATTTGTGTTGGTACTCTTGTTTTATTGCACATTACTGTACCCCTGCCTGACTGTGCTATACATCTAAATGTCACTGGCATTACTAGATTCCATCTTCCTTATCATACTCAAGCTGTATGTGCTAGGTAGATATCACGATATGGCAGCACCTCTTACGTTTCATTCTGGTTATTGGTTCCTTGAGTCGGTCACGCGAGAGCAAATCAGAGTTCTTAAAAAGTTTGGGTTAACAGCATGGTATATCAATGGCAGTAATAGGTTTTTTTTTTTAGATATCTCGTCTTCTTAGCATACAAATGTGATGCCTGTTTATGGCACTGTTTCGTTTAAGCAGAGGCTGCTGCATTTGGTGCAAAGAACAGATAATGGTTTGGCTAATAGAATACACGTCAAGGGAAATAAAATGTAGAATGGGGCAACAGATTTTCAAACGGTAATCAGATTAGGAAATTTGCAGAAATCAAGTGGCTATCGCTGGTGCAGTTTCATTTGTTTTTGTGTTACCAGTAATCAAGGTGCGGGAATTTGTGTTTTGCCGTTTAATATTAGTATTACCCTTAGAATGTTTTATTTTTAATATTAGTATTACCCTTTTTTTATTTTTGCTGCCGTCAGTAAGGGCATAATGCTATAAGAGTGGTAATTAAAAGGATTGACTACTAAATTTTGAGCTCCCCCTTTTTTCTTTTTTTTTTTTTTTCTACGTGAATGTGCCTGTTTTAACATATCCCATTTCTGGAGTTCTTTATTAGTAAACACAATAGCAGCGGCACAGCAGCAAAATTAATGTGGCAAAGACCAGTGTAGTATCATAACAATATTAATGGACTGTGGTGCCATCCAGTGGCATGTTATACACCGACATATATTATGGTGAGGCTACCCAAAAGTAATAGAAAATAATATGCCTCTGCCCGTGCCACGTTATACACCGACAGTCAAGAGAAAAAGAAATAAGCTAAAAAAAAAAGGCTATAGGGTATGCAGCACACAAAAAATTTAGAACAAATGCTTCAAGCACTTCGTACGCATTCAAAGGGAGCCTTGTTTTTCGTCAAAGGGTGCGCTGTAGAAAGCATAAAAAAATATGTGAAAAGCGTTATGGAAGAAAAATGATGCACCTAACAACAAATTAGGAGGCATGTACGAATGTTTTAACTTCCAAATATCAATAGAATACGAGTAAGTGAAGAAAAACTGCCATCGAATATTGAATCCCTTATTCGGTACAGTGGAATGTTGTTTGTGCAATTCTCGTGGGAATCCAAATTTAAAACATATTATCTGAAAATCGTATTATGTATCCAGAACAGGCCCCAAAAGGTCGCAAATGAAATATACTTGGCATGAAACTTGATTTTACTTCTGCGCTTTGAATAATTTGCCTTTTTTGCTCTCTGGGCTTCTTGTTTCTCGGTGTCCAGGAGCAAGCTTTTCTGAAGCTCGTAGAAACAAATTTCAGTTTCATCGCTTAGCTCCACAGTCTTTTTGAAGCTGCTTAGAGCATCTAAAACTTCGCACTCTGTCAACTTCACGGAAATCGTCACCCACGCACGAAATCTTGTCAAAAGATAAACACGTGGAGATGTTATTGGCGCACAGCACTTTGTCAGGGTACCAAGGTCAGTGCTAGCAAGGCTATGAAACTAGGGAACCCACTGTGAAAAAATAATAAATAAGCTGATTCTCAGTGACAGAAGTGGGAAGAGATGGAAGAGAGAAATGAGAGCAGGGTTATTCCGCGAGAAAATTGTACTGAAACATTGGCCACGACTGTTACCATTACCGCAGCTATTCTCTCTCTAGCACTTTTTAGCAGCCTCTTGGGGGGAAATTCGAACTATGCGAGCTTTTCGTACATTTTCGCAATCAATCGTATCGACAAGAGCTCACTGTGCCTGGCGCAAAGTTTTCATAGGGTGATAAATAGGTGTATTTTGTTACCCTTATCGTTTACAATTAGTACATGGTTTTTGAAATTGCAGCGGGCAAGACTAGGCTGACTGCGCACCATTCAAAAAATATATGTCGCATGTCCAGACATGTATGCTGCTTGGAATTTTCAGCATAATGGCTATAGCATTACACCTGTAGTGTGGTCACGTGAAATAAATAACTAAATGAAATCCACACCTCAGCACAACTGGTAGCTAAAAGTGGCATAATAGGTACCGCATTACTGCAAATTTCAAGGGATCTTTAGAGCTGCCCCAAATTATCTAAAGGTCTTCTGAACATGGTGCCTCAGTCCCTCTGTCCCAGCCAGGAAAAAAAAAAAATAAAAAAAATTGGGGGGCAATGAGTTTGATTAATGCAAAGGAAAAGAGAAAAAATCAGCCTTTTTTAGTCTGCCTCTAGTATAGTAATGAATAGCACATTAAAAAGGCTTTTGTTTGTCATGTCTTGTTACTTCAGTAATACTCAGGGTTTTTTCATAATAGTATCCAAGTCTTTCATTATATGCAAGTCTTTAGCCTTTTGTCTCTTCAGTATCCCCTACTACAAAAGGGAGACTTCCCTCTCTCCGTTTTGCCACCTGTCCACCGGGGCAAGTGGCAAAGGCTTTCAGCACATGATGAACAATTTTTGCCTTCAGTTCAGTTCAGTTCAGTCGTTCAGTCGTGTCCGACTCTTCGTGACCCTATGGACCATGTCACGCCACGCTTTCCGGTCTCTCACTATCTTCCTAACATCACATAACTTCATCTGCAGTGCCTCGAGGATGCCATCTAACCATCGCGTTCGCTGCCTACCCCTTCTCCGGCGACCCTCAACCTTTCCCAACATCAAATCTTTCTCCAGCGACTCCTCTCTTCTCATCAGATGACCAAAGTAGCTGAGCTTTAACTTTAGAATTTGACCCTCCAATGAGCAGTCAGGGTTTATGGTCGACAATATCGACTGGTTTGATCTTCTGGCAGTCCAAGGAACTCTCAAGAGTCTTCGCCAGCACCACAATTCAAAAGCGTCAATTCTTCGGCGGTCAGCCTTTTTCACAGTCCAACTCTCGCATCCATACATCACAACTGGAAAGACCATAGCACGAGTTATACGGATCTTGGTTGGCAGACTAATGTCTCTGCTCTTTACTAGGCGGTCAAGGCTAACCATTGCTCTCTTTCCCAGAAGCAGGCGTCTCCTAATTTCATGGCTGCAGTCTCCTTCCGAGGTAATCTTGGAGCCCAAGAACAGAAAATCTGTCACAGCTTCCACTTCTTGTCCATTGATGCTCCAGGACTTGATAGGGCAAGACGCCATAATCTTTGTCTTTTTAATGTTCAGTTTAAGCCCAAACTTCTCGCTCTCTTCTTGTACGCGCATCAGAAGTCTCTTGAGTTCCACTTCACTTTCTGCCATTAAAGTGGTATCATCCGCATATCTAAGGTTGTTGATACGTTTTCCAGCAATCTTCACTCCAGCTGAAGACTCGTCCAGACCGGCCTTCCTTATGATGCACTCTGCATATAGGTTAAATAGGCAGGGCGACAGTATGCAGCCTTCCTTGCCTCACTCCTTTCTCGATCAGAAACCAATCAGTAAGACCATGCCCAGTTCTGACTGTGGCCTCCTGCCCTTCATACGGGCTCCTGAGGATACAGATGAGGTGAATTGGAACTCCCATCTCTTGGAGAGCTTGCCACAATCTGCTGTGATCTACGCAGTCACGCTTTCGCATAATCAATAAAGCAGAAGTAGATGGGTTTCTGGAACTCTCTTGCTTTTTCCATGATCCAGCGAAGGTTAGCAATTTGGTCTCTAGTTCCTCTGCCCTTGCGAAACCCAGCTTGCACGTCCGGAAGCTCCTGATCCACATACTGCTGCAGCCTACCTTGGAGGATTTTCAACATCACCTTGCTAGCATGCGAAATAAGCGCGATCGTGCGGTAGTTGGATTTTTGCCTTAATGGTGCTTCTAATGTTTTCTCATTAAAACATTAGAATCAAACTGTGCAGCCATGCCTCAGGGTTTTGTATTGATTGGAGGCATCCTATCATCATCGGGCGTGCATTATGCACACCTCTTAGGTGCACAGGTTACAATGCAACATGCTCTGTGTGGTGGGAATTTTACATACATTACCTGCCGGTGATAAACCACTTCTGTCCACCTTTGAGAGCCCATTGCGAAATTCCACGAGTGGGTTTTCTTGCATATCCTAGCTGAATAAAATGAGATGGTGTCGCTCATGCTTTTAATTAGAGGTGTGAAGACGGAAGGATATGAGTGCCATTAATATGGGTGTTAAACTGTTACATGAGCACTATACAAGGAAACCATGTGCTGTCAAATTGTGGTTGGCCATCTTGTTCCCATCATATGGGATATGTAAGAAACCAGCCATGGAATTTAGCTGGACATTCAACCCTAGCAGCATCGTTGTGTGACTGGCCGCCACATGGGAATCAGTGGAAATGAGAAAGCAGACTAATGGGCCGCACATGTTCGTAACGCTGAAATAAAATGCATTCATATGCCTCTTGAAAAATAAACACAAAGTTCATACAGAACAAACTAAAAACTAAATGACAGGCTTCATGGTATAATGAGAACAACGAACTACGCTTGGTCTAGCCAACCATCCAAGATTGCTCATCCGGTCATGAAGAGCACTTTTTTGAAGTAATTCCATATCATCTCCGTATTGGACTACACATCTTACACACAACTTCGTTCCTTTCAAGCAAGAAAAACCTACATGTGAAACATGTGGTGATGAGCTGACAATATGCGTGAAATTTGAGGAGATAACGAAAAATCATTTCACACATTTCTGTAATGAGCACATACCACTACATCCAAGTCTTTTGCTAGGAGAAAAATGCCCTTGTTGAAATTTTTTGTGTCTTCGATTTCTTGAAAAATGGAAACATTCTGCACAAACTTAATTACTTATGTATTGAAAAGCATTAACACAGCCCACTCGACCTTGTGTTTGGTGCATGGTAACCTTAGATGCCTATGCGCCATAAAAACCAACACGACACAACACAACACAATTTGCTGAGACGTTGTTCATTTGCCGATAAATATTCCAGAATTTTCAAATATTTTAAAATTCTCAGACTTTAGTTTTCTTATGAAATATTAACTGAATAACAGACATCATCGATCGGTATTCAAAAGCAGGAATTTTTTAGCACAGTTACACGTGTGTCGTATTTTACAAAGATGCAAGCATATCGTGAGATGCACTGACAGTGGAACAGTTTCATCACAAGAAGTTGCTCCAGCATATTTTGTGAGAGTTTGGCTGCCTTATTAAAATTATAAGTCTTCATGTATTCAGCATTACAGTGTTTGATTTGTTCACCATAGGGCAGCATCATTTCATTTCTACCTTTGTCTTGTGACATGCTTTGGTCAACTTTGGGTGCCTTTAAGAACCTAATCTTCAGTTGTACACCTACTGGTACAGTGGCTACTTTGGAATTTCCGCACTTTGATATGCTTATATGATCGTGTCGTCAGGTGTATAAGGCTACTATTTAATATATTGCATGTGTCTTAACACTTAGGTTATCATAATGCTTTATCCTGCTATCATAGCAGGGCATATATTGTACACCATGCTAATTAAGGTGTTCCATCCTTCATTTCCTATCGTGTCATTTTAACGCGAGGCTGTTAAAATCCTCCTCTCCTGAAATCCAGCACCGGCATTGTGAGCGGAAGTCAACTAGGGTCTATTTTTATTTCCCCCCCCCCCCCCCCCTTTTTTTTTTTTTTTACATTGGAAAGAAGGGTAGCTAGTTTTAGTTTCAGGGTATTCTCAAACATGCGGCAATATTGTTCAGCGCGAAGGCACTATTTACGTTTCGTCTGCATCTTCCGAGATAATGTTGCAGATTTGTAATAAGTTGCGACAGTGATTGCCCACCAAATAATCTGATCACATTTTCGCATACCATCTTCATTTTGTTGAGCTTGTGCTTTAAAAGGACAAAACACTGGCCTGTAAGATCATGTTATAAATGGCAAGCTCTTTTCTACCATGAGGCTCTATAGCTTTAATTTGCTATTGAAAATGGCATGAAAACTGCTGAGGAGACATCCTGCGGAGAAACACTGTTACTTACCGTAGTACCCCACGTGACCACATCTCGGGTATATCATTGGTTTTCATAAATGCACACCGTTTGTTTTTCTCCTAGGAGTGCTTGTCATAATTTATTATATTTTGCGCTCTGTCCAGTGTACCCTTAAATAAAATCCACCGCTCATTTCGCATCGCGATTGGTATGCTTTCAGCTCAACAGTGTCTTGAGTTCCTTGGGTGAAGCAGTGACAGAGCCCACTAAAACTTTTAACTGACTAGGCGTATGTTAGAGCACCGTAACTGCATTTGATGAGGAAACTCCAGTGGACGCTACTCTGCACTAAAAATTAACTATTGTCTGCTAGGCAAAATTTAGTTGTTGTTGTTGTTGTTGTTGTTGTTGTTTTCTTTTTTTTTTTTTTTTTCACCTCTTTTATTGTCGACCACCAGAAATTATCGGGGTCACTGCTTATGGTTTCCAGCATCGGACTGCATAAAAATGGGCACATGCTCTAATTAAAAAATTCTGGGTAAAAACGTTCTACACCATTTCTACCAAAACCGCTCAGGTACCGAGCACTTTAGATGGCAATCTTTCCATTGCATTGAAAAAAAAATATGATGCCTAAATTCCAGTGCTCTGTCTCTTTAATCAATTTTTTCTTTTCCTTTACCGGAAGCGACTCCCCCTCGTGTTATACTCGTAGCATTGCATTTGAGAAAGTAGGGTTCATTATCTCTGCTGAAGTATTTATTTGGTTTGAACTAGCAAGCCAGCTTTGCTTTTTAGTGGGTGGGTTGTGGCTACTTTTGGGAGAGCAGCCATTTGCACATGTATGACTACTGTACAAAATATTTTCCTCCTTTGTGAAAGAGAGAGCCAAGCTGTTACTTCTATTTATGCTTTTTTTTCTTCTTCTTCTTTGCCAGATGGAAGAAGAGATTGAAAAATTAAGTGGTGGATTGAAGAACCGAGAACATACACTTCTTCTTGCCCGGCTTATGGTTCGAGGAGAGGACATCGACACCCGGCGAAGGCTCCTCAACATCATTAGGGTGTGTACTTCTTTGTTCTTGTCACATTGCAAGCGTCACATTGTCACATTGCAACAATGCAAGCGTGATTTAGCACCAGTTACTGGGCCCCAGAATGGCCTTTGCTATTGCGGACTGTTTGTTTGAAGGTGTTGATGCAGAGGAGTACATATAGACAAAGTTTATTTTTTGTCTCTTTCAACAGTCTATCTTTCTTATGAGTGACATTTGCTTCTTCTGAAAAATTCGCATCTCTTTGCACAGAACACAACGGAGACAGCCTGCCTTCGCCTGTTCCTGGACTACCATGGTCTCTCTCTTCTGTGGAGTTGGATGGCAGACATTCCCGACAACGAGCTTGCCCTCAAGGCAGAGGTAATGAACGAGTTGCAAACATTGAGTCGGATGTGCCTGAGCTCTGTCGTCTTGTGGTTTTCACGGCATACTGTTGTTGTGACCATTGAGTGCTAACGACCTCTGTGCAGATCCTGACGGTGCTGCGCCAGCTGCCCATCCCCAACAAGACGATGGTGAAGGACAGCAAGGTGATGTCGGTCGTGCACCGCTGGGCATCTCAGTTGGCCGAGCAAGGCATCTCTGTTAGAACAGCTGCCTCTGCGGGGGCTGCTGTGGAATCTGGCACCCTACCACCATCGGAGAAGCAGCCCAAGGTGGCCAGCGAGGAGGCTGACAGCGATGGCTCAGAGAGCTCGGGGTAAGTGCAAGCCTTGGCAGTTTGGTCTTTCTATGTGCTCAAAATTTGCTGTGAAGTCTACTTGTAGGTCCTGCAGACGTCCTATTCTTTTGCAATAGATGAGTCTTTCTGAAGTGCTTATCATCATCTTCAGTCTGACTGCGCCCACTGCTAGACAAAGGCCTTTTCCATAGCCCTCCAGTCAAGCCGCTCCTGGGCCTCATGCGACCCACCTAATTCCTGCAAACTTGCTAATCTGATAAACCCGCATAATTTTACTGCTTATATATGGCAAAAACTCCAGGGTTGTGCGTCACTTTCTCATATTGGAATGGCAAACTTTGTTTCTTCTATTAGTACCTGTTTGTAAGAAACACACTAGGAGGCTTGCAGAATCTGTTATTTCTTGCTGTACCCACGTACGTTTCGTCACCAGTCATGAGCCTAGCAGAGTTTAGAGGAACTTCTTGTTGGGCTAGTTGGTGCATGTCGGTGAAAGCTACTGGAGCAAAGACAACTGTTCACTGCCATAATAGTTAAGCCTAAAATCAGAACCTGTTTTCTCTCAGTTCGAAAATTGGAATTTTTATGACTGGAACCTGAGCCTGTCCCTGTTTTCATGTGCCTCAAATGGCTGATGGATGCTTATGCAGTGACAGGGTACACGAGCAGCAGTGACTCCACGATATGAATGCATGCAAATATTGGATGGCAATCTGTGCCGTAGCACACATGTTGCCATATATTTTGAGTTTATAATTTGTGAGAGCAAATAACTGTTTGTGTAGCCACATTAGCCAGTAGCCGAGTCATGGTTGATACTTGCATCCAGGTTGGGTGTCAGCTGTGAAAAACGTTCTTTGCAGTCTGGCAAGGAGCACTTTTTAGTCCACAAAGTGGATTACGGTGTAAGATACCCTAGGAGCATTCACCCAAATGCTCAGAACAACAAGCATGGTTTGTAAATAACGGCACGCATCTCTTTTGTTGCTGAGAGTGGTGTATATTTGTTGGCCTTGACAGTAAGTCTTTTATGAGCATCAAACAATTTGGCATTGTTTTGACTATTGCATCAAATCTATGCTTGGATCTATTTCTGTGATTCACATTATACTTGTCTGTCATTTCTTTTGTATAAGCAGCCAGTATGTTCGTAATTTTAACAGCGGTTTTGTTTCACTTGGCACTTTAGTAAAAAGTGTGTGTCATTCCCTTTCTTTTCGCCTGTTTTTATTCAGTAGTCAAACACCAGCGTCGGCGCCTGGTCAGCGCTCATTGACTGGGTCTGTGGTCTGTTCCCCGGACTCTACAAACCTGGTTGAGAACGGGGACTCGACGCCTAGCGATGGCCCCAAGGATGAGAGCAGCGGCAAAATGGCCAAGGAGCTTTCTGATCTTGCATCCACACTCTTGGACTCTTGGAGCTCACTGAAGGTTTGCGATTACCTCGCTGATGTGTGCTCCCCCCTTTTTATGTCTGCAGTCAACTCATGGACAACTCAGTGTAATCCAAGCCTGAATTATTTATACTTTTTCTCTCTGGCTTGGAATCTTTTGTGATAAAATTTTAGCGTATTAATGTTTAATTACTTATCTTCTGCTGAAATACGTCTTGAAATGTGTTTTAAGTGCCAAATAAGACAAACATAATCACATGTGCAATAAGTCTGACTGGGATGTACATTCCAGTGTGAAAAGCACGTCGGGAAGATTTAGAAAGCAGCCGTAGTTTGGACTCTGCAGCCGTGACAAGCCATTTCTGTTTACTGTGAAGCAACATTTTTAACCAGTTGCGGTGCGTGGCTAAATTAAACCTTGGTTAAATGTCATGTTTTAAATGGAAATAAGATAAAAACGCACTTACTATTTATTAATTGGATAGAAAGCATGCCTAGCTGCTTTGCATTAAAGTGAAAGATAAGGAATTAGTCATACTTATGTTTAAACAGGCAGCTGTTAGGGTTATGTTGTAAATGACATAGTCTGCGTAAATAAATTTAGAGCAGCACAGGAACCTGCCGAGTACCTCGTGCAGATTAGCTCTTCGTCATAGTCTTTTGTTTTGTTTGTTTTTCTTTTCCTTGTTCTTGTTCTTCAAGACAGTCCTTCTGACTGTGCTACTTTTTACGCTGCGTGCTGCAGGAAGTCTTCCGGATCCCTCGCTTAGAGCAGCAAAAACGTCGTGAAGACGAGCGCGAGGCGGACAGGCGAGAACGAGAGCGCAATCGTCAGCAAAAGAGCCGAGAATCATCTTTCAGTAGCAGGGACTCAGGATCTCGACGACGCAGCCCTCCATCATCCAGCAATCGAGATCGCAGGGACAGGGGTGAGCTGTTTTCGGGATGTTCGCGTGTGATCTTTCTTGTCGGTGTGGTTTGCAGCCAGCAGTTTTCTTTAAGGGCAGTGGTATCGCTGATCATTGTTTTTAAACTCTGCTTGCAACCTGTCTTTGTGCATGGGCAGCTTGATCTTCCTGTTAGATCGGTGTATGTACCGGCAAATTGTCATTAGAGAGGCTACTACTACCAGCCTTGTACATAAGTCTCGCAGAGGGTGCAGTGGGACCGTGTATGCCTAGTTGATTATAACTCTGCCATGGAATGCTGCAAATGCCATCACCTTGGCTCATCCTTGTCTGACGCTTCCTGCAGACCACGAACGGTCATCCGATCGGAGGCGGTATTCTGCTTCACCAGAGCGAAGGGATGACAGGAAGTCTTACCACCGATCCTCCGACCACCGGCGCTCTGGCACCGGCAGCGACTCCAAGCCTAGGAAGTGAGTTGTGTTTTAGCAATAACCTACTTGCGTCATCTGCATGCATTTTCTCCCTCTTTTTGGCACTCAGGAAGAGTGATGGAAACCAAGCCATAAACTTGGACAAATTTTTGTAGGCTGTCTCTATTGCCCGACCTGTAGCTGGACACGGGCGGCTCTTGACTGCGTTCATTTGTTGACGCCAGGGTGATGCTAATCTGGTAAAGCAGAAATATGCTTGAAGCGTCCAGTAAGAGCTTGTTATGATAAAGGTTAAGGTGGTGTTTTTTATATGTATTTCTTGCATTTCAAAACCACAAGTTTAGGGACATTCTTCTCGTTGCTGCAATGTGAGGCGATGGCATGCATTAGCCCCAGTGTTGGCAGCAGGCAGGCTTCTTTGGGTTGGATCGAACAGGGACAGTCCGTGCGTGTGTTTCCAGCGGATGGCGTCGCCCCTTTTTGCAGGACGCTGCTGCCCACTCCGCCCAAGTTGAGCAAGGAAGAGCGCCGTCAGCTGTTTGCACTCGAAGTGCAGCAGAGAGACCAGGAGGAGGCCCTTCGGCGGCAGTTCATGGTGTCCCCGTCACCGGCGCAGCAGCCGAGCATCGTGGTGCCTGCTGCACCCCCTCCTCCACAGGGCTTCCTGGGACCACCCGGAATGGTGCCCGTGCAGGGTGAGCTCCTCCTGTTGCCTTCTTCGCTCAGTCCTGCACATTTATTGCCCTGCCCCGATTTCTGTCCATTATTCTGTTGACTCTTTTCTTTTACGGGCACTACTTGTTGATTTTATTCAAAACAAATATATTTGCACTTGAATGTTATGGCTATTCCTGCAGGAAGCCAATGCATTAGTTTTTCTTTCGAAAAACACCAAGATTTAGTTTTTTTACAGTCCTGTCCTGTACGAAAGTCTGTGTGAAATTGTGGCATAAAATCACCTTCTGTCTCAAAGACTCACAGGATGCTAGAGGTTCGAAATAGAAACTTCCAATATTAAGGGAACAAAATGTAGCGCACCAAGACAAGGACAGAGAAAGAAGACACACACAGCGCTATGTGTGTCTTCTTTCTTTGTCCTTGTCTTGGTGCGCTACATTTTGTTCCCTTCGATCATGTACCAACAAGCCCAAATATTTACCCTTCCAATATTACTGGTGACAGAATCGTATCTCTATTGCTTCTTTGATTAACAGCAGTGCTTATAATCTACTTCATTGGGTTGCTGGTAGTGCATCGGTAATGCCTCTTTGCTATCTATTACCTGGCCACCTGCTCAGACTCACGTGATTGGCAAGCTTCTGCTATTACATTTTGTTGCTGTTTCTTGAGGTTGGTTTCATATTGCTGTGTGGCAGTGCCTGTTTTGTAGCATTGAGGCGGAAGGCTCTTTACACGTTTTTTTGTTTTGTTTGTTTGTTTGTGCAGGTGGCTGTCCCACTGCACCAATGGCAGGAGCTCCTATGGTGCCTGGGCAACCGGTGCCACCTCTGCAGCAGCAGCAGCAGGCCATGTATGTCTACGACCCCGCCACGGCAGCGGCTATGTATGGGACCCCGCCACCTCAGCCTGCGGTGGCTTACTACGATCCCCAGACGGGGGCACCCATACCACCCCCTCAGCAGCCACCCCCTCCGCAGGAATACGTTCTTCAGCACAGTGAGTCCTTTTAAAGACACCCAACTGCACGTGTGAGCGCCGATCGCAGCTCACTTGGCATGAGCCGCTGGAGTTGGGGCTGGTATGAGAGCTTCTGTGGATGGTGCTTTGGGAGAAGCTGTCTTCAGTCATAAGAGATCTAAATCTATTACTAGTGCTCTGTAAGCACAATAATAGCGCTATTAAAATTGGGGCGCAGTTTATTCGCTGTATCGCCTTCAGCGGCGAAGCAGGATTGCCTTCTTGCAGTGAGCTTGTCCTCCTAAAACAATTACCCCGCCACAGTGGCTCACCGGTTAGGGCACTGGACTGCTGAACCCAAGGACGAGGGATTGAATCCTGGCGGCAGTGGCCGTTTTTTTTTTTTATGGCGATGAAAAGCAAAGGCGCCCGTGTGCTGTGAAACGTCAGTGCAAATTAAAGAATTCTAGTGGTCGAAATTTCCGGAGCCCTCCACTATGGCATCCTTCATAGCCTGAGTCACTTTAGGACTTTAAACGTAGTAAACAAAGCTAAACCTTAAAGGAATCAGGACACCAGTTTTGGAACATCAAGTGTTCATTGCAACTCATTCCTGATGTACCAAGCTACTAAAACTTAAAGCTTCAGCTCCATCAGAACTGCAGATAAATTTTAAATTAGTATTTTTTTATTTATTTAGTTTCTTCATTAACAGCTTGCTAGCCTGGCCAACTGGAGCAGTCGCGGAACACATATACCTATTTCCCCGCATAACGCATCATTTTCTGCTTGTTTTTTATGCACAAGCAGTATCAACCACGGTTACACAAAACTGCGATTAGCCTATGTGGTGGACCAAGTCAAGGTAGCCGCAGACAGAACTTTTGGACCTCAGCACTATTAACCAAGGAAATTGTGGCGTGTGTGGACGGAAGATACGCCTGAATACTCGAGTGCACGAGAAACACGCGAGCTGGCCAGGCCACTCGGAGCCATCAAAGCCACAGTGGATGGTATCAACGCATTACAGTAAATGGTCCACTTATGAATCTGCCTTGCTGTCAACTCCACTGTCTCACTGTAAAAGAAAGATACGGTTAATTTCGAAGAGGCATTAGCAGCACAGCTGGCTTGCAAGAACACCTGATACCGGGCACTGCACCGAAACTCTCACTATGCGGGTCGTTGATCCTCGAAAAGCATCATTTTTAAGCAACAAATTTGGAACAGATGTGGGGCAAGAACTACATTGCGTTTCACAACAGTCTGTGCTGGTCTGTGTGCTGTTTCCGCGAATATGCTCAATACAGGAGAAGGTTTGCAAGGACAAAGGTCGGGGGTTTGCAAGCAAATGCGAACACAGTTTGTGCAGTGTGTCGGCAGCTTTTTGGAGCCGGCATAGCAGGTGATGTGGTGGCTAGTGTCTGTCTGTGATATCACCAAAGCAGACATGGTGACCGCTATCAGTGGGAGGAGGTTCGCAGTCTCAACTTCAGTCACTTACTTCAGAGTAAAGACTGCGTCCAGGAAGCACGGACTCCTGAAATGAAATAATAAGGTCCAATGTTATCTACCAGCATACAAAACTTTCATATGTACCATTGTGATAGTGCAATGGTTAGGGCACTCGACTACTGTGCCCAGGGACATGCGATTGAATTTCGGCCGCGACTTTCGATGAAGGCAAAAAGCAAGACATCAGTGTGCTGTGTGATGTCAGTGCGTGTTAAATAACCCCAGGTGGTCGAAATTTCAGGAGCCCTCCACTAAGGCATTTCTGATAGCCTGAGTCGCTTTGGGACGTTAAACCTCATAAACCAAACTAAGCCACAAAACTTTGATATATTGGACGAACATGTCATGACCTCTATGTGTTTTTCATTACTTCATGAGCGATGTCTAAAAGGTGTGTGCATTCACATTCCCTCCACATCAATCAAATTGATAGCCTCTACATTTTTCTTTATAATGATTAGTGCTACTAAAATTTAGTTTGGTTCATTTCTCTTCGCCTGCTGTATTCGGATTAATGGCAGAGCGTGTGTGTTTAGCACTTTCCTGTCTGCGGGAAAAGGGGTGGTTTTTTGGGTGGTGTCATTAATATTTTCTTTTTCTTTAAAAGAACTTGCTTGGTACAGAAGTGTCTATATCAGATTGTAGAGGAGGAATTCCTCTTCACAATGGTATTAGTGACAGTCAACGTATTTATTGAGTAAGTGATGAAACAAAATATCAGCAAAAAATTGTGGTGGAAAAAAAACACACACACACGAAAGCATCAAAGTTTCTTGACACAGATAAAACACTAAAAATTTTCAAAATATATGTTTTTTATAACAGGGACCAACACAACATTGCAGCATATTCTAGCTTTCTGTGTAAAGTATTTGCTGAATTAGGAAAGAAAACAGTAGTAAAGGTCGACCCCCGGCTGTCCTCTAGCGGAAAACACGACTCCCTGCGCTGTCGGCAGGAAGTAATACTGCCCAAAAGACGTTGTCACCCTGCAGGTAACAGTTGTGACCTTCAGAACAGTGATCTCTTCCGATCAGCGCGCAGCAAAAGCGGAGCTTTTCATGAGCGAAAGCAAAATTTATCGGGGCATGGCATTCTGCCAATGCTGAAGTCTGAAAAGCTGAATTCATCTTCAAAGTCATCACTGCTGCTGTTCGCATCCAAAAACAAGCTCTTCAATGTGACAACTTCCGCAGAAACCCGCCGTTTCCACGCAGCAGGAGCGTACGACATCGATGCCATGATGTAAACAAGGAGCGCTGATCACCTGAATCCGGAGACCACCTGGACGGGCGCAGCACGGCAAAAAAATAAAACCAAAGCAAAGCTGAAAGAAGGGTTCCTCTATTTCCCACTGGATGACGCCACTTGTCAAGGAGAGCTTCGAAAGTGGGAAAAATCGAATCGTGAAACCATTGATAGCGGGCTATCGATGGGAATAGGCGCGGGCAGGAAAGTGTTAAGGTGCCACTGATTTCTAATTGCGATCCATACTTTCTTTTTGGGTCTCTTTGCTTGCATCCTCTTCGTTTTATGCATGTATGCATATTTTAACATGAGCTAATCATAATTACGTGGTAACAGGGACAAAATTGCAATGAAATCTAGTTATCTTTATTCTTTGCTCGAAATATTCTTTTTCCAAATTTTTATGTTCTAAATTTAGAACTCGGAATAACAGAAGTGCTGCCACCTCCTTGTGAACAATTTCTAATCCAATTAATGACTACTGTCGGTAAGTAAACGGGAGCAGAATAAAGCTGAAGAGCTGCAGAAAGACATGCGGAGAGCGTCAGAATGTTGATGCAGGCATATTGGTACAGGACTGGAATGGAAATGAAAATACACACTCGCTGTCCGTGGCGAGTTCATTTCCTCTTTCACGTGGTCACCGTGCAGCCTGTAAAAATATGAGGAAGGTAAAGAAGGAAACGGGGCAAATTATCTAGTATGCAGCTCATACTTGTCCGCTTTGCTATTTTGTCCCCTTCTATTTTATGTCGTCAAGAACCGAGACCTTCTGTGCACTTGTTCCCGTCTGTGTCGTTCCTCTCGTTTAAATGTATGTTGAGTTGTGGCCCCTTTCAACATGATCTGCGGTTCTTGTTATTGCAGATGCCATGCTCAATGGGCCCCCGCCAGTGGTGGCAGCCCCCCCTGGCATGCAGCAGCCCCCAGCAGAGATGGGGGGACCTCATATGTTGATGCAGGCGCCGGGGGTGGGGCCCATGGTGCCCCCCTCACAGCAGCCAGTGATGGCTCCAGCCACCACAGAAGAGCCTCATCCTCAGCACCACCCCCTTCCTCCGAACATTGTGAGCAGCAGGCATATATAGCATTTCTCACTCTTCATTACGCCCAACACCCACCCTTCTCTCTCAAATCCTCCTTGAGCGGCTTATTATTGTGTCATTTCAAATTACTGGTAGTAAGGTTTAGTTTTGAAGTTTGTAAGCTTTTAGTTTTGACTTACTATTTTAATTCCTGTCTACACTTTTATAAACCTCTGATCTCTTATAAGGGAACACCAGAGGGGGTGTAAAAGGAGGGGGCATTGGTAAGCCTATCGACCATATATTTAAGCAATAAAGAGGAGTGGAGTAGCTTCCTGCAAAAAAAAGAAAAGGAAAAGAATTGGACAGCGGTTACCTTACCTGTCTAATCCACAGATAAACAGGCACTACCTCCTACCATGGCACGTAGAGTGTGTCACCCCCCTGTGCTCTTCATTTGTTTTTCGTGTTACGCCGACAGTGCAGAGCAAAGAAGCATGCCTTAATAGCTTTAGCTGTAAAATTTGTGTTCTGAAAAATAGATGTCCAAAATTTGCGAAGCATTGAGCTTTGCTCATTTCTATCTTACCTTTGTCTTTGAGCAGGACTACCAGGCTCTGGCAGCAGCCATCAGCAGCGTGACCAACAAGCCACCCAGTCCGGTTGTTGTGCCGCCGGAGAACGCCTACTTCACAGACCCCATGCATATTCCTCTGCCGCCGCCCCTGTCGCCAGACTCTGGAGACGCGACGCCCCAGAATCCAGACCCAGTTTCGTCACCCACGCTCGACAGCACAGAAGAGGCTGCGGAGCTGCTGACGCCGGTCCAGCAGCAACTTGATGTCATTAGGGAGCCCGTGGGCACCACCAGCTTGGAAGTTGTGCCACCCAGCAGCTATGAAGCGGCTGTTGCCACCCCACCGGTGCTGCCGTCGCCCACTCAGTTACCTCCACCTGCTGCTGTTGCTGCTCCCCCTGTCTATTCCCCCGTTCAGGTAATGCAGCAAACGAGAAGGTCCTCCTGGTGCTGAATTACGCTTTTATCATGTCACGAAAGCTGTCTCAAACCTGTCACAAACTGATTGACTAGCCGCACTCCTATTGGTCAATTCTGACCGGCAGACCTGTCGTCCAGTAGGAGTGGATTCTGATTGACAAGTTTGTGACCGTTTCTGTGATGTGATCGGAGCGTAATTCAGCCCCTCCCTGGTTTGTGGTTACCGCTTATTCTGAGGTTTGCTCATACTTTCCGCACTGTACTTGTCATGATTCTACTGCATCGTAGGAGGAAAGCAGTGTGCACTGTGGTAATGAAAATTGAAATTATCAAGTGCGTTGTACTGGCTTAGCCTCCGGACTAAATTAATTAACTGTGTTTGCAGCATGGCTAAGGCATGCACGTAACAGTGCCTGAGCTGTATTAGTCTTTACCTCATTACGTCATTCGTTTGGTAATGTTTTGTGGTAGCTGCAGGACACGGAGATAGACAGTAGTGATGCAGGAAGAAAGGATGCTGTTACCTGTTTGTTCTTGCAACGCTGTCCATGTAGTTGCATCTGCATCTCGTTTCAGCAGGCACCGGTGCCTGTGCCCTACGCCGTGGTGGCTGGCGCACCAGCGGGTGCCCCAGCGATAGCTGCAAGCACGGTTTACCCACCCAATCCGCAGCCAGTGGCCACTGGATATGGCCCGGGCTACGGACCAGTGGGTCCCACTCCTGCCCCAGGCCCAGTGCAGGGCATGCATCATCCGCAGGTGTACTACCTGCCCCCCATTGCACAACAGGCCATGCCTGATGAACAGGTGAGCTTGCTTGCTTACTCACCCTCCACGCATCCATAGAATTTTAATTATCGTTAATTCTATGTGGCAATCTCTCTCTCTCTCTTTCTGTACCTGTCTGCAATTTAAAACCTTTTCCAATTTCTTGATGCAAGTTCCAAATTATGGGCGTCTCTAAACGTGTAAAAAAACAGCTTCATTTGAGGTTCTAAAAGTACCAACATCAAATTTGAAGTTGTCCTATAGTTGTGAGAATCTCGCTGAATAGGTTCTGAGAAGTGCTTGTTAGATGCTGTTCTCAATATCAGAGGCAGAACTGACCTATGTATATCGTATAGTGTATGCGTCTGCACAGCTATTTGTATGCTAGGCGTATACGGTGACTTCACAAGTTGCAGCTCTTGATGCTAGGCTGCAAAAAGCGCATAATACTGTTTAGGACTACATGCACATCTACTTGTAAGGCCGTGGGCTTACAGCAAACATATGCTAGTCTCTATAGGTGGGTTGCAGAAACCTAGAAGTCAGCTTCTCTGCAGAGAAAAAACCTCTTCACCATGGCGGCCAAACCTGTTTTGGGGGCAGAAATTAGGTGCAGTGCAGGAGACGGCCACAATAATGGCCACGTCCATTTTCCGCACCCCTCTTCTTGTCGCAATTATGGGATTAAGAACCCCTCTGTTTGTGAGTGCCATTCCTAACGCCTCCCCCCCGCGCCTACCTCCTCCAGGCTCTCAACATGAAGGAATTCTGCTCAACGGGTTTGTGCATGACATCAGGCTGGGCATAGAAGTATTCTGCGCTGCACCCAACTTCTGCCCCCAAAACTGGTTTGGCTGCCATGGTGAAGGGGTTTTTGCCCTGCAGAGAAGCTGAATTCTAGGTTTCTGCAACCCATCTATTAGTCTAGTAGTGTGTAGAGTTTTGAAGTGGCAGTTTTAATGCCCTTGACTCAAGTTCTGCGATAGGCAGGACTGTAATTTTACCCTGGGTGCATTCCTTCATGCCAACAAAAAAGCAATGGCATGCATTTGAGCAAGCTTTCTGTAGAAAAGGTGTTCGTAAAAAAAATGGCACATTATATATATCAATAAGTCATGTACAGCACAAGGAATTGCTGTACATGACAGTAAGAAATGATATTTAGCATCTGCAAAAGAAAATGTATGTACCTTGATAATTTCAGTAGTGTGACTTCATTGATAAATTCTTTTACACCCTCTTCTTGCGATGACTAAAAGGAGTTTACTGCACACATGCACTCAGAGCTGCTCCCAACTGCAGTTTTAATTCTGACTCCTGTAAAAGTGCCTTGAGAGTGGTTAGGGCGCTCGACTACTGTGCCCAGGGATGCGGAATCGAATCCCAGCTGTGACGGGAGTCTTTCGATGGAGGCGAAAAGCAAGGTGTCCGTGTGCTGTGCGATGTTAGTGCACGTTTAAGAACCCTAGGTGGTCAAAACTTCCGGAGTCCTCCACTATGGCGTCTCTTGGTCCGAGTCTTTGAACCCCGCAAACCAAACCATCTTCATCATTGGACAAGCTTTTCAAAGCTGGTTCTAATTATATTTTGTTCTCTTCGTGAATACATCCAGTGGTACTGTTATGAGAAAAAGAAAAAAAGAAGTAAATCTCAAAGCATTTAGGAATTTTATGCTGGCTCTGAGGCAGGCTTAGTTTATTACATAGCTTGGCGGGCACCTTACCTAGGTGCTCAGTGTAAGGCTTGCTTTAGGGAGGAAAAAAGTTGTGGTGAATTCAGTCCAGCGGAGAGCATGCATCCCAACTCTTCGTTTGAAACACTAATGCTCCGGCTGCAGCTAGTAGGTGGCGCTCGCGAGCTGACGTAGAAAAAACCCATCATTCCTTGCTCTTGCCTATGCTTCGTGTACGCGTGTCGTCCGTTTTCAAACTGCAACGGATTGACATTGCTCCTGCTGCTTCTCGAGATGGTGTTGACATCATCAGTATATGTGATTATTTCATTCATGGTCACACAGGCGAACGAGGAGCGGCACTTTTTCAAATAAAACAAAGTCGCGGTGCAGCATTTTCAGTCTTCAAAACCAGAACAGTAATTGAATGACTTCGGGTTTACAAAAATAGAAGCCCATAAAGAACTTCCAGATGCTCTGCCGATATTGGTGGAGCGACCTTGGCGTGATGATCGCTCCCCATCTGCATTTGGAAGACATGGTATATTTTCTGGATCTGCGTTTGGAATACAGTTGCTCCGAAAAGAGCCCTGAAATGTTGCTCTGGAAGTGCTCCTGCTCTGTAATTGGAATTCACCATTAGTCTCAGCAACAACTTTCTTGGAAGAAACTGCCACTTCAGGCAGAGCAGTGTGCTCCTTTGCCTTTTTCCTAGTCTCCTTTATTTTTTATCTTTTGTGGTGTGATACATTACCTGACTGCTGATGTTAATGCTTGTAATGATATTCGTTTTGTGTATACTCCTACTTTGTTGGAGACCAATGTCTTGGATAAGGTACACTGATATTTTTTCCCTGAACGAAAGGAAGCTCGCTGTCAAGGCAGGGTGGTGAAGAGTTGTTTCCGAATGGCTGCCCCTCTGCTTTGCTTTTTTTTTGCAAGCAGTCTATGGCGCCAGTACAGAGCATGGAGGCGCCGTCTGGGCGTATGGCCAGTCCCCCACCGCAGACACAGGCTCCATCCAAGAAGAGTGGCCGCCTGCCTCCGCACTGGAAGACAGCAAAGGATGAAGAAGGCAACATCTACTACTATCACGCTCAGACTAGGTATGCTGGCACCAACCAGTCTCTCGTTTGAATGTGCACTCTTATGTTTTTATATTTATATATTTGTATATGTACAATCCATCCCTGTTATATCGCGCTCAAAGGGGATTGCGAACAAGATTCATTTATCAGCGAGGGAATAATATGTGCAACATGGCAGTGAATAAGATTACATGCAGCCTAGAAAAAATAAAACAGCGCAACTAATGTGAGGGGAGCACGTTCGGCAACAAATTGCTACCGTCCACTGATGTGACGAAGAGAAGAGACGTGCACCATGACGACTTCTAGGTGGTGAAGGGTGGCTGATCTGGCCCTGATGGGGCTGGGGCAGGTAGGTCACCGCCGCTTGCTGGGGGGGCTAGCCTGCCAATGAATTTTATCTGTTGTAGGCAGTCATTGTACCTGCCACTGCTTCAGTGGTGGACGACTGCTGTTGTTGCGGCACACGTCTTTCTCTCCCAGTTCTTTTTCTTTATTTTTTCATCTGTCCGCACGAGGCAGCGGAGGTGGCTCAGCTACAGAGCCAACGGCTAGCCCGTGCATTTTCTTTTCCTTTTTCCTACAGCCACAACAACAACAATACAAGGAGGTAGTGAAGGGTGGCTGATCCTGGCCCTGTTGGGGCTGGGACAGGTAGGTCATACTGGCCTTATGACGCTCGCTGGGTGTTGTTAGGCCTAGCCCACTTCTCGCCAAAGCCACCACGGAGAGTGCTCTGTAACTAGCCTCTGCCGACCTTAAAAACCTAGTCAGGTTACCAGTGCACACATATATAATATGATTAAGTCACTGTTGGTTTTTGCGGTGCCTTTGGCAGCAAGGCATGCAAAGCAAATAACGCTTGCAGGAACTCTGTGCACAATTCTGCGTATCAGATGTCATATCTGATGTTTTGTTTGCGGGAGTTGATAAATGCGTTAAGTAGTGCTTATAATATTGTGTAGAATGTTCAAGGAAAGTCTTTGACTGTTTAGTGTAAGTGATAGTATATTCGATTTCTATATATCTGAGATTGTCTGTAGTACTATATGCATAAGAGGCAAGCTGGGGGACCTGTGGATATCACCATTGCCTTTTGGTTGCTAAGCTTTTACTGTTAGTGTTCATTTACAGGTTATATGCATGGCCATTGCTCTGTCTGCTTACTTATGATGCTGCGGCACGCAATTCAAGTTTGAGGAGGGCTACTTTGACGATCGCTTGCCATTCTGAGACTTGCGCAGGCATTGGTTCGGACCACATCGGCGGTTGTGATTATCCAGATTTCCAAATTAACGGGGCTGAAGATAAGGGCTTCTATTTCACCATTGCTTTTTTTTAGGCACGAAGCCGTAGCTGCAAAGCATTTTATTCCTGCTGTGTGGATTGTTCACCCGTGATCACTTCGTTTCTGCAGGGAAACTCAATGGGACCCTCCAACGTGGGATGAAAATGACCAGGACATGGACCTCGAAACGCCGACCTATGATGAGCCAAAGGTTCGTGTGGTTTTCTTTCTTGTACGAGTTCATCTGTGAGACGCCAAGCGATGAGCCTAACGAAAATGCTGCTGCAACATACCTGCCTTTTGAAGAAGAATCCTTAAATACCACCCCAAAGAGAATTTTTGAGCCATTTCTCAGTTTTATTGAAACTTGTGGGGCAGGTTCATATCGCTGCTGGACCATCTCTGCCAGATTTTGTTATTCTAGATTAAGTATGAAAAAGTTATACAACCTGTATGTGTGACAAGGATGATTTTGCTTGCTTGAGTGCGCTCTCGTTCAGGAAAGAAAGAATTTTCCAATATTTTGTGGTAAAGTTGCCTTAAGAATGTCGAAAGCACGCAATGGTGGAATTATTTTGCTTAGTTTTGCTAGTTTCCTTTTTCAAAAGTGCTAGATTGTGCTGTGACAGCCTTTTAAGGTAAGCTGTGGCGAACTGTGTTTTGTTAGTCGGCTGCGTAACATCTTTCAACTTAACCAACATAGCAACGTATGCACTAGTGATGGCAATCAGTAAAGCGTACTTGGGCACTAACTATTTATTCATTGCAGAAGCGGGTAGAATTGTTTCGCTCTTTATTTATAAGGCCTTCATGAGGTTGTGCAAGTGCTCTTATTGGCATAATATGAAATGGTTCGAACGGACAGGCAAGAAGTGGCCACCAAACTTGGTCAAAACGAAACTGCTGCTATTTCAACGTCGGGAACGAGAGTTATTCGAACCTCCCAGCGTGACAGCTTGCTAAGGTGCTTGCTCATTTTACAGCGGTTAAATGAGGTAGAGAATAAACTACTTGTAGTGGTAGCCTCCTTATGAGCTGATGACATTTCCCATGCCATCTTCGCACTTTTTTTATATATAATCCCTGACGTATTTTTTTTTTTCCTGATGCCCACGTGCATGGGTGAACAGGGGCAATGCATGCCTACTGCACGCCTTGCAGCATCCAGTAGCAGGCTCTTTGTTATTTGTGGTGCTGGACTTGGTTTTTCTATTTTTACCCGTGGTGTGCCCAGCTTCGTTTGTTTGTTTTTTTTTTCATGTGTTGCTGTGCGTTTTTTGTTTGTTTCTGATGGCTCTCTCACTTCTGCATGTGCATTGCCCATCAGGTGAACAGCACAGTAGGCGGCAGAAGGTCGAAGAGATCAGCGGTCAGTATCATCTAGTGCACGCACTACTCGCGTGAATGCTCTTTCTTGCATGGCATGCTCCTTTTTATTTTTTTAATTTATTGCTGTATTTACTCAAGTGTAGTGCGAGATTTTTTTCTTTTTTTTCTTCTTCTTCTTTTATAAAATAGGACTTAAAAGTTGCCCTCTACAGTGCACATTTGGACTCTTACTGTTGTACTGTCGATAAATTCTGCAGGTCAGCCCCCAGCTTCTGGAAACAGGAAGGGGGGGGGGGTGAGGGGGGGTAGTAGTTAGAATGCTACATTTATCAACCATTACATGTACTGAGTCACAAATGTTCATGTAAGGTAACCAGCACAGTGCATTCATGTATGGGATGGGAATAGTAGACAGTCGGGAAGTAAGTTTTCACCGCGGAAGATGGCATATCGTCCCAAAGACATAGGATACTGTTTTACATGAAAAGGCACTTGCGCTGCCTTTCCTTGGTATCGTGGTAACTAACACACTTGTCGATGACTTCAAGGTATTGCTGCCGTGCAGTTTAATAGCTCCATGTGTGAGAAGTCTCGTTTAAATGCAGGGAACAACAACCGACTCTGAGGAGGCATACTCTGCACTGTTTCACTTTTGTGACAAGGTCTCTCTCAAGTGCATAGTCGATGTGGTGATGGTGTGGTGGGGATCAGTGCTTTTTTTTTTTTTTTTTTTTTTTTTTAATGAAAGTGTTACCCGGTAATTTTTTGTGCCGCCTCTCTTGATACTGGAAGGGCACTTTAAAGTGTGAGTTGTTTACCATCTTTCCACATACTGTGGCCTTGCTCCTCATGTTACATTCATGTTTAGTTTTTTTTTTTTCTCTCTTTCTCCTTAATGCATTAATGTGGCATGCATTAATGTGTCCCATAGAGTCTACGCTCACATTACATTCGGGTAAATACAGTACATTGTTCAGGGTTGCTTTACAGAAGAGCTGAAGTCTGTTGTGGCGGTTGGCAGTAGGCTCTCTCTCACAAGCCTGCAGTTCGGAGTTGGTTTTATAACCACAGCTATCATTGGTGAATCCTATTTTGTGTTAGTTAAGCATTACTTGCAGCTGCACACATTGGGCACGCTTAACAGGCGACAGACAAGGATGGTAAATATAACTGGACATATTTTAAATTTTTACTTTGCTTGCAATATAGGATGTTGAGCATACATTTTAGCGGCATGGTTAACAGGTATGCACGGTCAGCATAACTCTGAAATGGACATTCACGTCTGTCTTTTTTTTTTTCTAAATCAGTATTAGTATGTGCATTTATATAATGAGTGGGCATTGGTTTTGTGATACTGTCTAGTGTAGTGTGCAGAGAAAAAAAAAAAATGAGCATAAATTAGCAGCGGACTGTTGACAGTACAACAAAAGTAGATGCAGCTAGCACAGAAATGGGTTAATTGGAGGGATATAGGAGAGACCTTTGCTCTTCCATGTGTATAGTCCAGGTGATGATGACGACAGTAAAACCCGCATATATAATCAGATGGCTCAAGTAAGGAGGCCCTCTTTGACCATCTTCAGGCTCTGTCCATGTACAGTCGACATCACCCTTGTGTAGAGCGCTCGAGCAAGACATATACCGGGCTACAAAAGTCGAAAATAGACTCCAGCTCCAGACTTCTGGACTAGATGATAGGGTCTACCTTGGTTGAGGCTATCTGTGGCACCACTTTCACTCGAGTGTTGCCGCAAGAGCCTACCAGCTGCGGCAATATCTGGCCTTATTTACCGGGACTTGTGTCTGCCAAGCGCTCTACACAAGGGTGACGTCGACTGTACGTGGATGCGGTCTGAGCACTGTCAAATTGTGCTCTGTACAAATTGGGCATTCAAAATGAAAGCCGGGTCCGTTTTCTTTGAATCAGTGACTCTGTGTTGTTCCAAACCAAGTGTTAATTTTTGTTTGCTCGTTTTACAGCATAAACACTTTGAAGTGTTTATGCTGTATAAGGACGGAAAAAAAAAGATTTTCTACTTAGTTGTTAGGGGAGCCTGACATGCTCCTTAAAAAGAATGCCATTATGGAAATTTTTTCCTCATGGGTTTCTAAATAGTGCCTGATGATGTAGAGCATGTTCATAAGGACTTGTTTCAAACACAACCTTTGCTAAGTTCATTGGTGCCTATGTGTTGTCTCCAGAGCAAGAAGAAAGCCGTGACAGTAGCTGCAGATACCTCGGAAGTCGCAAAAAAGATCAAGGAGCTGTTTCGGTCCAAGATTTCTTCACACATTGTGCACTGCCTGAACCCCTTCCGGAAGCCAGACTGCAAACTGGGCCGAATTCAAAGCACGGAAGACTTCAAGCACCTTGCCCGCAAGGTGAACTTATGTGGAGACTTTTTTTCGATGTCCTACTGAACAGAAACTTTGCAGGGGTTTAACATGGCCAAATCTAGTACTATAATTTGAGAAAACACTAGTTTGGCATAGTTTACCCTGGTAAATGGTATATGTAATTAACATTGTTGCTACCTTCTCGCCATCACCTGCCAGAGGCTGGCTAGTCAGGAAGACCATGAGTTATATTGCCCAAGTTGACACGAGCAAAATAAATATACTAAAGCCTCGCATTAAGAGAGAGCTCCATGCACTCCATGCATGGAGTAGACTTAGTAGACCGCACTTGGCAGCAAATGATAAAAGCATAGCAAAAATGTTTCTTGCTGGATTATTCTTCCAAACCTTCTGCTGCAGCCTTTCCTTCATGTGCTGGTAATTCCCACCAACATTGCCACCCATGTGGAACTTCATAATTGTGCAGATCAGTTTAAAGGTTTGCCATTTTTATGATCTCAGTTGCTTCTGCAAGCAGCACTGCTTTCGCAACATCACGAGCACTACTTGCACCTGTACAACCTTTACAACATATTGATAGCCGTTAGAATTCCTTGAGGCAAAATAAATTTGAGAACCCCTACATCAGGGCATGCCCATAAACATCCTTCAGGACTGCTTTAGTCGCTAACATGAGGTGCTGAAATATGGCATAGCAAGGAGACTGGATTAGTGCTAGCTTTCAGCCGATGTTTGCAGCCATCCGTCTTGGCCCATCCAGCGTGTCTAACCAATAACCAACGCTTGTACACTTCCTGGCTGTTATTAGCAGGGCTAGCCTCCCACTTGTGTGTGCGCAGTAATGCCAAACAGCTGCAACGATGTTTGTTTTCTCTGTCCAGCTGACGCACTTCGTGATGGCCAAGGAGCTGAAGCACTGCAAGAATGTCGAAGACCTGGAGTGCAACGAAAATGTGAAGCACAAGGCAAAAGAGTTCATCCAGAAGTACATGGCCAAATACGGGCCAGTCTACCGGAAGGACAAGGCAGTCTCCCCCAAGGACGAGTAGAGTGATTGAAGCAGCTGCAATCCACAAGCGACGACGAGCCAAGACTGGCTGGACACGAAGAACGCTGCCATCAGTCATCAGCGCAGCAGCATCATTGCCAGGCCTAGTATCTTAGGGACCACTGACTGCCAGGCAGCACCACCACCACCAACCACCCTTGGGGGAAAAGAGAGCTTTGTGCCAGGCCATTGTCACAAGATGCACGGTGGACCAGCGAGGTTGCACTGTTAGCCATCTGTGCGTAGGGTTGCCTAGCCCCCATAGTTATGCCTTATCACCGGTAATGGGTACTGCATGTTCCGACCACTGCAGTACCACTCTTGAGGAGACAGGCGCACTGCATGGCTTACACCTGTGCTGCTGGCCCACAGACTCGTTGCATATGCTGTCTCTGTTGTGCTGCCAGAAGGTCTTGGGGTTAGACCACAATAGGGGCAGGTTATCTGCTAACATAGTTGGGGAGACAGATTTGCGCTCTGTGGACAGGGTGCACCTGGTACCAAAGCGGAAACAAAGCTCCTAACAGAGCGAAAAGTAGTAGCGGCTCCAAGCCATCCTCACATGCACACGAGAGAGACCTCACTCCCCTTATTTGGGAGATCAGGCCCGTAGTTGGCTTTTGTACCAACTGCCACATCATTGTTGAACTGCCCTGTGGATGTCACTTTTGTTCATGATTTGTTTTTGTTTTTTTTTCCCTCTTTAGTTTCAAATGCTGCTGCTTGAACCTGCATAGACTCAAGGTGTACACTTTGCTCTCTCCAATTTACTTTTTCAAGATGTGAACTATGTTCATGCAAAGTGCCCATACATTTCATTTTGTTACAAGTTTTGCCTTGCGATTCCGGAGAGGATATGTAACATGCATTGTAATGGCTGTTCTTGCATGGTGGTAAAAATGTTGAGTGTATTGGAAGTAGAGTGAAAAGTCCATCTTGTAATTAGTTCATTTTACTCTGGAGATTGATGAAAATGTGCTCCTCCCTGTACAGCGTTGGCACTATTTGAACAGGTTTTGCATGCTAAGTGGTCCTCAGTTTTTGTATATAAATCGTTCACTTTTTCCCTCTTATTTATCGGCAGTGAATGTGATACAGAGCAACTTATTGATCATGCATGACTCTCACATTTCATCGCTCGCTGTTATTCTCTCTGGCGGTGGTGTACGGTCTGTAATTCTGACGCTCGGTGTGGAAATGCTAATAACATTAAAAATCCAAACATTTCCATGAAGAAGACAGATGTATTTGTGACGAAATCTCCAGTGTTGATGGGCATTGTAAATAGTCGCATATATACGTATAGCTGCACAAGCCTCACACATTTAAATGCTTCCAATGATATTTGTAATAAAGCTACATTTTCATACCACTGGTACGAGGCAATCTTGTTTCACAACTTATGCCTTGGCATGTGCTACGCGTGGCTTTGCCAAATGGCCTGCAAGGTTAACTTGCCTGGTTAAAGAAGAGGGGGCACTCCTAGAAATCAATCTTTTGAAGCGAAAAGCTTCACTAGGCCACAGCTGCGCATGCGCGAATTCGCCGAGTGACATCACTAGGAGAGTCACAGGTGTTTGAAGCAAAAAGCTTCACTACGAGGGTCGGAGCCGAGCTTCGCGTATGCCATGACGTCACAGCCAAGGCTAAATGCACAGCCCCTTCACCAAGCTTTGCCGACGTTGCCTAGCAATGCTTAAGAGGTGTGCGACTCCTGCTCATTAAAAAAAAACAGTATCCATCCGGGAATCGAACCTCCATCCCTTGGATACCGAGCCGAGTGCTGTACCACTGTGCCACACCACGGGTCGTGAAGCACTGCTCGTTATTCCGCTTGTGTATCGTGAGGATGACAGCAGGATTCTACGCGTTTAGCGATTAGCGCGCAATTTGAAAGTACCAAACACTAAAATAGTAAAGTCACTCAATTAAGGTGATGTCAAGGATGTGACGTCACCCATCTGCCATCAGCTATGAGGACCAAGCGGGAACGAGTGCGCTCCAGCGCCGCCGGGCAGTGCTTCTTGCCTTCCGCGAGTGACAGATGCTGCGCCTTTCGTTTCCTGTAAACGAATTATTGAACGCCAGTGAACTTAAGCCGCGCTCGACATGGAAGCCAAGGAGAGTTTAGCTGCTGACGAATGGCGCTGAAGACTGGAGAAATTAACTTCTTCCGATTCCGAGGTAGTTGCTGCTTTTCGCTACATATATCCAGGCATAGCAAAGCTAAGCCATGTTTAATTTTTTTTATCCTCATTTCTTTCTCTCGGCCATATTCCTTTACGGCATGTACTGCCTAGCACCTCTCCCCCTCATCCTGTTGTCTGAGAATTTTTTTAACTTTGAAATGCAGTTTTGCACCAGTAAAGTTGTATGTCTAACCCCTCTAGGTTATCGTCTCTACTGCAAGTGTCAAGGTTTTCTATGTTCATATTGTGTAAAGTGCTTTTTGAAGATAAAAAGATGACCACTGAACCATATAGGAATGGACGAAGTCATTAACTTCTAGTACAGGGTTAAGCAACATGTGGTGTCTGCGTACTGATATTTGTGCTCCAGAAAAAGAAACCAGAATTGTCTTTAGACTTTAGACACAGCCCGCCAGGGTGGCGCAGTGGTTACGGCGCTCGACTACTGTTCCCAAGGGACACGGGATCGAATCCCAGTCTCGGTGGCCGCTTTTCGATGGAGGCGAAAAGCAAGGTGCCCGTGTGCTGTGCGATTTCAGTGCACGTTAAAGAACCCCAGGTGGTCGAAATTTCCGGAGTCCTCCACTACGGCGTCTCTCATAGCCTGAGTCGCTTTGGGTCGTTAAACCCCACAAACCATCTATGGTGATTCATACAGCTTGGCAGCAACATACCTTATACCCTTAGACCAGTGCTTCTCAATGAGGTCTACGAAAACCACATCCACAAAAATGAAAAGGTTGTGTGATCGCTCCGGTTCGGCTAGGTATAGTTTTGCGGGGTTAAAATCACGGTCATTCAAAGCTGGCTTTAGTTCAGCTTTTACTGGTCGAGGGGTCCCAGACACATCCCTGGCCAAGAGCCACTGCCTTAGACTGCCAGTCGTGGAATAACGAAACAATTATTTCCCGCCTCGCCCTGGCAGCTGAGTGGTTGGGGCAGACTAATGCCGAGCTAGGAGACTCGTGTTTATCCCAACCATAGTAGCCGCATTTCATGGAGATGAAATGCAATTTGCCCATGTGCCATGCAATGTCACTGAAAATTAAGGAATCCCAGGAAGTCGAAATCGTCCACAGCACTACACTACGGTGTACCTCACAGCCAGGGTCGCTTTGCGACGTTAAAACCCGTAAACGAAACCATACTTTGCTGAGAGTCTGCTTTCAAGGGCACTGAACCTAGCAGTTCCTCAAGGCTATCCACAGTGCGTCTGGAAGTGGGTGTGGAAAAGTAATGCCTTATAGACCAACACCGTGTTTACAAAGGGGGCGCTCGCGGCGTCGCAGCCGACTTGGTGAAAAATAGGGTTAGCGCCCATGGGAATACATGGAACCGAAATATTTCTAAGCAGTATTTTAATTTCACGAGACACCTATGATATCCTTATTTGGTGCAGAGTAACCATGAACATCCTGGAACAAATCGTGAAAGTATGAAATCTCGTGACCGAAGCGAAGTATTTTGAAACACCGCGACACTTATAGGGGAAGGGGGGGGCGACCCATAAAAACACCAGTAAACGCAACAATTTTCTCGTTTCGCTGAGCACCAGAAGTGGTGGCCGGTCGTTAAACATTGGCCAGCGCTTTGAAGAAGTATGATGCGTCATTGCGGAGGCGGTCTACTTTTAAAACTCTTCGAATAATCTGTGTTGTGAATACGGACACCCCCAAAATGCTCATGTAGCGAAACACATAGTTTTGTTTACAGTCTGATATGCTGCCACATGGAGTAAATTAGCTTGATAGTACTGTCCTCAAGTGATCCATCCTAGACAGAACTTCATTTGAAAGGCAGTTGTCGAACGCCGTACGACAGTACATCGACCAAACGAGAGTCGCGAATTGCAGCAGGCAGCGCAGCTGGCGATACCCACTGCGGCCGCCTCCAGCTCTGGAGTGTGTACTAGCGACAGCGCCGGTGGTGCTTTGCCGTCTGCAACTGTGCGCGGTCAGTTTGTCGTGCTGTGAACGGTCCCACAAGACTTGCAGTACTTGCAAGGGAATGTAGTGTGCCATGCAACATGATGTCGGGGCGTGATACAAGACGTTCATCAAAAAATTAGAAGGGTTCAACGCTGCTGAACCCAGTAAAATGTTGCGGTAAGTTGTGTTTACATGTGTTTCTATGGGTCACCCTCCCAACTCACACCCGCGTACATTTCGCGGTATTTTAAAAATACTTTGCCTCGGTAATGAGATTTCATACTTTCGTGATCTGTTCTATGATGTTCATGGTTGTTCTGTACCGAATAACAAGATCATAGGTGCGCCGTGAAATTAGAAAATTGCTTCGAAATTTTTCGGGTCCATGTATTCCGCCCCGCCGGGGTGGTGCAGTGTTAAGACTCCCGACTACTGTCCGGAATACCCGGGTTCGAACCCGACCACGGCGGCTGCGTTTCGATGGAGGCGAAACGAAGAGGCGTCCGTGTGCTGACAGCGCACGTTAAAGATCCCCAGGTGGTCGAAGTTACTCCATAGACCTCCACTACGGCTCCCCTTTCTCTCTTTCCACTTTCACTCCCACCCTCATCCCTTCCCTTACGGCGCGGTTCAGGTGTCCACAGAAAACAAGTGAGACAGATACTGCGCCTTTCCCTTCCTGTGAACCAACCAACCAACCATGTATTCCTATGGGTGCTAAGCCTAGTTTTCACCCCCAACCAGCCCAGCCTGGCGACAGAAGCGCCACCGCATCGCACTTACGTCGCAGGTCGGTGTTGGCCTATAGGATTAAGTACCTACAGCTTGATACAATTAAATTCAGCAGCGTAAACCAATCCTGCTGATGTAGCAGTTAATCTACGTTTGCCTGCCTAAATACCATGGTGTAAGAGTAGAGTCAGTGGGGTATCAGTGTTGCATGTCACTATCAGTGAGCAAAGCAATATGAGAATAGCCTGCATTGCTTGAAAAGTGTTGGAGGCAAAATGCAGAACTGCCCAAGTGATGTCAATGCGCTTTAAAGAACCCCACATGACCTGTACTTTAGATCCAGTCCACCATGCTGATGCGTCTCGGCCTGCTTTCACTCCTTTCATCGCTTCCCCTAAAGGTACAATGATTAATGTGCCTTTCATCACAAAATATTAGCAATGCTTGTTTTCTCGTGTGGTCTCTAGACATATGAAACTTTGTCTGCTAACCATTAGACAAGTAAGACAAATGGACTCTTTTGCTGTCCCCGAACGAAGACAAAGGCACTTGTCGAAATGTTGGCTAGCAGACCGACATTCCCCCTTAAAGCCTTGTTTGGTTTCTCTAGATGTACCAATCACCAACCTTCACCATTTAGAAGCACCGCTCTTTGGATGCTCTTTCGGCCACCCAATAAAAATGAATCTCCTGCCTACAAACTGTTCTCACTGCAAAATACAAGTTGGAGATGCAATGGGAAGGCAATCAAGGTAATACCAAAATGTAGAGCCAGCTAATACTGCATATGCAAATTTGTGACATCACATTGCATGATCGCCTGTGCATTTTTTTTTTTTTTTTTTTTTGTGTGGCAATCCTCAAAATCATTGTGTGCCGCACTCCATGGATATTAAAAATATTTACGCTCCATATTTAGAAACTGCTTCTATTATGCATTTACTCAGCACCATATTACTGATGCTTTATTCGAATAAAACGACCCCTCTTTTTCACTATAGGGCAATATTTCAAATCCTTCATCTTTGCTACACAAAATTCAGAAGCGGTCATACATGATTCAACAAATCTGCATCGAGAGTATTGATTGTACACTTTGGTTTTGCTGTGGGTAAGTTACAGAAACTCACAGGCTTGTTCACAGATGGAAGATGCATTTTTCAGGGCTGGGCAAGGTGTTTCAAAAAAGTACCTTTGGTACCGATACTTAATAAAAAATTGTATTCCCAATACAGACGCAAAATATAAAACTGAAATAGATTTTTGATACAGATACTCGATACTGCGATACAGCACTGAAGTATTGAATACAATATAAATATGGTATTATCAGGATGGGAAGCAGGCTCGAACATTTTGGAGCAGCTTTAGGAGCAGTAATAAAGCCATTTTGGAGCAGCTTTAGGAGCAACGGAACAACAGTTTTGGAGCATTTGAACTGTGTTTTGGAGTATGTTTCTAGGTCAAAAATTTTTGATAATTGCAATTTTCTTTTTCTGAAATGTAAAATCTCAAATCCGATTCTTTTTTATGCAAGTTTAATGCCTTTCGAACTTCGCACTCGTCTCTGACGACAAACGGCCTAAGCATGTAAAGATATATCTTATAACACAGGCGGACCTTAGCAACAACTTAAAACAGACTAAGGCAAACATAACGCCTGCTGGTGCACTTCATAACTGAACACATAGTCTGAACTATTGCATTTACCTATTTTGCCTTGGTAGATTAATATCGAGTCTACCACTCGGTGTGCTCTAGAGCGATACTAATTTGGAGTCCAGATTAATGGGCACATTTCCGCTCCCTACCTTGTGCATATCTATTTTATTTTATTTACAATACACCTCAAAGCCCCCAGATATGGGCTATTATGATCCTTATTGATCCTATGCCTCAGCTGATAAATTTCTGAGCATTGGTTATTTTGTCTGCCAATAATGTGCCTTGACAAGCTTGGCGCCAGTGCCACTCCCATACTTTTTGCCTACCTTGGGACCGCAGACTGCAGCGTCACCTCGATCGTCTTGTCTGGTTGCAATATGGCAGAGCTCTTACAGGGATGGAAGCAGCCTCGAGCATTTTAGAGCAACTTTGGGATATAGAGAGATGGCACTGAAGGGGTAGCCTTTCCATCCTGCAGCTTGTTTTCTTCACTGCCTCCTGCCAACAGTTCATCACCCATTGCTTGAGCAATGCTGGGGCGCATTTTTAATATATTAGCGATAGGCCCTGCATGCCTTTCCAACCCTCTTGAGAAGCTTCCTAGTGATTGACAGCTTTGGCGTACCAACCCACAACGCTTAAAGTATGATTTTGTCTGCCACAGGCCTGGCATGCTTGTCATTAACAGAGAGACTCGATTGTGAAGTACCTGCTTGTTCTCACTGCAGAGCCATAATAACTCAGCCTTGGAGAAAGACAAGTTTCCTAACAGCTTGCAGTAGTTTGCATTACCTGCTTCGCTTGCTGCTTTCGCTTCTCTCCCCACAAGCGATTCGTAAGCCTGGGAGGAGGTGCTGCATATTAAGCTCGGTGCAAGATGTGTTATATCTTTGCCCCTGCTGCTATGACATTGTTCCCGAGTTCTGCTAAATTTGATAGCAGAACATCAAGGCAGCCAGTTTGGAGCAGTTTTGGAACAACATCACATACTGGAGCAGGATGGAGCAGGGAAAACAGTTTGGAGCAGAATGAAGCATTTGGAGCAGCACTTCCATCCCTGTATTATGGTTAGTGAAGTAAACATCACAGATTTATATTAATGCTGGTAATAATATTAGCAAAGTTCCAAAACTGATCCCTTGATTTTGTTAAGGATCGCATCGCGAGGTACAGAAACTAAGTGAATCATGTCCATGTCGGGACTCGAACTACCACCTTCTGTGCCCAACCGAGCACGCCGACCACTACTCTATGTAGACTTCCTTAGAGTCTGTCCATATTTCTCCTTGTTTAGTGTAAGAACACCCGAAGGCTTTGAAGGCAAGGACAACAGCGGCGTTAAGGATGAGGAAGGAAGTGTCAGCGTTGAGGCGAGAGGGGACATCGCTAGAAGGAAATGTCAACTATGGCAACACGATAGGAGCACTCGCCTGCCTTGTACACGGCACCGCTGGAACTCTGAGGGAGAGAGCAAACTTTATATAGTACAAAAAAAGTAATGTAGCGCTCCCGTGGTTGGGTCCTCATTCCAGGCCTCTCGCAGCCTTTGCTGCCTGGCTGGCCCGTTCAAAAAGCCAAAGCTGGTCCTTCGATTTCGAACTAGACAGCACAGCATCCCACTGCTCCGGCGTGGCATTGTGGATTATAGGCACTGCATCTATTTTCTGGCAGGCCCATGTAATGTGATAAAGTGTCGGTTTCTGTCCACACCAGGGACACATGTCCCTGTATACGGTCGGATGTATCTTGCTGTAAAAGACAGGCATGGACAAGAATTTGTAGCTGCCGCCAAGACACTGACTGCTCCCTTTTTGTAGGGCAAAGGAAAGTCTTCTGGTCCCCCGGAAGGGCGCTAAAATGTCAGTGCAGGTACGGGTCACTGCCTCAGTCTCTTCGGCCTCTGACCTCCCTCGGTTTGCATAACCTAGAGCTATCAGATCGACCTGGATTTTCCCGGCACTCAGAGCTCAACTCCACATCGTGGACGCACTAGAACTTATTCGTAGGCGAGGAGTCCTGCTTGCAACCGCCATTTGGAAATTGATATGGAGTATGTGGTCTGTGTTGAATTAAGTGTGTACTAGGAGAGCTGGATTTCATACTGTGTTAAATATGCAAAAAGCAATGTTCAGTTAAGCTTGTCTTCACATTCTAGAAATTTTTAAGCACCCCAACCACGAATATATTGAGCTATTGCTTCCGTAAGCAGCCTAGCCAAAAATTCTTAAGCGTAGTGTTCATTATATGAACCAATCTGTGAGCACTTGATAAAGAGCCCCGCCATGTGGGCGTGCCGCAAGCGAAGCAAATGAGAAATGCCTCTCTACAGGAACAGACGAGCATGGCATGTTTTATTTGATGAACGCGCCTTTTATCAAGCATAGGAGCGTCAAGGATCCTGGAGGTAGTTAACTAGTTTTTCTTAAGAGACTATCTCCTTAAGACATTCAATGCCAGAATTCAAAATCACCTGAGGACCAAGATTTTGGTGCACATTTTCAAGATGGATACATACGCATTTCCTTCTTCAGCATCTTATGGCCTGAAATGTTGAACAGGTTACTGTTTCCCTCCAGCAACCTTGGCTGAGCCAGGTTTGTCGCAAACCAACTGTCCTTACAGACTTATTGTAGAGTAACATTTTTGGAGTCATTATTCAGCACCCTTTTTCACGTTGCTAATTTACATAACTGCAACTAGTGCATGCACAAAGTAGGGAACAAATAAGTGTGTCCATCACTTATCTGTGATAAGAGGCCCAGAACAGAATGAATGAAATCAATGAGTGAACCTCGCACTTTTATTCAAATTATTTGACTGCAACGCGAGGCGCATTGGGTCCACGGGCCAGATCCTGCAATGAGAGAAATCAAGCTGAAGTGAGCGGGATTGCAAACACAGCTATGTCCCGAGCCTCCAGTGTACATGTACATATACATCTGCCTTGGAATATACACTAATGCACATCGCAATTTTTAGATGCTGCTGCTTAGCATGCCAACAAATTTGTCCACTTGAAATCATGCTGCAAGCTACTGTAGAGCAGAGTGTCTGGTAACACATGCAGCCAATTTCAATGCAAACTTCTGAGACCTCAGTGGCAATCGCGTTTTTAAGAACTAATAGGAATTTTTTTTCAGAACAAAAACAGTAGCTCATAATCCCTTGATGCCACATGGGATGGCATCAAGGAATAAGCAGCTTCCATCCGACGTCATAGGCATCATGATTAGCCATGCATAGATAAGTAGACCGGAGCAGGTGGCAACAAGTGGCTTAAAGAAACATGAGTTTTTTGCTGTGCTTCTAGTGTCAAATACAAAAAGGCAACAGATGCCTCTTAGAGGAGGCCATTCAGCCAACTACAGTCAACCAATTTTCTACACTGTTGATCTGACTCTACCCTGGTGAACTTTACCATTGTGCTTTGTCAAGCTGGGATGCCCAGGGGGATTATCATTGTCAATAGAATTTGCTCATGTCGTTGAATGCAAGAGCATCCTTTGAAGGGCAGAAGCCACTTTTTACTTGAGTTGTACCAGACTATGCCTGGCCAACATGATGCCTCCTGTGCCGATGGTGGAAGTGTGCACATGCGGGAGTTTGACCTCCACAAAATGTTAGCACCCTACAATCCTCCTTATACCAACGTAGCTTATCAAGCCGAGCTAGCATTTATCACATAACAGCATCTGCTCCTTCACATGTGTATGTTCCATCTGCTGCACCACCATCTACCAAACCGCACATCTTTTTATCTCTACCTCTGAATACATTTAAGCAAGCAATTCAACACAATCCACCCTGACCAAAATAATCCGAGGCATGCTAGAGCATCCCGCTGTTGAACTGCGGCAGTATCTTGGGGCTATGCACACAAACAAACGAGGCATTTGCTTGAACAGACATTAAGTACCAAATAATGTTAGGTCGGCAACGCGCAATTGGGGCTTGGGTCTCGTTTGCAAGCAATAGACGCGCCGGCACAATGAGGCCCAACAGCCATATCGACAACGGCAGCTAACACAAGAAAACTTCAAGACGAGAGAGTTAACTGACCGCCGTGGCCCTGGGGAACCTTGGGGGCGGTGCGCGGTCCTTGCGTGCCTCTTTGGACCTGTTGCGGACGATCTTTGAGTGGATGGCGCACGACACGCAGTAGTGCAGCTTGGCGTAGAGCTTGGGCAGCGGGTACGACTCATACACGCTGGCCACAGTGATGTCACGCACGGCGGCCGCCTCCACGATGTTGCGGATGACGAACTTCTTGATCGCCTTGTCCTTGGGCACGCACCGGGCACAGTTGGTGCACCGGACGGGCTTCACGTGCCCGCGGCCGTGCTTGGAGCGACCGTTGTTGCGCCTCTTGGACGTCTGCACAGCACCAACATGGGTTTAAATATAAATCACGGCGACATCACAAGACAACTGTCGGGCATCTTACGCTGCTACTCCAATACTCTATTTGGCTTCCTGTCGTGTGTTCTCACGAACTATAATCGCTTTTTACAAACTACTGTTATGGACTTTCGCTTCAGCAATGAGGCAAGTATCTCGGGCACATACTATTACCAGAACGAAAGAACAATTTAAGCCAAAATTAATCACTCTTTCCTTGATGGCACGCACTCACGGCTTACTGAGAACCTGTAAGTGCACGTGTATGTCACTGTGTTCTTGAAGGTAAGCGGTGCCGGTGCCAATCCAGCAACACATGGCACTGCCTAAGCCTAACAAAAAAATTGATTCCTGCCAAATAATCTTACCTCTCCGTAACTTCTGCGCTTCTGCTACTTGCGCATGCGCCCACACAATTATTAAAAATGTAAGTGCTTATATTAGGCAAGTAAGGATTACTCAAAGTTAATTTTAATGAAAAGAGCTAAGAAGCATGCTTACCATCTCCGTCGAGCAATGGAGCCGGAAAGAACAAATTGTTCTTCTTCCGACAAGTAGTGCAGTCCACGTTGCAACACAGAAAACAAAATAGTGCTGATTACGGTAAATATTAAAACAACCTGCTAATTTTTTGCCTTCGTGTACTCGAAAATTGAAAATAACAACCTGTTGCGACGTGAATAAAAAAAAATAAATCTCGCCAAACCAACGCGGATGAACACATAAAGTTTGCGCGGCGGCTTTTAGAATTTTAGCACCTCCTGTGGTGGTTTTTTAAACCAACTTACCTCTTAAATGTTAAAAATAAAACAAATAGGTGATATAACTTTAAAAAAGTACACCAGATCATAAAAATTAATATATGCATGTTTTATAGGGACTCAACTACTGGCCGCTTTTTTGGATGTGGCGGGACGCTGGTCGAATGGGAGTGGGAGTGGTGTAGGCAGTGAGGCGCGAATTTTTGACGCTGCTTCGCGCGTTGCATGCTGAACTTAAACTGTATGTTGTCTCTGGTTGTGTTTATCCAGTAGCTTGCCGGCATTTCGGGCGCATTGCTACATTAAATACAATAATCTTTATTCGACCACCTTGTACGTAATGACAGCGACCTTCAGTACAGCGCTACTCGCACATGAAGCAACGTTCAAGGAAGCGATGTATGATCGACGGCCATCGGCCGCCGCTGCCGCTTGGAAACGACCAGACCTGGCAGCATAGCAAAGCGTTTCAGAAGTGTTGCTCAGTTGCAATCGCGATTCAGCCCGCGCGTTACCAGGAATTCGCTCTGGCCTTTAAAAAGGCAATAAAGAGGGCTCAGGGATGCCCTAAAACATCCTTTCACTGAACGGTTTGCACGATGGCGCAGGTACCGGTAGTTTCTTCGCCTTCTGCTATAATTCTAAACCCACAATCTGAGCGAGGCAATGAGCGGCATGCTACACCCAGCCGTCAGCTCATATAGTGCGAAATGTTGCCTCGAATTATCGTTACATGAGGTTAGGGCTTCAAAAAAAGAAAAAAATAAGCTGCCAAATAGGCAGCTTCATGACAATGCTTTTAAAACCACTGCCATTCTGACTTTAGCACAGAAGGTTGTTAATTAAAAAAACTTTTTCGCCCAAAAAGACAAAGGTGTGGGAGGAGGGGCAGCTATGAAAAATGCATGAAGCATAGCTGACCATTAACATTTATTTTCTTGAAGTACGAGTGAGAGGAGCAAAAATGCAGAATCAATGTAAACTCTTCATTTAAAAAGTTTTTATTATGATCGTGTTAAATGTATAGAGTAATATAAGTGCAAGTTCCGATGAGATCTCAAGTCTTGCAAGATGATTTAGACACTATAGCAGATTGGTGAGCGTATTGGGACATGTCTATAAAATTAAAACTGTTTACATCACCTTTACAAAAAATGCAGAAACCATCTGTACAGGTATAGCATTTTAGTCATGTTTGGAAGCTTATAAGCAAATTACAAAAATTTCATAATAGGGCAATCAGATTTGTTCAAAGAAACTTCAGTTCAGTTCAGTTGTTCAGTCGTGTCCGACTCTTCGTGACCCTATGGACCATGTCACGCCACGCTTTCCGGTCTCTCACTATCTTCCTAACATCACATAACTTCATCTGCAGTGCCTCGAGGATGCTATCTAACCATCGCGTTCGCTGCCTACCCCTTCTCCGGCGACCCTCAACCTTTCCCAACATCAAATCTTTCTCCAGCGGCTCCTCTCTTCTCATCAGATGACCAAAGTAGCTGAGCTTTAACTTTAGAATTTGACCCTCCAATGAGAAGTCAGGGTTTATGGTCGACAGTATCGACTGATTTGATCTTCTGGCAGTCCAAGGAACTCTCAAGAGTCTTCTCCAGCACCACAATTCAAACGCGTCAATTCTTCGGTGGTCAGCCTTTTTCACAGTCCAACTCTCGCATCCATACATCACAACTGGAAAGACCATAGCACGAGTTATACGGATCTTGGTTGGCAGACTAATGTCTCTGCTCTTTACTAGGTGGTCAAGGCTAACCATTGCTCTCTTTCCTAGAAGGAGACACCTGCTTCAAAGAAACTTAGCAAGATAGAAAGCAAACATGAACTTAAATGGCAAAAGCTAAATGACCATAGAAGATATGTTTGAGTAACATTGTTTCATAACATTTATTATTCCATGACAGGAACAAACCATGAAAAGTATGTCCAGGCACCAAACTATAATTGGTGCCACAGCAAAAAGGTCAAGGAATAGGGGTGACATCTTTCGCTACTCCTCCTTTGTTACGACTTTCCAAGACTGGAACAGTTTGCCATTAACCACTGTGTACTACATTCCATCCAATGATGATTTTTATTTTGCATTGAATTAATGTGTCAAATCATAATTAATGTGTATAGCTCATCCCTGCTTTAATGCGCTATGTGGCGATGCAGTTACCCAATAAAATATTACGACTTTAAGAAAAACAAACTAGCTATATAAGAGTATGAAATTGTGTTTGTGCAATAGAAACAGTTCTGCTGAACTTTTGTATGAGATAACCTCCAAAATAGTATTTTGTTTTAGTTCATTATAAGCATTCATGCCAGCCTGTTCTCTGGCTTGCCGACAATCGGTATAGTTCAATGCGGATTTATTATTCATTATTTCCAGCTTCTTGTTGCATATATTGGAGTTCAGTTTTAGTGCTTGGTAGTGCTTGAAGTAAAAAGGATTTTATTAGAAAATTCCTGTTCTAAGCTTAACAGCGACTGTAGGGTGACATTTTTAGTATAGTGTAGCATTTTATACCTCAACAAATGTTTGGCAGTGTGTTAAGGCCACAGGATGTTTCCAAGGATTAAGACATAAAAAATTCTTTTGTGTTGCATTCATCTTTTGTAGGTCTACCGGACTTGTGCCCACATAACTACATAACTAAAGGGAGCATTTAGTGAGAGTGATAAAATAAGAACATTCACCTCTTTGGAGTATATGTGTCGATTTCGTTACAGATGACAAAGATTTAAAATAATTTTATTGTTCAGTTGAATATGGGGCCACCCAAAGACATGTTTTGATTAAATATAATTTAATGTGTTAAGCATTGGTAATACTTCTCAAGGACAAAACCTTCAAGATGTAGTGTTGCTTATACAAAGTAGTCTTGTTTACACATTTTTTTGCCTGTGTAATATTTCATAAACTTTTTCAACAATCATTGATTTAATTGTTCTAGCGTTCATCTTCCTCAGTTGTTTCTTGATTTTTTTAATTCAGAGAACATAATACATACGTCAAGTGCCTCCTTGTTACTTGTGCATGGTTTTCATGCTCCATGCACTGCCAGAATTAACAAAGCATCGATATTTGTTTGCATCTAATGAAATGTTCCTGTTCATATATGATCATTTCACTCTTTTATAGGTTGTAGCCACATTACGGATTTATTGAAATAATACATCACTGCAGGAAATTCGAGCTATATTCTTTTTATTTTGTATGGGCCTTCATGTTTTATGAGCCTCATTATAGTTGATTAGAAGCAAAAAAGCCACTGCCAGCAAAATATACACATTTAACCTAGTATGTACTTTGACTCACTATAACATCATTGCTTGTGGTGGGATAGTGCGAGTTTATTTTTAAAACAATTTTGTTTGCTTTTTCCGATAGTAATATTTTTCAATACTTGGGAAAACCAGAGCAAGATATATAGTGCCAGGATGCCAAGGAATAAATACGTTTTTCAAGAGGTGGCTAACGATATATATTAATTGCCTTGAACACTGCAGTAGTTAGTTTCGCCAACAAAATTAACCAGTGTAGTCAATCTGTCTCAAGATCCTAAATGCTCACTGTAGAGTTCTAGTTAGGGGAAAAATAAAGTTTGTTTGCTTGTTTATGGGGTTTAACGTCCCAAAGTGACTCAGGCTATGACTGCAGTGGAGGTGAACAAATACATTGCGAGCTAGTTGGTTTATCACAAGGCAGAACACCACAAGCACACAGCGACAAGAAAGGAAGGCGAGACACACACAGCGCTGTGTGTGTCTCGTCTTCCTTTCTTGTCCCTGTGTAGCTTGCGCTGTTCTGCCTTGCAGTGGAGGGCTCTTGAAATTTTGGTCACCCGGGGTTCTTTAACGTGCACTGACATAGCACAGCACATGGGTGCCTAGCTTTTTGCCCCCAGCTGAAAGCGCCGCTGAGGCCAGGATTTGACCCCGCATCTTTGGGCACAGTAGTCGAGCGCCCTAAACACTGTGCACCACCCCAGTGGAGCGGAAGAATTAAATGTAGACTTTTCAAAATTGTCATATTTGAGGCAAACATGTCACAAGTACAACATTATTTCAGCTCATCTTACATCTACCAGAGTCGTCCTGAAAGACTTTTCCCCTACGTATGCAGTAAAGCTTGCCATTTGTTGAGCTTGATGTCACCATTGATGTCACCAATTCCTTAACTAAGCCTTTTGGAATTCAAGCTGCGTCACTTAAGGTATGCTCTGTTTATCTTGCCTAGAGCACAGAAACAACTCAACATGAGGTACTATATTTTATTTTGACCTTGACTTTTATTGCTGTGCAATCTACTGCATAGTTTTTAAGTTGATGAGCAGATATACATAGGCAAAAACATGCATGCATGGTTTGTTGCACTTAGATGCAAGGTCATGCTAATGGAGTGACAATTGATAATTCAGAGTGAGTCAGCCCAGACTGAAGGAACATGAATACATCAAAGTGTACCTAGGCTGAGACGACCCCTCATAGACAACCAAGAGTGAATTCGTTCTGGCATCAATATATTGTGGGTCAGAAATGGCCTACTCGTGGTTGTTAAGTAGAGGTTAGTGGACATGAAGACATTGCAAGTTTTTCAACATGACAATGAATTGGGGTTGCACCATTATTATGCTACAACTGTTGTTTTCTACCTCAATGGCAGAAGTGATGGAAGTTTTAATCTGTCCTCTATGTGAAGAAAATTCTGGCTGGGCATTTAGTTCACCAAGTATGGATTATGCTGCCCCATACTGATTACCAGGTTCACTCTGCTAAACCTTAATATGTTACGGGACATTTTTTAATCTTTTATAACGTCTGATGGCTTTTAGATATGAACATGCTTTTCTTTCATTTCACAATGTGTTTGATGACGAAATCCTTGTGTATTTATTTATTTATTGGGCCGTGTGGGTCCCGGCCCCCTCTCAGAGTTCCAAACTATGTGTGCTCCTTTACCTTCGTGCATATGTGTTTGCAGCACAATGCTCATAAGTGGGCTGTCTATTGCAGAGGCATCATGCAATCGGCGAGGCAGTGAGTGAAGGCTGAGGTATTATGCTCGTGTTAGGATATTACATAAAGGTGGGTCATTTCAGGATGTCAGTAATTTTTTCAATATTTCAAACAGGGTTGTTGTAATATTGCTGGGTATAAATTTTGTGATCATTTTGTCTCTTTATATGCTGTTTTTTGGTTTCACATATCAGAGTACCCTGTCAGTGTGATGCAGTAAAAGAGGAACCCACTGCAATGGCTGCATTTCATTGGAGACAAAATGCAAAAACAGCTATGCGTTGTATATTGTCAGTACACCTTAAACCCCCAGTGGTCTAAACTAATCTACAGCAGCTTCACTTCACTATTAGCTATGTGTTGCTTCCAGTCGATCATTAAACTTCACATGCCATACCAGAAAATAGGAGGAATATGAATTTTGACTAATTAAAAACTAATTGAAGAGAAGGAGGGAAGCCTCAGTTTGTTGACCTATGCATCAAATAGTTTGTTAAGAGATAAAAAGTTAAACAATGGACTCTTCTTCCGTTACACTTTTATATGGCACATATTATAATAGCAATGAATAAGGTTTGGTCTCGTTTAAATTTTTAAGCCAGTAGGCACTTTCTGATGAATCTCTTTAATGAAATAACATGAAGGAGAGTCATGATTTACAATACCCACCTCTGTTAAAGCTTGATTTTTTTTTTATTTGTTTCACACCAGTCTATAGGTATTGTTGAGCTCAATACAAGCTGCAGTGCACAACACAAAATGTGATGAGAGCTCAGTTCTCAAAAGTACTGTGAAGGTAGCAATGCCGCAAATCAATTCATTTAGCTGTCAATGCAAACAGTGATGCACATGAATGTTTGTGCAAGTTGGGTGCTCTTAATGAAGGTATGCCGATTTACCACTAAGCGGAAACCACAGTTGATTCAATCTGTACGAAATACTTGTGCCAGTTATACATTATGTGGTACGAAAATTTAAGGAGGGTATACATACAAGTTCCATGTGTAATTAGGCATTGTGTATTACATGTTTTGTATTGTCTATTTCGTTTCTGCTTGTTGAGTGGGACTCAAACCTGTTTGTGTGCACTCCATATGCAGAACTGCGTGGTCCCGGTGCCAGACTAACATTTTAGCACAAGTTGTAAAACTCTTTTTTTAATGTTTTTCCTGTGCTTAACACATCAACACTGTAAGTGTTACCACTTATTCGCAACATTCCAGGAAGGTTAGAAAATGAAAGAGCACTGTACAAATGGCCTATCGAAGGTGGTGGGGGTGGTGATGTTGGTGCACAGGCTTATCCAAGCAAAGAATTACCACTTTAATTTTTTAACGCTATCAGATCATCTATTGCTATTGAGCAGGCTAGGCTCAGGCAGCTACATACTGACCTCAGCATTTGTTAGGAATCTGTTAATAAAATAGATAGTGCTGCTGGAGCCAGCATATTCCTAGTTAGAAATTTTTTCACACACAGTGCTATAGTTATGTCGGTCCAGTCTCCTTTCTTGAAACTGGAGATTGTTTTACTCCATGTGCTTGGAAATGCATTAGATTGAAAGATTAAACGAATAATATGCTTTTAAAAACAGTCTCCAATGAGCTTGCCAAATAACGGGACTGCCAACTTGATCAGTCCAGTTTCCTTTCTTGAAGATCGCAATTTCACTTCTCAACAATTATTTATTTTTTAAATTTTATTTATGTCATACTTAGCCCCTTTTGAGGGGCTGTTACAGAATAGGGCAAAACTGAGCACAAGTCAGTTCAGATATATATACAAAAACATGCACAGTAAGGTCACAATGAAGAGGAGTCACTACTCCTGCTAAACGAGTCTGCATTTTGAGCGCTGGCCAGGATAAAGATATATTTAACGAATAATTTCTTGTTAGAAAAGGAGGTGTAATATCACAAATACGCAACACAGAAAAAAACACAGCTCGAAGAAATATGGATAAGAGAGACATCAACTCTTTCGAAGTTCGTCATCAGCGTTCGTCTTGTATTGTGTGTTCCTCCATTCCATTTACTTTCGTGCTGTGTTTTTCGTATCAATTAGCAACGGACCAACTGGCCTAGACAAAATCCCAGAATCCTCATGTGGCAAATATTCAAAAGTAAAAAATTCACTAATGAAAAAGAGTAGGGCAGATATTACACGATAAGAATTAATGGATGAGGAATTTTTAGTTTTTACAAAAATCATGAAGTGACAGCCTGCTGACTCTGCATTTGTAAATACAGCCAATTTCCTATCTGACAGAAAAGAAAAAGTACCTAGCTGTGTTGCAGTGAAATCTAAAAGCTGTTAAATGTTTGACGTGTTTTGCACCCTTGTTTCTTGTTGATGATGCAGATAGGCACTGGTTGACATCAACTTTCAGAGCCCCACCTAAAGAGGAACTTCAGGTATAAGAAATGAGCTCTGCTACGTAGGGCGGAAGACCAGCTTTATTAAGACGTTAAGGAGGCAAGTGGGAGAGTCAAGTCTTCGATATTTGTATTAATTTACGTACACTGCTCTGGACACCCTCAAGTTTACTGAATAGGTGCCTCGTGTAAGGGAATCAGTATACAATGTGTTATTCAATTATAGGAAGAACCAACGATATCTAAGCCAGTAACTTCGTAGGGGGATTCAGATGGCACAGATTGTTTGAGGGAGAAAAGTGTGTTAAGAGCTTCATTTGTTATGCAGGAAACCCACAGCTTGTTTCTCTTCAGATCAGAAAAAGGAATAGCACCAAAGTATTTAAATTTGTCCACTGATTTTTGTTATGCTCAATTTATTCTGTACGTGAAATTCAAGAGATTTTTCTTCCTCATCACTGATTCACATGCTGTTTCCTTGAATTACTGATCATCTTCCAGCTGCTATATCAGTCCATGCATTGTTTTGAAGAATGTGATTATCATTATCTTTAATTTTTTTATAAATATTACAGTCATCTACAAACATACGAATTGTGACATTTGTACATGTTATATGATATATTGTTTGCATACTAGAGAAGATGAACAGGTGTCAGTACAGAACCCTAGGATACTCCAGAGGGAACTTTGAGATAGCTTCATGCTGGATAAGTTGGTGTCTCCCAGATGATTACGATTTCATCAATTTTGTTATAGCCACAATTCCTAGAAGGTAATTAAGTTTATGTTGTAATTTTTGGTGAGATAAACAGAGGCTTTAAATGGACCGAGAAAGATTGTCAACTTGTCTGCGCTTGTCAATAATCGATTTCAGTTCATGAATAGTTTCTACTAGTTGCACAGTAGTAGACAGACCCTTCCTAAATGTGTATTGGTTATGATAATATATTATGTTCTTCAATAAAGGTAACAATATGCTTAAAAGTAATATGTGTTCAGGAATTCTACATGCAGTGCAGTTGAAAGACATCAACTGAAATGCAGGAGGATTGGAGTGATTGTCTTATTTAAAGATAACTTTTGCAATTTTTCAATCATAGCTATCTGGTCTGTTTCTAAGGCCTTTGTGCACACAAGGACTACGTGCTTCAGTACCTATCGGACTACGTGCTTCAGTACCTATCTGGCATATTACTTCAGAAATATGTTCAGTATATTATCATGCAATAATGAAAATATACCACATCCTGATAGTGCAATATTGTTTATTAGTTGTTTTTTCTTTCTTCATAGAGCACAAACATTAAGGACTGATTTGAAGCAGTCACTAAAATTGTTCACCATTTTTAGAGTGTCGTATGGGGGCAAACTATTATGCTGACACTTCTGTTTGTTCAAATAATTGCAGAATTTTTTCACTGCATCCTGCTAAAGTCATACATTCAAGGCAACATGAAAATAATTGCGCTTCGAATTTATCGATTCCTTTAGTGTAAGTGAGATATTCTGAATTGAATTGGTGATATGGGGTGATAAGGATTTGTTCTTAACTTTTCTTAACCTTGCGATTCAGCGCTTCATATGTATGATCCCATGCGATATCATGGGTTTTTCTTCCAAATGCTGTGGGGTCACTAAAACATTGTGAAATCTCAGGGTATGATAACTATAAAAAGCTGCACATTCTAGAACCCAAGCCACAAATATAGGCGCTCGACTACTGTGCCCAAGGATGCGGGATCGAATCCCAGCTACAGTAGCTGCTTTTTGGTAGAAGTAAAAAGCAAGGTGCCCGTGTGCTGTGCGATGTCACTATGTTAAAGAACCCCAGGTGGTTGAAACTTCCGGAGCTCTTCACTACGGTGTCGCTCATAGCCTGAGTTGCTTTGGAACATTGAACCTCACAAACCAACCAACCAACCAACCAAGACACATATCTGCTAAGACCTCGAGGTGTGAGGTGTGAAATAAAACATTTTGTTGCCATGTGACAAGAAATGCCAAAACTTACATCGCATAAAATATCATTTCTAGTAGGTCATCACCATTTGTTTTATTTACATGGCTACTGCAAGTGAGTCCATGACATTCCTCAAAGATTAAAATTTGAAGTGAGAATAACTGTCTTAGCATTATAAAAATGACGCCATTAATCATTCGGCATGTACCCGGTGTCGGTGCTATTGCATTAGGTGGCCAGTACATTGTTCCAATATAAATAATGATGTGGTCAATTGCAATGTTACACTAAACGTCTTCATCATCATGCACCTCGAGCACAAATCCAATAGTCCTTTATCGAAATTGCAATAACACTGATATCAGTACTTCTTTGGAACACTCATCGGCAAACTTTCTGAAGAGCAGACTGATAAATATCTCATGAAAATTAACTGTCAGTACTACATTTGGGTTTTGCGAGGAGTATTTTAATCTAATAAAGTGGGTCTCATTCACTGTTCTGGCTATTCATAAGTACTCCCAAGACATCATCTATGTCACTATTCATGTATCGCATAATCTATTGTTTGTGTTTACTCTTGCATGTGTTTTTACAGTATTTTCTTCTATATTGTACGGACGCCCAAAAATGTTTTTGGAACATCAAAGGCTTGAAAATTTGATTTTCTTGCTGCGAGATGTAAATGGCTGGACACTAATGAGTAGATGAGGTCGCGCAGGGTTGGTGTTTCAAAAACGTTTGTGAGCACCTGTAGCTGCTACAGTACATGTTTTCCCCTTGGTCAGGATCTCTTTCTGCGCATTCGCGCCGATAAATGTGCTACGAATAGTAAACTGAAATGAATAGAAACAAACAGACGGAACTTCCAGGGATGAGCTGGGACCGAGAATGATGTAATCTGGCCGTTTTTTTCTGTCATCAGCTGTGGTAGAAGCTCCTTTGTAAGCGGTGTCTCCTTATCGAGTGTGCCAAACATAGTCATTTGTAGACGACTAAGCAGCAATGCATACGCAGATAGCTGTAACGTAGAAACATGGAGGAAAAAAAGAAAAAAAAATTCCTCCATACGAGAAAGTCCTACGCTTTGAAAAGCCTCCACGCTGAGCAACGCTGAGCACCTGCCCACCTGCACTTCGTGTGAAAGGCATGAAAGGTACACAAGGCGGATGAGGCAAGGATGAGGTACATACAATGTGTCTTGTGTAGTATGCGCCTGCGCGTCTGTGCCACTCTTGCGTCGCTTCAGCATCTTATGTTCAGTCATGTGTCCAGTTGACTCCAGTGATTTTCTATTCACCCGACGCTTTTTGCAAAAGAAAAACAAAGATTCAACCAAAACGTCTGTATGTTTTTATTTTCAGTTACTTTTAAGAAGACTACCTATGCAATCAAACATTCTTTAAAATTATATTTCAACTATTTTTGGAATTGTAGCGCTGCTAAACATACTAATTCACTAGTATGCACATTCATGGTTGATGTACACTTTCGTTGAAAACAAATTTTGAAATGCTTTAATATACTTTGCTGTGCATACGTTTTTTAAAAATTATTTATTTTTTTAGGAGTAATTATAGTGCTTAGTTTATTTAAAATACAAGGTTTAATATTCACAAATGAGAGCTTGAATATGTTTGTGCTGCGGACCTAATCTTTTCAAGCACCGCCCGTTGCGCCGCCTCTCGACGAGGAGGAAATACACGGAGAGAAGTTAGCGTCTATCCGCGGCGCGCGGATGGGAGAAGTTTGTGTGTGCGAACGGCGGCGTTTTTCAACGGTGATCCGTGCTTGTCAGAAGTGAGCATGTTGTGTCCGTGACAGTGTGTGGATCAATCGTGCCCAGGATTCGCCAGATCACTGCGATGGATTTACTCTTGCGGACTCTCGTAGTCGTCGGCGTCGCAGCAAGGCTCATCGCGAGTGTCCACGGCGTCTTGGAAGAAAAAGGCAAGTCCCTTTCAGTGGCTCCCGTCACGGTCCGCTGCTCTGGCCGCTGTCACGCTACGCTGGTCCTCTTAAATGGACTCCTCGGGCTGGCGTCGGCAGACGCTTACCTCCGGGGACAAAGTTCGCAGCGGCCAGGTGACTTTAAAAGAGTCTCTTTAATCAGAAGCAACCATTTTCCGGAGCTCCCGAAGCCGTTCGTCCGAGATTGCTGCCCAAGAGTCCGTGCGCTAGCAACTGCTTTTGCAGCGATGCATCCTATAGCACCGCACCGTTCGTTAAAACATATCAACTTTTCTGCCTCAACATTCGACGAAATGCTGGGTGGTTCGTAGGCGAACCTTTTTTTAAATAACATGCGGTCTTCAAACCGCAAGATCTTCAAACCGGAGAGAGACGGAGCGACTTAAAATCACAATTTGAGTGTTTCAAAGGTGTGGTAGATTAAGTGATTTTTACAAATGAACTTAGCGAACCTACCTTGCGAAATGCGGCCGTGTATTTCTAACTGGTATTATTTTGCAATTTATCCTGTAATACTTGTGCCTTTTGCCTAGATTCTCCAGAACAGTACGGGTCTCTGGGCTGCTACAAGGCTGATCATTTATTACTCACCACCACTGTAGCATCCTTTTTCATGTGCCCTATGTTTCTTATTATAGCACAGCTGGGTGTATCAGTAGTCCTGGATCACCATGATCACCGTCTCCAACAACGCCTCATATGTCATCGGTCCAGAAACTTTGCAATCCCCCAGATGTACTCAAATGATATCGTTCAGACTACTGCATTGTAGAGGCTCAGTTTTTAACCTGCCTCCGGAGAACACCGAACATTTGCTTCGACTACACAACGCTCATCAATGAATAGCTATAGGATTCGAAACCTGACCATGCCAAACATGAACATTCCTGCGGATCGCGTTTGACTCCTCGCGGCTTTAAAATCTTTATTGTACCTGTCAGTCAGCGGTGATTGACTTATGTTCCCAACAGAGCCGTCCTGCTGCTGTACCTTCTTGCGTAGCACCTTGCTCTGGTACCTTTTCTCGTTCGTCAGCGAAATCCTTCAGAAGGAAAACTCGTAGGCACTAAAGGTTGTGTTAAAAGCACCTACTGGCCGTCTTTCAAGGACATGCGTGGTGCAGCATAATATGTATAAAAAAAGAAGGAACATAAACACCTAATTTTTGTTGCGTATTTCGTTATTTGTAATGATGCGTAAGGCATTACTATACACGGAGTTCCGTACAGGTCATATTAGTAATAAAAAAATAGGACTGCGATAAATCGCGACTTCTCCCCGCTTTGATTCAGTACAATGTAAAAGCCGGAATCACAACGAGTGAAGAAGCAATGATTACATTGGAGTTTTATGCATGCCTCACTTGACCTATAACGGAACTTTGGTATGATGCCCGAGTGTTGATCGAAGCAGATGAGCTATAAAATTTCAGCCATAAATTCTTTAGCTGGTGAAGGTGATTACCACGTGCTGGTGATGTCTTTAGCCTCACTAAGATGAAGAAAACATGTACTCAAGGTTTATGGTTTATACTCCTATAAATATAACCACATATACTAGTCATCATTCGCATAGAGTGATGAGAGAAAGAGAGATCAAACACAAACATTTATTTCTACTGGTGTGGGCCGCAAGCTTGGGACAGACACGACCTCACAGCTCTAGATGCTTGACAGTCCGTGCCGCTGCAACAGAAAAGGTGCTGACATTTTCTGTATGTGTAGGAAGGGCGTCTGGCGGCTTGACTTTCCCGATACGCTCAAGGTTCCCACAAAGATCTGGCGTCTGTTACGTAACAATCGCATTACAAGCCGATCCATTTGTCCAACCTCTTCGTCGACATGTCCGCTGGTCAGTTTGTTGAGAGCCAGCTGACTTAGTTGAAATTCATACTTTTGACATATGTGTTACCGCAGAGAATGCGGGCCTCCTAGTGGGCGCTGCTCGTTTGTTATACGATGGGAGAATTTTATAAGCAGTAGTTCATGTATGCGGTCATGTGAACATATAATGGTGACACGACTTCAAGTTAGCAACTCTAGTTAGCCGGCTATGGAAAAGGGGGAGGGATCGACAAATTGTTACTTGAGGTCTGTACCGTAGCTTATTTATTTGTGGACGCTGTTAAATTAAATGCGTTTTTGCAAACTAGTGGTTGTCATCAGTGACGTTCGGTCGTTTTAACGTCCCCGTTCGGTCGTGTTCAAGCATTTGTTAGCTTTCATTTGTCATTGTGTGCTCCAAGTCCTCGCTCTCAGACGAAAAGAAAGAAGGAAGGTGGAGAAAAAAGCTGAAGCAGACCAGCAGTACCACTGCTATTCGAAAATGACCAGCTCCCGCAGTTGACGAGTGGACCACAGAATCCGTGAAGATGGCGAGATTCGCGTCTATCGGTGGCAAGTGTTACATTTTCTTCCCTTTCGATTGGTCACTCGTTCTTTCGGGCAATGTCTCGTCGTGTATAACACACGCTCGATGCCATCGAATCCGGCGCTGAAAGATCACCTCTCTCGTCGCAATGGCCATTGCGATGTGCCGTTTTTCTTTTTGTCGCTCAAGGGCCGCCGACGGCCGGCCCTGTTTCCTGAGGTGTCCCCCCCTTCCTTCTTGCCGTTCTCCATTTTGCGAGGTTATTTATCGCTGGCGGTTTCTCCGTCGCTTCTGAGAGCGCGGGGAGGAAGAGGAAAGGAGACTTGAGGGAGAGGTAGAGGTTAATGCAGAAGCAAAGCCGGTGTCCGCGCGTGGAAAAACGCTTGCTGTGTTCGCTCCTGGTTCGCTCTCCTGTCGGCAGTCAGGTTGTGTGGCGCTGGGATGTGAAGAAAAAAAAAGGAATAAATAAAAGGGGAGGGGGCTACACCGGAGCGAGGCGTACGCTTCTTCTTCGGCGCGGAGCGGCGAGCGCGGTCTTCAATGAAACCGGCTTTTGCCACTGTTGCTTTTCTTCGTGCGCCGCGCCGACCTGTCGTCTCAAGCTCGCCTTCTTGCTTGTTCTTGTGTGGTATTTCTTTCCTGTCTAGGGCTCGCCTTTTACGCGCTACGCATCAGTCCCCCCTCCTTACCCACTACTTCTGCAGCCCGATTCTCCTGCGCGAGTTGCCCCTGCGTGGGTTTGTTTCTCTTGCTGATGCGGCCCGACGGCTACCATATCGATGCAAGACACTATTTTGTTCTTTTCCTTTTATATTATGGATGTGGAAGTCCGCAGCACTATTGGCAGAACAGCGGAAGGGGAGAGAGAGGGGGGGGGGGGGAAGCTATGCATTCGATGGTGAGGTAAGCATAAGTTCACCCTTTATCCTCGCTGCCTGCTTGACAGGTGCGTGATGGATGGTCCTACGATAAATTATCGTGCGTGCGCCTAATTTTGTGATATTTGATACGAGCAATCGTCTCGGAATTTGCTGCTGACAGTCCCTCTGTGAGTTCGCTTTCGTTAAGAGTGATTCATCTGACGTTGCGTCCCTAATTGAGACAAAGATGGTGCTTGTAAAGGTTATCTTTATTCTCTCTCTCTCTCTCTGTTGCCCCCCGCCTTTTTTTTTTTTTTTTTTGTTTAAGTTAAATACGTTTCCAGAGCTCGCGTTCTCTGTTAAATTATCGACAGCTGTTCAGCTGCTTGGTCGTTTTGATACTTGGTAGCTCAACCGTCGAATGACTACAACCCGCTTCAGGTGTCTCATTTGCGGTCAGCTTTTGTAACCAAGCTTGATTAGGTTCTTTAGCACTCTGATACATGTACATAATAACTTCAGACTTACTGTAAAGCCATCGCAAACGTGTTTTAAGCCACTGCATCGTTAAACCAAAGATAGACGCGATAACTATGCAGCTAATGTGTAAAGTGTGCGGCGCACCTCTACAGCCAACCCTAAGACACTATCTTGACTCAGTGAACTGATTAGGTAGTTTCAGGGGCTGTGTGATTAGAGAGCTTGAGGCGCCCCCTTCAGTTATCGAGGAGCGCCAGAATGCTGTTACTAATTTCGGGTCTTCCGGAAAGAGGGCGGAAAGGATACGCATGCTTGATTTTTCTCCAGCGGAGCCTCCCTTTGCTGTGAAAACGTACTCTTTTTTTAGCTCGGAAATCGAAAGCAAAGCCAACGTTTGTCCGATACGTGGTCTCGGGGTATGCAGTGTCCGGGTTCGACTGTATATAGCAATCTTGTCGGAACTTGCAACCGCCTGCCGTCAACGCGCCTTTCGCGGAATCTGCTGTTCCACTCCAGAAAATCTTGCTTTGTTCAGTGTAACATACAGGGAGAACGGAGCGTGCGAAAAGCAGAACGAAGAAGCTGCGAACGCTGGCTCTTGGACGGCTTGACCGAGGGGACGACGAAAGCCATCACACAAGGGGGGGATTACGCTTGTGTCCTCAACACCAACCCCCCCCCCCCCTCTCTCTCTCTCTCTCTCCTCCACTCTCTTCCTCATTCTTTCTTCTTTTGTCCATGGTGGCCACATGACCCCGCAGGGCAATCTTCCTGGCTGTCCCTTAGCTTGGGCTAGGAGAGGGGGATTTGGCTTCGTTTTTCGCTTCTGGCGGTGTTCTCCGCCAGATATGAAACAATGGCCTCCCCTCTCCGGGGACATCTTTTTTTTTTTTTTTTTTTTTTTTGCCGAAGCTAGAGCACAGTCCTCTTGTTCCTTGGGGGCATTTCCCTTCTCGTGGAGGACAAAAACAAACAAACAAAAATAAAGAAGTTACCGAGACGACAGAAAGCGCTTGCACGCGAAAGTGCGGAGTCCTCTCAGCCGCGCGGATTGTGCGAGGCAAACCGGTGCACGCCGCCGCCCCCGTGGCCGGCGCATCCTCGCTTCTTTCTTTTGTCTCCCGGGTTCCTGCTGCTCTGCTGTCGGTTATACTTTGTCCGTATCGCACAGTCCCCACTGCTATAGTGAACTAGTATACCCACAGCGAAAGGAACTGCAGGGCGGCTATCTCGTCGCTGTCGAACGTCGTTTCTTTTCGGGGCACTTCGGGTGTTATCCGCGGGGCGTCCTTTTTGGACACTGCGCAGGCACCTCGCTGGGCGGACAGATGGAGCATTGCGTTGAGGGACGTCGCTTGGAACGCGCATGGGCCATTCGCTCGTTGCGCCATGCATCGCATCTAAGCAACGAGAAGGTACGGGTAGTACGGGAGAGGCGTACCGGCGTGGCTTGGCTCGTCTGCATATGGCGTACGCTCTGCGCGCGGTGAAGGGACGTCTAAAATTGGCGCCGCTGTCCGTGTGGTCCCTGGCGTCGCCCGCGCCTAATCGCGGGGAGGGGGAACTCGAGCACCCTTCGTCCTGCACCGCCATGCGCTTCGATGAGGTTCGGCTTTGTTGGGGATTTGCGCACAAAAGGCTTTTAGGGGCGCACGGCTGTTTTTACTTCCTCCTTTAGTTCTCCGACCTCCCTGCCGTATACGCCCCCCCCCCCCCCTTTTTTTTTTTTTCTTGCTCCTGCTGACTTGCATAGTCCCCTCCCCTGGACCGCAGTGAAGAAGAGCCGGCCCTTGTCACCGCAGCGTGTGTATTTTCTCGATCTGCACAGTGCCTGCCAGCGGCTGTTGTCTTCTGGCGGGAGAGTGGTGGCGCCTTTTGTGGCGTCCATTCGAGTAGTAGCAGCAGGGACCATAGTAGCAGGAACACTACATTCAAGGAGCCGTCGGTGAAGGCTCGTATGGTTAACCTTTTAGTCCGACCTGTACTGCTGACCGTAGAGCAGGTTATCACAGATTCATTTTTGCGTGCGCAGTAATGGATTACAGTATTATAGAACGTTGCCGCATTTTCGTGTTCGCAGTTTTAAGCGCACTTCGATAGCATACAATCCAGGCGAGTTCGGGAGAAGAGCAAGCTAGGGAAGACGAAAAGCAACTAGACGAAGTAGTGGAAAAAGAAAGTCTGGACAGAAAATGGGGGCTTTTCTGTTGCATATTATCTTCTGCAGTGGCGGCGCCCAGCAATCGGAGCTTAATTGTGTCACCTGTTTTATTTTCCCGCCATGTTATCCGTAATCTGCCGAAATGTCTCTTATATCCGAGCATTTTGCCGACCAATCGGTTCGCTGGCAATGGCGGTGTGCTATAGTTTCGTTTTCCTTTATCCACCGTGGGCATGTGCCATTTCCCCTGAGGCAGCAACAACAGTAATAGCGTGCAGCGTACCCTTTCTCTCTTTATTTGTGTGATGTGTGGTCGAATGTCCTGGTATGAATGACGCCGTATAGTCGAGGGATCTGTACTAATCTAGACTAACTGGGGTTCCTTGGACGAGCCGTACCGCATATGGCGACGCATATATATTTGCATGACGACGTCGCTTCCTTTTTCTTCTGCGGTGTGTGCAACTAGTGCGTAACGGGCGCTCATCTCAGCTTGTGAACTGACGATCGCCGAAAAAGAATTTCACTGCAGCTGATTTTGAAGGTATATCGGCTCTTTTGACGACACGGAGCGCGTGGTTGCTGCGGTCCCATGTATACACTGCAGTGCGTACCGTGCACATCTGCATGCTTGCTCACCCCCACCCGGCACCTCGCCTCGGTCGTGCGTGCATGGAGTGACGCTGCAACGTCGCATTGGACCACCTTGTCCGTCTCGGTGCACACACGCGCGCATTCTAGTGCGTGTACACCGCCGCTCTCACGGACGGGGCTTTAGGACGGTACGGGTGTCCTCCTCCTCCGCCTTTCACACCGGAATCGCGTAGTTCGGTGTTCACTCGGACGCGCAACTATAGGTGACGAGGAATGCGCGCAGCGTCGTCCCACATGTCACCGCCGTTTTGAAGGCTGACGGGGACCCATTGTTTCCTCCGACACCGGACCCGCGACTGCCGGCGGCGCGCTTTCTGTGCTTATTTCTCGAAGCCGCGCCAACCGCCGCGATAAATAAATAAATAAATAAATAAAAAACTTTTTTTTTTTTAGGAAGCACGTGTGCCAGAATGGCGGCTGTTGACGTATACGAGCTTACGAATGACGCATCGCATGCATCTGGCGACCTCTCTATCGTGCGATATTCATTGTTTCTTTATCTTGAGGAAACAGCCTTGTACCTGGCTGATAGAGTACAGCTGTACGCATGTGTAATAGACCTGAGGGCGCATGCATGTTGGCGGAGTCCGTCACCGCTTATAGGGATAGAAAAGTGCCATGATGCTCCAGACAAAAAAAAGACAAAAAAAAAATGAAGCTCTTCAGTACTTTCTTTTCGGTGTAAGTAGCATGCGGGAAGCAGTGCTTTTTGAGCACCGCTCGCATAATCGCGTATATGACAAGTGAGTTTCTTGGGCTTACCAAAGTGAATTAAGGGAGGCGTCGTAATTTGAAGCAGACTTCGCGCTTGTCAAATCTCCGTGCGAGATCCCCTCCCATATCCTTGATCTGTTTAGAAACACCCAATGCAAGAAAGTGCATCCGAAAATATTTTGGGAGGTTATTCCGTGTTGGGGTTTTGCCGTCGCGATATGTGTATGACGCGTGCAGTAAAAAATGTGTCGGCCGTTCCGTGCAACGGGAAACATTGTGCACTGTTTCATACGATTTCAGGCCTCGTCATTCGTATCCCTTGTATAGGCGTCACTTGCAACATACCAACGCGGCGTGCATACTCGCTTGTTTCTGTCATCCTGAGTGCTTAGGCGGCTATTCAATATATGCCGTGTGTCAGGCTCCTAAAAAAGAACAAGAAAAAAAAGAAAAAAAAAAAAAAGTCCGATAAGTCGATGCGCACCTACAGCTGCCTTGACCTCCGCAGTCGTTATGTATATCTAAGGTCGGATGACTCGAGTTCTCGATGCGTTTCTTATTAAGACAGGCCGCCGAATTTCTAATTAAGAAGCGATGGGGATTCTCAGTAATCTGCAGTGAATGTATACGTACGTGTCCTGTTCATGATGCATTTCAGTATGCATGGTTTATGGTGCGTGGAAGCTTAATACAATAGAGATTAAAAGGCCTTGAACACACAGAAACGCTGTATGAAATGTACCCCAACACCCGCCTAGCATTCATTTACATATATGTGAATCTGCCGCTGAAGAGGTCCAAACCCAGTAGTTATTTTTATCCGGTATGATATTTATTTATTTATTTATTTATTTATTTATTTATTTATTTATTTATTTATTTATTTATTTATTTATTTATTTATTTGGAATATGCTGCAGTTTCGAAAGACCAAACAGGTGGGAAGGTACATATATAATACAGGTCAGCGCTTCAAAAGACATGCTCGAAACGCGCGCACTTGATTTAACAGAAGCACACAAACACACAAAAAGATCACAGCTTAACCAGACCAGTAAAAGAATGCTTACTAGATCACAAAATATACATCAGTAGAACATGTAAACAAGAATAGCATCAGAAACGTTAAGACATCAAAATTGCAATGCACTTACAAGTTGCAACAGCACACTCAAAACTTTCCGAAGAAAAAACAGTTGGAGGCAGGTTATTCCACTCTATAATTGTTCGTGGATAGAATGAATATTTGAACAGATTTGTGCGCATGGTATAAGGGAGCAAATTATGAACGTGTCTATGTCTTGATGAGCGCGATGTAAAATGGCTTGACATAATTGTTTGAGTTAATGTTCAAGTACTTTTTGTGCATTGCAAATAAAAATTTATGTCGAGCAATTTTCATTCTTGTTTCCAGTGTTGGGATGTTGTTATCCAATAGTACCTTCGAAATAGGATCTGTAGCTCTATATACATTAAATATAAAACGAACTGCACGTCTTCGAACCATTTCCAGCTCTTGTTTGTCTTTTACGTACAAATGATCACATACCACTGAAGCATACTCGAGTTTTGGCAAAATAACTGCTTTATGTGCTTGGGATTTTAGTGCAGGGGGGGTGCCTGCTTTAACATACGTCTTGTATTGTATGGTGCTGCGGTACCTAAGGGGTTCAACTTCCCAAAGCGACATGGGCTAACAGTTGCCAACTTGCCGCCAACACTCTGAGCAGATACGTAAAGCAGCAACAAGATCAAGAATGGGGCGCTGCAATAAAATTAAGAAAATGGCACACCACGTGAATAATTTGTTTACTGCGTGTTCATGCTTATTGCTGGCCATAAACGGCCTTCTAACGGGCCTTTGGCACGAGTTATTAAGAAGTTAAGTTTTCTGAGATAATTTTGACCCCGTGTGTGCTACATATGACAATTAAGCGCAAACCAAGAATTTCACTTCAGTGTTCTATGTGCATCATCACCTGCACGAGCAGTGGAAAAAGAGAAAGAAAAAAAAAATGTCGGGTACGGGGCTGCTTGGGATAGATACTCGAAATGTTGTCTGCGAAATTTATTTTACCTCGTCGCAACATTATTTCAACACAGAAATCTCTGTTACTTGTCACTCTCTCTGCAACACTTTGGAAAAACAAGACATAAGAAAGGAACGAGAGAAAATCGCTTCTCACAATTCTTCTAAAACCCACGAATATTCCTTTTTCACAAAACTTGTTCTTCTCAAGTGCGAACATGAGAAAACTCCTCGAATGGCCTAGGTAGGTTCTGCTATATAACGTTTCCGGGTCCCGAAAAAACAAGACACGTTCCGCCCTACTTTGCAAAGTAGGAAAAAATGTTCCCTAATTGGTGCAAGCAAATGTCCCATAGCATATGATCGAATGAATGATATTAGTTAACGGGGTTGAATGTGTAGTAGCTGTAAGCACAGCAGCGCTTTTTTTGCGTTGTTATTATTTGGGGCATAAAAGGATATGTTATGATGAATGAAGGCTATGGTCAAATGAAAGTAAAAAGGTTAGCTGATGTAATCAAGTCCAGGAGTGAACAGTGATGTGGTCGCCGCGTCCAAGCAGCATATGACGACGGATTTTGTGTGCGTGTGTGTATGTGTGTTTGCGTGTACGTGTTGTGGTTTCTACGTGGTCATAGGCCACCAACCACCGCGGGTTCGAGCGTCGCGCGAGCCGAAGCCCCGATCAGCCGTCACCACGCGCACACTGAAACACTGCAGCGCGCACTCAACCTCCAAAGGAAGGAGAGCACTGCGCTGCAAGGACACAGACCTCCAAGTTCACAAAGGAGACGTTTATTGAAACGCCATCCTCCAGCGGCACACACACACACACACACACACACACACACACACACACACACACACACACACACACACACACACACACACACACACACACACACACACACACACACACACACGCACACACATACACATATTTACAAACGCACATACGCACGTACGCACACACATACACATATATACAAAACGCACATACACACACATACGCAGTCACCGTGTCAAGGGAGCGCGCGAGGAGCTAGGCTCCCCTGCGCGCACGAAGTGACACGGAGTGCGCGCCGCAAGCACGCAAGGGCGTGCTGTGATCTCTCTCTCGCAGTAACCAAAGGGTTCCTTTGAGAGAGATTGGGCAACCACCGCAAGGTACGCCTGTCGCGGATCGTTGGAGCTTCGCTCTAAGGTACGACCCGGAGCAGACGAACTCGAGTACACACTGGTCTGCGCGGACAAAGGCCGGCAGACAAGAACAGTTGCGTACGCACCTTGCGATGTCTCGGAGGGGTCTCTCCCTGAGCTCCGCTCGGACAGTCGCGCGAGCGCGGCTGTCGAAGCGGTGCCGTGTTCCCGCCAAAAGGCGCCAATGAGAACCACCACTGGAACGCCAGGGCGGAGCTGTGGCCCGAACGACAGTGACAAGTCGTTCGAGCCCCTCTCCGCCGCCTCAGGCGGGAGAAAGGGAACGGGGAGAACAACTGGGAAGCGGGAGGCGGCCGCGCAAAGGGCAGCCGCAGCAAGCCCGAATCCCACATCCTCCTCTCCTTAATTGCCCTCCTACCCATCAGTGAAAGCACGCGGCAGGTCCCCAGCATGAGGAAAAGAATGCTATTCTCACGCAACAAGTCAACTACACTTCAGTTCCAGCAAGAACGATCTCGAAAAGACACACTCAAGAAAGACAAACATTAGCAAGGCGCACAAAAAAAAATGAACAAGATGACCTGAAGAATAATGTACAAAGTTGCGGAGGCTAAGCAACGACTATGTACAGAACACAATCATGTACAGAACACAACTATGTACAAACACAACTATGTACATAAGTTCCAAAGTTCGTCGGTGCAGCTCAGGGAGCCTGGGGTGACTCACCGCTCGTTGACTTCTGGGTGGCCAGCGTTCATCCCTGGCTGCAAACGATCTCGGTCGGTGGTTGTACAGGTTAGGTGCAGGGACAGCGAACACGCCGAAGGGGCCCCGGGTGTGGAAAGTCCGTGACTCCGTGGCGATCCAAGGCGCACATGGGAAGACCGCGCGGGGCTTCCTTTCCACCGCGCTCCGCACAAGCCGGCAAACACACATGGCGCGACGTCGTCGCCTCCACGCCCAGGCACGCACACGCACAGCCACTCACACACCAAAGGGTGATGCCGACTTTCCGCGGCGAACCTGTCCCGAGCACCTTCGCAACCGCGGCGGCCTTGGGTGAAAGGGGCATCGTCCATGCTCCCCGTCCCCAAACGGCCCCAACTTCCTTTCCACACACACCGGAAAGGCCACGCGTCGGAGCTGCCTAATGAGCAACCCTCGCAATTTCAAAAAAAGAAGAGAGATGACGCGCTGTACAAAAGAAGGCACTCACTGTACAATATTTACAAGTTAAGAAGCAAGAATGGAAACAGAAGAAAGCGAAAAATGGGAACAGAGGCACACAAAACAAAACAAAAAAAATAAATAATAAAGCACACAGGCTGGAACTGAGCGAGTCAGAAAAGGGGGAGACCAACCTTGCTTCCGGGTAGGGTTAAACGAGCAAGCTCGCTCGGTGAGGCGGTATGCCTTCGGTTGCGGAAAAGGCCCGTCGTCCGACATCAATCACACAGGTGAACGTCGCCTCACCTTGTACCGGTGCGGGGCACGGCTGCGTTCCACCGCATCGGTTGTGCCTTGGCACTTGCCTGTGGTGACAATGGGCACCAGCGCAAGCTCGTCAGACCGTTACGCATGGGCCTTCAGGTCTGCGATGTAGGCACGGCTGGCTTTCCCCATAGGGGGATTCTCCAGCAATGAGCCCCTGCTTGTTACTGGGGAAATGCCCCATGAAATCGCAGGTGGCCATCTGCCACGGACGCACACTGTCAGTTGGTTTCGTCATGCCCGGTGGCTTGCCACCCCTCGACTTCTCCATTTGACAGACATGGCAGGAACGGCAACAGCGGAAAATGTCGCGCTTCATGCCGGGCTGCAGTCACCGATTGACTCAGTTTCTTGAAACCTTGGAGCCACTCAGATGACCAGCCAATGGTTTGTCGTGAGAGAACGCAACAGAGCGCCGCTCAGACATTGGGGAATAGCCACTTCAAGTGGTTCATGGACTCATCATCCGTGGCTATGATTTCAGCGCGAGCCCGTCATGGCCCAGCAAATATGAATCCCCGGGGCACGCCGCGACACACGCTGGCTCGTGCCCCCCTGCGCCCGCTCAATACAAGTAGCGTAACGGCGCTGCGCCCGCTGCAATACAAGCAGCGTAACGGCGCTTCGTCTCCCAGAGACCGTCGCTGACATCGCGACAAAACGGGTCATTCTGCTGGACCGTCGTAGCTCTTCGTGGCTAAAAACGATCCCAGTCATCTCAAAGGAGAGCCTGGTTTCGTCCCCCCGCAGGTTCGCAGCAAAACTTCCGCTGGCATGGATGGATGGGGGATGGGGTCTTTGGGTTATTCTTGGGGGGGGATACCGGACACGGGTTATGCCGGCCTTAATTCGCGGCGGCACTCTTGGTGTCCGGGGGAAGGGGAGATGGGATGTTGGGAGGGGTCTCAGATGTGCTCACAAAGAGCTTTCACCCTCGCCTGCTTTGCGAAGCGCTGCTTACCCGGATAGCGGAATGGGGAACCCGTCTGCGGGCGTCCCCTCCGTGCCGATCTGCGGCTCGTCCGCTGTTTCGCCCCCTTCGCCCGCCGTCCGTAAAGACGCCGCCGCGGGCGAGTGGGGCACGGGATAGCGCGTCAGCTACCACGTTCGTTCTCCCCTGTAGATACTGCACCGAAAAGTCGAAATGCTGTACCAAGAGAGAATGGCGCGCCAGCCGGCTCGCAAGTTCAAGGAGCCGCATCAGCCAACTGAGCGCGCTGTCGGTCCGGTTTCCAGAGGGAGCCCGGCCGACGCCTCGCCGTTCCCCGAACAGAAATGTCTGCAAGTGGGGTACGGGTGCTGTTGTGCGAAGATGCCGGCAGCGGCGGCGTCGCGCACATTGCTTCCGCAACGGCGTAAAGCTGAAACAGCGGAGGCATATGGTCAACGGTCGCACCGCAGGGTGGTCCGAAGAACCATGTAGCGTGTTTCAGTGCCTTTGCCGAGTGCCGCGCAGGGGGCGGCAGGCATGGCGCATGAGCTTGATCGTCAAGGCGACCGGCTCGGCCGATGTGCTGTCCAACGACTCATGGAGCCAGGGACAATTCACGTTGGGCGCCAGTTGTGGTTTCTACGTGGTCATAGGCCACCAACCACCGCGGGTTCGAGCGTCGCGCGAGCCGAAGCCCCAATCAGCCGTCACCACGCGCACACTGAAACACTGCAGCGCGCACTCAACCTCCAAAGGAAGGAGAGCACTGCGCTGCAAGGACACAGACCTCCAAGTTCACAAAGGAGACGTTTATTGAAACGCCATCCTCCAGCGGCACACACACACACACACACACACACACACACACACACACACACACACACACACACACACACACACACACACACACACACACACGCACGCACACACACACACACACACACACACACACACACACACACACACACACATACATACACATATTTACAAACGCACACACGCACGTACGCACACACATACACATATATACAAAACGCACATACACACACATACGCAGTCACCGTGTCAAGGGAGCGCGCGAGGAGCTAGGCTCCCCTGCGCGCACGAAGTGACACGGAGTGCGCGCCGCAAGCACGCAAGGGCGTGCTGTGATCTCTCTCTCGCAGTAACCAAAGGGTTCCTTTGAGAGAGATTGGGCAACCACCGCAAGGTACGCCTGTCGCGGATCGTTGGATCACGATCGACAGGCTCGAGCTTCGCTCTAAGGTACGACCCGGAGCAGACGAACTCGAGTACACACTGGTCTGCGCGGACAAAGGCCGGCAGACAAGAACAGTTGCGTACGCACCTTGCGATGTCTCGGAGGGGTCTCTCCCTGAGCTCCGCTCGGACAGTCGCGCGAGCGCGGCTGTCGAAGCGGTGCCGTGTTCCCGCCAAAAGGCGCCAATGAGAACCACCACTGGAACGCCAGGGCGGAGCTGTGGCCCGAACGACAGTGACAAGTCGTTCGAGCCCCTCTCCGCCGCCTCAGGCGGGAGAAAGGGAACGGGGAGAACAACTGGGAAGCGGGAGGCGGCCGCGCAAAGGGCAGCCGCAGCAAGCCCGAATCCCACAGTGTGCAATACACACACGCACACAAAATCCGTCGTCGTATGCTGCTTGGACGCACACACACACACACACACACACACACACACACACACACACACACACACACACACACACACACACACACACACACACACACACACACACACACACACACACACACACACACACACACACACACACACACACACACACACACACACACGCACGCACGCACACGCACACAAAATAAAGAAAAGTAGCGAAGAGGTACGTTTAGACGTCGTCACCGATGGAAGTTCATCTTGGCGCCTGTTTTTTTTTTTTTTCTTTTTTTTTTTAATGGCATGTGCACTGGTATGACCGTGGTGTGACCTGACACTACGGAGCATTCCCTGCTTGCATCTATTCTCAAAGTTAAAAGACAAACCGTATTAGAGTGATTTTTTTTTTTTTTTTTTTTTTTGTCTAGCTGGTTTTAGAAGAATCAGTTCTTTAGGTGAACTTTCTCTTGCGGGCCTCTTTTCCTCGAGGTCGCTTCTTCAGGCAATTTTTTTTTTCTCCGGGCACGTTATTATTATTATTATTATTCAAACGTTTCTTTCCTACACCAGATATTTTCAGGCATATGACCACGGCTGGAAAGATAAGCTTTTTAGCGTCAGAACTATGAATACGCAACCAGCTTTGTAATTTCTGATTGGTAGATTGTATTTTTGATGCTTCACCATGAATATATCGCAAATGCAGTATCCATTTTTGTGCAAGATAATCATCATCCGTCAGGGTGGACACGTTTCGTTAAGTGTGCTCTCGTTTGTGCGGTCATCAATGTGAAGCGTTGGCCAGTGGAATTTCTTTTTTTTTTTTTTTTTTCCAGCGTGACGGCCACCGTACTTTCCTAAAACATAAATCCAGAGGCCAGCTTTATACGTTCTCGTATATTGTTCGGCCTTCTAGCTGATGAAAAGAGTGTACATGCGTCAATCGACGCATCTACTAGACCCCCTCCTCAAAAGCACCTTCATTCGCCGGATGCCTCACACTGCGCTGAATCGGATGCATATCTATGATGCGGCGTCACCCTCCCCTTTCTTTCTAGTTACACGGGCATGCACGCGCAAACCTCAGCACCTAAAGCCGCCAAATGCGGCCTTGGAGTAGTGGGAGATACGGCTGACCAGCACCACCCCGGCGCCCTCATTGGCATCTTCACAGCGTCGGCCAGAGCCACTGGTGTTTGGAGTCTCCATCTGCTGCTCCAACGTTTGCTTGCTAATGAGAGGTGCGGCAGAGCGTTTCGTTAAACGTGCAGTGATGACGAATAGGGCGCCTGCTTCAGTGGCACCATTCGGAAGGAATACGCGAAATTCATGCGAAGAAGAGAGAGAGAGAAGGAAGAAAGAAACGCTCGTGCCCGATCCGCGAGTAGAAGGCCTCAGGGTCCCTTGACAGGGTGCGCGCGTTTTGCGAGCGTTGTCGCGCCATCCACGCGGCGTCGTGCGCGGAAGGATGCGAAGAGGTGCGCCAGCGTGTGCGTGTATGTATATAAAGCGGCGTGTCGGGGCCAGCTCAAACCGTGACCCGGCGTGCAGCAGGAAGTTCTCTGTCCGCTGCTGGTACATCTTCACTCCGCGCCTTGCCCATTAGGCAATGGGGTTGAGGCCGAAACGCCGCAGCATTCACCTCGCCCTCTCTCTGTTCTTCCTCTTTGGGCTTATAAGTATGCCTCTTCTTAACGCTTGTTACTGTCGTCTTCCTTTTCTTCTTCTTCTTCTTCTTCTTCTTCCGTACGGGTAGCGGTACCTCTAGGACTTGCCGCAGGCTCCCTGTTCCGTGCGGCAACCTTAACATGGTTCCCATGGTTTCTATCGTCAATACTCCGTCATATCTTGTTTTGTTTGTTTCTTAAGACATTTTATGGTGGGCCCTATTGCTGTTGAGCGCCTTCAACATTTGGTGCCTGCCTGAGGGGGGAAATAAAGGAATTTATTCGATTTTACCTGTTTTTTTTTTTTTTTTTTTCTTTTTCAATACGGTTGGTGAAATGGCTGAACTTTGGCAGCACGTGTTCCCGTTTCGATTTCCGGGCTCTTATTCGACGGATCGACCGCTTGGCTCTTTGATGTGGGCAACCTCTGGGAGCCTGACGGCACGCGCTTCTGCTATGAAAGGGGTGATGATGGAAGTTTATTTAACAGCGTCTGCCCGGTCGGCAGTCCCTTCCCTGGGTGACGGCGCAGTGCAAAGAAAGTCCGGGTGTTTCTCGCGCAGCCTCAAGTCGCTCCTCCCGGTCGCGGGCCGACCGCTCTTGACCCGCACATGGCGCGCGCACCGCACCGCAGGGGCTCGCTACTTCGAAGCAGGGCTTTGGTTCCGCTCGATGCCTTCCCTCCTCTCAGCAGGGCTCCTTGGTCCCTCACCTCGGGGTCTCGGCGCCTTCCCGGGGGGGGGGGGGGGGGGGGGGGGGGTACGAACGCGACAGGAGGGGGGATCACGACGGTCGGTGCAAGGCCCGCCGACCGGCATCAGTCTTCTCCGGGCGCTCGAGGGCATCCCCGAGGGCACGGGGAAGCCGCCCGGGAGCGGGGGCAGTCAAGACGCCGCTGCTCCGGTAGGAAGACCCGTGAGGGTGGAGGGAGGGGATTCACCACCGTGCACTAAAGCTGGGCATATTTCACGCACGCTTCTTGGCCCCCTTCTCCGTTCGATTTAAAGAAAACTCTGTTCCTCCGAGATGGAGGGGAGGATGTAGCCGTGAGGCGCAGGCAGGGCAAGAAAGACGGAGTACCTCCTCCTTCTCGTCTCGAACCACCACGCCAGACGGCGGCTTCGTGGGAAAAAAGACGTCCGCCTCTTCCTTTGCCCCTGCTGCTGCTCCTTGCTCCTCTTCCCCCTCATCTTTCTCTCGGCGGTTAAAGGCTCCGTTTTATTTCTTGGCATTTCGCCGATGCGCCCCATTCCGCGAGCTTCGCTGTGTGTCCCCCCCTCCCGAGGAGCGTGCGTTTTATGCCTGCCGCGTGCGCAGAAGGGGAGGAGGAGGAGGAGGAGAGACGACGGTTCCCTTGCGGATGCCTTCCTCTCCTCTTTCCCCCTCGCATCTCCCGCCATCGCACTGCGTGCGTGCTTGCCCGTGAGACGCACGGGTCGTGCGACCACTCTCGTCGGTCCTCGTCCCATCCGCCGTGAGAAGGACCGCGCGTTGTTTTTGCGGCGCGCCTTCGCCTAATTTGAAACCCCGCTGGTGTAGGCGCGGGACGACGCAGCGATGACTTTTAGACGTCCATTTCGTGCTCCCGCAGAGACCCATCCATAGTATTCCAGGAGACAGGGAATGTTTTGCAGTCTGGAAACGTACTAGTCTTACTGCTGCAGAACGGCTTGCTACGCAGAACGATACACAGAACTACACAATGACCTCAGCAGACAGGATGCAGTACTCTGGAGGAACATACAGGCTAGGACATTTCCAAACCTAGCAAAGTACCACAAAATCTGGCCCGACAAATTCAAAAATAACATATGCACTGCATACGGTGAAGTCTCGGACATAATTCACATGATATGGAACTGCAAAGAGCAATTAGAGAAATACAGAGCTCGAGCACTCAGCCAAGCGGAGTGGGAGGCAGTTCTGGCCCACACGAGTCTCTCTGAGCAGCGCAGCCTGCTCACCAGGGCCCGGAGCCAATGGTATCCTGGACTAGGAAACCACCCACGCTATTCTGTTAACCAATTAAAGTTTATTCTCTCTCTATCTCCTCTGCTCGTTCACGCTCATTTTGACGCGGTAGCGTTAACGGCCTGGTGTCGACGCTGTCGCCGTCCGCATGTGAGCTAAAAATCAAGGGCATGCCTATAACAGATGCAGTTGGCGGGTGGTATGACCGGGCACTGATCGGTCGGCGGGGTTGTGTGACGTCACGAGATCACATGGCATGACCGATTTGGAAGAGGGCAGCTCATTTAAGATAAGAAGGTGAGATAGTAGTCGAACCTACCGGGACCCTTGGATCCTTTTCGGACGCTCTATTCTTCCTGGGCATGCAGACATGTTAGTACGGCTTGTTTAAAACGGGGCTTTATATCTTGCCGGGTGGTGCTTGTGCTTAACATAATTCCGTGTCTTAAAACTACATGCTAATGCGTTTGTGAAATGTGGCAGAGGCGCAAATTAAGGTATTAGTAAGGAAGGGAGCAGCAAGTGCATGCACGCGTGACGCGGCATGTTAAAGGGCCCGCACACTGGAGACAGATCTGTGGCATCATACACTTTCAAAAACCAGCTTGTTTCCTCAGTTTGCTTTTTTTTTTTTTTTTTGCGTTTGATGTAAGTACATTTGATGGGCGCTGACCATGAGCTTCATACTAGGATTTCATGCGTAGATAGAGTGAGTGAAAAATTAGGAGGACGCTTAATCTTCGGCTTAAGAAGTAGATGAGATGGCGTCTTGAACATCGCCGTTTCTTTCCGCGATTGTGTAATTTTTGTTTAAAATATTAAAGTTCAAAAAAAAATAATGTTACTGTAAAATCGTCCTGTACCAATGGCGACAAAGTTAATTTTATTGAATCGCGTATTTTTTGACATATTTCTGGGTTACGGTCCTAAACTCAGGGATGTGGCAACGGCCCCCTTTTTGGTTAGAGCCCAATACACTATCGTGTAATAACCGTTCAACAGTCGAAAATCTGCAGATTCTCAAAGCGGGTCTCGTGGTCGTTATCCCAACGACTCGTAGGCCACTGGCTTGCGGGGGCAGAGCCGGTGAGCCGTTTCCCTCAACAGGGTGCACGAAATTCGTACGCATAGAATTTCACTCGAAGATTCCGTGAAATCCTTAGCGTATAACGCAGTTGAATGTAGTAGATTTAGCTGAGACGTTTATGCAATTTCTACGGTACACACATTCGTAATATTCCATTGGGAACGGGGGGGGGGGGGGGGGGGGGGGTTCACATGCTTGAACAGCACTTCAGAGCCACGCACAAGTGACAGTGAAGAGGCGAGGGATTATCTGAGAGGAAATCGCATTGAACCTGTTCCCCCCGCCTTACTTTCGTTTTGTTTTTTAACGAAGAAATGTCATGTTATATACTGTGCAAATAAGAGCTCGCCAACGTTGCCGCCCGCCTGCAGGTGATCGATATTGGTTACGACGCTCACACAGCAGTCGCTATGTGAACAGAGATTGTTCGCGGCCATTACGACATCAGTTGCGTGCGTACAAATCTCTGCCCTCCGTGGTATGCGTTTCGCATAGGAGCGGATGAGAGTGATCGTATATTATTCCTCTCGAATAACGCAGGTCAGAGAGCGGCTGCCGAGAGGAACGAAAGCGCGCCTGCCTCCGCCGCAGATTGGCTGTCCGGCGTGCCGCTGTCAACGCGCAGCTCGACAGCCCCGTTTGCCGTCTTTGTCAAGGGGCGCGTGCCAGCGGCTGCTGATGGGCTCCAATTGACGGGGATGGAGGAAGAGGGGGAGGGACTGAGCGCGCGCGTGTCATTCAGCCGACGCTGCGCCGATGAGCGGCCAGCCCTTCGGAGACGACGCTTGCCAGCCGCGCTCCCAGGAAATTTCTCGTTGGTGCGCGCCTTCTCCCGTACACGCGCGTCGCGGAGGAGGATGCGTCCCCGCAAAGGAAGACGAACGGTCCACGCGTCGCTTGTTATTGCGAGCACATTGCGAGCTTGTCGGCCACTTCTCTGCTGCAGGGTGCTGTAAGCTGAATTGCCGCGCTAGACTACACACGAGCGCAAACGTGGTCGTCGCGCGCCTTGCGATCGGCAGAACACGGTTTCTCGAGTAATGTTGCTACGCGGCTCAAAATAACGGCGCTGCGCCCAAGCTTTACGCCGCGGTGATATAACAGCGTCAATACCGCAACGATAACGAGGAAATAATAATATCGATAATAATAATAATAATAATAATAATGCCGCGTATCAGCGTCGGGGAATACCTGATAGGCCATCTGAAATTATTGGCTCGCGGGCAGCATGAGCTCGTTCGCCATGCGCTACACATTCCCCGCGGAGGGGACGGTACAAAACGGGGTCGGAATTCGCGTCCTGGTGTACAAAAAGCGTAGTAGGCAGGAATTGGGTGAAAGGGGAGGGGAGTGTATACAGTAGTTTTTCACTTGGAGGTTGAGAGAGAGATAGAGAAAACACTATATATATCCAGGGATCCGCTGGCGGCGGCTATAGCTTACTGACTAGCTGGGATGACCCAGGCTTGCAGGTCCAAACACTGGTCCAGGTTGTCGATTGTCAGGGCCGCCTCCCACTGCTCGTGTGTCGGGCGTGACATTTAACTTAAAGCCAGGTTTGTCGGTATTCCCAGGAGCGATAGGTAGAGCCTGGGGATTGCTCCGAAGCAAGGACAGTAAGTTCGGTATTTTGTAGGACTATCTTGTTTAAAACGTAAAGGTTAGGAAATGGATTAGTCTGGTTTGGTTTGTGGGGTTTAACGTTCCAAAGCGACTCGGGCTATGAGAGACTACCTGGGGTTTCTTTAACGTGCACCGACATCGCATGTGCACACGGGCGCCTTGCTTTTCGCCTCCATCGAAAAGTGGCCGTCGAGGCCGGGATTCGATTCCGCATCCTTGGGCACAGTAGACGAGCGCCCTAACCACTAGCTGCGCCGCCCCGACAGGGCAAATTGATTAGTCTGTATTATCCCCCAGTCTATAGCGTCAGAGGAGGATAGTTGTATGGATGTTAGTAAGAAAGGTCTTCTGCCCTTCTGCCGCTCGGTGCATATTTTTCCGGGTATCGGATTTACGTGGATCGTCTCTCTTGCAGGTGTCGGCATTTGGGACAGTTTTCCTCGCTAGTCGCTCAGAAATGTGCGCTAATGTAGCAGGTGGGGTCGGACCATGCTCGTTTATATATACTTTCGACAGCCTCAGCGGTTGTTAAGAATCTGTGAGCTTCTCAACATGTTTCAGTATCCGTGTAAAGTCAGCAATTTTGGTCCAGGCGACAGCTATAATTGAATGTTTGTTGACGGCTGTGGTTATCATTATGGGGCCTCATGACGGACCTTGATTGGTTCTGAGTAGCCGATAGACTAACTATACTGCTGGCATAAAGTTACAAGCAAATACGAGAAAAAATGCCGACAAGATAAATTGGGCATTAGTTGTTGGGGCTGTCTGCAATTGCGGAGCTTAGTAAGATACGAATGGCCCGCATGGTGGTCAGTTATCGCTCATATCGATTTGTTTTGTGAAATCCTGCACAAGGGTATCACGTGAAGCTCGCTGTGAGCATTCATTTTGATGAGTGAAATGTGTTTGCAGGCAGTCTGCGATATGATAAATTGATAAGCTGGAAGGAACTCGTAAAATCAGACTATATATTAATAGGCTTGATGCACAATGTGACTTAGTCATGCTTCGCATGCATGGCAACGAGAATCGGTTGATCGTTAGCGCCGTAAGCTGTTACTGTCCTGGTGCATGTACAGTGCGAATCACAAATATGTGCAGCCCGTAATTGAGTTACCTGACTTTGCGGTTTTTCTCTTAAATTATGAACTAGCGCTAACAAGGACGTGGTTTGTGAACATCTACTAAATCAATTTTTTTTTGTTTGACGCCGAGGCGTGGACTATACCACTTTTTTTTTTTTTTTTTTTTTTTTTTTGTAGTCTATATGAACTTCCGCATTCCGTCCTTTGTTTCTTTATCCTCTTTGGGCGATTGTGGCCTTACCATGTGTCGTACTGCGGAAAAATCCGGGGGCGACTCAATTAATTATCCCCCCTCCCCCCTTCCTCTTTCGCGCCGCCTCCGTCAGACGAGAAACCGCACCCAGGAAAACCGTGCTGAACCCTCGATTTTTGTTTTTCTTTTTCTTTTTTACGAAAACAGTCTGAGAGGTGTATGGCTGAAATGGTACGGCCACTTCAAGTGTGACCGCGCCTGCAAACGTCATGGCAAGACAGACGAAATGCTACACTCATACATATCCCGCCCGTATTTTCTCTTCTCGCTGGACATAATACATTTCAGAGACAGGCTGTTGTTGCTACGCGCACATTCCTTTCCGTCGCATGCGTGTTCACGGCACATCTGAAGCGCTAGCCGACCGCCACGAGCCGTCGGCTTTGTTTTCCAGATGTGCAGCATACGAAAGAGCGCGCGCCTCCTGACGCGCACGCGCTTGTTTTGCTTGCGACAGCGTGGCGTGCCACATGGTGCGGAAACTCCACGTTGCCCCCCCTAAGGTCGCGTTGCCTCCTCTTCCTCCATCGTCGCGGTCGTCATATGAGATTTCCCCGTGCACTGCGGCTTCAGTGCGGACTAGCGGTGTCGTCAAGGGGTCGATTCTGTTAAAACAGTGTGCAAGCGGAGCTCGCCCGATGCTGCTCCTCCGGGAGGTCTGCGCCGCCTTCGCGTTGGCCTCTGCACGGCGACTAACGAGCAGCGACCGCTCTTTCCTCTCCAGAGAAGCCGCCCTCCGCTCGAGTAACTCGAGTCGCTCTACTCCGCTGGTGGTGGCATTGCGCCAGAGCGCGTGCCGTGTTGTTGTGCGCCATCCACTGCTGCCCTAGGACCTTGTCCGCGGCGACCGTTGCGTGCGGCATGTGTTCAGAGCATGACACGTTTCTCCGAGACACTGGTATACGGCGCATGCGCATTAGGTGTCTGACGTTGTGCTTGCTGGTGGAAGTCAGATGACATGCTGCATGCCGCATCTTGCCTGGTGCAATGATCTGATAGCTGAGGTGGTCTCGATCTAAGAAAAAAAAAAAAAACGTAGTGGTTCTAAGAGGAAAGCAGATAATAGGTTCATTACTCTCTGAAAGATGTGAGAAGGACATGTGACGTTACGTACGTGAACTGGAACTATCAGTACGCTTGGAAGAGCAGGTTTGGACTTATTTTATTCAAAATCCTCGATAACCGTACGCGATGAGTTCCGTGGACAGTTCCCCTTGCTGGGAAGCAGAGGCATCCACCCCATATTGGCTTGGCCGCAGAAAGTCATGGTTTTACCAGGCTACACCGGTTACGTCTCAAGCCGCAGTAGTATCGCGGTGCGCCCTCCTGGCCGCTTACGTAACTCGGCCAGCTTCAAACCCGGCGTAAACAAAGTCGGGTCTTTGTGCTGGGAGCGCACGCACCGTGTCTACGAGTTTCATAGCTCGCGAAAAGAAAAAAGCACGCGGGAAAGCGAACGGATTGCGCATACGCGCGCGTTCGTGGGAACCGTGCTCCAGGGCAGAACCCGCACGCACGACGGGCACATTGATCGTGACCTTGGGCGTCAATTACCCCTTGCGCATGAACGGGGGAATATCCAGAGAGAGGCGGGGCTCGAACCCCCTTCCTTCCTTTCTGTCGCCACCCATTCGGGCGGCGATCCCGCGCTTCGGAGGGTTTGAACCCCCCGTTTCTCACCGGAGCCCGCGAAACGAGAATGGTTCCCGTACGACCAGAAATCTCGCGACTAGTTCATGATAACTTTTTTTTTTTTTTTTTTTTTAGACGCGACCTGTCTTTTCTTTTTTCCAAGACTGGCGCCCGCCGTCGCCGGTGGTGCTGGGGCTTTCGCTTTTCGGTCCGCGGAGTCGCCGGGCTTTGCAGCCATTGTGAGGCGCTTCCCTAATGCTGCTACTTGGGAAGCCGTCGTTGCGTGAGACGCTCAAATTATGCGCGCGGCCGCTGGTTCGCTCGCTCGCTTTCGCTCGCGTTGGGCTCGTTGTTCTTGGCGCTCCGTGAACTCCTTCCGTCTCCCCCCTCAGCGAACATATTTTTTTTTCTTTCTCTTCGCTTGCAGAAGAAATCAAGGGCGGCCTTATCCCCTGCTCTTGCTGCCGCCCTTTGTTCTTCGAATCTTGGCGCCATCTGTCGCAGGGCGCGGCCATCTTTGTAGGGTTCGCGTCTTCTCGGTTGTGCCACCACGCGGTCTGCACAATGGTGTTTGCATGCGCCGCGCTATACTCTTTTCACAACATGGGAGCGTCTCCTCATCTGTGGCCGGCGGCGCTCACCGTTTCGACTTTTTTTTTTTGTGTCGCCCACCGTGCGTAGCGTAATGTTTGCGTTGCTTGTGTGTCTTGCGAGAACGTGCGCGCCCTGCGAAGACGTGTGAATGGCGCTGCGAAGAACTATCAACCGGTCGCACGGTATAGTTTGTCGTAGTGAACAAACTCATTCATGCCGCTACCGTGAGAAAGGCTTCACGGAGTGCACTGGGTGCGTGAGGCCAGGCGCGTGTGTTGCGCGTCTTCGCAAGAGTTGGTGTATTTATCGGCCTTGATTGCCTCTGCTTCGTTGTCCGCCTTTGAGACCGGTATCCGCTTGTTCGCGGGTTGATGCATCGTCTCCTCTGAAGCCACTAGCTTGGTTGATTACGCGGACGGTGCCGTGCTTCGTCATTCTCACATAACTTAGCTGTAGGCATGACATTTCTTTCTTTTCATTTTACGGCGCGTTCACGTACACAAATGGTGTCTAAAAAGTAACGCCTCCCGCCCCTTTTATTTTCTCGAACGCTGTCCAGTCAAAATTTATAAAATTCACAGATGACACAGCTGCATATTATACCGGACCGGTGTCAGTACTTGTCAATTTCGTCTCGGTGAACTTGTATAGCTGCGCCATCGGTGAACAAGGACATGCGCGTACCTTTGTTTGTACCAGCGACATTTTTTTTAATAACGTTGTTTATTGCCTCAGGGCATAATGGAATATGTAAAGAAAATTTTAAAGGGGGGTATTAAATGAAAGAAAAAAGGTTAGCTGTTCTAATAAAGTTAAAGAGAGAGCGATGATAAGGCCCTTGAGTCCATGCAATGTATGGAGATGAGTTGTTCGGCGAAAGGCCCACTGCCGTCAGGTGCCGAATTCTCGTCAGCTTCAGCGCCGGGCAAGCCCACAAGTGGTGAATATCTGCCTCATGATTTTGTGACTTGCAGACAGGAACGTTGATATAAATATCGATATTGAGAACATGTTCGTGTTACAGCAGGTGTGAGGGCAACCAACCTCTTCTGTGCGGGTAAGACCGCTGGGGAGGGTTACCGCACACGGTGGGACAAGAGCACGTGTGCGGCGCTGGAGGTGCTCCTTTCTTGTGAGAAGCAGAGTGGCATCAGCCGTAGTGAGGATGCGTGTCATTGATGAAGGTAGAGTCGCAGCTGGCGGGTTGCAGAATCTGCAGAGGTTTGCGAACTTAATAGGTCACGCGGGACCCACTCAATTCGAATGGTTTGCGAGATGCGAGCTGCCAGACGATGTATATTCTGGCAGATTTCAGTAACAACGCCGCCCTCGCACCAGCTTCAAAACAAAAAAGAATGCCACATTCTCCTGGATTGCACTGCCCCGCCATCCTTACATTCCCGGCTTGGCACCGTCTGACCTTCGTCTCCCTGGATCCAGCTTTCAAAATGATAGTGCTGTTCGCGTCGGGAACAAGATGGCGCATCTGAGAGAATAAAACTAGTAAGAAGGCATGCATACCGTTGCTCGGCGACGCAATGCTGTACAAGCTGACTCGCGGATGTATTTTTTTAATGAATTTCATAAATTTGAACGGTGTTCTAGAAAAAGAAAAGAAAAAGAGGAGCATTATTTGTTGCACAGCCCACGTACAACCGCTTGTGTGCTACATATATGCGCCGTGTGTGGCCAGAGTAATGGCAGTGAGCCTCTCCATATGTGGGCTCTAGGGGGAGTGATAACAGCTGATAAAATACAGGCCTTGCATTTCTTATATCTGCATTTACGTGGACGCATCTGTATCGGCGCTGTCAGCACCGTGAACAGTCCGTTGTCAGCACCGTGAACAGTCCGTTTCGTGAACAGTCCGTTTTTTTTTCTCTCTCTCTCTCTCTGCATGTTCGCGATTCATTCGCGGACTCCGTCTGTGATTACCCCAATGTGCGTGTGGCTGACACTGACTGCACTTCGCGCCTCGCAGAGAAAACGGCTGCTCACCTCGTTCGTTCACGGCTCATGCCATCCGTAGCATTTTGAAGGCGCGTGCATATGCTTGCTGCTATTAATCGTCGCATCCAAGTAACAGGAAGCGAAGGATCTGAACGCCTCCCGTTTCATTTGCAGTCTTTTTCTACCCTGGCCTTTTTTTCTCTCTCAGTCGCTAAGCTGGAGGCGCAAATCTTGCAAGGAAGTGCGCCCCTATCTACCACCCTATCTACCACTCCCTGTTTTCCATCTTCCGCGTCTTCGCTGATCAGCGGGATGCCGCCGGATGAACTCGGAGCAGTGCAGGAGGAAAGGCAGCAGGGTGCCGAGGCACCGAAGGGCGAGCTCCTTGCCCGTGGCTCGGCTGCCGGCTGGGGATTGGGTAGAAGCTCCGCGGAGTTCCGCCGCCCTGCTGACGTTTCCACCTCTGCGCACGGTTTCGTGCTGCGCGGTTGATGACTGATGCAGCTCCGGTGGTGTCGCGTGAGGGATATCCGGATGTCGAGCCACCAGCGGGAGGCCTGCCTCTGTGCCCGGGACGGGACATACGGGTTTTGCATGGCTGTATGTTCGCACACCGCGGTTGAACCCCCGGGGATGGGCTTATAGGCACTCGGAAGCCGCGTTCCCGAAATATGAGCCTGCGCATGCTCCGGGAGTATGCGAAGTGAGCGGAAAAGGCTGGCCGCAGGGAGTCCCGGTTAGGTGAGGCGATGAAAATGCACAGTCGCTCTCTCATTGCGCGCCTTGATGGACGGGGTGGAGGGAGTGAAAATGGAGGAGAGGAAGAGAGAAGCGCGGGTATATCGTATTTGTAACTCGCGTATCATTCTTGTTTAAAGAGTGCAGCTGTTCCAGCATTTGCTTGCCTGTAACGCATGCTGAAGCAGTTTTAGGCGCTACTGTTTCAGGCTGCGTATTCCAGACGGCGGTCCGGTACAAGCCTTCTTGCTTCTCGAAACCTTAAGAGAGTATTTCAGTGGGCAATTTGGATTCACGGTCTCAGATCTCACTGTATCACGACCTGCTACTTGGTTCCTGAATTCTCCAGACGTCTTGTTCCTCCGCGGATCGGCAGAGCTGCCTTGAATCGGCGACTTGAATTCATCATTGCCCAGTTATAAAGCAGTTGTAAATAAAGGAGAATAAACACCGGGGATACATTCCGGCTCAATGCCTTGCTGGAGACATGAACCATGTCGTGTGCCTTTTGCGACGATCCTTTTTTCCTCTGTATCTTAACGATCCCATCCTTTTCCCAGCATTTGCGATTTTTCATCGATAGCGGTATGAGCTTCTTTCTGGAGGAAGAAGGGGAGGCGATTCATTGTCACGTCAAAATATACTTCACGATGGAAGAAAAAAAAAAAAAGACTGTTCCGACACCGGGAATCGAACCCGGGCCTCCTGGGTGAGAGCCAGGTATCCTAACCACTAGACCATGCCGGAGATACTGTCGGGCGGCAAATACGAGTTACAAGTAACCGCGGTAAGTAACGTTTTTTACCCTCCCCCCCCCCCCCCCCCCCTTCCCCATAACATTAAAGACTCCGTTCACCGAAAATCCGGCGTCGACGGCTGGCGCTGGCAGGCCTGGCACGTGACATGGGCGAGCAGTGACTGACTGACCTATAGGGTTTGCCTGACAGTACGTTTATCAGGAGCTACCAACTCGGGCCACTGCATTCATATGAGAAGATAATATATCAGAATAAGCCTCTCAGGACCCTTGCATTCACGTTATTCTTTGTGCATGCAGACAGGTTCACACGGCTGTGTAAAATCGGAGCATTAAAATTATATGGGCGGGTGGCCTACGCTATCGCGTCATACCCTTAATAGCGAAGCTTAAGTGTCCACCACCATAATTTTTGTTTCCTGCCCGCTTTTCTCACACTAAAGCGTCTATTCCACTCGCGCTTTTAGAATGTAGCCATGCATGCGGGTATGCGTCCGAGTGCTTATCTCCACTAGCTGCCTGTTCGATGTAATGCAAGGCTTGGTTTAGAAATCAATGGCTGCGTGTGCGATAAGTTCACTTGCCCACTCTCTTTCTTTCTTTTTCTTTTTCATTGTTTTCTTGAACCAGCTGTAGCTAGCCTCTCGTACGCTTTCCACCTCCTTTTACTTGCGTTAATATACTGCATTTTTTTTTTTTTTTTTTCTGGGCCAGACCTGTGCACCTCCAACGATGACATCGCCCCGCCTGGACCTTTGCAAAAGGCGGCCAACCTATTTCTTCTGTGAGCTATCGTTGTGGAGTGATGGATGGGATTATTATGCCACCGTGTGTTACATGCTGCGGTGGATCAAGCGCAGGGGTGACATGCTCGTCGGCGTGAGAAATGTGCGACGGATGTTTGCTCCTGGCACTATATACGGCTCGTGCAAACAGATAACCATACGAATAAAAGACGGGATGCTGTGGGGCAGATCGCGCTTGCACGTATGACTTCCCGTCAGGTTATATGTGTGCAGTATACGTCACTTATACGGCGCCGTTAATTCTGACAAACGATGGGGCATACCTGATTTGCGTGTCGTGTAAGGCGTATAGTAAATATGCGGCGGGGCTAAATTAACGGGCTGCCGTGGCCTTCTGGGCTTTCTCCCACTATCCATCCCGACATGTCCGTGTCAGGGAAGGAACCATGCATTTTTTTTTTTTTTTTTCGCCTGCTCGTACGCGACCCCCCGTTTTTCGGAAGAACACTATTTATATCCGGTATATTGGGCCAGCTGTCCAAGGAGGGGATCCGCGCGGAAGCGAGACCCTCCTCTGCGTCGCCGGAAGAGGATGCACGGCGGGGAAAGGTTTTTTGGCAGGGCCGCGCGCGCACTTCCGACTTCCGGCTGCACGTGCGCGAGCCCGCCGCGTCCATGCATGCACGCGCAGCGGATCCTCTTTGGGCTCCGGCGCTGGATTGCGTGGAACCGGACAGCTTTAGCTTTTTGTTTTTTGTTTCCTTAAGCCGCTAATTAGACAGATTAGCCGGCGTGTGACACGACCTACCTTGGGAGAGATTCCTTCTGCCACCGAGATTACACGCTGTACCCGTCTGCTGAATTTCCTGCATGCCGAGTCTCTCTGCTTGCTTTTTCTTTTTTTTTTTCCTTTTCCACTTTTTTCTTACCTCGGCAAGGCGGCGAACTGCCCCCCCCCCCCCCCCTATTTTTTTTTTTTTTTTTTTTTCTTTCTGGTCCGGGGCCTCACTTCAGAGTGCTCTGGCTACGTGCACCAGGTTGTGGGACCTTTCTCACTCTGGGCGGTCCTCTGCGGGGCTCATTTGGACGACGATGCATGCATGCGTGCATTCCGGGGTGATTGCGGTCCCCGTCGGTATCCGTGCGAGTGCAACCTTGGCGCTCCCGAAATAGGCTGATGGGAAATTAAGGGTCGCTGCTCACTTGCTGGGCGACCGCGAGCTGGGGACGTTCCTTCGCGGTCTTGCCCCCTGTGGTTGCTACATCCGCCTTGTATGCAAATAATAATAATGATGATGATGATGTACGGGGTTCGAATCCCGTAGTGCCGGCAGCCCACAAGTGCACATGCTTAGGTTTCTAGGAAAAAAAAAAAAAACGGTTGGCAAATGTTCCTGTTTGTTGTTTAGCAGTTTGGTCACTACGTAGCATGCAGCATCGCACAAAATTCGAACGTTGGTGGCTATGTATATTGCTTGTAAATACAATGAAAATTCAGATTGAATTTCTCCCCGAATTGCCGTAAAAGTATTAGCCGTGCGTGCCTTAATTCCGGTGCCTTAATTAATGGGTGCCGTCCCAGTATAATGTCCCATTACACTGCATTACAGTCCCGCTGTGATGTCGACTTGGAATGGACTGCCTCTTTCCGAACGTATCCCTCCTGCGGACACAGAGTATTTGATCACCTGTCCTATTTGCCGCAAGGGTATTGGCTCGTTCTACAGAGAGAGAGAGAGAGAGAGAGAGAGAGAGAGTGTGTGTGTGTGTGTGTGTGTGTGTGTGTGTGTGTGTGTGTGTGTGTGTGTGTGTGTGTGTGTGTGTGTGTGTGTGTGTGTGTGTGTGTGTGTGTGTGTGTGTGTGTGTGTGTGTGTGTGTGTGTGTGTGTGTGTGTGTGTGTGTGTGTGTGTGTGTGTGTGTGTGTGTGCGTGCGTGCGTGCGTCGCGCGAGCGCGAGCGAGCAAGCGAGATACGTAGTACGCCTCACAACTTGTTAGCCGTGGATAGAAGGTACGCGTACAGTACGAGGCGTTAATTCCATGCAGCCCTGGGATATGCGGGTAGTATAGTAGACTTGGTCATTGAATAAGTACGCAGAATATATTACGGCCATCAACTCTACCGTACCAGAAGTTCTAGCATCTGGCTTCTAGAGCTATATTTCTCTTCTTGGAATTCGTTTAGATGAACCTTGTCTGGCAACTTCAGTTTTTGTCTGTATTGACTCATTGTGCATATCGCTCATCGCCCGGAGAACGGAAAATCCGAGTACTGCGGGGGAAAAAATAATTCCATTCTGTTAGTTTAAGAAGAAAGAAGAGAGGCTGTTCGTTCTCTGCGCCGATGATCTCAGTCGATTTCCGCATGCCACACCATTTATGCGTTGCCGCGGATCGAGGAAACGACGCTTCGACTTTATAACGCGATCTCAAGGCCGTTGGTTACACGCCTCGTCGTCCTATAACCACTTCGTTTTAATTTCTCGTCCCCCCCCCCCCCCCCCCCCTTCTCTGCATCCCGCGTTCTTCCACGCGCGATGCTGCGTGCAACGCGTGCGTTTCTTCACCCTAGCATAGGCGCCGTATGCGCGCGAGAATGGCCGATACGCGTTGTTCCATCGCTGCGACGGCGCACAGAGCACGCGCTTCGTCGCTACGGCTCTCTGCAGGGCTGGAGCGAAAACGTGATTTGCATAGCCTTGGAAGCTGCACCACCGCCACCACCACCGCGGCGATCGAGAACGACCACCACCGCATGCATCATACATGCCCCGCTGGAGCACAGGCAGCGTGTGCTGGGAAGAGGTATAGTATGCCACCTCTGGCAGCGGTAGTAGCAGCAAAAGAAGCCGTCTTCTTCTCCATAACCACCGGAGTGAGCGCCGACTCTGCTTGCCTAAACGCGCGAGCTGCGGACTGAATCAACCGAACTGTACGGCCTTCGCTAACTTTTCCTTTTTATTTGTTTCTTTTTTTTTTATTCGTTCGTTCTCTCACTTGTCCCTCGGTTATTTGTCCTTCGTTTTGTCTTTTTTCATTCCCCGCACGCTTTCCCCTCTCCGCTGCTCATTCTTGGGGCGGACGGCGCCGTGGTATCACACACCCCTGCGGCGGCGCCGTTTTTCGCTTCATCGTGGAGATCACGCATTCGCCGTGCGCAACGGCAGTCGTGTTGGACAAGCTGTAAATTCCTGCAAAAAAGAAAGAAGGGGGGGGGGGGGGGATTATACCTGTTCGCTAGCCAGCCCCCGATTTCTGTTTTATTCTCAATTCATTTGATTGCGGGCTCTTCTGTCGAAACCCGTCGCCACGGCGCGAGAACCGCTTTCACGACCTTTCCTCTGCATTCTTTTCTGCTTTTTTTTTTTCTCCATCCCGCTTCTTTGACATTTTTTTTTTTCTCTCTTTGGTTATGGAGTGTGGATTGGCCACACCGTCGCAGCCTCTAGCAGCTTGTCGCTTAGTTCCCCCTCCCTCTCCCCCCTCCTATCTGTCGTCTGTTATTTGCCTGTCTGTCGGCATTGCTCGCGCGTTCGCTGCAGTCTCGCGGCGTCGGCGCTTCGTAAGGTCGCGAGATAAAGTTTTAATGCGCGCCGATAAAACGGGTACACCGAAATCAGTCTTCGAGGCAAACTGGTCCCTCGTCGTCCCGTGTTCGCGGCCCTCCCCCTCTTTCTCCGCCCAGCGGCCAGCGACGCCCCCTGTGTGTGAGTGCGCGCCTCCCATGCTACAGGCGAAGAAATTTGTCGCCTTCGCTGCATGCGTTGAGACGCACGCTCTAAAACCGGAAAGCATCGAGGGCGCTATTGCGCAGAGCTGGCATCATCCAGTAACGGGCCGAATACATAAACTATGCGTGCGTTTTCCCCATATCGTCTTTGAACGGGAACAGTTCTCACCTTGCGCTGGGGGCATATCGCTAATTTGAGTTTTTGCCGATTGGGTGACCACGTTCGGCTCTCTTCCACGTCCCTGTTTCGCGCGGATTTTCGCCGAGCGACAGCTGAATTCACCTGGTCGTCTATCACCTGGCAGAAGTCGATGGGCGCGCTCTGCTTTTGGCTGGGGAACTGTGTAGGGTGGCGTGAAAGCCGTTTCCCAATACCCGGTAGTTGTCGGCGCCCTTTCATTGTGACCATGATGGAACGAGTTTCATTCGCGCTTGCTCGCTTGTTTGTGCTGTTGACTCTGAAGAAAGGGGGCCTTCCAACGTTTCTTATCCGAGACCGGAGGGGCTGCGTTCGGGGGAGAGGAGATTAAACCAGGCGTACTCTTGATTGCCTGTCTTACGGATTGGAGAGAAAATAGACAGAGGGACAGTTGAATTTGTCACGCAAGTTAAACGTAACCATGGTCATAGGTTCGGTCAATAATGAGGGCGGACAACGACCGTAATGTACGCCTACACATGCATATACATCTGACTCTATCTGTGTAGTGGTGATGGCGACATTATTATTATTATTATTATTATTATTATTATTATTATTATTATTATTATTATTATTATTATTATTATTATTATTATTATTATTATTATTATTATTATTATTATTATTATTATTATTATTATTATTATTATTATTATTATTATTATTATTATTATTATTATTATTATTGCGAAAGCATTTCTGCGACAACCAAAGCGAGACATCGGGTGGCCGCAGCTACGCCGTGAAAAGGCGTAGCTATGGTCTCCTCATGGAAAAATCAGCCTGCCATGACATTTGAATTCACGTTACCCCTACGCCACGGGCAGGAGCTGCCAACTCGGGTCGCTCCTTTCATATGGGAGGGTGATATCAGAATCAGATATCAGGGTAACGATAGGGTAACGAATTAGTCTGTCAGAACGAAACGGTTCTGCGTGTTGTAGGGGTAACGGGTAACGATAGGGTAACGAATTAGTCTGTCAGAACGAAACGGTTCTGACAGACTAATTCGTTACCCTATCGTTACCCGTTACCCCTACGACACGCAGGTACGTCCATACGGCTTGGTTGAAGCGTGACTTTATAAGTGGGCTGGTAGCTTACGGTCTCCCCAATAATATACACTGATAGGGCGTGATAGGGGAATAATGTAGCAGCCAAAAGAAGCTTCCGCCGTTGCTTGCGCAATTCAACTAGGGTTAACCAGAGATAAACGACAACTTCTTATTTTTTTTTTTTCTCCGTTTATACTTGATCACGCATGTGTTTATACTGCGCGTGACGCTTGTATCAGCGCTGTATCAGGGCAGTTTTATGCGACGTCGGAGTCGAAATTGTTTATGCAAGTGGAAGTTTCACGATTTCTCGCGCATCCGGTAGAATGTTAATTATCTTTGTTTCGATTAACGAGACATTGCAAGATTGGCTGTCTGAGCTTAATATTAAAATAGCGAAACTGGGTCTCACAAACGCTTCCGAAGAACCGACTGGTGACCTAGTTGGTGCATGATTTATTGAAATGAAGCGTACGAGATGGTCCGTTTCTCTCTTCGTACCACCTCCTCACAAGCAGCACGCGGAAAATGGGCGTTTCGAGCTATTCGTCTCCCTCTCCTGAATATGCATGCAGTCGCCGTATATACCCCCTGTACACTGCAGTGTGCCAAAAGTATACCAAGTAGCCCAGATTTTGTCTCTCCTGTGGCTGTCATAGCAGGGACGCCCTGCAAGCGCGACTGTTAATTGTAAGGGTTGCTATTAAACGCGGACGGCTACGTGGAGAGCGCCTCGAGCACCCAAACTTCATTTCAAGTTGTTTAAATAAATCTCTGTCCTGGGCGCACGCCGACTGTTAAAGGCTCGAGATAGTGTAGTTAAGAGTCCAGTTTTGGTCGCCCCTTACGATGGCTATGATTTTTCTTGGCGATTCCGGTGTAGACGAGTTTGCCAAGAGATCCAAACTTTATGACAAAGCTTTGAGGAATGAAGAGCGCGCTAGCCCATGCAAAAAGGCTGCCACATTTGCAGCGGGAATTCCCGTTCGCGCTTCTCGAAATTCTCTAACTATACTAGGTACTACTCAAAAGTAGCCAAGCCCGGGGCAGTCGTCTATCCGGTGCAAGTATAGTCAGAGGCAAAACTAGAATGACATAAACACGCTGCAAGTTCGCTTCGCCACCCCTCTAGCGGAACCATGCGTTAAACGGTGTGATACGTTCGTTGCACGAGGGGAATACAACCACGCTCGTGTTCTCCGCATTGGGGCACTCCGTCGCCACCGCAAGGATTTCGCAAACCGTGCCACACTCCGCGAGAAGCGAAAATTTATTCGGCGAATCACTCTCTGTTTAGCTAACCTCTGGCTCATAGCTTCCGCATAGTAACGAAACCGTCGGTTTGTGCGCTTCCACCTTTCTTCTTCGGCTACCGCGGTCGGCAGTCAGGTCGTGCAGAAAAAGAAAATCAAGAATATCATGCACCAGGAAGTTGGAAGTTGGAGGACTTGGATCAGCAGCAACTACAGCTTGTTGTACACTGATTTCGAGTGCGTTTCGCAACTTGTTCCGACGCCGCAGCAGGCACAATCTCTAGTTCCTCTTATTATCTTTCTTTTTATTATTATTTTTTTTTTTTTTACCTTGCTAAGCCCAAGAATGCGTGGTTCGCCGACGGGGCGCCGTCGTCTCGTCGTCGCCGGCGTCGCGGAGTCGCAGGACGAGTTTTTCTGTCCACGATGCGGCGAGCTTTCGCGCGGCGCGCGCGCGCGCGCCGGCTGCAAGAAGTCTGGCGGCGAAGCCGATTGCGGTAGAAGGAGGGGAAAAGAAATCAAGTAAAATGGCCACACTTGTGAGGATAGAACCATGCGGCTGGCGCGCGATCACTGGGCGTGCCCACGAACTGCGCGCGCTCACCGGGAGACGAGCGGCGCATGCTGAGTGCGCCCCTCCTGCGGCCCTTCCTTCCAGGGCCCGCTCGCCTTCAGAGGCCGGCCTGCCGCAGGTCGCCGCGCTTTTCTATACGTCGCCAGCGTATCAAAGGAATCTCAGTTCGAGGAAACCGGGATGGCATAGCAAGACAGACAGGGAGAGAGAGTGTGCGTGAAGTCGTTTTTATTTTATTTTCATATAGCGCCGCCGCCAACTTTCCGTTTTCTTTTTGCTTGAGCATAGGCGGTAGTTCGCCGGGAGCTTCGGGTATAACGGAGTGGATTGCAAGTGTGGGCAAACGGATAGCGCGAGGCAACAGTCTAGAGTCACTATGGGCGCATGCGGTTGCGAATATATAGTGAGCGGCTATTGTTTCAGACTGGGATCAGAAAATAGCAGAATGGCTAGTCCCTCCATAATACGGTGAACAGCTCACCTGTCCAGCCCTCTGGCCCGCTGCTGCGTCGATTACGAAGTTTACGGGGATGTAGGGTGGACGGTATTATACAGTGCTGGAACAGGGGTCCATTGGAGACAAGCGAGAGAGACATTTACCCCGCAGTGGAAGCGCAGTTGCTGGCATTGTAATAATGATGATGATGATGATGATGCATACGGTGACGGAAGTGGAACCAGCGAAAAGACGCAGAGAGTAGCCTAGCCTTGTGAGTTAGCGTATGACTCCCGTATCTGAAGGCGAAAGTGGCGGCGAGAGGGCTATTTTATGCCTCTTCTTGAGGTTTATACAAGCTGTTTTCCGCGCAGGCATCGTTTCAGTGCGCCCGTTCGGGCACCCTCTATACCTGTTTATTGCTTTCGCGTATCTGCGCGCCGTATTACTTTAGCCACCCGTGTGTCGCGCAAATTATTGGACTATACTTGCTACTACTGCGCTTTAATAATAGTAGAGGCTCTTATTTCTTCTCTTTCTTCTTCTTCATTGGCATTGGGCGCGATGGATGACTACAAGGACGCAGATAGTGAAAAGCGAAAACAACTTTACGTATCAAAATGGCATGATAAGAAAAAGAAAAGAAAAAAAATTCTTTGCTACCCAACTCTTGGCCGATCCCCCTCTGTGGGTATGTGCCATAAGTTATTTGGACAACAACAACAACAACAACAAAAGGGTGAAGACGGAGAAGTTTTAGAGTACCGAATACATAGAGCCGCCGGAGTTCTCCCAGTCAGAGGCTCACGACGAGGACCCTTAGATTTTTGCAACATTTTCTTTTTAAATTCCTCGGCTCGTCGCCGATTTGGCAGGCCCTCTCATGGGCAGGCTTTTTCAATTGCCACAGCAGTAGCCTGTAGCCACTGAGGTATGCGGGCCCACCGCTCTTCCAGCGGATCCCACCTGACCCGGTAATACACAAAGCAAGAAAAGAACACAAAAAGCATGCGACGCTGGTAACTTGTGACCAGACAAAATACAAAACCAGAAAAGGAAAACTAAATCGCGCATACGCGCGCAGACTTCACACGATCCGACACAACACAAGCACTGAAAGCACAAACGGACTGGAATGAACTCGGGGACGACAGCGTCTGCCCTCTTGCACCTCATCTTGGCACGGGCCAACCGAGTCCGAAATACATGCTCAGAAACAGAATAGCCCTCTTCTCTCCCACGAACCGCGTTGCCCGACCGAAACTTAAATGCTTTAACGAGAGCGAAACCATCTCCGCGTCGCCATTTAGACCCTGTCAGCTCAAGCCAAATACGGGCGAATATTTAAATCTTCCCTGCTCAGCACGTTACTTATGGGACGGCACTGATCTCCGTGAGCCGCGGAAAGAAAGACGAAAAGGGGCGCGGTGTTTACATTTCTGGCCTCGCTCGCTCGAGCCAGTGGTGCCATTCCTAACGCGATGCGCCTTCGTTGGATTCGTACCCTCTACCGCTCACTAATGTATGTTTTCGGCGAATGGAGAGAGAGAGAGAGAGAGAGAGAGAGAGAGAGGGGGGGGGGGGGGGGACTGGTGCACAGGCACGAGCCCATTCTCGTCAAGTCCCAGTAAGAGCACGCACTCTGACAGGACCGCGTTAACGCTTCTATTGCGATGTATTTCTCTTGCCGTAAATATGCCCGGCCTCAAATGGAGAGAGAGAGAGAGAGAGAGAGAGAGAGAGAGAGAGAGAGAGAGAGAGAGAGAGAGGGGGGGGGGGGGGGGGGGGAACTGGTGCACAGGCACGGGACCATTTTCGCGAAGTCTCAGTCTAACCTAAGAGCACGCACTCTGACAGGACCGAGTTCGCTTCCATTGCGATGTATTTCTCTTGTAAATATGCCGGGCCCCTCGGGGCGAGCCCCAAACGATGCGACCGCGACGACACACGGTTCGCAGCAGGCCGACGGGAACACGTGTATTTCGCCCGATGCGTGACGATTCCGAGCTCGGTGGCTCTACAATAATTTAACAAGCGTGTTCGACCGGTGCCGGCTGTGTTTCTGCCTCGTCTAAGGCCTCAGTAGTTAATTTCTGCCTCTGTCCAACAAGTGACGCTATGCTGTTCTCGGGCTGATACGCGATGTTAGTTTAAAACGTTCCATAGCACTTTTGCTATCAGCGATGCCTTAAAGAGAGTCTCTGAATTAATTTTTACCAGTTGGCGTCCTATAACACGTTTTTGGAGAAATATGGGGGATGCCTTCGCCCTGCAATGGGTATAGTCAGGCTGATGGTGATGATGATGAACACGTCTTGACATCCCACAGTGTACGGCGGCGTGTTATCAGTTCCACTTGCTTCGACATTCGTTCGCCTTGGTTCCGCGACCTTGCGCGCAGAAGCCGAATTCGACTGACGTACAGTGAGCCATTGCATGCGGCGAATGAACCTCACATCCCTGCTGTACAAGTCCGCCTGAGCTTTATTTTGCAGCCTGCTGATTCCGTCCTACGCCTCGCCAGGTTTTCTTTTTCTTTTTTCTTTTTTTGTAATTAATGTCTGTATGTTAAGAATATGCTACTTCTTCACGCAATCGAAGGTCGAATCCCCTAATACTACTGCTCTGTTGCGCGCGCCGTGAGAGTACTAGTCGTACCCGACCGTGCGCGCAAGGTCTGTCCTCCGGCCGTGGGCGATTAAACGCCGCCGATTCCCCCCCGAAGTCGCGCGCCGGACAGCGCTGTGTGCGGAGGTAGTAGTAGCGAGCGCGTAAGCACGACGTGTGTACGGCTCGTTGATTTCCCACGCTCCCTCCTCCACTCCGCCGCTTCCGCGGACTGGGCGCCGCTTGGTGCCCGATAAGATCGGGTCGTCGTTCTCCGCCATTGCGTCCGGACCCACACACGTCGACGTGACTTCGTTTTTGTTCGCTTATTTCTGTCTTTACTCCTGCCTGTACTCGTCTCGTGTTTCTCGGCTTGTTTACTGTGGCCGCCGCCGCCCCTCCTTGTGTTTTGTTTTATGTCCGCCGTTATTTGCATCGCGCATTCGTTCCTCGTCATTGCTCGTGGCACAAATAGCCACCGACCTTTCCGTCTCCAGCCAGCCTAGTTTTTATTTATCCCCCCCCCCCCCCCCTTTTTTTTTTCTTCTTATACCGCTAATGTCCGTTCCGCTATGTGGTCGGCAGCCCCCGTGGCGGCCTTGGGTTTCTCCCTCCCCCGTCATGTTTTCCTTACTGGCGGCCGGAAGAGTCCCCCGCACCATGCATGCATGGAGGCAGCTGGACTCGACCCTGTCGCAAACTAACCCATCTGTGTCGCGCAGGGACAGTGGCGGCCATTGTTGCGGTTGCTTCCAAGTAAAGTTCGGGTCGGCCGTTACTGAAGCATACGCTCGCGCTCTCGTTTCGCTAATTCTGCGGACAGCCTTATACGCGTGCGGAGATTAGCTTTCGATATTGCGTCAACCCTTTGTTTCCTCGCGCTTGTGCAACTGTTTGTGCAGCGATTGTTCAGTCTGTTACGCGTCTACTCTCTTATAGGTCATCTACTATGCGAAATGTCTGTTTTCCAGAGGAAACATAGCTGGTTCTAAATCTGTTGCAACGTCGTCTGTTTATTGACGTAGAGATTATATTATACAGGAGTAAACTGGATGCCAAATGCGCACGTACAATCAACGGCTGTAATTCGCAGAAGTAAAAAAAAAAACAATATAAAAGGAGAAAGGGTATACTCTAATAAAGTGAGCAGGATTCCCCCTTTGTTTTTTGTTTTTATGTTTTCCTGCTGCGAGTCAGAGCTCGCGAATTGTGACTACGGCGCAGCGTTACGTTTTTTCATATTCGATGACATCCAAGTGGGGGAGTAACGTCTAGCAGGCTGCGCTATACTTTCCCGTGCAGACATTCGGTGTCATTTCCCGCATCCGCGAAGGCTGCACTTCGCGTTCGTCTGCATTCGAGAAAATGCACGAAAAAGGAAGCGGCGGCCAGTCGTCGTCTCTTCTGCCGTCCCCTGGGCCGGAGTCGTCGTCACCGTTTCCTCTTCTCGTTCGGTGAGAGTACGGACACAGCGGCGTGTTGGGCCTCGTCCGTGGGAAAGCCGAAACTCGACACCCTGTCGCTGCTGCGCCCCGCGCGCTCTCTCCACCTTCTCTGTCTCCTCGGTAACCTCGCTTCACTAAGACAAGGAGAATACGGAGAGAAGGAATAAATGTGCTTTGGAGGCGCTCGCCGGCTCTTGGTGCACCAACTTTTGAGAAAAGGAAAAATGAAAATGAGCATCTCATTGGGCAAGGGCGCAAAAGTGGGAGAGAACGCGCGTTGTAGCAGGTGGCGCAGTGCAGCGTCTTTTTCTTAGCCCTCGCCCTCTCTCATTTTTGTGTTTGTCAGTGTAACTGCGTGCCTGGGCTTTCGATTTCATCTCGGTGGCTCTCGGTGGTAACGTTCCGCAGTTTCGGCGGTTTTAGGGCATTTTTTCCCACGTTTCCAGCCCTGAGCATGTGGCTTTCTTGTCTTGCCAATCCCCCTTTCTTCCTTTCCCCCTTCATGCTTCTTTTATTTACGCGGCGACCTACGTATACGCTTCATTTACACGTTACCGCTCGACCGGTCCTGCTCTCTCTCTCTTTCTCTGTTTCTCTTTATGTCCATCCCTCCAGATTTTCCTTTTCCCTTATTTTGCTGTCCGTTTGCGTGATTTTTTTTTTTTGTCTATGTTATGGTTTGCGCAAATCTAGCAAGAGAGTGATCGTTTACACAGGCACGCTTCGCGCTTTCCGACAACGTTCATAATTTCTCACGGACAAAATGCGGGAGCCTCGTTATGTGTTTCCAACGAACAAGTGAGCAAAACTTGTTTTCTGGCCTTTGCACTCAAAGATATGTGAGGAGTAATGAATACCATATGGATTTGTTGCTTTTATCTCACAGGTTTGAGTTTAGATCCATTGTTAACTCTCACCTGGACGCTTGAGTGTGTGTGTGTGTGTGTGTGTGTGTGTGTGTGTGTGTGTGTGTGTGTGTGTGTGTGTGTGTGTGTGTGTGTGTGTGTGTGTGTGTGTGTGTGTGTGTGTGTGTGTGTGTGTGTGTGTGTGTGTGTGTGTGTGTGTGTGTGGCGAACTCATTGTACTATAAAGAAGGTTGCCCGCCCGAATAAATCTTCTTTGTTTGATTCGTCCGCTCATTCCGTGTCTCACTGCAAATGCTGGATATTCAGATCGCGATTTTTGCGAGTGCGATGGAATCTAGCGATTGCTTTTTAATCTACCATTTGACAACACCCATCACAGAGTTACGGACAACCTGGCTGGGCTATTTGAAAGAATAACGATTGTCTGAAACAGCGAGCGATGGCTATCCATACCTGCCTCGGTTACTAATGGCATTCGGCTGTCGGGCTCGAGGATAGCGGAATCGAAACCTTCCTCGCAGCGGCCGCATTGTGACGCATGCAGGTTTCACGCAGCTGCGTCTGTACACGGCTTCTCGACGTCAGACGAGCCGCACATTCCAATTCGAGCAGCCCCCCATTCGTCACATCAAACTTAAGGCGTCTCAGGAAGGCGGAGCGCTTTGAAATTCGGGCGGAGGGCCGACGTCGGAGCAAGGAGATGGAATCGAGATTGGCGCTCTCTGCGAAAATAAAGAAATAGCGCTATTTCAGATGAAAAAAAAAAAAAAAACCAAAATCGCGAAATGTAGCGGACGTTGAGTGGTATATGCGGCGCGACGGAACCGAAGGGTGTGTCCATAACGGGGAGGCACGCATACTCGTCCAACGCCCGCGCACGGAACGCTCTTCCGCGGCGCAGATTCCCACACTCGGCGCGCGCGAGTTTCGAATGTGGGGCGCCGTGGAGAAGGAGCGTCGCCGAAATCGCCGCCGCTCAATGCGGAACCAGATGGAAGACGGCGGCCACCGCCTCCCGAATCGGGGATACATATAGAAGCGCGAGGACGGAGTGTTTGGAATCCTGAGACGGAGTCTCGCCTCGTTGTTGTGTCATCGCTTTGATTGGATGTCGCGGCCCTCCCTCTTCTCTCCAAAGAAAACGGGGTCAGAAACATCGAGTGTCGCCGCTCCTCGAGCCCTAGCCGTCTTCTCAGCGCCGCATGACCGCAGCATGGACTCCTACGTACACAGTGTACGCGGCGGATTCGTTTTCGTAACACGCTGTTTTTGCCAGCGGACGTCGTTAGAATTGTTTGCGCGTGACAGCGGTTGGCCGGCTCGTCTGCGATGGCCCCTTGCAATATTGCCCCTCCCCCCCCCCCCCCCCCCCCGCCTTTCCTCCCTCCTCTTGGTGGCAAAGCGCGCGCCTATGCGCACGAACGTCTTGAACGGCTGCGAACCACCGCGCTGCACGGTACTACATTACAATGAGAGGACAGCGTTGTAGCAGCGCTTCCTTTCAAGTGTATATAGTACCACACTCGACATCGTCGCCTCTGTCGACGAGTGCGCCGATGGCAATTCCGCGTGCGAGGGTGCGGCGTAGCTTGCCCCGTGTTCGTGATTGATGAAGCAGCGCTGCTGAGCGGAGAGGAGGGGAAGGGGGGCTTCTGCCTCGATTGGAGACTCAATAACGCCGGCTCTCGTGTATGTTGTTGTTCCGCCTAGCTGCGGTCGTATACTTGAGCGCATGCTACCGCGGCTGTGCTGGCGTGCGTCGATGTCGGCAGGTTTTCTTTACTGTCGCGAAAGGGGAAATTGCCTCCTCGATGTACTCCGTCAAGAGGCAGCCCCCCCCCCCCCCCCCCCCCCCCTTCATCTTTCCTCCCGAAACTGTTTGCAGCGGTGACGGGTAGCGATGCCTTCTTACGAATGTGCAAATTTTTCAATTTTTAGAAACTGCGGCACGACGAAAAAAAAAAAAAAAAGCGTGGATATACGAGGTAGAGGGAAAGGCGTGGCAACGGTCGGTAATGTTGCACATACTCATAAGGATGCGCGGTCGTCGACTTTCTGCTTGGCTGCGCGAGAGCCATTTGCGCTCTTGCCTCCGCGCGTTTCGCAAGCGGCCCGCTATGTATGTACTCCGTCGCTTGCGTGGTTCGGCCCCTGCGTTATTATGCGCTCGTCGAAGCGTAATGCGTTGATAAGTGATGGCCCGACTACTGTGCCGAAGTACCCGGGTTCGAACCCGAACGCAAGCGGCTGCGTTTCGTTGGAGGCGAAACGAAGTGGCGTCCGTGCGCTGTGCGATGTCAGTGCACGGTGAATATCCCCAGGTGGTCGAAATTGCTACGTAGCCCTCCACTAGGGCTAATCTTTCTCTCTTTCCACACTTACTCCCATCTTCCTCTCTTCCCTTACAGTGCGGTTCAGGTGTCAACAGACACAAGTGTAACAGATACTGCGCCTTTGCTTTCCTATGAACCAATCATTATTGCGAAAACAATACTACTCTAGGTTTCGGGTCTTCAGCGTAGCGTGGCCGGTAGCCACGTCTTACCCACGTGACGCTGTGACGTCACACCCCACGTGACACTAGGGTGTGGGCTGGTGGAGCTGCTAACTTGGGTACCTCGTTTCACATGGGACGGTTATGTCAGAATCAGCCTGCTAGGACCCTGGCATTCACGTTACTCCTATAGGCCACTAAGGCACGTTCATGCCGCGTGGTTAAAGCGGGGCTTTATATGTGGGCTGAGGAAGAAGGAAAAGAGAAGAAGAACGCTCGGTCACCCGCAGCTAATGCTTTCGCTCAATATTTGGTTCAGCAGCATTGAACCCTTGTAACTTTATTATTATTATTATTATTATTATTATTATTATTATTATTATTATTATTATTATTATTATTATTATTATTATTATTATTATTATTATTATTATTATTGATAAGTGTTGGAGTGCCGAAGCGGCCGGAACGTGCCGAATCTCGGCCCGCATGTATGCTGGAAACTGCAGTGATTTCTAAGAATTTTCTTGATCCCGGGCTAGAACTTCCCACGATACCGTAGGCTATGAAAATAGAGGCAGACAGAGAGAGGAAGTGAGGAAAAAAAAAAAAAAAAGAAGTCGCTTAGCAAGTTATATCTAACAGTTACCTGGGAATCATAAAACAAGAATCCCCGCGGATAGAGTCCCACGCGTGACCCTCGTGACACGCCTTTAGCTTTCCTTGGAACCCTGCAGGGATCCGAGGCCCCGCCGGGGGTTCCGTGTTCCTTAGGTTTTCGCGCCTGTCAGTTTGTTCCATAGTCTCGTTTAGTTCTCGAGCCACGCGTGCTAATTCGGAATTGCCTTATCTCCATCCCTTGGATCCCCAGCCGTGCGCCCCACATCCTCCACATGGTTTGTAACTGCCCCGAACAACGTAAATCATACGGTTTACAGAAAATTAGCCATGAGCAGTGGGAGGCGAAGCTGGCTCACACAGATCTCCCCCTTCAGCGCCAGCTGATCGGTCAGGCCTGGAGGTCCGTATTCGCCAATGGTTTCGCGGACTTGGGTGAACACCCGCGTAATTACTCTCTCTATCTCTGAATTTCCTTAGTTTTTGGCCAAAATACCCTGACCAGCTTGAGTTACTGTGGACTCTGCCCGAGCACGCCCTGTGTACTGTGAGACGGGAGTATAGAAAGCGCTGCAGTCGTTTCCCCTCGCAAGGGCTCGCAGTTTCCACGGACGGCACTCGCAACGTTCCACGTGCTCCTCAAATAACGTCACGCGTCACAACAGAGGTGCACGCGAGCTGCGACCGTGTCGGAAGCTTCATCCTCAGCGCCAGCGGTCGAGTGCACACTGCGGCTGCGCGACCTGGGTATATGTGCGCCCTGATCGCATAATTGCGTACAGACGATAACTTGTCCTCATATTTGTTGTGCCTGTTGAAACATTCTACGAATGGCGTTCTTCGCTACGAACTTGTATTAAGTAGTTTAGCATACCTAATGCTACCACTGGCTTAGCCTGGCTATAAGTCGTGACTACTTTCGTTTGTGGGGTACAGTAGTACATTTTTCTGGATGTCTTTTTTTTTTTTTTTTTGCTCCTTCCTCGGTTCTTATTGGACTGGGCGTAGCTATATATAAATGATCGTTGCACAAATAGGGGCTTGTATTGCTATTATTAGTGGGCGTTAAGTCGCTCTGCGTTAAAGCGTACTGAACTCGGGCTTGGCCATACCACTCAAAGTCCATTGAACTTTTACACTTCAAAGGTGGAGCGCACATGGTTTATGGGTTACAGGACGTACTCGATGTGCTATCAGCTTCGAGTTCATTTCAGCCGCTCGGATCCTCACTTCGGTTGCGAACGGTACGCACAACTACAGCTGGGTCCGTGTTTATCCGCGCCCCCCTGGTCAGGGACCACATGCGCGTTCTGGTACGCGGCGCTCCTTAATGAATCCGAGACGGGGGACCCTCCCGCAGCGCGGCGCACAGAGACAACTGCATGCAGCAGCGTACGCTGCATCGAATTTTTTGCCTCTCCTCGCGGAGGGGGTGCGGCATGCAACAGGTAGCAGCATGCAGCAGAAGCGGCTTCTGGTTGTCTCCAGGCGTGCGGCGTGCCGCCTGGTCGCTGTGGCGTGACGGGCGTTGGCCTGTCGACGAAGACGACGACGACGCGCCCGCCGAGGAAGGTAGAGACAAGGAGGTGTGAGAGGGACGCGAATCCACGAACTGAGATGGAGGGAGGAGGAGGCGGCTGCACGAAGTCAGCCCAGTCGACGTTTCTTTTCTTTTCTTTAGGGGCACCTACCGTCCTTGAGCTTCCCGTGAAGAAGATGAAGAAGTAGCCAGGATTCTTGCCTTCTTTATTTTTCTCCGCGCGCTCTTCTTCGTGCTCTTCGCGCGACACGCTGTTTCGTCACCTATGCACGCGGCCGACCGAAATGCGATCGTGCACTCATGCGTGGATGTGCGCGGACACACGCTGTCCCTTGACGGCGTTGTTAAGGGCAATATGGACGCCGCGCGTCCCCGCTGCGATTTCAAGCCTTCTTGCTTTGTTTTCTTCTCCCTCATTTTTTGGAGGGCCGAGCGCGAAAAGATTTGATTAGACGACGACGTCGTTCTGTGCCGAGTGCCGAGCATTGTGGCTCGTCGTGATTACAGCGTAAACCGCCGCGCGTGGGTGGGGATCTGTGAAGTCGCTCGAACACGTGCTTCTCGGTAGGTTAAGATACCGACAGTCGCTAACGCCACTCGACGGGCAGGGAAATGAGGCGCGCACATTCCGTGACGGTCCCTCTGCGAGGCAGCTATAGGGATTCCTTGAGAACTTTAGGCTCAATTCGGGACTTTCGGGAAGCTTCGTCGAATGTCAGACAAACATGACTGCGGCTGGTTCGTTTTATTGTTTATACTCCGCAAAAACTACATTTTTCCCACAAGCCAACTGCTATTGCTTTGGAACAGCCTTAGATGCTATGAAAATTAATCCGTGCGAAATGATCCGTGTCGTTTGGCCGTCATACGGAGAACCAAACGTCACTATAAGCTTATAAGGTATATTGGACAGCTCCAGGAGATTAAATGTGCGGAGTCGGTCGTTCTGCCTGTTGTGTTCTGAGTGCCTTTCCAAGCGTTAGTCACCACTTGCGTCATTTTAACCTTGTTGCTGCAGGACCTGCTTCCGCAGGTGCTTCATCTTTTCCCTGCTCGCCCAGTCGCCGTGTTAACGAAAGCACCCCTCGCCGATCCTTCTATGTCAAATGCGGGAGTATATATTTCTCTCATCTTTCATTCACGATGCAGCTGTATCGCAGTACATACTCGCAATAAGCGCTGTCCCGTGCTTATGCATCCGCACCGGCCCGCATGGCCTGCACTGCTGCACGCTCAGACAGGTCTTCGTAGAAGCCACCATGTGCGCCCATTGTTCGCGCCCGCAGTGCGTGATGCTGGCGTCTCAATGCCACGCGAGGCAGGCAGGAAGACGATATATGCGTCTGACGGCGCCAAAGGGAGAAGCCGTGATGGCCGAGCAAGTGTAATGATGTCTTCTTCTTCGCTCAAAATGGTCTGGGCTATGGCTGTTCGCCGCACTATGGTTGGACGTGCCTAGCTGCCCCGAAAACAGTGGGCATATGATGACCGCCCGCGCTGCGGAGTCTGTTTTCTGTGGAAACGAGAAACCTACGGCCTTCGCGTCCTTTTCTTTCCTTTTTTTTTTTTTTTTTTGTTATTATTCATCGTGGTCGTTCGTTCCCTCTCCAACGAGAGAGCTTGTAACTTGTACATACCTATACACAGGGGCTCGCTCACGATCGCGATGGAATTCGGTGGCGTTTTTTTCTTTCTTCTTTCTTTCTTTTTTGATACTTCGCTGAAAATGAGACATTGAAGGGAGAAAGGTGAGGCCGCTGTGACGGGGAGCGGGGGGCGCACACGGCCAAGGAAAGCACAGGAAAAGAAACCAGAGAGGAATCAGACAACAAGAAAAGTAAGAAAGGGGGACATCGGCGTCAGGAGGAGCAGGCAAACAGGCAGCCTGTGGCCGAGCAGCGAGTCTCGCACCGCTCCGGTCTCTCCTCTTAATTCGAGAATCGTGCCCCGGTGAAGCCCGGAATGGCTTTTTTATTGTTGTGATTAGTGGCTGAACTCTGCTGCCGACGCATGTCCTGGGACGGAGAGGAAGATGAGGTGACCAGAAAGTACGTGCACGTCCCGCGCGCGGCGCTCGCATCGCTCGGAGACCAAGTTCATCTCAGCGCTTGTTTCGGCTTGCTTACCGTATTTTTTTTATTTTCTCTTTGTCAGCACATAATACTGTTCCTAGTGCACCCCCCCCCCCCCCCACACACACACACTCACACACACTCATTTTCCCTCCTTCCCCCATTGTTGCTCAAACGTGAACTTGACGGCGCGCGCGTAGCCGTATGTGCGTGGCTTCGCTGTCCCCGCACGCTTCTGCCCCGGCCGGACGGTTTTTTCTTCGTTTAGTTATTTTTTCTGCGTTCCCAGCGTTCCTGTAGCCTGCGTCTGTTTTCTGTTTCCTTTTTTTTAGTTCGCATTGGTGTTTTCATGGGAACGTGAAAAAAAAAAAAAAAACAAACAAAAAAAAACAGAACGACGGCAAATGTAGCAAACGAGGGCAAACAGCGTGGTTAGCCTCTGTCGGAAGGCGATGATGGTCATCCTGTGTTGATGTTAAGTCTTAAGTGGTTGTTTGGTTTGGTTAGAATATATGTGTTTGGCTTGCTGCTGCCACCTTATGCTGTGGGTTAATTGAATGAATGGGGACATTCCATGAAAAACACACCAGAATTTGCGCTCGACCCCCTCTCTTTTCTCAGACGGAAAGAAAATCACGTCATTTTGCTGTGCAGTTATTTTCCAGAATAGTGAGCAATCGGCAGAAATTTGTCTTTTATTTTTTCTCTGGGAACTTTTTTCTGAACAATATGTATATGGGTTATTATTTGTAATCATAAATCAGAAAAATGCGATACATAGTTTTTCACGCTTTTTTTTTTGTTCGTTTTTTTTTTTTAAACTCAAGGTGCGTGATTTTTAATTTTATTTAAGACTTCACTCGAGATTCGTGGGCAATATGACACATATGTAATCCGCTCACCATAACGTCTACTGCTTTGAAAAAATGTTTACGCAAGTTTAAACTTAACGGTATTCAGGAAGAAAATGCTAATAATGTAAAAAAGGGCGCTGTGCTGCATATCCTGGGTTGAATTTCCATATGAAGCGCTAAATGCAAAATTACAAAATACGATCCAGCTGATAGCCTATTCCAGTTTAATTTTCTAATTTATATCTGCAATTTTTATCGAGGTTCTGTTTTTATTTTGGCCAGAAAACCGTTTTTTTTTTTTTTTTTTTTTTTTAAGTTGACCGCGACAGCACCGGTCATGGTTGCTACGTATGCCACTTAACTGCATAACACAGGCTCGGCGAAGCTTAAAGTGTTCTCCATTCGGCCGTTCACGTGAGGTGTTGCTCACAACTTTGATTGAAGCCAGCATCATTTCTTAAGTGGTAAAAAAAAAAAAAAAAAAAAAAAAAGGAGGACAATTTGTGCCTCTGTACCTATACACGTCAGAACAGAGTATACAGTTGTAAGCTACCACATATATGAAAGACCGTTCGACATAAGTATACGAAGCCGCGCTTTAAGCGAGCCTTGCGAATGTGTCCCCGTTTCGACATGTATAAGGTTCCCGGAAAGTTTTAATCGCGTCTCCCCCTCCCATATCAAAGGAGAAGCCAGGGTTGACGACGCCTCTCATATCATGCGGTGTGGTGACGCCGCACTACTCGCCGATGGATAGATCATCAGTTCCCTTACATGGCACCTGCCAGCCACCACCTGCCCGAAGCATGCTCCTTATTTTTCGCTCACAACTGCGACACGGAAGCTTCTGGAGAACGGCCGGTGTGGGGGTTGGGTCATCAGTCCAGGACTGCGCACCGTCTCTTGCAGGCTTCTCGACCATCTTTGAATTATAGTATTAAGAACGCAATGTGAGAACTGACCAGCAGGGGCTCCAAATGCACCCGAGGCGTGCATGCATTTTCCTGCTCGCCCTTACAATCCCGTACTCGTAACATGTGGTCCATGGAGAGGTGCGAGTCTTAGCATCAGGGAAAGTTTTCCTATGCCTAATATTAAATAGACTCGGTTATATGAGAGTATACGTTTGTATTAACCCATACATGAAGTCTTCTGCCGTGCTGGAATTGTTTTGTTGGCCCCTGATTGCGGAAGTTTTATTTTCTCTGCGCTCAGCGCAGAGTTCGAATCAGTTCCGCGACCGTCCTCGTGAAATCCTTGCCATTGCCCATTGATTGCATGTAGGGACGAAGTGTTTACTTGTCGCGTGGACGCACTCGTAACTTCCCAGTCTGCGGAAGATCTTGCACTACCGTGGACCTTCAATCTCGGCGTCATCCGGTGCAAGATACAACGGACGTGAGCGCAGCCGGAGAAGGAGCCAGCAGGACGCATCATCGGTCAGCGTCTGTAGATTGAGTCGCCGTCTGAACCATCCGCTGGCTCCTTCAACCCTCAATTCTTGGTGCTTGGTCGTTCTGCGACCCCTGGAATCACGCTGTTCTTGCTCGTAGCAGTGCCGCGTGTACAAAAAGCGTGCGTGAAAAACGCCGAGCGAGGGGAGGGAAACCACTCGCCGGCCGTGCGTTCCTGGCCACGAGGAGGGTCCATAATGTTCGGCCGAGGACAGCAAAAGTGCGGAAATAACGCACAAAGAGCGGGCGGCGCGGAAGGGGAGCGAACGGGCGACGCTGTAGCGATGCGCTCGGTGGCTAGCCGGCCTTGCCACCGCCCCCCCATCGCGGGTCGAAGCCGGACCTGGACGCCCCGTGGGCCATTGGAGGTTCCGGCGATTCGCCAGGAATGCGCTGCTCGGCGCCTGCAGTGTCGACCCCTCTTCGAAGTGTAGTAAGGCAAGCCGCGCCGTGTATGGTACGCGTCCCACGACCACGCGGTGCTTCGTGTTCACGTTTCTCGTAAAAGGGCGGCCTTATCGATTTGCCTCCGCTGCATCGCTTTGTCCCAAGCCGCCGTCGTGCAACGAAACGCCGCGCCGTGAATGTTGCGGAGGGTGGGGGCGGACTTGCCTGCCGGAGGTCCATGCAGCGTCCGGCGAGTCCTTCTGTGATGGCCACGATGCGGCCCGTGGTATTGCTGCGGTTTGACATGGTTCACCGGAGGACGGTTGCCACCTGCATTCCTTGCGATCGTGGCTTCGTTTCATCTCACGTTGGCATGTCCTGGACTTTTCATTTTAGATCAGGGATGCCGCAAAGAGGATAGCAGAGGAAAGTTTATGACTTCCGTTTCTGGGCAGCGCTGTATGCACTATCCCCTCACCACCACACTGGCATCAGCGATCGTCTGATACAAGAATAAGCTGCTCGTATACGCCGAAGCACGGTCACGGATAGTGTTCCTTGTTCTGCCTGCTGTGTGCCATGGTTGTTTTCGTCTCTTGAACGCGCTCTGAGACCTAGTTTTCATGCGTCTATGCATGCTGACTGGCGTTTAAAGACTTGGCATCGCAACACGGGCTCCGTATGATCAAGGGCTGTCAGAGAGAAAGCGAATCCTCGCGGAAACGATCCGTCGCACTGTCAGTTCGAGACATAAACGAGACCGTCGGCAACCATCGAGCTCTCGCGACTGCGAGGCCATGTCGTCATCGGGGTGATCAACGCATCGGGACCAAGTGTTGCGACTGTGGCGGCGGCCATTGGTAGCCGCAGTAGTGTAGCAACAACACCCGGCCTGGACAAGCCGCTGCGCCACCATTCATCTCCTTTGTCCCGCGGACTCTCGCCCTTGGAGCCTTGATCGCACAAGCGTCCGCCTTTCTCTCGCTAATGGGAGCTCTCGCTGGGCACGTCGAGGAGGAGCCGGCCAACCTCGGCGGCGGTTTCGTTAATAACAGCGCTCTAGCGGCCGCTGTTTGCTTTTGCCCTCCCTTCGGCCTTTCCTTCTTTTCCGAGATCCTTAGTGTGTGTGTGTGTGTGAGGGGGGCTTTGAGCCCGTCTACGCCGTGTTCGTAAGGATCGCTGTTGCGCTGGCTGCTGATGACTACCAGTACGACGCTTTCTTACTTGTTGCTCAAGGAAGATGGGGATGAAGCTGCTGCTACCGCTAGTCTATCTGGTCCTCTCAAGAGTGAGAGCGAAGCACGCGAGGGAAAGAGGCGATTGGCTGTCGCGGCTACTCACTTTCGAGAGAGCACGCAGAGGAAGCTGCGGCAAAGGCTGCGTGTCGGTTTGGAGGGTCAGGTGGCTTCGTACGCCGCCATTTCTCCCTCTCCTCGTCGGTAGCAAGCGGTAGATGAACACGTCTTTGGATTAGACTGTATTAATCAACGCGTGCCTGCAGCGCCCACCCATAATTATGCATCGAAAAGCGCCCTCTAGTGAGGCGCCGGCGCGAGGTATAGTGGCCCGGGGCATTTCTGTTCTCTCTAACGTTATTAATATTTTCTATTGGGGCTCTTGGCCACTTCTACCGGACAGCAAGCGTGTCTCGCATTCAAAGAGTGAAGCGCGGTTCTCGAGGGCCGAGTACAGAAGGAAAGCGCCTCTACTTCTGACTCTGCGGTCTGTTGTTTATTCGGAGCGCCAGTTCGCTGCAGGCTGCATTACTTTGAATGTGTTCTTAGCCTGAGAACAACTCGCTCATTCCCATGAGTTATGTGCTGGCCTGTGCTAGCCAGCACGTCTCATTTCCTTATCCAGCGAATGCGCGAGAGCGCTAGTACGAAAGAATCCGGTCTCGCTCTTCCGCCCCTACGTACTACGCAACCTTCCACTTCTTGCTTTTAATTTAGTGTCCATAGGAAGTCTAGCTCCAGCAGTGATTTCTCCATCTGAGTTCTTGAAATGCCCTCATTAATCTCCGGGCATTATTATTTCTCGAGAACTGCCCAGTT